>NC_142113.1:8247500-8847500 GCF_056152115.1 Neolamprologus brichardi
GGCACGAGTCACAGGCTCTGGAGCAGAGTATTGAATGTCCAAGTGTGTGTTAATCTGTTTGGGATTTGAAATAATTGATGGCGGCACTTTGTGCTTGCGGCTAAACAACTTCACTTAGCACATGACTAATTACAGACAGTGTTTGTCGGGATGTGACAGTCTTATACGCCTTTGCAATAATAGCAGAAGAGGTCAGTGCCAGCATTAATACAGCAGCTAGAGATAACCTTCAGTCCCTGCAGAGGACTCGCACACAATTAGCTGTGTGCCTTATCGGCTCAATGACAAGTCTCCCTTTCTGCTCTGACTTTTTCTTTTTATCACACAATTAAATAATTTAGTTGTTTTAACTTGAAAGAAAACAGATTCTCTGCCCATCCCATCTCCCCGGGAAAAAAAGGAATGATGGATTAATATAATGAGGAGGCTCCAGTTTAACGTAACGACAGATGTGGGCCAGGCTCTACATCTGGTGAAGAATTTAATTTGGAATGGGAGGGTCCTTTTGCTCTGATTTTCAGATGTTATCATTTCATTTAACCTTGCTGAGAATGAGCCTGCCTTTAATGGTGGGATGTGTGCATGTTGTGACATTTATGGGGAGGGCTCGTGGATCTCTTGTAGGCCAAGACAGGACTTCCAGAATAAACCACAGACTGTATACGAGAGCGAAGAGAAGTTGATGGGGAATTTTAATGATCCACAGGGTGTGGATTCTCTGGGAGCAAAAAGAACTCCAGTCCTACAAGAAAATAATCGTACCGCTTAGGTTATGATCCCAACTTCAAGTCCTGTTAAATATCATATGATGGGAAATGATTTGTAATTTGTGGTCACAATAAAGCAGGGTATACTTTAGTGTGGTCTAACCCTAACCCCTGTATTTATCAGTCTGATCCACCTTCTTTATAACATCTGCTTTCAAAACACAAAGATAGTGATTCTTCAGCTCAAAGCTTCAAATCAAGACCTCACAGTGGTCTATCTTTTGGTCTATCTTTTATACACAGTCTACAGCACGTATGGCGTTATCCATAGTTCTCCCCTAAGTCCATCTCCAAACCCACAACCCTGCTCTCTTTGTAGCCAAAGAGCTATGCAAATTAACATAAACGGCACATTTCTTTACTTAAGATGTGGGTTGCTTCATTTTTCTCTTGTCATTTAATAATTAAGTCCTTTAAATTTAATGTTCCATAAGTGCATGTGAGTTCTTGCTTGTGCTTTTGTTGAATCTGTGGGATGCATGAATGTAAATTACTCTGTAAGCACACAAATACACGCACATTAAGTTACATTTCATTTCACATCTAAATGAACTGTCTGTTATTCACAGAGTGATTCATATATCACATATTCCTGTCTTTTCACCAGTTGTGTGTTGCTGCTGTCTGCCTGAATGTCATTTTAAACACCCTTTTTAAAGATGAGAGCTTTTCTCCTTACCATCGTCTGCAGGCGAGCGTGTGCAGATGAGAGATTACTGTCATGGAATATCAAGCGCTGATTTACTGTATAATAGATTCAGAGATGATGCCTCCTGCTGTCCTGCCACCTGTTCTGTCACCCGAGAGCCGTGTTGCTACGCACACATCCACAGCTTGTTTACCAGCACACGGCACTCCAGAACACAAGCACATTCCTATTAACCAGTCAAAGACTACCAGGAGCAGCTCAAATGCACAAAAGCGCGAGACGGCACAGCATTAGCTTGTTCGCACACTCCCTGTGATTAGATAAAAGAAAAGGGAATGGCTTGTGACTGTAGCTCTGAGAATCTGTCCATCCAGCTTCAGTATCAACCTGTCTTGAGTCCTCAATGTGTGGCAGTGATGAAGTGCCTCAGCTGGCCTTCTGTGCCTCCGCACTGAAAAATGAAGTCATTAGTTGTAGAGGGAGAGGAGCTTAGGCTCGCGGGCACGCTATAAGCCCTTCCACTCTTCCTGTGCGCTCAGCACTGGCCTTAAAAGAACAGTCTGTCATAATCAGAGTCCAGTCCACACAACACTTCCACCAGATGCTTTTTTATTAACAAAATGACATTCTCACCATTTCATGAGTAAATGAGGCAGAAAGAGAAAAGATTAAGGAAGTCAAAATCAAACAGGGCATTCAGTTTCTTCTCACACTAACCTTTGTCACTCATTTCTGTCTTTAAGCTGCTTATTGCTCCCATTGTTTTTTCCCTGTCACGTCATATGTTTTTTATATGACCTTTACAGTTTACAGCTTTAGTTTGCTCCACTAGATACGAGAGTGTAGAAGAGGAAGCACTCTGTCTCCTAACCTGCCTTTAGGCACTACTTAGTTGTTGACTCACAGAGCTGAAGTTACTTCCAGTTCTCTCTCTGGCTGTGCATGTCCACATGTACCCAAGATCCAAATTGTGTGTGTACGTGCGTGGGTGCAGTATATTGGTGCGAGCGTGTGCAAGCGTACTGCTCAGTTCAGGCAGAAATGCTGCAGCCTGTCCAAAGATATTAACATCAAATGAAGCGCTCACCTTTCAGTTTCAGAATGTTTGTGGCTTACTGCTGGTTCAGATAGTGTGATGTACTGACAACATTTATAGATGGGTACAAAATGGTCTTTGATGGGGATTTTTTTTACTAAATGTATAAAGATTACTCCCACTGAGTGAGAACCTCCCAAAACAAGGGAAAGATCTGACATTAAATGATTAATGTGAGTGAGACCCACAAGTGACAGCTCCTCTCATCCCCTCTCTCCGTTAACCTTTGGTCTTTTCATCTCTGTCTCGACAGATTCAGTAATCATGTATGATGCAACAAGGGTGCCATCTCCGAAAGATGGTGCAAACGGTTTGCCCCAGCCAGTTGTCCCCGGAGTAGGAGCGGGAACAGCTGTAGGATCTGGAGGGCCAACTGCAACTACAGTGCTGCAAGCTAAAACTGAAGAGGGGCAGCCAGTTAAGGAGGAGGAGGAGGAGCCCAAAGCAGAGCCTGTCCTGGTGAAGAAGCCCCACAGAGAGATTCTGGACCATGAGAGGAAGAGGAGGGTGGAGCTCAAATGTATGGAGCTCCAAGAGATGATGGAGGAGCAAGGGTAAGTAAAGAACAAATAGTAAAAAGACAATAGATAAGATAACAGTACTAAGTTGGTCGAAAATAACTTGATTTTTGACCCTGAGGGAATGATTATATAGGGTACAATGATAGTCCTGAGTGTTATATTATTATAGTCCTTTATTTATAATTTAATTTGTTTGGAGACCTTTTTTAAGTTATTTGAAGAGCTGAGTAAGTTTAGGTTGCCATGGTAAACACTAAAGTAATTTTTAGTCAGCACAGATTACACAGATTACAAAACAGAAGATAAAAATAAGGTTAACTAAATAAGGTTACGGGTAAGAATGTGCTTGCATTCATAGTTAGTCACATGTGTAGTATGAATAAAACCAGAGTTGTCGAGGCAACTAGATTTATTAAACTAGACGGGGAGCTGATTTGCTAGGCTTACAGTGCCTTAAGCATTTACAAAGTTGCATTAATAAAGAAATAACTCAATCTAAACCTAATCAAAGAGAAGTTTAATAGTTTGGTCTATTGATTTGCACCGGGCTTATTTGTTATAAGGTTCAGTCGTTAGTAAGAAAATTCCCCAAGGAAGCCATCTGTTGAAGTCAAACTAAAATATTACCTGCAGAAGAGTTATGGTTTCAGTGGTAATGCACAACTTTGACTTTGAGGGAAAATTGTTTCCACTTCCAGCTTGCATTGCACTTTTTTCAAGTTTTACTACTGCTCATTGGTCAGTTAGCTTAGTGCTCATTGGCCAGTTAGTGTTTGTCGGAACGTTGCCATCTTTAATGCAAACTGCAGGCAACTGTGGCAATCTCCTTATGAGCAAACTAATTTGTGAAAGGCAGCAGTCACTTGCCAAGCAATATAAATATAATTTTTCCCTAGTTACGGTTGCTATGCACTCACCACCTGGTTGCTAGGTCTTTGTGACTGGGGCCAAAAAATATCATAGAGCTATTAGATGGGAGAATACTACAATGTAGTTGATATTTTATTTTCAGTTCAATACATGTTTTTCTTGGACAATTTTCTTACTAATGGCTGAAATTGAAAACAAATTAATTTTTAAGACCTAGAGCAGAGATTGCCAAGAGGTCTCTAGGCCTGTGTGGCTGAAGCCTTACCCCTTGAATCGAACAATCTAGCACCTAGTCATATATTGAGCCAAGTTTTCTTTTTTTAAATTATCTCCCTTCGTGTTGAAGCATTTCTTTATTATTTCTGCAACAGTACTTTGCTGCTCTTGTTCTTGGCCGCTATTTTTTTTCCAAGTCCTGTAATTTGACTCAATATGCTGGCAGCAGGTTGGCAATATGAGCTATGTCTTCTAAATCATGGGAGACAATTTTGTGAGCTAAACGCACAAATAGAAGTGGAACTGCTAGCCTCATAGAGCATCTCGGCTCTTGATTCAGCTGAGCGAAAGGTTGTGTTTGGCTTTGTAAGGAAGCCCACATGTGATGCATGTGTATTCAAACTAGAGTCCAATCTGAAATGCTTGCGTAGGCAAGTCGGATGGAAAAAAAGAGTTGCTCTTGGGTTTTGATGTCAACTGACATTACCTTTTTCAGAGAAACGGTAGTTGTTTATCTGTTTTTCACAATGCAGTTATTGGGATGCTGGTTGGAGTGCAAGCCATAAAGGCTTGTGTAGCACAGAGCCTGACATTGACAGGTATGTACCTGTAGGGGTGCTGAGTTCACAAGCTGCACCAGAACATTACATTCAGACACCGTAACCTGCCAGAAGTCATTTTCATCATAATATTGGGAGGATGAAAAAAAAACTATTCTCTCTGGAAGAGTGGAGTAAACTTAAGGAGCTGTGTTTTTGTGAGGAAATGGTACATAACAATGTGTTTTTATACTTTTATCAGCATGCTTTGGAAATGTTATCAGTCACAGTGCTCTGTCATGACACAATTGAATCATATTATTCTTTTATTCTCATTTTTAAAACAGGCATTATTGTGAGAAAATGAATTAAACTGCAGTCCTTCTTGTAGGAGGTTGCTCTGAAACCTCTAAAGATAGAGCTAAAAATAACTGTTTCTTGGCATAAGAAGGGTTCAGGGTGCAGGACCTGGGTGCTTCCTGATTGGCCGGGTGCCCCAGTTAACATAATTGGCAGCACTAACAATCAGCACCCAGCGAAGAATCATGTATTTGCTTTAAGGTCTCCTGCTTTCTGGTTGGGTGCCTGTGGAGACACAGTGAGGTGTTGAAGGGGCTTGTCATGGGTGTCAGGGGATTGTACACTGTTCCCAAGCCAACAGTGGGAGTTAGTTAGGGAAGGTAATCATGCATGCATATAGAGATGTAGCAATTCAATCACCCACCCATTTCTGCTTCCCAATGTTGCCACTGACTTGAATTTTACTCAGCTAAATGTGTTACAGCCATAGGGATAGTCAGCTCAGAACGCAGGACAGCCCAGCCGAGTCCATTTCATTAGCATTCAGCAAAAGTTAGGAAGAACCATGGAAACTGTAGAGATGGCAGTCAGCCCTTATCCACAATCTCAGTGCTTCTCCCTGGCGTGTTTGCTCTCACACACACACACATACTGTACACACATGCACACTGCTGCTTGAATAACTACAGCTCGCAGCCAAACTCCAGGCGAGACCATAATTAATGATGAGTTCTGTGATCCTGTGTCAGTGCAGAGAAAACTCACTTTCCCACTGATACCTCGTGACATTTTACTCACATCACATTTGTCATTTACAGAAAGCTGACTAATCCATGATGTATTAGGGGAGAGTGATCCAATTGAATCAAAGGCAATCTAATTAGAGAGGGATTTTTTTTTTGTTTTTTGGGGGGGCTTAGTGTTGATATGAGAGGTGGCAGGAACTTTTGAATGCTAGAGTGAGGAATCTTTTATCTGGCTAAGTATTTACATGAATTAAATCAATGCACTCGGTGTTTTTTTTTTAAGGTGAAGCTGGATTGTACTGCCACTCATTTTTGTGCTCGTCCCTCGTTCCCTGAGCGTGACTGCTCTTGTCAGCCTGCGAGGTCTCATTAAGTCTGTAGGGTAATAGTAGAGCCACAGCAGATTGATGAAGCTGAAGGACAGCTACTGAGGATAGACAGAGGGGGTTACACACTTGCCATCTGTCAAGGTCTACTCATCTCCTGGCCTGGAGAAGATGTAATAGGTCCCAGTTTGAGAAAAGAGCCACGATGTCTACAGGAGTGGTGTAGTGGCATGCAGCAGCTTGGCAAATGATGACAGCACGCAAGGAGACAAGACATTCGCACTGACTCCACTGTGCTCATCTGACTGCACGGCCTCGGCTGGCACACGGTCGCACATGAAGGATGGCGACCACTCAGCTGAGTGTTAAAGCAAGCCCTGGATGGACTCAACTCATCTTGTTAAGCTATAATCAAAGGAGAATCCCATTTGGCAGCTTGGCTCAGCACAGCTACCCGTGCCTCTCCAATTTCTAATGTGCCTCTTTAAATGAGAGAGCGTGTGTGCAGGATTAAGGGATAGAGCGGGGGATGAAACACAGGGATAGAGAGGCAGAGCAATGCCAGGCATTAGACACAATTAAGATGGTGGCTGGAGTCTGTTTTCATTTGTAGTGGATTTAAGCCACGTCACCCTCGAATCCTGGTTTTGACTGAGGACGGGGTGAAGGATTAGGCTCAGGGGAAGGTTGGATGGCAGCGCCCCCCATCCCATTTCCCTAGCTTTGCCAGCACATGGCAAGACACTCCCCTTCTCCCTTTCCACACAGCCCCCTAGCTCCTCTCCGAAGATAAACCCAGGATAAATGGTCTGTCGTGAGTGATGGCCTCACCCCGGGAGCCAATTAGACAGGCTCAGCGAGTGCATTCATTTAGCTATCCAAGGCTTGTCAGCGTCTCGCATTTATTGGTACATTGAGTGCTCCATCACTGCATGGTGCATCGCCTTTTCATGTATATGAGATGGGCTAGAGGTTACATATATCATATATGTGACATATGTCTGGAAGAGCACAAGAGGCACGGTCTGTTAGAGTAGCTCCTGTAGGCGATAGAACATAACTTAAGCTCTATCAGCATCCCATCCGTCTCCCATCAAAGAATATTGATGTACTGAATATGTCAAACTAATGCGTAGTGTCTACTTCTAATCAGCTCTAGGTGCCACATAATAATACGCCTGGCTGAATGATTTTGATCACAGTGGCTGCTCTGTATGCAAGGGTCCAGACTCTATTTCAGGGGTGTTTTTCCATGCTAACCGAGGCATAATAATCATGCATGGTTTGAACTCCTGTGGTGTCTGAGCCTTTAATGAGCTCTCTTCACAGGCTTCACTCAGACTACATGGTCCCCCCCCCCCCACCCCCCCCACCCCCCCACCCCACACACACCCACCCAAAAAACCCACACAGGAGCTCCAAGCTCCATATATGTGTCAGTACATATGAAGGTTGAGAGACACCAAGATAAGAAAGTGAGTGCTAGGCTTGTGGATGCACCAAGATGCCGGTGCACAGCACTACGAGCCTTTTAAAAAGGAGACAAGAAATATGTCTTACTGCTTCGCCAAGCAGAAGCAATAATAGTTGCGCTTGTGTATTGAAAAATGAATATCTGTTTTAAAGTCAAGTAGAGAGGTCTGGTCCAACATAAACAAAATAAGGAACAACACAGCGAAATTTGAGTATTATATGTTGATACAGGCATATAAGTGACCCAAAGCAGAACAGTAAGAAGAGGAAGCTTTATATTAGCTCAGAGCGAACTTGGAGCGTTTTGGCTGCTTCCATTGTGATGTAACATCTACAGTGACACTTTTTTAATTGCAAGAGATGTGAGCAGCCCGGATCTTATTAAGAGAGCTTCTCTCAGAGCCTTTGAGGCCAGAGCAAATAATTCTCTCTCTCTGCTCTGATGGAGCTTTTCCTGCAAGCCAAAGCCTGCGTCATAAGACACAAGACGATAAGTGTGTGTCCTGGAAGACCAAAAAAAAAAAAAAAAACACTGGATAGGAAAACATCTCAGGATGAATGGCCCATTTTATAAATTGTAACAAGAGGGGCTCTCAAGGCAATAAAGAAGGTCTGTGCTAGACAAAACAACTTCAAAACCTGTTGTTGTAGAAAGTCTTAGAGAAGATGAGCAATCAGAAATGGTGGATTGTGCTGCTCCAGCCATTGAGCTGCTTACATTGTGGAGGAGGTGAAGAGGGCAGCTTTATAAAGTGGGAAAAAGGTGTACTTGTTCTTTGCTGCCCATTCTCTCTGGTTTATGTTAAATCTGTTATCTAACAGAAAATTTATAGCTGCAGAGAGCATCAATTTAAAAGCCTCTCTCCACTTGAGAGTTAAACTATTTCACTGTGGCACTCCGTAGGTCATTTTAATTCTACCCCTGAAATAGAAATGTGGGGGTGTTCAGGTTTGGCTTCCCATGTTCCCAGAGCCATTCAATCTTACTAACTTCACTGGCATCGCCTTTTTTTTCTGTACCTTTGCATCAGAATTGATGGCTGCAAAGTTTCATATGCATATAGCAGCACCTGGGGACGACTTATAGAGAAAAGCTCTTCAGATATCAAAGTCAGAGACATTGCCAGCAGTCAGGAATGAGAACACGGGCACTTCACGCAAAGGCACTCCTCATCAAATCAATGACTATCAGCATAAGGACAGTCTAGGGGCCAGAGCTATTCATTTTCCAGGAACGTGAGTTAATGAGTGAAATCTGTAAGTGCTCAGAGCTGTCTAATCACTCTAATCAAGTTCTTTAATCGTGGTGATTTTTTTATTGCTGGGTGGCGGACAGGCCCCTTGCTCTGATCGATGTCCTAGGGCTGCTCGATTATGGTAAAAATGATAATCACGATTATCTTCACTGAAATTGAGATCTCGATTATTTGACGATATTTATTTAACGATAACAATGTATTGAATAATGACTTTAAAGATTGTCAAAAAATAATATAAAATAGTGTGCAAATACTGATAACAGTGCAAATGTTTGCAATATAAAAAATAAATGAAAAATGTAAACATCTATGTTTAGTGAACTTTGCAGTGTTGCTCTGTGGTGCAGCTACGACACTGTAGCAAAGTTTACACACTATATCTACTTGATCTACGTCTGACTCCGCGAACCCATAATGTTTCCACACCACTGAAGTTTTTTTTACCTCTCTTTTCAACCAACAGCAGTCACTCTCCTCTCCAAATAACTTCTGCTTAGCTTTCCGAGCTTCCCTCGGGTCCTCTTAATTGTTGTGACACGTGTTCGAAATGCAGAGAGGTGCGCTCGATTTGCCACACGGAGCAGCGCGAGAGTAAAGCACGGGGGAGGGGCTAATAATCGGCTCAGTCATTTTTAATGATCGTTGAAAGCCCAGATCGTAATCGTGATTAAAATGCGATTAATTGAGCAGCCCTACGATGTCCCCTGTCTTTTTCCGCCCAAATCACTGGAAGTTTGCATGCCATAGGCCAGTGGTTCCCAAAACTTTTTTTGCCAGGCCCCCTTTGTTTTACAAGAAAAATGTTTGCGCCCCCCCCCCCCCCCCCCCCCGCGTGCGCGCACACATGCACGCCCAAACACATCCTTTAACCACACGCACCCATATTTTGCTCCACTGCGGTTTATTTCACACCTCAAACATTTAGTAAACAATTAAGTAAATACAATTAATCTGCAATAAATTACAGGTAGTAAGAAGATAAACTACTAACTCTTACGCTATGTCCACACCTACACGGGTATTTTTGAAAACGCAGCTGTTTCTATGGTTTGGACCTTTCGTCCACATGTTAACGGCGTTTCGAATCACAGAAAACTGAGATTTTTTAAAACTCCTTTTTTACGTGTACGTGTGGACAAGGAATACAGAGTTTGTCAGGCAACGTCAAAGATATGTGCCTTTTTTCACGTCACGCTGTGCGCCACGTTATTGTTTACATGAGAAGAATTGCAGAATGGCAAATATTCAGATTAACAGTGACAGTATTTTGTCTCTATCTTCAGGTTTTACACGCTTACATACACACACGCAGATAATGTCCCTCCATTTAGAAAGGCAGAGGCATCACGTTGTAATTATGTTACGTGTAGTTGTTTTTTTCCTGTGTAATAATATTCAACATTGCTATCAATACATTTTTCAAAAAATGCCTCTCTGTGCAAAATGGGTTTAAAAACATAAACAACTGTGGGGTACTGTTTGTACGTGATTTGAACCGGCGGAACAAATCGTGGCAGGATCAGCCTGATATTATTTTTATCCCGCTTTAACTTTACAGTATAAAGAGCTAACATCTCCAAAATGTCAGGAGTAGTTAGTTATTATAACAAGTGTTTGTGAACTAAAAATCAAGAATGTGGGATACTGTTTGTCCGTGATTGGAAGAGCCCAGTGTGTGCTCCCGACGAAGGGAAAACCAATTATGCAGGGGAGACCTACCTGACACATGTGCAGGTGAAGTCAAAGGGAAGATATGCTTCACCATATTTTCTAGTCTTTGGCTTAGAATGAAGTTGGTTTGGAAACATATTCAGCGATGCTTCATCTCCTGCTTTGCGTTTGTGTGGGAGCCCTGTCAAAAACCGTTTTTTTTTGTTTTGTTTTTTCCTTTTCATACCACGCCCCCCCCCCCGCAATGGCTCTGCAGGGGGGGCGGGTCCCACACTTTGGGAAGGTCTGCCATAGGCAGTGGGCCTTCACTAAATGGCCTTCGTTTGCATCAACTTGGCTAACTGGCTCCTGGACAGTCTCACCTCATATTCATATATGCAGAGAGATGAAAATACACAAGCGACATGCTCAGTTAAACAGTCATTTGAATTCAGTGTTGCTCAGCCTGGCTGGGAGTGACCAGCCGTTGCTTAGCACTGTGTCAGAACAGATGGTGTGCGAGGAAGAAATCAGCTACACCTTTACAGCTGCAAGAAGGGCTAATTGTGTGTAGAGAGAAGGAATGTGTTGTTTCAGTCTGCTTAATCTAAAGCAGTGGTTCTTAACCTGGGTTCGATCGAACCCTAGGGGTTCGGTGAGTCTGTCTCAGGGGTTCGGCAGAGCCTCCACCATGACATGCACGGCTCATTTTGTGCACCAATAAAAAACATATCTATGTCTTGAATTTGAAAAAAATCATATTTTATTTTTCACTAAAGAGGGGTTCAGTGAATGCGCATATGAAACTGGTGGGGTTCGGTACCACCAACAAGGTTAAGAACCACTGATCTAAAGGCTTTTGACAAACATCTACACTGGAAGTCCCAGGCTTTTCTAACCCAAGTCAGCCAAGTGGAAGCTAAATTGGCTAGTCTTTTAGCATCAATTCATATGTAAATTAGGTTGTTACCTGAGAAGTGGGGGTGTGTGAATGATTGCTGATTTCTAACTGCCAACTGCCTCTTTGTTTGTGTGTGGGGGTGGGGAGCTGCTAAAAGCTGTGAACTTCCTTTTGTGTTGAGGTGGATGCAATTGTCATCTTGCGGGGGTTTACTAGGGTTCCATCACTACATGACTGCTGGTCAGCAAACCTGGGAAACCCACAGTATAACCCTAACCCTGCAGTATATTGCAAGTAAACCTGACAAGTTTGGGATCAAGTTTTGGGTGGCTAGCGACCTAAAATCCAAGTACATTTGCAATGTCTTCCCATATCTTGGCAAGGGAAGTACATTTGCAAGAGAGTTGGCTAACTCTCATATGGCTGGGAAGAAGGCAAGAAAAGAACAGTTGCTTTGGACACAACCCTCCACACCTAGCCCTGGAAAAAGAGCCATATGTCAGGTCAAACACAAATGCAAAAACAATCATGCCACTGTGCGATGTGTTCACTGCTACAGATACACATGTGGTAAATGCAGACTACAGATACCATGGCATTGCCAGGATAGTGAGTGATTGCTGAAAATGTTGAAATGTACTCACTCACTTTTTATTATTATTTGTAAATATTAGGGGTGCAACGATACTCGTATCGATATTGAACCGTTCGATACAGTGCTTTCGGTTCAGTACGCATATGTATCGAACAATACAAAATTTTTAATTTATTTTATCAACTTTTCTTCTGACGATGCTGTCTGTGTTGAGCGCTCAGTGGATCTGCGCTCGACAGTGCAGCCTAGGGGAGTAGTCGACAAAAGTAAAACAGTATGTTGGATGTGCCACGCAATGCTCAATTACATTGGTGGGAACTAGTGTGTTAGCAGGTTAGCTCGTTAACGTGTTGGCCGTCCAGCCCCACGCACAGGGTGATCTGCGGTAGCTCGTTAACAGAGATTTGCCGTGTTGTGGCGTTAACGTCATTTCAGATTAACGCTGACAGCACTAGTGGGAACACAACGAATATGACTGCACATTTACTCCGACATCATCCTAGTGCAAAGACAAGTGGAAGCAGACAAAAACAACAAGCACACATGCTACAAACTTTACCCGAGTCATTTAGACAGCCGTTAGCACATGATTCTCCTTATGGGGACCTGATATGTTTAACCACTTAAGCCCCACGCCCCAGTACAGGGCAAAAAGGAGGAAATCACGTCATATAAACCATTTCTACAACCACCAAACACACCGAAAACAAGCGTGATTAAACGAGCAGTTACGTAAATGCGCAGAAGTCCGCTAAACAAACAAAACCGAACCAGAAATTCTTCAGACTTCGTGTAACCGGCTAAAGATGGGCTGGTTAGCTTCCAGAGCTATCACTGACTCCACACACCAAGTTTCACCATGATCAGACTAAAATTCACTGAATAGCCACAAAAGAAGACCACAAAAAACACACAGCGGCGCAAATACGCTAAGACAGAAATTGGCTTACCGTCCTGATTTCCTCTGTTATTTTCGCCGGTAGCCGGTAGCCACGTGATTAACAGTAGTTGCCATGCCTACCTAGCCGCATCAGAGCAGTTTTCCGTCAACAACCTCCATTTTAGACCCACCTACAGACACGTGACTGAACAGACGCCACATGCAGTAAATTTGGGCCCACGTGGGTTTTGGCATCACAGCGTCTGATTGGTTGAAGTGACGTGAACATGGCATCGTCACTGTGAATCTATTGGCTCAAACATTAAAAAAAGGTGTCAATCACGCAAATTGACCAAAAGAAACCAAAGTTACAGCCCCTCGGAGTTTAAAGGGCCAGAGGCCAATCAAACGCTCTATATGCGCTGCAGAAAAGGGCCGTTGCCATGTAAATGTGTGGTTAATTCTTCAAAAATATATTTTTAAAAAAAGCATGTTTAGGCCTGTTAATAAAATTTATTAATTTCTGCTCTTTAATACCTAAAAAAAATCAACTGGCATGGTGTCCATTTGTGTGCCAAAATTGGACATTTTTGTACAACGTCTGGATATTCATGTATTGACAGCGCTGTAATTTTTCACTGTTTCACTTTAGAAACATAAATCTTTGCATAGATGATGTTTATATGTTGGTTACTGGATTTCTGGAACCAAATGTGATCTGAGGCATATTTTTCAAAAGGTTATATGCTAAAAATTAAAAAAAAAATTAGGTGAGGATAAAATCTACTTACTTTTTCTGTGTTCCAGTCTCAGTAACTTTGACACAGTAATATCTGATTCAATATTTACACCTCTGATGAAACATCCCAAGTGTTAGCTTTATTTTGATACCAAGATTGTAAGGACAGAGTTTGTAATTGCAGAGAAATAATCAATTAAATTTGGGCATTACATTTTCGAGCAGGAAGCTCAGAAACCCCCTTGGGGCTTAAGAGGTTAATATGCTGCTGAGAATATACCCCAGAAGAAGTGTATAGTATAGCTTTTATTTTGGAAAGAGCCATTTCTCTGTAATAAACTCTCTTTTCCAAAGATGAGTGATTCCTCAATCAGATATGATTTTTTTTTATTACTTTGTTGTTTCAGCAACATTAAATTTAAAAACTGTACTTTTGAGTTAAAATATATATTTATAATTTTAATAAATGACAAATTAAAAAAAGCATGAACATTTTTTGCACCCCTAGTAAATATGTGTACAAATGGTTGTTTTTTGTTTTTTGTTTTTTTGTACTGTTTTTATCAATAAATTTCAGCAACAAAGGAAATACACCCATGTGTGTTGATTGCTCGCTAAGATGGCAAACTGAAACACAAGTTTCCTTGTGGCCCAGGAAACTAACCACTCCAAGTGGCTCAGCATGGCCCCACCTTATTTACATAACAAAAGCAGCAGTTCACAGTTCAGTTCAGTTCAGTTCAGGATATTAGCTAAAAGCCTACCAGACATTTGGCTGGTAGGCGGGTTTTAAAGGTAGAAAAGCCAAATGGCTGCTCTCTGGAACTCTAGTAGTAAGTAGCCGTTTACACTGATTGATCTGAGCTCACAATAGATTTTTGTCTGTCTCTTGAAATGCAGCACAGAAGTCTGGTAATTTAAAAAGGAGTTTTTAACTTCTTTCTTTAAGCGCCCACCACTCACTAGTTTCCAGGAGGGATTCGGGTGCTGTGTGATTCAGGTGCTGTCTGAGATTCTGCAAGCCCCTACTTCTAAAATCTCAGGCTCTTTGTTAAAGCATCACCACTGCTGTGTACACACTCTCAGACTTTGGTTCGTAAGCTAGACTGATCAAACATTGCCTTTGCTGTGCTTCATACTGTGAAGCTGCACTGAGCTTCAGAATAGAGCAATTCAGCAGGAGGAAAGAGAAGGTGGGGGAGGGGCAGAGAGGGAAGCAGAGGGTCTGCAGGTTTTTCATTTCTTTATATTTTACTAGAAAAATTGGAAATAGGTTAAACAATTTATTGAAACATGCAAACATAAATGGAATTACATAGTATGTACAGTTGTGAGAAGTTATCCAGTCAAATCCTCATACTTTTTTCTGTTTCCTGTTTATGGGCTCAAATGCAATTTCAAAAAAAGACCTGCTCCTTGGTAGCAAAATATAAAGAAATATAAGGTGGGTCAAGACTTTTGCACAGTAATGTATGTCATTAAGCACTTCAGCTCGATGAGTTCAAACTATTATTTTATTGCTTGAGCTAAGGTACCTGAGTAGCATCAGTAGCATCATCACCAATATGATCAGCACAATATGAAGGAGAATGGCTTACTTTGGCTGTGGCCTCTTTTTGGGCCAGCACACATTCACTCTCCCCACCACGCTTATACACTCTTCTTCAATCTGCAGCAGACAGCTGGGAGAACACTGGGACTGCTGTAGAGTTGTCACGTAGTGGCTAATGTATGGTGATGGATCCGGAGCCATGAATGGAAAGCCATGAATATAAACTGTATGTTTGTGGCCTCCATTGTGCTGAGTTGACAGCTGCTGGGTTGACAGATTGCCGTACAGCAGGACCTGATGGCGCTGTCACACCGGCTGGCTTCTTCTCTGCTGGGCCATCTTCCAGCTATTTCAGCTCTCCATCGCACTTTTCCTAATCTCATTCTCCGCACCATCAGGGCACTGATAGCAAGTGGCTCAGAATACATGGTGTTGGCAGCTATATTTAATCTGAGAACGCAAACACTCATCTGATTAATGCTGTTTCCACGCTGAAATGAGCCACTGAATCCTTTTACAATCCAGCTTGGGAAAATGGTTCTGCCACAAGATGCATTTGAGGCAAAGATGAACCTATTTCTGTTACTGAGGTCCATATCTGTAAAAAAAAAAAAAAAAAATTCTAATGGAAGACCTGAGGACAGCAGAGAATGTTAATACTTTTAAACTTAAAGCGCTATCTTTACCATTTTACTTCGGCTCACACCTTTTAGGTGTTTTTTTTACCCTGTTTTATTTATATATTGTGCTTTGTTATCTTATGTCTTCAGTTATACATTAACAGTCTATATACAGTGACAAATACCACTGGATTGCATTCAGCTTCAAAAAAAAAAGAAAGAAGAAATATTACCTATTTTATTCTGTGATTTCTGTGTGGATTAATGAATGCATGCAACTGCAGAAAGTCGTAAGTCATACCACAGTTTGTACCGTCCCTTTATTGTATCAGCCAATATCAGTGTTCAAACTTACAAAAATTTCTGATATATTGGCATGCTGAAACTTTACGAAAGCTCCTTTGAAATTTTATTTTTAGACTGAAAGCTGTTAGACTGATCTAACAGCTTTCATTGGTGCAAATTATGATTTTTGTAAACTCCTGCATAAGGGGTGGTATTATGTTTTTGAAATGCGCTTATTTGCTTTCTTGCACACAAACATGAGAAGAATGATAAAATATCAATATGTTGCATACAAAGATAGTAGGGGTGCAACGATACACAAAATTCACGGTTCGGTTCGGTTCGATATTTTTTCGATACAAAAAAAATGTTCATGCTTTTTTAATTTGTCATTTATTAAAATTATAAATATATATTTTAACTCAAAAGTACAGTTTTTAAATTTAATGTTGCTGAAACAAAGTAAAAAAAATTCATATCTGATTGAGGAATCACTCATCTTTGGAAAAGAGAGTTTATTACAGAGAAATGGCTCTTTCCAAAATAAAAGCTATACTATACACTTCTTCTGGGGTATATTCTCAGCAGCATATTAACCTCTTAATATGGGGGTTTCTGAGCTTCCTGCTCGAAAATGTAATGCCCAAATTTAATTGATTATTTCTCTGCAATTACAAACTCTGTCCTTACAATCTTGGTATCAAGATTTTGTCCATGACAGCTTACCTTCAGGGTCATACTTCACATGAAAACCAAAATAGTTCCAAACGCCACATCTGAATGAGGGTGGGGGAGGTTCAATTTGCCATGTTGCAACCTTCTGTCTTGCTAGCTTGCCCTGCGCTCAGTGAATCTGCCTACTCCGCCTAGGCTGCACTGTCGAGCGCAGATCCACTGAGCGCTCAACACAGACAGCATCTTCAGAAGAAAAGTTGATAAAATAAATCAAAAATTTTGTATTGTTCGATATATATGTGTACCGAACCGAAAGCACTGTATCAAACGGTTCAATATCGATATGAGTATCGTTGCACCCCTAAAAGATAGGTAGGCCAACAATGTTGGCATCATCCATCCATCCATCGATCCATCTTTTTCCGCTTCATCCGGGGCCGGGTCGCGGGGGCAGCAGCCTAAGCAGAGAAGCCCAGACCTCCCTCTCCCTACCCACCTCCTCTAGCCTATCCGGGGGAACACCAAGCCGTTCCCAGGACAGCCGAGAGATATAATCTCTCCAGCGTGTCCTGGGTCTGCCCCGGGGCCTCCTCCCAGTGGGACATGCCCAGAACACCTCGCCCAGGAGGCATCCTTGTCAGATGCCCGAACCACCTCAGCTGGCTCTTTTCGATTTGGCATCATTACTAAAATAAATATTGTATTACACATTACCCGTTACTTTTCTTAAAACTAATGCACTACGTTACTTAATTACTCACTGGAGAAAAAACCTTAGGAATGGCCTGAGGCACATTGTCGTCTTAGTTTCCTAATGAGGATACATATATGAAGGTTTCAAGCCTGACTGCTCATCACTGCTTCTGTTACCTGTTGAAGTTCAGGCTCGTTTTGGCATCTACAGCTATATGATCACCTGTGCAGATGATTGCAAAGAGCCAAAACTCTGATGCCAGCATAATGCTATTGTTTCTGTACTGGGCGTAGTTTCTGTGCTACCATCTCTCTCTCATCCTTTCATACAATAAAGTAAAAGTAATGTCCATATTTCCACTCCACAGTGACTTCCTAAGGCTGTTTAGGGACGTGGCTGCTTTGATTTCCTGTGCCATCACAGGAGGTTGAAACTGATTACTGGTAGGCTTCACTTATTCTAATTGAAATCAATTAATCTATTGATTTCTATTGAGCTGCCTCCATCCTCAAAGACCCCACATACCCTCAACACGGACTGTTCACACTTCTGCCCTCAAGATGAAGGTTTAGAAGTGTGAAATCCAGAACGTCCCGGCTCAACAACTCCTTCTTCCCCACTGCTATCAGACTCTTGAACAGCTGACCTACCACATTTGCAATTTGCACATACCTCACTTGTCTTTACTTACTTATTTTTGTAATTATTTATTTATCTTTCATTATTTTTATGCTTTTTTTTTTTTTAAATCTTTTTTTTTTATCTTAATGTCTTGTCTTATTTTATCCTTATTTATCTTGTTGCTTCAACCCTACCCAACTTGGCATTTGTGTATGGACAGCAAAGGAAGAATTTCATTGCACAGAGAAATGCTATTTCTTCTGTACACATTACAATAAACACTTTGAATCTTGAATCTTTGAATCTATTATCTTTGTGCTGCTGGTGCCTTTTGGAGCATTTTATCTTACAAATAATATGGCTTGCAGTGTGGTACAGACCATCTGCAGGAAGGTTGTCCTTTAGTTTTCAGGAGTATTTTATTAGTCTGTTACTTAGCACTAATAGGCCGATCACCAAATATGAAAACACCACACACCAGTAGGTTTAGATTCAAAGACACAATGAATGCAGTTTTACGGTCAAGACAGGTATCTGTGTTTTTAGCTGTGTGGTAAATCTCGCTGGATTTCTGTGTGAGCACAGTGCTGGATCTCTTTCATTGTTCAATGTGACATAAACATTATAGTTGCTTATTAATACCAGTGGGTCCCAGTCAGTCTTCCTCTGTGATGTTTGGCTCTTGGCCACCATTTCACAGCTTTATTAATTCTCTCCCTTTTCCCTCCCACCTCCAGCCTTCTCTCTGGCTCTATAACTCATTACAGCTCATTACCACAGCCCAAGCTGAACTTGGAGATGGTTTAGAAGTTGGTGTGAATTTACCGGGAGATGGGTTTCGGCGCGCAGTGAAATTAAGAAGCCATGTCCTGTCAAGCACATGTTCTTGCACGGCTGAACTATGAGTATCTGTAGATTAAAACGGGACTTGTTCAGACAGGCTAGTTGAATTATTACTGTCTTCACCTTAGAGCTGTCACTGCTCCTAAAGGAGGCAGCCTGTAGTGCTACTGTGGCTGCTGCTTGTGAAATTTACAGACTGGGAGGATGTAGCCTAAAGCTGTATGCATAAACAGTTTTGCCTTTCTGATTTACTCTGTGCATTTCGTATTGTTACATTCACAATGAAATTAGGGCGTCATTACAGCACTGATCATTTTGCTCCTCTTCTTTTGCCCCTACTAACAGCCACAGCCATCTAAAAAAAAAAAAAAAGCCAAATATGTTAGATTAAAAAATATGAATACAAATCTACAATATGACCGAGACAGTAATTGATTTTTCTGTGCCTCTGCAGAGATCCTCATTATTCTGTCTGTGTCAGCTGATAGAGAGCTCCACAAGCTGCTTGCAGTTACTCTCAGCTCAGTTGCGAGTCACGGTGCTCACTTGCAGAATAAAACATGCAGTACCGGCTCGCCTGGGACCAGAGAGGTTGACAGTGAATCATCAGAATGTGCATCATTTGGCTGAGTGTAATTTTTGGTCAGGATGCGGTCAGAAGACAGCCTTTGCCATTTTTTCTGACTCTGTGTGATAGCGGGGCACGACACGCCTCCTACGCGAGCTTCTGGCAGTTATGAAAGATAACAGTTAGTTTTGCCAGTTCCTCTGCTGCAATCGGTGCTGTTATTAAAGGCGGCCGTGTCAGTGTTCACAGGCCTTCACATAGACTCTAGTTAACACTGAGAAGAATTCAGATTCATCCTTGTTCGCTGACTGCTGAACCCGCTAGTAAAGCTGTGGATTACTGATGAACATGTGTCTGTTAACTGTTGTGTTTTCTTATCCTCAGGTACACAGAAGAAGAAATCCGACAGAAAGTAAGCACATTCAGACAAATGCTGATGGACAAAGAAGGCGTTATTACCAGAGAAGGCTCCCACACACAACCAATGTAAGTTATGTCGTCAGCTTTGATATCTGTGACATGTGCATTAGAAAATCTACCACTGAAGGTCAGATTTCCTAGTGGTGCACTCTAGTTTAAAATCATCAGTCAGCTGCATCTGCATTTATAACCACCGATAAATGCAAATGTAAAAAGTAAGGAAGAGAAGGGAGAAGCCATGGTATGAGTGTTGATGTTACACAGTTGGACCACTATGTGAATTTGGTCACCACTTTTGAGTAGTGACCGTAAGAACGATACCTAAGATGCAAACGACAGAAATGAGCTTTCTCTGAAAGGTAGCTGGCCTCTCTCTGAGAGATTGAGTGAGTTCAGTCATTCAAGAGGGGCTCAGAGTAGAGGCCCTACTCCTCCACATTTAATGGACCCAGTTCAGGTGGTTCAGATATCTGACAAGAATGATGCCTCTTGGGCGTCTCCTGGGTGAGGTGTCTGGGGGCGCATAGACCCAGGACCAGAAGCACTTCAGTGTTCCCTGGATAAGCAGGAGGCAGTGGCTGGGCAGAGGGAGGATTAGGCTTTTCTGCTTAGGCTGCTGCCCCCACAACCCGGCTCTGGATAAGTGGAAGAAAGTGGATGGATAAATGGCCTGAGGGCAGTCTGCAACTACACTGCTGGCAACATCTTGTTTGGAATGGCACAAGCACAACAACCTGCAGAGTCAGGCAGAGCATAAATGGGTAACTTGTTGTGCCAATTTTTGCAACATTATCATATTATCTTAGTAAAGAATCATAAGTGCAGTAACTACACCTAACAAATGTTAAACCCGTTTATGCTTTATGTGTGACAGAAAAAAAATGGTATTGGTCTTCAAAATCCCAAAAATGAAGCCCAGTGATGCCCTAACTGTTCATGTCTGGCACTACCTAAAATCCTCTTCTAGTGTTTATTAAATGGGATGTTTATTACAGAGACTCGACCCAAAAAACTCGACCTCCAAGACCCCCCACACACAGTACCCACCCAGTTCTGATAGATCTGTTTTGCTCCTCTCTCTGTAGAGAGACTTTGTACATTTTCATAAATTAGGCCACTGTCCGTAAATTATAAGCAGAATTTTCTCCTCTCATCAATTTTATGCAATTCTGGTTGCCTTGCATTGTAAATTTGCCCTTAAGCTATAAGTCTTTGTCTTTGTACAATAATGTTTAACAGCTACTTGTGCCAGTCGGGTCAGAGAAGAAGAGAGGAGAGGGGTGGATGTTTCTGCATAAAATTTATATATTTCATTGTTTTTTTCAGAGGATTGTCCATGCATAACCAAAGAATGTATTTATATTCTTTCACAGCCTATCTCACCTCCATTTTTTTGTTCTCGCAAACACATTGTTAGCAAAGTCATTAGGCATCATCCTTGATGATAAATTGATTAGAAAATGAATGCAGATGCTTCATAATAAATGAAACTACTATAACTAGGCAGCAATAAATAGCAAATGCTAACAGAAATTGATTTTAAAAGAGGTCATGAGAAATGGCCTGCAACTCAAATAATACCTTGAAGCTGTTGGTTCCAAAGAACGTGGACCGTAATTGCAAAAGTGCAATAACTTTTAATGGCTTTTGACTGGCACTGCCTTTCTGTGAATACACAGGGAATAGTTAAAACCCTGGTGCTTTGAAAATAATCAGTAGCATTTTAAAGTCTATTCCAAACTCTGCTGGAAGCCAATGAGGCGAAGATTGGCATGATAATTGTCAATTTGTTTAGTGCTAAGCCTCGTTCAAGCTTTAAGCGCAAGGTGGGAGGGAGAGTGCCTCTTCTGAGGCAAGCAAGGACGGAATTAAAGCAATCAAAATGAATGAATGTGTAAAAAGACTTTGTCCACGTCACAAAGACACAATCACAAAAACTGGAACCTTGAAATACGGGAAGAATGGCAACAGCAGGATGTGGGTGTGGAGGCGTTCCTGACTCAGTGTTCTGAACCTGTGAGTGATGGAGAGAGGCATGGTCGTGGTGGCAACCTGTCCTGCTGTCTCTGAACTAATGACTGTTAATGACGCTCATGCTTCCTGTCTCGCAGTTGCGACTAATGATTCTCCCTCCTCTGCATGTCAGCTGTTGTCTGACATTTAACTAAACCACAGTGAAATGAAGAAGAAGGCTAGGGAGGAGGAGTTACCCACAGCCGTGATGTACAGTAAGATGAATGAGATTAACCTTTATGGTCCAAAGATGGCAAACTATAAAGACACAGGAAACTCTGCATGCTTTGCTTTTCACATTAGTTCACTCTCAAGGGCACTTGTGAGTCAGGTCAATTTAGGATGTCTGTGCTCGCCTGAAATTCTGCAACATTCCCTCTACAAAGGCCTTGATGTGGAAAATTGAAGAAGCTTGTAATTTGCAGGGTTGTTATCCTCCCACTCTTCCTTATCCTTTTTGCTCACCCAGGATTTAAAAAAAAAAATGCACGCAAGCAGACCTCTGTGTGAAGTAAGTTGAAGTGAAATGCCTCTTTAGACATTAACATGCCTTAATTAATCTGTAGGTTGACCCCTATTGATACTAACTACTAATAAAAAGCAGATTAGAAATATGTTCTTTAATAAATATATTAAAGTTATAACGTTAATACAGTCACAGTGATAAACAGCCAGCACAGACTTGCTAGAGTAGTATACATAACTTTTCCTGTGTCCTGTGTTAAACATGTGTCCTGTGTCCTCTCCATTAACGACATCTGCCTCTGTCCTTCCTAGTCAATATGCGTTATAAAAGGGAGAAAAAGAAAAAAGCTACATTTTGCAGAATATTCAATCATTTTAACCTTGTTATTTTAGACTGAAGTTATAACCACAGCCTATGAGTTAGGAGGCATCTAATGCTTCTTTTTGTTGAATTTTGGTGGAGCTGCTACCACTGAAGCCCAGTGATGCCCTAACTATTCATGTCTGCTATTATAAAACTATTATTGGGGCTAACCAATAGAAGTACACCACTCAAAGCCTCCAGTGTTAATCATGAACAATTAGCAGATCAAATCAGCTAACAGATTTGAGATTATGTGACTAGCTTATAGCTGAGCTGTGATATGCAAACTGTTGCAAAGTTTACAGCAAACTTTTTGGCCATTTTTTGTAACAGCATGCAGTCACAATGGTGACTTCTTTGACACGGTCTGTAAAAGGCTTTGCAGATGCTGCTGAGTAAAAGTTCAGTAAATGTAAACAATCATTAAGCTAACTGTTGCCTTTAGGTTTCTCTACAACTATAGCTGTTATAATAATCTAGTGCAGACATCCCTTCTGCAAAACCCCATCTGACTACTTTATGGAAGCAATATCAGCCCACAAATAAGAGCTTGGCTGTATGAGTGCATGCTAACCAAAAACAAAATAAACCATGCTACTAAACTGAAAGAGTAATAAGACAATCCTGCTAAATACCAGCATGTTAGAAATGCTGTCATGAACATGTTTGGGTGCCAGTGCAGGCTAACAAAGCCAGAAGCATAGCTGCAGACTCCTCAATTAGATATGTTGGTTGGATTGAGAAAAGGTATTACAAATTGATAAGAGATACAGGAAGTCTGAGGAAAGAAAATGACAGAATATGATAAATCAGTATAAGGCAAATAATCTAGGTAGAAGCTGATTGTAACTTGAAGAAAGAACAGAAATATATAAATATAGATGCACATAGGCTAAATGAATGCTTCTCCAATGGTTGTACAAACACAAATATGCTACTGCCTTCAGAGTGTTTGATTTTGCTTAGCTGTGAGGTTTTATTCACATGCCATCTTTTCCTCAGGGACAAGAATTATTGACAGGCTAGGCCTCTCAGCTGTAGCTTAATACACTGGCAATAAACAGCCAGCAGTAAGCATGGATGGGCTACCTCATAACTCTGTTTACTGGTGTCCCACATTGATTTCCTGAAGAATGGATGGGAATGTGGAGCGAGACAAGGAATGCAGCATGTAAAGCCTCTCAGAGGCTTTTGTGCTTACTTACCGAGGCTGCCCCTTAGTTTCAGATAGCAGTTCAATATCTGATGTAATACCCGAGACCAGCCTTTCCTTATTAGGAAACAGAAATATATCTTATTTTGTATAGAAGTGGTTATACCTTATCTAAACATTGTGCATCCACAAGATCAAGGTTTTTCCCCGACGACCATCTAATCAATCAGCTCGGCTTATAGAAATCCCAGCACAGTAAACTTTTCATCTCAATATGACAACTCTAAAGTCTCTGTAGTTTGCCCCCATACATATAATGAAGAGTAATCCATACAGCCACCACCTGCCTCCTCCCCAGAATAACAAACTATAACTCTCTGCAGAAACAGAAACATGTGCAGGACTTCACGAGCAGAGTGGTCGTCTGAAAGAGGCTATGAATGAGTTGCACTACTTGGTGCTACAGCCCTAGGGAGACCCTTGGCCATAGTCCATCACTGCCAAGTCTCAGGGACAGTGGCTGAATTAGAGAGGCTCTTACCTCACCAGGTCAGCAGAGAGACTTACTCATCTGCCTAATAGGAACGCTGTCTGGACTGGACAGATGTCGCCAGTATAATGGAGCATAGTATAAATTAGGAAACTAGAGACAGGATGGGGAATTGGTTGATTTGTCACTAATGACTAAGCATGGGGACCACTAGATTGTTGAAATTGTTGTTAATTGCTCTTTTTGGCAGCGAGTTTCTTTTCCTGCCCTGTGGGGGCAACACCGACAGCTAAAGCAACAATTTCTTTTTGTTTTGTTTTGAAAAAACTAAATCAAGACATTAAATGTAAAGTCAGCAAGTAATGCTGAAGTTGCATGCTGTTATGAATCTTTCACAATTATTTACATTTTAATGTCCCTGTTGTTTAAAAGAATCTAAAGCAACTTCAGCTAACTGAGTCAGCACACTCATGGGTAATAGGTAAAGTCTGCGAATCCCATTAGAGATGTTTTTTCATCATTTTTTTTAGAAGTCAGAAATTTGTCAAGTGAATAGCACAAACAATTAGAACTGCTGTGTTATTAACACATCTACTATTAATACATCCGACTTTAAATCACAGTGCAGATGTTGTTAATCGAGATCTGGCTTTGTAATAGATAATTAGTGCATATTAGGTTATTAGCTAATGTTAGCAAACTTGCTTATCAAACATGAGCGTCGGTTTGAATTGACTCACTTTTACAGCCAGCTTAAAGTGGCTCTAAGAGAAACTCTAGTTTTTTGGCTTTATTTCTCTTTCCCAGAGGTTTCTACCTAATACAGCCATGCTAAATATTTTGTATTTGGCTGATGTGGAGTGATGGCATTTTTTTTTTTTTTTAGAAAAATATTGATGGTAAGGAAGAGATTATGCAGCTGCTTCTGAATGTGCACAAGCCTAGTATCCGAACACTTTCTCCAAGGCCAAGCCAATTACATTACCAGAGGCTTGGACTCGAGCCTGCATTTAGTCTGAGAGGCCACACCATCTGGATTTCAAAAGCTAAATTATAAAAATATAGACTTTACAGAGATTTTAGTGAATCTAACCAAAAAATAATACTGCAGGGTATCGATGTGTTTCTGTGTACATGCGTGTCTTCTCAGCTCAGAGTTAAAATGTGAGTTATTTTTGCCTTTTTGCAGTGACAGTGTGAGTGCCATCAACATGCGGTGCTTACTTGAAATATCATCTATAGTCAATATTCCCTCGCAAACTTTCAACTTCACTTTCTAATGCAAACATCTGAGTCGTCTGACACCCACACTGCCTTATGTCTCTCCTCACTTAATTCTGCTGTTTGAGGCAGATATTTTTGTTGCACGAGTTCCAATTAAGTTGATTTTTGTAACTCATGTTCATCACAGATGTAATTCTGCTGGTTCTTAGCCTCCCTGCTGTGCCTAGTGATGCTCAGCCAATTAAAGGCCAAAGTCTTCTCAACTAACCACCAGACCCCATTCCCTGTTCGTATTGGCTCCGCTCTCTCCTTCCAGATACTTGACACAACTTATTTGTTTTTTTCTTCTACATCACTGTTCCGTTTTATCCAAATTTATATCACACCTTTGTCTGATTATACATTCCTTTTTTATCTCTTACCTATTAATAAAGGAGGCATGGTGTCGCGCTGAGAACCTATCTGTTGTCTTCGCTAAAGACAGTGCTCCCATGTGTTACATATGTGTGTGGGAGGGGGGGGGGAAGCGTCATAACACCCAGAATATGACATGCTGAGTGTGTTATAATAGTTTGAGCTGATAAACTCTGGGAGTTGTGACAGCATGAGGGAAAAAAAGAGTCAGTATGGTGTGGGGTTTTTTTTAACATCACACGTGGCAAGGTCACATTTGGCAGACCAGAAGAGGCACCTAAGAGGGAAGAGGGTAGTGAGGCCAAGAGGAAGAAAGGAGGCTCCAGCCATCTGTCAATACATACAATGCAATGTGTGATAAACAAGTCTGAAATATGAATCCCACAAGCTGGTCTGTAAGAGATTGAGAGCTAATGATATTCTCATTGCTGCAGTGAGGGAAAATTGCAACTGTTGGTATAGAACTCAAGTTGTATTCGATTTTTATTTTTATTTTTATTTTTTTGTCGTGTAATAGAGTCGTTTTATTTTTCTTGCTTTTGTTTTTGTTTCTTTAAAATTTAATGCTATTTACCATATGGGTAGGTGGAATGTTTCTAGCCTCACCAAAGGACAGCACCATTGATCTGTCATCTGGGTCATTTTTATAAATGAGCATTAGATTAGAATGACATTTTTGTACATCGGTTCATGGCTTCTAGAGGATGAACAGCGTTGACTTCTCTCTAGTGGTAGCCTGACATTTATGGTTTTTTGAGAGGGAATGCATTGGTATAAAACTTCCTATACAGTTGTTGTTTCATCAGGATTTATTAGGCTATAAATACCCCCTGACTTTCTGTCTAACACTGTAATGGCTTAAAATAAGGGCTTCCCTTAAGACTTTCTACTTGCAATAAGGCTATGTTAAAAATCAGTCGGGCCATGCCTGTAAAGCTAATTTTCATTCATCTTGGTGTTACTTTGTGATTAGAGCATTTTACCAATTTGAGCTGAACCCATACATCCAAGATATGATTAATACATTCAGAAAATTTAATAAATAA
Source organism: Neolamprologus brichardi (assembly GCF_056152115.1). Classification (NCBI taxonomy): domain Eukaryota; kingdom Metazoa; phylum Chordata; class Actinopteri; order Cichliformes; family Cichlidae; genus Neolamprologus; species Neolamprologus brichardi. The sequence goes on from NC_142113.1 coordinate 8,274,475, forward strand.
TTTTGCATTTTCTTTCTGCTGCTACTTTATTTCCAACTGGGTTACCAGAGTGGAAGATCCACGTCTATGATTTGGTACAGATTTTACACCTGATGTCTTTCCATATGCTACACTTGTGTTGCATAATTTCTTAACACAGAGCCACTAAATACAGTAAATCATTTAGGAAAAGTGTCACATTTCACCAGTTGTCCTCTAGAGGGCGCGGATGAGTGGCTGTTTTACCAGCATAATGTCCCTCTTACTGTGTTTGTTGGTCACAATTAAAGTTTCTCTTCGCTGTCCATGTACAGTGAAGCATTCCTACTATTTGATAGATAAAATGTCTGCTATACTTCAGCATATCAATAGCCATTTTTATGTAATAATAATAATAATAATAATGGATTGCATTTATATAGTGTGATGTATAACAATGACAGTGTTTTTTCCCCCTTTGGCTCTGACTACAATCTCTTTTCTTTTTACTACAAAGGTAAAAAGAAAATCTCTTTGCAAGAAAATCCCTAAACAAATGTGATAATTGTATTAAAAATGTAAAGTAATATTGACATCAGATTAGTATAGTATGATAGTCTGCAGACTTGTTACTCCTCTTTCCTGAGGTTCTTTCAAACAGTGAGCAGCTGCCATCATCAACGTTCTCTCAGCTTCCTTCAACCCTGGCAGCCTGCACACCACATGCTGCTGCTATCCACTATCCACCTGGTATAAATCCATCACTTGGCTAAATTGATTAGGTTGTATGTCTAAAAAACTATTTATAAATATGACACAAGTTGGCTTTGTTTATTTTAATTGTTTAATGTCCCCACATGCTGAAAATGATGTTGCTCAGTTCTTCTTTTCATCCTTTTTCATTCTGCTGATGAAGATGTGAGTCATATAGGTGCCTGTATTGTTTCCCCCTCAGTAGTGTCTGTGGTTGCCATTGTCACACACACCCAGCTAAGATGGCAAATATAAAAAGTTAATTATGAAGAAGCCCCACACAGATGTTGCTGTTGTTTGTCTGCATGTTTTCACTGAAGACAATGAAGACACACTGTTCACCACAATCTCTTCATGTGTTTTCAGGGTCAACCACCTGCACTATCCCCCTGATGGGTATGAAGAGGACCCTGAAGTGATTGGCTATGAAGATGAAGATTATGGGTATGACTACCATGGTGACAACAGGTATGTTCAAGGATGTGTTAAATCAGCTGTCTGTCGTCCCTGTCACATGGCTTGTGGGTGTTTCCTCCAAATGTAAACACAAAAAAATCGTAAAATATCACCCACAGTGCGTGTGTGCATGCAGAGGTAGGCAGCAATTATTATTTATATATGAAAACTGTCACATAGATGGTCATTTAGACTGTACTCTGTGTGTGTGTGTGCCGCTTCATAGACAAGATTAAGTGTCATTTCCTCAAAGTGATTTCCTGTTTGGATGGTAAGATGTATTGTATGGATATTGTGTTATGAATGAAATGAGAAAATATACACTTATCATTCCTGTTATCGGCAAAGCATCGGCAAATAACTGTAATCAGAAATTGAAAACTGGAGATGATTATAATAGCAATCGCTTGTAAATGATTTATGCTCCCCCTAACTCTCTTGATGCGGCCAATTCAGGGTGAAGAGGAAATCAAGCAGCTCACCTTCCCCTCGTCCAAAGAAAAGGAAGAAGAAGAAATCTGGCCGTCGAAGGAGTCGGTGAGTGGAAACAGCTTCCACTGATCGCTGATGAAGTGGTTCAATTTTGCTCTGTTTTCCTTTTTTTCCTTTCGCCAGCTCCGCTGACAGAATAATTACACTGGTGGTTTTGTAAAACGGAATTCCAATTATTTTGGTGTGAGTATCACAAATGAGCCATCAGATACCGCGACTGTGCGTGGGGGTGGGGAGCGATTAGCAAAGCATACCCTCATCTCCCATTTTCTTTTGACAAGGTCAGGAAAAGAGGGGGAGCAAGAGATTGAAAAGAAGAGACACAGAGGCATTAGAGAGCAGCCACAATAAAAGGAGAAAGGCAGAGGGATGAATAGAGCTGAGAGAGAAATCAGCTGAGCCACTATAAGATGATACCTTTGCTCATAATGACCCTATCTGAGGGGTAATGTAATGCAGTTGAGTGAAAAGCCACAGTTTAACATCTATCTGAGGTTCACTTAGCAGTCACGTCATGTATCCTTCTCTCCATCAACAGGTTTGGCAGCTTCTCACCCACTCACAGAGAGAAGAAGAAAAAGAGTGGGAAGAAACACAAGCGAGACCGGTGAGTGCGCACGTGTGTGTGTGTGTTTGCGTGTGTGCAAAGGTAAAGAATCTGGATTTTGAAGGCTTTGATCAACAGTTCGCCTTGTGATGAAGCATTTTCAGCACTGTAGTTCATTTATCCGAAATATTAAAGGAAAAGGGAAAGGTGAAAATGAGGCTTGGAAGAGACTCCAAAAGCAAGAGCTCATCAACAAAAACTCTAGGTGCCTTGGGATATCATAACAGCAATAAGCAGTGGTAGAGTGGCCTCTTCCTCCTCTGGTTTCCCTCATTCTCTGCCTGACTCAAGGGGAAATGGGCTAAATGTGTTGCTCTAATAACCCATTCTGTATGACGGGGCGCACAACTCAAGAAAAATGAGCCTCTTACTAAATTGCTGAGCATCACTGCGCTGCCCTGCTCTGCTTTCCCTCCTCCATCCATCCACTCTCATCCCATTTCCCCCATGTCCTCTCTACTCATTGCCGCGCCTCCCTTTCAGCCTCACAGCAAGGATGTTCTGCATTGCAGGTGCTGCTGATATCAGAATGTCTAGAACAAGGAAGCAGGAGGGCGACATACAACGTTCCTCCAAAGAGACATCCTCCTCTGATGCTCTTCTTTAAGATGCAGATTAGGAAGGGGAGGGGGGAGATTATACGCAGTCCTGTCCTGCTAACATTTCGCTGGTCTTTGTTTCTTTAAAATAGCAGCGGGTTGATCTCAGGCCATTTGGGTGCATATTCGTCTCATAGCTATACTGTTTATGCCCTTGTGATAAACGTTGTGCCGTGGCGAGGGATTCAGCTGTCACCAGAGCTTGTGACAGAGGAGGAGAAGAATGTCCTCTCCAGAATAACACCTCATACACAACAGTCCCTACCTGAGGCCCTTCGGTGGGGAAGCATGGGCTGTCACGAGGGCCACAGCTCTCAGTCACATACCAGCCACATTTATTACTGTGACAGCTTTATTACTCCTCCTTTTTCAGAGCATCAACAAAGTGCTCCCTCCCACTCTGTGCTGCATGCTGTAGGTGTGTAAAACAGCATGGGAGATGTAGGGCTCTTCAGGAAAATAACTTGCACAGGCCGGCCTGACTAATCACCATGGAAACTGCAATGAGGGTGAAAAGTGATAGGAAGGTGATGTGTCAGTCCTGTGCTGAAGACTGAGGAATAGCCCATATCCTGCTTATTATGTTAAAGGGGTTTGGCCAATAAGTGTGGCTTTATTGTAGGGAGCAGCATGTTCTACTAAGTGTGATGACCAACACATGTAAAGTACAGAACTGCTGTTAGAGCTCCCTGCAGATGTTGCTGCACATATAGATGCATGTGATTCAGAGTGCATTGTTTGCTGAAATATCCCACCCCTTACCTTCCAGGAACATTTCTTACAGTCTTTTGTTGGTAAAGTTGATAAGACCAGGCCTGACATCACTCCCCCTGCCTATGATCCCTCTGTCCCACATTTTTTGCTGTTTTTGACCATTTCTTTCTTTCTCTGCTTTGGCTGAAGTGAAGCCCAGTCTGTGGTCCTGAAACAACCATTCAAAGAGGTCTTTGACACTTGGGCCTAGTGTGCTATTCATAATTAACAGCTGTCTACTGGCAGCCAGTTTTATTTTATTTATTTATTTTTTGATAACTTTATTTATGATTTTCCAATGTGACAAAAATACAGAAAAATATAACTGGAATTGCAATTACAAACATTGCCATTGTGAAACTGGTTGTGCCACGCAGGAAAATGTATAATCTATGGACACAAACAAGAAATACTACCATGTGAACAAGGCAGAAAACACCAAAAAGCAAACAAACAAAAATAAAATAAAATAAATAAACGGGGGGGGGGGGGGGGGGGGGGGGCTGCATTGTGTGCAGTTCTTGTCAGATAGTAGGTGGCTTTAAAGAAAAAAAAACCCACAGATAAAAGCAGTAATACTTCAGTAAATGACAACTTCTCCACATATTCAATAAAGTATGACCAGGTTTTGTAGTATTTACTTTGAGACCCTCTCAAACTGTATCTCAAATGCTCTATCTACCTCTCTACCCACTGAACAAACACTGGCAGACCAGAATCCTTCCACTTAAGAAGAATTAGCCTGTGTGCCAGGAGAGATGAGAAAGCCACTGCATACATTTGATAAGAAGCTATACCGTGTTGGTTTAGGAGGACACCAAATATGTGCTTCATATGTGTTTTCCCACACACATATGAAAAAGCTTTAAAAACTAATTCCCACAACCGGTTCAAATCAGAGCAGGTCCAGAACATATGGCTCATAGTAGCGGGTGATTGCTTCCATCATCAGAGGTATTGTATATTTTGGCGAGTTTAGCTTTGGTTAGGTACGCCCGGTGAAGGATTTTAAACTGTATTATACAATGCCGCATACAGATTGAGGATTCATGGATCCTGCTAACACTAAGGTCCCATAGGTCATCTGAGATCTGGAGGTTTAAGTCCAGTTCCCATGCCTTTCTGGCTTTGGACACAGAGTCTGCCTTTGTATGCTGCAATGTGCTATATATTGGAGAAATATGGCCTCTAGCAATAGGTCGAAATTGCAGACAGTCCTCAAAGTGGACAGTCAGTAGGTAGACTTGGATAAGAAGTGAAGTGTTTAACTGCAAAGCTACGGGCGTGTAAGTATCTAAAGAAGTGAGTCTATGGGATTCCAAAATCTTTAGATAATGTTTCAAAGGATTAAAAATTACCCTTTAACAAACAGATCTGAGAAACAGATAATTCCCCTGCTGTACCAAACCTTGAACACTGCATCGCTAAGATCTGGTAAAAAAAAAGTGATTTGACGCAATAGGGGAGCAGACAAGCGACTGCTTCAGCCCGAAATGTCGTCAACACTGAAACTAAACATTAAGAGAGTTCTTAACCACAGGATTTTTAAAATTAACATTGTGACTGACTGGTAGACTTAAACACATTATTGTAACAGGGGATAAATGTTGGTCCAATAATCACACAACTGCCATAGTAACTCCAACTTTAATGATTGCCTTCTTTCGTACAACCACAGAAAAAACTGACCCACTCCAAACTAGTGTTTTAAAAAAAACACATTCATTGACAACTTTCCACCTTCTCCCATCAACATGATAAAGTGTCCACCTTGTGTGCCTCAGTCTGAGAGGTTTCCCATCGAGGAATCACTAAACACCACTAATTTGAGGGATTTGCTTTCACCCAAGAACTGAAACCTCAGCGTAACCTCCTCTGATTTAAGTTTTCTGATCAGTTTGTTTGTGCAGTGCATTGTCTGAATAGTAGCATGTTTTGTGTTTGATGCCAAGATGGAAATGTCACACATGATGTTGGGTCTGCTCTGTCTTGCTACCCACAATGTCTGTCCAATCTTGGATTTTTATCTCTGTATCTGTTAAAGAAGCCTCCCGCTGTGGTGCCCTGGTGGGATCAATAGGAATAGGCTGTAGGTTTTTTATGTACGCATCTTGTTGTAGTTGTATTTCATTCTGAAGAAAGTGAACCTCCATCCCGATGTAGTTGAAGCTGTTATGCTCTTCTCATCCAACTTGAAAAGCAGCTTTCAGTTTGGGGATGACTACTGTGGAGAACATGTCTGAACCACCCCACATAAAGTCATGTACATGACATGCAAGTACCCCTGTCACCTTACAGAGATCATCTAGCCAGTAGAAGACGGCTGGATCAACTTTTGACACTGTGCCCCCCAGCTTCTGCATGGTTTCTTTCACCTTGTTGTACCAGAATAATGAAACATCTGCCAGGCCATAAACACATTTATTCAACTTCCATATAGTTCCTTTGCTCTGAGCTTCTTCAGGTGGTCGGATGTACACGTCTCGGGTTAAATCTTTACCTTGCAGAAAAGCTGCTTTAATGTCCATAGAGTTCAGTTTCCATTGATTTTGACATATGACTGCTATGACCATCTTCAGGGACTCGGAGGAACATGTTGGTGAGTCTTTGGAAAGTTCTTGAGTGTTTATTTCTTCAAAGCCTCTTGCAACCAGTCTACCTTTGGGAACAATGCCCCCTGGTGTTTGCTTGAGTGTGCACACCCACCTTGTTGATATACATTTCTGACCTTTATCTTTCTCCACTTCAAACACATTGTTTCTTTTCCAGTTGTCAAGTTCAGTTTGTTTGGCTTGTGAGAAGATGTCTTCCTTCACCACTAATATTTCATATCTGGTTTTGCCTGTGCATGACTTGGCCTCTTCAGACCGTGTCACTTGAAGGTTGTTTACTTGCTCCACATTAATGGAACCCATGAATCCAGTAATTTCCTCTGGCTCACTGTATTCCACGTTGTACCACTTTCTGTTTTCCCAGTGGCTTTTCCTGCTCAAGTGATTATTTTTCCAGTACTTTTGACCTGTTTCTTTGTCTGTGTATTTAATTATTTGTCCAACTTTAAGTTTTGATCTTTCTATATCTGTGGTTGAGTGAGACAGTGTGGGATCTCTTTCTCCAGGTTGCATTGGATCACAGGACTCGCTGTTTTCTGCAGTACCGAGCGGTTCATTTTCTGCACTGCTAAGTGGTTCACTGTTTGTTGGTGCCATCTCCCCATTTTTGTTTTCAAAATTGTGTTCCTAACCAAGTACTGCTGCTGGGGTCTTTAAAAGATTTTCATCTGTTTTAATCGGATTTTCCTCTTGGGTTTCTTCCATGTTCACTTGTGGTTCATCCACTTTTCTGAGCCTAGACTGGTGTACTCTGACATAGGTTCCTCCATGCCTGACAAATATTACTACACCATCTTGGCCAATGACCACACCTGGACCTTTCCATTCATGACAGTCTGTCCTTTTATAATAGACTTTGTCCCCCATTTCATATTTGTTATCAATGGATCGCAGCTGTTTGCGAAGGGCTCTTCGTATCCTCTCAGAGCATTCAGCCACTGTAAAAGCTCGTCTCATGGCATGTAACGTTGCAGTGTGCTGGGCAATCCATGTACTCACTTCAGTTTCCAAAGCTGGGGGTCTGTCAGTAAGTACTGAAGGCAGATTTGACCAATTCTCTTTACATTATACATGCTTCCCCTAGGCAGCATCATTAGAAGACATAGCATACATTTTCACTGCTATGCAGATGACACCCAGCTCTATCTGTCCATGAAGCCAGATAACACACACCAATTAGTTAAACTGCAGGAATGTCTTAAAGACATAAAGACTTGGATGGCCACTAACTTTCTGCTTCTTAACTCAGATAAAACTGAGGTCATTGTACTCGGCGCTGAAAAGCTTAGAAATATGGTATCTAACCAGATTCTTACTCTGGATGGCATTACCTTGGCCTCCAGTAACACTGTGAGGAACCTTGGAGTCATTTTTGACCAGGATATGTCCTTCAACGCACATATTAAACAAATATGTAAGACTGCGTTCTTCCATTTGCGCAACATCTCTAAAATTAGAAATATCCTGTCTCAGAGTGACGCTGAAAAACTAGTTCATGCATTTATTACTTCCAGGCTGGACTACTGCAATTCATTATTATCAGGATGTCCAAAAAACTCACTGAAAAGCCTTCAGTTAATCCAAAATGCTGCAGCAAGAGTACTGACAGGGACTAGAAAGAGAGAGCATATTTCTCCTGTTTTGGCTTCCCTTCATTGGCTTCCTGTTAAATCCAGAATTGAATTCAAAATCCTGCTCCTCACATACAAGGTCTTAAATAATCAGGCCCCATCTTATCTTAATGACCTTGTAGTACCATATCACCCTATTAGAGCACTTCGCTCCCGCTCTGCAGGCCTACTTGTTGTTCCTAGAGTATTTAAAAGTAGAATGGGAGGGAGAGCCTTCAGTTTTCAGGCCCCTCTTCTGTGGAACCAGCTTCCAGTTTGGATTCGGGAGACAGACACTATCTCTACTTTTAAGATTAGGCTTAAAACTTTCCTTTTTGCTAAAACATATAGTTAGGGCTGGACCAGGTGACCCTGAATCCTCCCTTAGTTATGCTGCAATAGATGTAGGCTGCCGGGGGATTCCCATGATGCATTGAGTTTTTCCTTTCCAGTCACCTTTCTCACTCACTATGTATTAACAGACCTCTCTGTATTGAATCATATCTGTTATTAACCTCTGTCTCTCTTCCACAGCATGTCTTTTATCCTGTCTTCCTTCTCTCACCCCAACCGGTCGCAGCAGATGGCCGCCCCTCCCTGAGCCTGGTTCTGCCGGAGGTTTCTTCCTGTTAAAAGGGAGTTTTTCCTTCCCACTGTCGCCAAAGTGCTTGCTCATAGGGGGTCATATGATTGTTGGGCTTTTCTCTGTATCTATGAAGCGCCTTGAGGCGACTTTTGTTGTGATTTGGCGCTATATAAATAAAATTGAATTGAATTGAATTGAATAGATTTGGATTTTGTCCAAAGACAAGTTGGTAGGGACTGTAGCCATGTACATTGTGCATACAGTTTTTTGCCATCAAAGCCCAGTCCAGAGCAGTTTTCCAGTCACACTCATTGCCTCTCTTTACCTTCAGTAACATTTCAGTAAGGATTTGATTGTGCCTTTCAAGCAAGCCATTGCTCCACGGACTGTACCCTGCAGTCGTTTTAACCTCAATGTTAAATTTCTCCACCATGTCTCTTATTTCTTCATTATTAAATTCACCGCCATTGTCACTGAATAGTCTGCGCAGTGGACCGTGAATGCTTATCCAGCAGTGGATAAAGTGCCTCACTATCTCCCTGGGTCTTTTTTGTGGTGATGATACTTTCTGCACTGAATCTTGTAAAATGGTCAATGGCATGTAGATACCACAGTCCTGGCTCAAGCTCATGCAGGTTCACTGAAACGGTTTCATTGTATGTTGAAGCCATGGGTAAACCCACTGCAGGCTTATGTTTTGGTTTACTGTATCGGATGCATGTTTCACAGTTTTTTGTAATATTCTTCAGGATTGTAATGCTTTCATCATCACTATTGCCTGAGCAAGACAGGAGTTTTTGCAGTCTGTCAACTGATGCATGTCCAAATTGTTTATGTAGTTTAAGAAGGACTGTCTTTTTCTCCTTTGTTGTCATGTTTTCTGTCACAATGAGAATTTCATCTTCATCACTAGGTGTCTCACTTTTCTCTAGCTGGCTTTTATTAAGGTTGCTCTCATTTCTCAAGTTTACACAATAGTGCCCAGAAGATGTCAGTTCAAGTTTTACAGGTTGATCAAACATTGTTGCTTTGTCTTGAGCAATGTCCAAGACTGCACTTGCTCTCTTTAATGAAGTCTTGCTTAAAAGCATCGGTATATCATCTGGAACAACTTCTGTTTCTATCTTGCATCTAGTTTGTCCTGTTTTTGCTGGAATTGTTACTTTCCTTGTGGATTGAACAATTTTTCCGTCACCAAAGCAGAACGGTCTTGTGCTCTTTTCATCTTTTATTTTTTGCAACTCTTTCTGAGGTAACTCACTTACATAATCTGTGAGCCATTTTTCTCCACACACAGTTCTTGTACAAGCAGTGTCAATTACGGCGGACCCTAAAGCTTCCATCATGAAGATTTGTGTATCAGAGGGTGATTCGTTTGAAAACAGAGCAATATTACATTCTTCAACATCACTCTTTGAGCCCACAGCTTTTGCTAAACTTCTCATGTTCTGTTTTGTTAGGGCAGTCTTTTACCCAGTGATAAGTGCTTTGGCATACTGCACATCTTGTTCTCCTCCCATATTTGTCAAGAGGATTAGTCCCTGCAGCTATTCTTTGTGGTTGCTCTTAGTTTGAACTACGTTCACACTTGCCTGTGCACTTTGTGAAGTAAGCGGAGTTGCCCTCTTGTGGCGAAGAGACGTTATCACCAAAAATCCTTTTCAAGGCTGATTTCATGTTATCAAACGAGTTGGTGGAACAAGCGGTAAGTGCTAGCTGTTTGTCTTTAGTATTTAGCTCCGCGGTGTCTAGCAGCTTAAATGCTAACACTGCATCTGGAAATTCCATTTTGAACTTATGTATCTTGTTGTACCGTCGTTCAAATGCGATAATGTAATCCACCATCGACATGTCACTTGGTCTGTTGATCTGATCAAATTCTGTGTAAACGTCATACTGTCGATTACTTTCTTCTTTTAAAAACACCGAGTCTAGTTTGGTAAGAAGAACATCCATCCCCATATCCGTGTTGAGGTCATGGGCTGCGATTTCCAGCGCGCTTTCCCTCGCTCTTCCCGATAGCGACAAAGTAATCGCTAGAGCCTGCTTTTTTTTTTTTGTCCAAGTCTTGTTTGTTTGTTTGTTTGTTCATTTTTCCAACTTTCATACGATGTCTTCTCATTGAACAATGGTGGCACTTTGTAATTCCCAGCAGCAGCCATCATCTGCTATCAATGTTAGTCCAATAATCACACAACTGGCATAGTAACTCCAGCTTTAATGGTCGCCTTCTTTCGTACAACCACAGAAAAAACGGACCCTCCAAACTTCTACTCCCCCTTTCCCACCTGCGCATACCCATGCCAACCCCCCACTGGACACTTGCGCAGTAGGACACATACATCTTAACAATATAGTGAGATTACCATCTAGCTCCATAGTGGACCAAAGTGGCCCTCTGCCTTCCTAAATGCCCGCATCCAGGTGGATAATTTCACGATATTGGCAGCCCAACAATAATACATAAAGTTTGGTAGGGCCAGGCCTTCTTCCGACTTAGAACACTGTGACAGGGATTTACAGATTCTTGGAACTTTTTTGTCCCAAATAAAAGATGATATGAGTCCATCTAACTGGGTGAAAAAGGTTTTAGGAAGGAAAAGGGGTATCATCTGGAAGAGATACATGAATCGAGGCAAGACTACCATTTTAATTGTGTTGACCCCCCCAGCAAGAGAGATGGGTAATACTGGCTAAGTGTTAGTGATCTGAATACCCAAATAGGTGAATGGGGAGTGTTCCAGTCTAAACTGCAAGGCTGAGTAGTCAGCCTTCTTTGCCAGACTGTTAATAGTGCTTTTAGCCAGGTTCAATCTGTAACCAGACAGGCGGCCAAAGGATCCAATGAGGTCCAGAGCTGAAGGAATTGATTCCTCCGGATCTGTAATATACAGAAGGAGATCATCTGCATACAAAGAGCACTTATGAATAGTGTTTCCCCTAGGAGGGGGCTTAAGGGGCATCCCTGGCGGCTACCTCTATGTAGGGGAAAAGTATTCCAAAATAGTTTTATTGGTGCGGATTGAAGACAGGGGCGCTGAGTACAAAGTCCTGATCCATGAAATAAAATTAGAACCAAAGCCAATTTTTTTCAAAACAGAGAGCAGATATTGCCAATCCACACAGTCAAAAGCCTTCTTGGCATCTAGTGAGGCTATTATCTCAGGGTGATCAATGGTCACAATATAGGATATTTAACAGACGTCTGATATTGAAATGTGACTGGCGGTTCACTATAAAGCCTGTTTGGTCATCATGTATAATAGAAGGGTGCTACCTTCTCAATACGAAGTGCAAGAACCTTTGTTAGGATCTTATAATCCACATTCAGTAGACTAATGGGGCAATAGGATCTACATTTTTGAGGATCCTTGTCTTTTTTGAGTATTACAGAGATTGTGGCTTGGGACAGAGTTTGTGGCAACGTGCTTGTTGCCTGAATTTCTGAAAAAAACCTCAGACAGTAAAGAGACTAACTTGCCGGCAAAGTGTTTATAGAAATCACATGAGAAGCCATCTGGGCCAGGTGCCTTGCCATTTTGCAAAGAATTAACTGCCTGCAATATTTCTGCAGAGGTAATATCTATGTTTCCCAAGAGGAAGTCCAAGTCAGCCTCTGAATAATCGGTCCCCCACTGATTATTAGTATAGAGTAAGTATAAGTATAGAAATCCTGATAAAATAGCTTGAAAGCAGCATTAATACAGGATTTTAAACTGTATTAAACAATGCCATATACAGATTGAGGATTTATGGATCTGTCAGTTCTCGAAGTTGTTCGTTTCGCTTTTTATTCTTATAAGACGAAAAAGAAATAATTTGGCCCCGCAGATATGCCTTTAGCGACTCCCAAATTATAGATTTTGAAACATCTGGAGTGTTATTCGTTTCTAGAAAAACTCGATGTGGTACTCAATGAACTTGCAAAACTCAAAGTCAAATTTCCAGAAACGCTGCCTTGTGCACACATTTGAAAATGAGATATCAACCTGTACTGGTGCATGATGTGAAATTACAATTACATGTTATTTACACATGGTGACCCTTGGGATAAGGAAATTATCCAAAAGAAAATAATCAATCCTCGAATACAAATGATGCACAGGGGAAAAGAAGAATAGTATTTTGCTAAGGGCTCAGTGATACGCAGTGGATCTGAAATACCATAGTTTTGAAGAAATGTATTCAAAACGGACACTGATCTGGAGGTCCCAGTAGACTGATGTGGCTTAGACCTGTCAAGGTTGGGATCGAATACCAGATTCAAATCCCCACCCATAATCAGGTGATGTGTATTTAAATCTGGCAGCAGGCCAATCAGTCTTATAAAAAATTGGGGATTGTCCCAAGTTGGTGCATAAGTATTCACCAAAATATCTGGAGTGTTGTGGAGCCTGCCAGTAACTATCAGAAAGCGACCATTTGAAGTGGTGAAATGAAAATGTTTTCTAACAAAAATGGCAACCCACCGCGATTTAGAGTTAAATGCAGAATGGTAGACCTGGGAGACCCAACTTTGTGTCAACCTATTGCTTTGCATGGAGCACAGATGTGTCTCCTGTAGAAAGACAATGTCTGGTTTGAAAGTCGACAGATGAGTGAATATCCTTTTACGTTTTTTAAAATTATTCAGACCTTTCACATTCCATGTTATAAATCAGAATCAGGTGTAGTTGCAGCACTTTTGGTTATATAGCCATATTCATACTTTCAAGACAGTCATGACAAGCAAGCCGAATAATAATTTGGAGTAAGTATACACACAAAACTGCAGCCAACAAGAAAAAGTAAAAACCCAGAGTAACTATAAACGTAACTCCCACAAACCAGGAACAAGCTACACCTTCCCCCCCAAAAGAGCTTATATCCAACATGTCTCTTCATTCCCTAAAACAGATGTTGCCCCTAACAGGGAACGCCAACTATAACATAATTTTTAGACATCTGGCAGATTGGAAAGGCACACGTGACTTCTCTTGGTCGTTTACTTTGCTCAGTGATAAACAAGTATATGAAGACCTATTAAATTATGAAAGAAGCAAAAGTACAAACCTCTATCTAAAGTGCAGTCAGAGTCAGTGAACAATAGAGAGTCAGAGAGCAATTGAGGTAGCACAGTCTACTCAGCCCGTGTCTTGATTCCCACACACAGCCAAGATGCAATTCTTGACGTAGTCTTTAGCAGCCGTTAGATTGGTGAATATTTCCTCTCCAAGAGGAGAAGAAATCCTCAGCTTCGCTGGGTACAGCATCCCGAATCTCACACCCCGACGTCTGTGCAGTAGATCTTTAGCTTCTTTAAAGGCCCCCCTTCTCTTTGCGACTGCAGATGGCAGGTCTGGGAATGGAGACAAAAAGGATTTTGTCTCCATTATGGGACTGGGGACTGTTTAACGCGGGCCTGCAAAGCACCTCCTCCTTTTTTTTGAAAGTAATGAAATTTGACAATAAGTGGCCTGGGTCTCTGGTCTCTTGCAGGGACGGTCTGTAGGCTGCGATGTACCCAATCCAGTGTCGGAGCGGTATTCAGGCCCAACATCTCCTTTAGTAGCTGGGCCACAGAATTGACAGGGCGCGTCCGAATCTCAAAGCGCTCCCTCACGCCAAGTATTCGAATGTTGCATCTGCGCTGTCTCCCCTCAAGGTCTTCGGTCTTGTCCGAAAGAGCTGATACAATTTCTTTCAGATCATGAACTTGCTTCTCCAAGTCCACAACCTGATCCGAATACTGCAGCTTCTTTCAGGCTAGTTAGCTGGCTATGGTGGTCAGTGCAGGTAGTAGCTGGAGCATCAATCTTAGCACAAAGTTCAGTCCGCACTTCATCTGTTTGGTCAGAAACATTGCTGCGAAGCGAATCGATCAGGTCATTGAGAGCTTGGCATTTGGTCTCAACTTTTGCTTCCAGCTTAGAAATTTTAGCAACTAAGTTTTTCTGCGAGCTAGTTATGGCAGCCATTAGTGGGGCTTGTCCGGGGATGTAACATTGCTATCAATGGACTTGGCTCCATCAGTCGTTCTGGTATTTTTAGACCCTGACATTGTTGTAAAGACTCTGGGAAAAGTTGTTTTTCATCACCTTCAGGCCTCCCTGAAAACAAATGTTGTCACTGTAATAGTTTGGTTTCAATGCACATTATAGCACGGGATCAGCAATTTTAAAGGTGCTTAATGATCTTTTATTAATTGCAGCTTCAGGGGATTCTGCCATTTTAATACTTTTAGATCTACAATAAATGCTACATTTGATACAGTGGATCATGGCATCATATTCTCTAGGCTGGAGAGCCACGTGGGCAAATTTTTCTGTGGCTTGTTCTCATCACCTGATTCCCTCACATGCAGCCGTCCCCCAAGGAACCATTCTTGGTCCAGTACTCTTTTCCCTTTATATGTTCCTATTAAGATCAAAAGATCAAAAATAAGGAGTTTCATGTCACCATTATGCATGGTGAATCCATGTCTCTCTCAAAAAGAAATACTGCAGTCTTTTTGAAATGCTTTACCTTAGTGTCTTACTGACATAAAAATATTAATATAAATAGATAACATCAAACTTCTTGAACCTTAATAAGCAAAAAACAAAACAAAACAAGCAGTAGTACTTGATCTTGGTCCTTCAAAAACAGCCTTTGTAAAAACCTCTGGGTCATTTTTGAGAGCAGCTTCACATTTGATAAAAAAATTTATGCTGTTTTTAGAGCCAGCTTCCATTGTAAAGGTGTCATCCAGGCTAGATTGTAACAACAGTCTTTATTTGAGCATTAACCAGGTATTTGTTGTCTGTTCTGCAACTTCCAAAATTCTGCAGCTCAACTCCCATGAGACGCTGCCCCCAAGCGCACAAATACATTTCAAAATGTTATTGCTTGCTTTTATCATCAGGGGGTCCTTTTGTCCCTCTGTGGGGGGATACTCCCACTAGGTTTAAATCTGGGACTCCCCACCATTTGACCTTAGAACTGAAGAAGCTTCTCGGATGAGAGGTGAAACGTCTTCAAGTAACTTAAAGAAGTCCAGACGCTTTTCTTTGCAACCTCCTTTGACTACGATGACCTGGATGACTGAGAACCTTCACAGACTGCTTGCTTTTAAGTTTCATTAAATGGAAACTTAAACTTTCATTAAATGGGTTAGCACCTCCTTACCTTCTGATCTTTTAACAAATCAACAAGAACAGCTGACCAGATGTTTCCCATTATACTGACAAGCAAAAATATCGGGCCTTTGCTGTAGCTACACCTATATTTTGGAACAGTGTTCCCCTTCATATCACCACCTCACCAACACTGAACATCTAAACTCTTTTGAGAATGTATTTTTATTCCTCTGTATTTAAACCATACCGAGTCTTGATATTTGTTTTTCAATTTTCCATTGTTCTCTTTTGTATTGTTTTTTATTGCTTTTATTGTTTTATTCTTTTAGTTGTACAGCACTTTTTTTATACTTGAATAATTCATAGGTTTTTGTTAAATGGCTAAACAAATAAACACAAAAAAAGAAGAAAAACTTTGAGAGCCCTTCAGCAAGCCTAGAGAATTATTGCTCAAGAATACTTTAAAAAATTAGAAGGAAGAAGAAAAAGAAGGCCTGGATTGCTCTCAAAAAATGAAAATGTGGTACACAGTCTCACAAAATGTATATGTAAAAAATATATAAATATGTAAAATGTGTTTTAAAAAAAGATACTGTGTTCTGCATATGAATTATTCATGTCAATATTTCGTGAAGTTGCATACCTCGTGCTGACATTACAATGGTTTTGTTTTTGTAGATCTGCATCTGGCTCCAGGAAAAAGAGAAGACACAGGTTTGTACGGCAGATAATAATGTCCTTCAGTATGTGAACGTCCATATATGTAACCTGTGTGCTTGCGTTCAATTTGTGTCTTTTACACAATTGACTGCTTTTTCAAATGACAGTAGAATAGTCCATTTAGGCAAGTGATGCGTGGAATTCTCTACTCTCTGTGAATGCAGATTCATTGTTGTTGGGGTTTTTTTTTTTTCAGGTCGGGAAGCCCAAAGAACAAACATAAAGACAAGAACAAACAGAAAAAGAGGTGAGAGAATCGCTACCTGTAAATTCTTTAATCCATGTAAATGTAGAGCAGATAGTCTGCATGTCTTATAAGAGAGTAGCCAAGTTTCATTCATTACCAGTAACATTCCATGCACATTCCCTCAGTTCCCAGTAAAACAAACAGTGAACAACAGTCTTAACTCCTCAACAATAGGTAGGAGTCACATTGAGCCTACTCATGAATTTATATTGGCACTTTACAGCCATTATCTCAGGCTTAGACTCACACAGAATGTGAACAAGTGTAAAAGAATTGAGAGCATCTTCTAAGCAAAGCGTGTGAGTTCAGCACAATTTCTGTGCTGTACCGTGCTCTCTCTCTCTCGCTATACGCACACACACACACACACACACACACACACACACACACACATATACATATGTATATATATATATATATATATATATATATATATATATATACTGCACCCTCTATTAGAATATATATATTGAAAGTATTTTGCAGTGCATCGCCTGTTTTACATATCATGAGATTGACTACTGAGCTCGCTGTGGCCTGTGTGTCCCCATGATGTATGCATGCATACACGTGGCTTTATGGATGTGTGTACATGTGTGTGCGTGGTATGTTCGTCCATTGGCTGTCCTCTGTCAGGTCCCCTGATGAAACACCCAGCAGGAATTCACAGCGTCAAGGCAGCTGCTGCAGCTCTCGAAGTCCCTCCTTGTCTTCCATCAGGAGTGCCTCCAGATCACCCACCAGGTAACCCTCCCCCATTGCGCACACACACGCACAGACAGTATAGTCCACTGAAATACCTCTCCTGACTGTCAAGCAGTTGCTCTGGTGACAGTAAGTCTTCCCATCATTTACTCTTGACCCCCAGGGCAATAGATTGGAATACAAATGGCGCTCGCTTGCATTTCTTAAACTAGCCCTGCTAAATGGTTGTGATATCTCACTCTGCCCTTATGTTCAGTTAGATGAGAAAGCATTCATTGTTTATTCAGTTCATGGGGCATTTATCTTTTTATTCTGTAGTTATGTATTATAGTTCAGCCTTTTGCATTACTTATAATTGCTCTTGAATAATTAAGAGTCACTCTTGAGGGATCACATGACTCATAATGTGCATTAACAGATCAGCAAGTCAGAAAAAAGGTTTTACTCTCTACCTGTCTAAGCTAAACTGTAGGGAAACATTATGCAGAGTTCTATATAAACGTTATTTGTGCGAAGCCTCTTTTTGTGTGTAAAAATAAGCAAAATGCAAAGTGAATTGGAATAGCAAACAAAATTCAATATTCCTGAAGCAGCAAATGAGATAAACAAGAATAATCAGAGAAATAGAATGTACTAGCTTGTTTCTACTGGATTGCACCCAAGTTAGAGTAAAGTGGTGTGCCCTGCTGTTCCAGATTAAACTCCAAACACAAGATAGACGGTCAAAAGATGTCTGACACCCCGCAGTCCCCAGCCCCCGAGAGTCCCACTACTTGGCACAACGGGGACCACACCCAGCGAAGCCGCAACGGCAAGGCCGGCAGACTCAACCACACCGATGGCGAGAAAGGGAACGATGTATGTAATCTCCTCTATTTTGTTTCCGCACACACACACCACCCCCTCCCACCCGGCCTCCCTCCGGTGGTATTTGCCGCAGCCCCCTGCAAATGAGTTTTAACTTGCTCTCTTGTGTTGGTTCACATGAATTCTCATCTAAGACACTGAGAGGTTTGTGTTCTTTTATTAGTTTTTCCTAGGTCATAGCTCAGTTATTATTATTATAATTATTATTATTAATGGTATTATTTTCAACATGTCAAAGACAAACCTTTTCGCAAAACTTGCCGCTCCTGCTGCTTTGTTTCTGGCTCTCTTTGACTCCTGTCATCTTGTGTTTCTTTTTTAAAAAATTCTTTTCTTTTCTTTTGTTTGTTTGTTTTTTGCTTTTGTTCTTGTTATTTGCCAGTAATACAGGGAGGGACCAAAGAGAAGAAAAGTTTAAGTGTTTCCGTTCAAGTATATACTCTCTGAGTCACACAGCATTAGCGTACCACACCTCGGATGGGGATCCGAGCCACATTGGTGCACAAAGTCTCCAAACAAAGGAGCGGAAAACGATATGTTGTGGAGTTGTGTGATTTTCTCTCCGTCACAAGTCCCAAACCTGCGAAGAAATATCAACTCAGGTGTGATAAGTTTTACGCCAGATAAAGACTTAATTAATCAGCATTGAAAGAGCTGCAATCTGATTTCTGACAGTGCTATAAAGTGATAGCAATCTGCAAATTCCCCTCAAACAGAATAATCCAATTACTTACTGGAAAGTCTGAATCCAAGCAGGCCAGAATGAGTTATAGCAAATTTTTAAGTGGTAGCTGAGTATCCTGGCACATATGGAAGATTAAAAAAAAAAAAAAGGAAAGAAGGAAGAAGAAATAAAGAGAAATGCAAACATGGATTTGCTGTGTCATAATTAAAAAGGTAAGAAAAATTACCTTATGACTTATTTATGAAACATTTTTTTAGACATAAGAGTCAGTGAAGCTAAAGTGAGGATATCTTTAACGTAATAAAAAATCAGTGCCCAAGTAATTACAAATCAGAAAGTTTGCTCTCAAAAATGAGCACTCAAAGACTTTTGATTTAAAAGCTTTGGGTATTTATGATTTTATTATTACTTATTTTGGGGTGACTATTGCATTTTTTAATTAATCAGATCTGACTGGTGTTCTAAACAGTTAAAGACAATTTTGATAATATTTAAAATGGACTTTTACATCTTTCTTTGATACAGTGACTGTATTAAAGCACAGGATTCAATGATGAGGTAATAAACAGACGAGTGATTAGTAACACTTTCAAAGTTGACACCCTTTTGCATGATTTAAATGAACAACTAAACACAGGAATACAGGAGTAGAAAATGTATGTCACGTCAATATCTTTTGAATTTTAAAAAGCTATCGATAACTGCTTTTTATTTACATGTGGGTGGCAGCACTACATTTTCATGAACAGTGCGAGGGAGGCTTTCCTTTATTTAGACTGGGAGACATCACATATGCCAGAAATGAAAAGAAATCAACTGGCCAATCACAGTGTCATGTTTTTTCTTTAGGCTCGCCAGCTGTAGGGACGATACATTTGACTTTATATTTACATTTTTGATTGTGGATGCTAATAACAGTCAAACACAAGCGATAAATAACGGTATTTTTAACGCATGTGTTTCATGTAAATATGACACCGCAAGTTTGTTTTGGCTCAAGGTTCTTTAAATCTTTCATACATGTCTAAATCCTGCACTGCATTAAAAGTGAGTTATAACCCCAGTTCCAAAAAACTTAAGATTCTGTGTAAATGTAAATAACGGAGGGTGATTATTTGCCCTATAATCATTATTTGATTATTATTTATTTTATGTCATAAATACATGTTTTATTCACAATAGATAACAAAAAATGTACCAAATGTATAAACTGAGAACCTAAAAAAAAAAGTTACTTTGAATTTGATGACAGCAACGTATCTCAAAAAACTGGGAACAGGGCCATGCTTGAGGAGACCAGCTGCTGGACTTTTGGAAGAGCAATGTTGTCCCATTCTTGTCTGTTATAGGATTACAGCTGCTCAACAGTTCTGGGTCTTCTTTTTCTTACCGTTATTTTCATTATGTGCCTTGTGTGTTCAGTTAGTGAAAGGTCTGGACTACAGGAAGGCCAGTTCATCACCCCAACTCTTCTACTATAAAGTCATACTGTTGTAATAAATTAGATGCACCATGTGGTTTAGCATCACTTTGATATGTGAGTTCTCTAAACCCTGTACGTAAATTATAAAACTGATTGTGCTTTTCACAATGTGCAAGCTCACTTCCATAGGCACTAATGCACCCCCATACCATCAGAGATGCAGACTTCTAAGCAAGAGTTAACAACAAGTTGGATGCTCCTTCTCCTCTTTAGCCCAGATGCAATGCCCATGTTTTCCAAAAATAATGTTTTTTTTCTTCATTGGAGCTTCACCCTGTGTTCACAGAAAGCGATTTCAGGAAATGTTCCTGAACCCATGAGGTGATTACAAGGATAGAATCATACCTGTTTTTAGTACAGTGCTGCCTGAGGGTTCAAAGATCATAGGCATTCAGTATTGATTTTTGGCCTTGTCCACTGTGCACAGACATTTCTTCCGATTCTCTGATTCTTTTGGTGGTACTATGTACTGTAGATGATGAGATCTTCTAAACTATATGTTGATGGACCTTATTCTGAAATTCTTTTACAATTTATAGATGCTATGTTTTTGCAGCCTGGTGAACATTTGATATGTGTTGCTGCCATCAAATTCAGAAGAGGCTAATGAGTCAAATGTCTTAGTTTAAACATTTGATATAGCTTCTGTGTTTTCTGCTGGTTAATAAAATATGGGTTTATGAGATTTGAAAATCATTGCATTCTGTTTTTATCAAAAAATTTACACAGCTACTCGGTATTTTTGAAATCGGATTTGCATAAAAACATGTCACTCGACAGGTCCTTTAAGGAATGATGGGTTAATTACTCTGTTCTTCAAATGAAAAACTCCACTGCAAGCTCATAGTAGACTGACAGAGGATAACATGGTATAAATCATAAATGTAGTCCTCCCTGTCTGTTCAGGCTGAAGCTGCTCATTGTTTGTTTTGGTATTTTCGAACATTACCATGTTTGTGAGCCCCTGATTACCTGAAGACAAAGACAAACCCTTTGATGAGCTTTAAATTGCTTACTGCTATTATGGAAGCATCCCTGCTCCTCCATAATGTAAATGGGTCATTAGAGCTGTGGTTTGATGAGTGATTACACTAAAATTAAATAAAACACACCACTTAGACAAAGGGGATCACCTGTGAAATCAGCAATCACTGATAAATATGAGTTTAAATGGGCTGCAAACACTCACTCCTGAGAACTGACACCTTCTATTTCCTACTTCAGCTTGCATGTCTCTCTACGGGGTCTCATCTGATCTCTTTCTCTCTTTCTCTCTCTGCTTATTTCATTCATTACTTTGTTTTCCTTATCAATTTAAGTGGTGAATAAATGAATAAATGCCCAAATCTTTCTGTCTCGTTTATATAAAAAGCACTCAAATGTTTTGGAACTGGACCAAGTAGGTTAACTGGGTATGTGTTACAGTTTCTTTTTGTCAATACAATTGTCTTTCTTCTCAAGCACATGCTCTGCTCAGTGATAGATCCTCTTCTCCTCCAGGCGTCTAACAGCTCCTGGCAAACCACCAGGGGTTAAGGAGATGCTCCTCTCTGTTGCTTTACTTCACCATGTCGATGTGCATGAGGCCCCTAAGAGGCAGTATCTCTTCTGTTCCTGCCTTTTTTGTTTATACTTAATCTGGACAATGCCAAGCAAGCTCTGTTTGGTCATGTATATTTGAGCCATTCTGTTGGGAAATAGTATAAGAGGAGCGTGTAATTGGCTCACATTTTCTAAAGCAGCATCTTTGTGGCACATAAACTACCACTCTTTTTAATATCCACCAAAAGCTCAAATATTTAAAAATTATCAAAGTGGAACATTGCACGGGAGGATGGTTATGAGTGACAGATCCTGGATCTAACTGAAGTCTGATTTTACTGCAGCAGTTGTGTGACTAAGCAAATGTTCTGCATAGCAGCTCTGGTTTTACTATCTATCATCTCAGTTTGTGTTCCTGTAGCCATCCTGTGGCTCTGTTTGAAGCAGTCTTATTCACTGTGTGGGAGGGAGTCCCTCAGATGTCCCAGAGGAAAGCTCAGAGTAACAGCTGTGTGCTGTTAAGCTGCTGTTGGGCCAAACTAACCAGTCAGTCCATCTGTCCAAAGCTTTCTCTCTGGAAAAACACAGCATGCAGTTTGAAAATCATTCTAATTCAAGGTAAATTTTACTTTTATTTGCTCTTTACTGCTCCTTGTTGCCACTGGAGAAAAACATCTTCAACAACAGTGGCTATTTTTTGATTTAAATGTTCTTCAAGATGAGCATTTCCTAACTGTTTGTGGGAATGGGAATTTAAATCAACTCTATTTAATTTTAGCTCAATTCCAGATATTTTATTTATATAGTACCAAATCACAGAAACGGTCACCTCAAGGTGTTTTATATTGTAAGGTAAAGATCCTACAATAATACAGAGCATGACCGACTATGAGCAAACACTTGGCGACAATGGGAAGGAAAAACTCTGTTTTAACAGGAAGAAACCTTCATCAGAACCAGACTCAGGGAGGGGCGGGCCATCTGCTGCAACCAGCTACAACAGGAAGAAGACGCAATACAAATAAGCAGTTTATCTGTATTTATTTATTTGCTAATAGAATAATTATTTATTACAAGTTTAACTGCAAAACAGATTTTTACCTAACTGCCCTTTGAAAACCACTTGTGAGGATCTCACCATTTTGTTTGGATAAATTGGATTAACACAATGTGTTCCCTAAAACTGTGCAATGTGTGGGTCTCCTCAAGGTCAGTTTATAGCATCATATCTCAAAAATGACAAAATCTAAATACAAAATGCCAAAAGAGAGCAATACACTAATACAGCTTGCAGTCTAGTCTGCAGAAGTTGGAGATAAAGAAAAAAGAAAGCAACAAAGGCAACTTTCTTTGATTCTATCATGCCGGGGGGGGGGGGGGGGGGGGGGGGGGGGGGGGGGTAAATGAGCCAATCTCAGCTAGGCTCATCAGATTTAATCAAAGAACAAGGAATGACAATAAAGACTAACTATTTATAATTTATCTAACTATACTGTTTTTTTTCCAGAGGTAAGGCTTCTACTAACTGATCCATCCTGCAGCATCCCTAGGCTTTTCTATGGGAAGCATCCATTTCTGCCTCCTCCACAGTGGATGAAACAGTCCCAAAAGGGCTAATTTCTTCCTGCGCATTATTAATGGATATCTTTAAACACGATTACATGGACTTTTGAAAATAGTTTGGACAACTTACACCTTAATTAACATAATTTTGTTTTTAAAGGGACTCAAGCCATTTTGATTGAAAGCTCTCTGTACACACTAACAGTTTAAACAGCAGCTCAGAAAAGCTCCTTAAGGCGCCCTCTTGTTGTACCTGTGTTTATGGTGATAAACACAAAGGAATGCCTGGAAGAAAGCTGGGCTGACGTCCAAAAATAAAGTACAGAGTAGACCAGTGCTGTTCCTACTGTTGCTGCTGCTGCTGGAGAAGACCCAGGCCAAAATGTGACTGGGGTCCCTTTCAGATGTGCTGACTCTTTAGTTTGTCAATCTTAGCAGTGACTGCTCCCCTCCAGCACTCTTTTTAAACCCCTCCTCCTCTTTCCTACCCGATCATCTGTGTCCTGTGTGACTCACATCTCACTCTCGTTGTCCTGCCATTTTTCTTCCCGCCAGCTCTGCATGATCCCCCCCCCCCCTTCTATTCCTCCTCCTGCTTCTCCTCCTCCTCTGTCTCCATTTAGCAATTCTACTCTACATGGATGTCCACTAACATTAACTCTGTCCCTCTCTGTCCTCCCTCCCCTGTTTTGATACAAATATGGCTGCATTTGTACAAGCGAAAAAGACAAAGCAAATCATGTAGTTTATAGATTCATCCTTTGTTTTGAATTTGATTTTGAATTCCATCTGATTTTGATTTTTACTTTCCCCCCTCTATTTTTCTTTCTTTTTTTTCCTTTTTTTTTGTTTGGTTTAATTTATTCTCAGTCTCTGGACTAAATATGTAGCGCTGATACTAAAAGAGGTCATTGTCTTTTTCCCATTTTCGCTGCGGAGAACATTCCTTTCTCCTCTTTTTTTCCTTTTTTTCTTTCTTTCCTGTTTTTTGTTGATATTGCATACGTGTCACTGATTGAAATGGAAGGTAGGTAATGCTTTGCCTACGCACGTGATCTTTATGCAGATGAGAATGTGACAAGCACCCTAGCCTGAGTGACGTCAATGTTTCTCTCTCAATCTCTCTCTTTCTCTCTCTCTCTTTCTGTTGTTTACCAATGGTCTTTAACCAAATTAATTTGACTTCATCAATTATGATTTGACTCTTAAAAGATTGGATTACGTAGCGCTCTGGTTTTTCTCTTTCCTGCTTAATTTCATCCTGAAGTCCAGTATCCAGCTTTATCTTCCAGGTCCATTTCTGTCCATTTATTTTTCTTTTCTCTCTGTTCTGGTAGAATGCATTCCTGTTTGTCCAGCATCTCTCTGTTTGTCGGTGAATTAGTACATTCGTCTTTTGATTTTCACCATATTGATTTCCTCGACTGTTTCCAATAACTGTCTTAAGCACAAGTGGTTGTGTTTTCCTATTATTACGCTTAGTTGTCTCCTCTCTAGTGGAGAACGGTGCTTTTGTTGTATCTTCAGATAGCAGCTCAGACAGAACAGGATAATGCATGCGGAAGACCCAGCTGTATTTGCTTTCAGACAAAGCGCCTTTTGGAGATTAACCTTCTGGCCTGCTTACAGTGAGCAGTGCATTACTGTGCATCACAAATTTTAGTCCCTAAACTCCCACTGTAATGCTAATTATATTTTTTGTCCTATGCTTAAAATAGAGGTTCTCTCTACATACTGTTTAAGGATGACAGCACTCTAGTTTTTATTTTATCATGAAATCCCCTGAAAAGACCAAAGCAAACAACACAGGCTGTCTGTCAATACAATTCCTGTACCCAGTCTGTTGTATATTCTTACCGAACCTGCAATAATTTATGAATGGGGCCCAATAGTTCCATTTCCGCAAACAGTTTCATTTGGTAAGACTTTACAACAAAAATCAGTTTAATTTATATGGTGCTAGTTAACAGTTAGAATTGTCTTAAGGTCCTTTATGTTGTAAGGTAAAAGAAATCCCCAACAATCAGATGCCTGTGGGCAGCACTTGGTAACTGTAGGGAAGAAAAACTCCCTTTTAACAGTAAGAGACCCCTGACAGAACCAGGTTAAGGGAAGAGATGCCATTGAAGCTAGACACAAAAGTGAAGTGAAGACATGTTCACAGTAATGATGCTGACGTTTAGTACTTAGCTCTTAGTTTGCTGATTTAACACAAAGTACAGCTGAGGCTGACGGGAATGTTGTAAACTGAAGTATTGGATTGCATTTTAATTTATTTAGGCTTTATCACTGTCATCAAGTTATTAACCAAATTCCATGACAATCTAGCTAATGACAATACACTGAAACTAGTTGGTGGTGGTTGATAGTGTGCCAGAGAATCTGGGAACTGGAAATATCTAATTCAGAGTTTACATTTTTCTGTCTCGAGCAAAGTGGTAAATGAAGCTGCTATTGCCATGCTAGTGGCTCTGCATAGGGGACAGTGCTCTCCTAATATCCTTTCTGGCCATTATAATTTCCAGAGTAAATGTTGCATGTCATGGGAACTATTTTTAACCGTGCGTTAACACACATTTGGTGCACTAGGACCTCTGAAATGCACTGCATGTGAATGTTTGTGCTTTCTCCAAAGTAAACTGCTCGGCCCATTTTCATGCCAATGAAATAAGAGATTACCCAGTGAAGCAACTGAACTGGCTGCCCTGCTAAAATAAATTAAGTGCAGTTTATTCGGGACCACTAAAGTCAGGTGTTATTTCCTTATACACTCATTTATTTTTGGCAGCATGTCATTGTTCTGATACCCCCCACCGCACCCCACCCCCCACACACACCCCACCCCCCACACACACCCCACCCTTCAAGCTTTACAAGGAAAGCAAGAGGTGGGAAGCCCTGGGACGGAACAGCCATTTAAAAACAGCATAAAAAGGAGGAACTTGGATATAGATGGGTTGCAAAGTGGCTTGCAGATGCAAAGCAACTATGAGCAGAAAAACCCAACCAAAAATTGTTTTGGTCTTTTTGTGGGATTTACAAAAGTGTATGATATTGTCTGCTTTATACCCTTTAAAGCTTTGCCAATTTTTGTTAGCTTCAAGGTCATTCCTGACTCTAAAAAAATCACTGATTTGGGTAAAATGTCTAGTTTTTTAAGCCTATTAATACAGCACTCTCTAATGTAGCAACAACTCCCTGGAACTACATGTAATATCAAAATCCTGCTAGTGTGAGAACTGTAAGTGTCCTGTATGAAAGAGATGAAAGAGTCCACAAGCACGAACACTGAGATAGTTAACTAGCAAACATGTCAGGCTGTCTCATTATATAAAGCACACTAAGAGCAAAAAGGTAAAGGAAGTATCTTTAACTCTCACCGACCCGTTGCTCTGTGATGTTTAGGAAGGTGACTAGGCCCAGAGGATTTAACTCTCTGTGTGAGGGACTCCCTGCACATTGTGGTTTTCCTCTTTGCTTTTCAGTTCTTTTCTATTGATTTCCATGCATTGTCTCATGAGTCACTGGCAGGGAAGGGTTTTGTGTCTTTTTCTCTTGCATTTTGTGAATCTAATGATGCACTTATGTTGCCCCACTTTTCCCTTTTCTTCATACCTTACCTACTAAAGGAGGGAATACCACTTTATTGGTAAGTGGATGTTAACCAAAAGGGAGTTAAACACGAGTAACCATTAAAAAAAAAACAAAGAAAATGGGTCGCTGTTCACATCTCAGCAATTGTCTTCAGGAAAAAAAAATCCAGAAAGAGAAAATTGAGTAGCAGAAGATTTGTTTTCTGATTCGATTGATACAATAATTGTGATCTTTATTTTGTTCCTTCCATTTCTGTGATGTTCCGTCAAGTTGTCTTCTTTCTGTTTCGTTTCTTTTTAACCATTACTGAAAAAACTGAAGAAGTCCTCTGTTTCTACTCTACAAAATCTGTAGCTCTCTACTTTCTGCCTCTGCTCTTAAACTTATTTGGTTCACAGTTTTGTTTTGTTTCTTTTTTCTACCCTCTCTTCCCCCTCTTCCTAGATTTTTTTTGTTTGTTTTTGCGATTATGATTTCTTCAACTCATTATGGTTTTGCATGCCAAGTATTGCATGCGCTGCACCATAGAGGACTATCTATAAGCCATATGGAGAAAAACTAGATCTTTTTCTTTTAGATGTTTACCTTCTTTTGGCAAGTACACCATAGCTCTCAATTACCAACTTGAAAACTCTCTGATGCTATTTTTTATCCTTTTTTTTCTTTTTTCTTTTCTTTTTTCTCCCTTTTGTTGGTCATCATTTCTCTACAGAAGTTCCACATGCTGACTGCCAGCTCTGCAAGCGTCCAGTCATCTCTGCTGAGAGAGCACAAGGTCCACAGCGCCCCTATCAGGAACCAGATGGGAAAGATGTGTGTGGCAGAAGATGCTGGGAGTGTCGATGGCAGGGGCACAGCTATAGGGAGCTCTCTGAGCAAGGCGTCAGGGAGGAGAGGAGGCCAGAGAGGTCAGAATAAGAGCTCCCACTCCCCTGCTCACAGCAGTGACTCGACCCACTCCCAGCACAACCATACTTACAGAGGGAGGAGCTCTCGTCACCACAGAAAGTAAGCCTTCCATTGCAGTTGTGCACTTTCAGGCTCTTATCACTGCTGGACCTCACCGCTTTGGCTTTGCAAATGAGAGAGAACTGTTTGACATCTGCTGGATTATACTTCCCATTCCCCCAGGGGAAAAGGTGGCCACTCTTCCAAGAGACACCACCAATCCAGTCGGGGTCAGGCACGCCACCGGAGCACATCAGCGTCTCCAGGGCACACGTCAGCCAACAAAGTCGGGAGCAAGGCAAACCTCAGACAGCGCAGCAGCTCCTGGAGCAGTGGGCGTTCATCCTCGCCCTCTGCCTCCAAAGACAGAGGACCCAGCAAGACCAAGTCCCCGCACAACAGGCAGAACGCCTCCAGGTGAGCCGCTGTCTGATGTATAGTAGATTTATAATATGCTCCCATTGGTCGATGTCATTGCTGGTGTGACTGATTTGTGTGTCACACAGGGACAGGGAGAGTGCCAACCGCTCTGACACCGACAGCCGAGCTCGCCGCCGTTCACGCAGCTACTCACCTATCCGCAAAAGAAGAAGAGATTCACCCAGCTTCATGGAGGCTCGCAGGATCACCAGGTAACGCCACATGATTAAACACACTTCTCCTCCACATTGTGTGTGTGTTTCAGCTCTTCCCTGCAAGGACCAAGCCCCAGAATAACACAGCCATGTATCTTGTTCTTTCTCACAGGCCTGAGTGGCTCTTAAATATGAGACACTTTAATGCGTTACACTTAAAGCATGTCCCATGATTTGGCAGGATGGTACTCATGCTGGGGTAAAAGTCATTCTTTCATAGCTTCAAATTACAACAAAGGCAGGCAAAAGAAATAAAGAGAAGGGATTTTGCTTCTGTTTCAACTCACGACCGGTAATTTTTAAGAAACCCATTAAGAGCCATTAAATCCTTTATTTGGAATAAAAATGAAAAACCACAGGCATAAATGGATGCAGTCATTATAAGGGTGGAGCTCTGGTAGACAGAAAATGTTACCTCCTGCTTTTAAACATCTATTTCAGACTTTCTATGGGCATCATGAGGTACATAAAGTGGTCACTGTCCTTTATGTTTGGGTTTTTACTCTGCCATCATGTTTCATTTCCTTTAGAGATGACATACCATGTGTAATGGTTTTGTACTTTCATTTACTGCAATGTCCCTCACTAAACAAGTTTTTATTATTGCCTAACTATAGCACTAGAGAATTGAAATACTGTATGAATTAAAAGCAAACATGCTACCAACAAAAACTACAAATCATATGGTGTTTCTGAGTCATTTCAGTAGAAAGATTGAACTGAAACTGCAGAAAATGTGCCTTTTGGTGATACCTGGGACCAGATACATACAGCTCTGTGTAGACTTCAGTGTTGGGTAAGTTACTTTAAATTAGTAACTTAGTTACATTACTAGTTACTTCTATCAAAAGTAACTCAGTTACTTCAAGTTACTCGTTACTTTCAGAGTAATTAGTTACTAGGGAAAGTAACTAGTTTTACTCAGAATTCTCTTGTTAATGTGTTGCTTCCGTAACTGGATACCCAGCAAGATTGCCAGTCTTCTAGCTTGCTTACTTGCCACAAGTGCACTGTGCCACCTACCAATAGAAAGGAAAAAATAATGTGCACATTTCCACGAGAGAAATCCCACACCTGATTCTATCCTAGCCTGCTTTTTACATCCAACACAAAAACTGCAGTCTTGGTGTTTTCGATTGTACTCAGAACTCGGAAATTCTGCCTTCTGAATAGGAAGATGTAGGCAACACCAGACTGCATATGAGCTGCATACAGGGCTGGACTGGGACAAAAAAAAATCGTCCCGGGCATTCTGACTAGAGACCGGCCCACCATTATAGGAAAAATCATAAAGCCTTTGAATGAAAATAAACACTGTTGTGACAGTGATGTACACTGTTCTGATGGTATATATGTATCAATCTATCAATCGTTTGTTGTAAGACTCAGATAATTATTTTTTTAAAAGTGAGACATTTTAAATGAGAATAAGAAAAGTATTTCCTTGTGCCCCCCTTTCCCTTTTAATGCCCTACATGGAACCCTGGCAACACTTTGCTAGACCTGCCCCTGCACAGTTACCAGCTGTCATCTCCTGGTTTCATCTTCATGTTTCCCTCTCACCACATATTCAAACCGATATCATGACCAGCAGGTTTACAGCTGTGGCTTCAGCAAACATCAGCTGATACTTAATTAATATTAAATAAATTCTAACAACAGCTGATCAAGCTTAAAAGTGCTGCTGTTGTTTACTGTGACATCCGCTGGTTTCCTCTTTCTGGCGCAAAGTGGGCGATAAATAAACAAGAGAGAAAAGCCGATCAGCTGATCATTGATCAGTTTCATGATTGAAGTAGAAACAGGAGAGGGAGGGTGAGAGGATGAGAGAAGAAGAGGCAGCTGTGCAGCGTAAACGCAGAATAACTCCAACTTTGTGTCTTTTTCATTGTAGCTGAAGTCCGGGACAAACTGTATTCCTTTTCAGCTCAATACAAAACGCGTGATATTTTCTCTGAATACCAGACGATTCCGTTTTTTCCAGGACGGTTGGCAACGCTAATAATTAACCTTATGAACAAAATAAAGTTCAACATCAGTAAGATAGCACCCACCCAGCTGTATAGAAACTCCATCATGCTAGCTAGCACGCAGTACGAAAAAGTCAGCATAACGAAAATAAACTCCACCTAAACTTGGTTCATATCTGACCCAGATGGACTGCAGGTTATAACTTCTTACCTGAAGTTCAGTTCACCTGACACTCTCGGACCAGCGGCCGCTTCGGGTCTCTCCTCTTGCCTCCCTTTTCCTTCATCCACCTGCTGGCTTCCACCACTTGCTAATGTTATTGAATCTGTGGAAGCTCCGCGATAGCCACCACACGAAGTAACGAATAACGAGCCTATCTAAATCCCAGTAACGAGTAACGCGTTCCTGGTTTTGGCATAATAACTAGTTACCGTGCGCGTTACCACAATAATAACGTAGTTACTGTAACGCGTTGCTTAATAACGCGTTAGTCCCAACACTGGTAGACTTACAACTAAAACTGTGAGTACACAAAAGCAGAAATGCAAGTGAAATTGCCTGTTTTGCTTTATAGTAAATTCCACCTTGGTTTGACTTGCCAACATCCAAATATCAGTTTGAGTGTTTATGTATCAGGCCTAGTAATGTTAATAAAAACCTGCAATGACCAGTTGGCAATGTCTGCCCACAGTCCCACTGAGACATGGATAGTGTCTCCCACACCTGAATCAATGAACTTGTGTAAAGTCAAGTTTCAGGAACAGCATAAAGTCCGACACCGTCTGAGGATTTGATCCTCGTACCTAAAAGCAGTGGGCACTGGGTTAACCCTGTAATGCCAAGTGGATCATATTTGATACACGAGTTTTTTAACCTTAAAAACCTGACACACACAATCAGATACACACAGTGTTACTGCGAACAAACTGCACGATATAGCAAAAATGTCACAAATTGAAACATAAATTATATTATGATATATTATGATCTTATTTTTTGTTATTTGTTAGAAGGTTCAATAAACACTTGAATTTGAATTTTCTGGCAAGTATTTCATGGTTCAGGCTTTAGAGGGTCAACACATGGAAGTCTGTGTGACCCCTCCAAAGATATGCATCCCCAGACCATCACTGTTCCACTGCCACACCAGTCATGCTGGATGATGCTGTAAATGTATAACATCTGCCACAGACTCCAGACTGTTTCATGTTTCCACATGTATTCAGTGTGAACCAGCTCTTATCTGTGACGAGAACAGGGCAGCAGTGGGAGGACCTGCCAGTTCTGCTGTTTACAGGTGAAGTCTAGTTGAGCTGCATGATGGTGGACAGTGAGCACAGGTCCCACTAAAGGACATCAGGACCTCTTGCCGCCCTCATAGAGTCTGTTTCTGACAGTTTTGTCAGAAACATGCACATAAATAGACCACTGAAGGTCATTTTGTATTGGTCATGCTGCTGGCTCTACAGGCTTGTCCAGCTTTCCTCGTGTAATGGCCTGTATGTCCTTCACACTCTTGAGACTGTACTGTGAGATACTGCACATATGATCATGCCTTCCTGGCGGAGTTGAAAAGTTATGCTGCCTCAATGAGGTGCAGGTACTGTCTCATGCTACTACTTATTGTTGCTTTTATTTACACCGAAGCAGGTCAAATTGATTCACCATGGTTTATACTTTCTAATTGGACATGTTGACAGCTGAAGTCTGACTATCTGTTATACTGTGATGATCAAGTCTTCCTTTTGTGAGCAGCGTAAATATAATCCAAGAAAAGTCCTTTATTCAATTTCTCTCTTAAATCCACGTGTTTGCTTAGTGCAAATCATCTACACATAAATTAACTCTGTGTGCTGTACACATTATTTGAAGCCCAGATACATGGATAAATTACACGGATAGAAGTGTACATCTCAGAAAGTATGTAAATATGAGATCTGAGGACCTGAAAGTGTAGAGCTAGTCACTTAAATTGATAAATGTTTTCAGTTATTGCCCTTATTTATTTTAATATTGAGTGATTTGTGACCAAAGTGCTTCAATACGAGATATAAAATAAGACGTAAGAATGAGGATGTAAAATGAAAATTAACTGAACTGAGCAAAAGATTTCATTGGTTAATTTAGTTGTTCCAGTTGTTCTATTCCATTTTAATGAGTCTCTTTAAAACCATTTATTAGACTCATCCACATATTTGTTTCCTGCTTACTTCTTAGACTTCTTAATTTATTCTCATATGATCGTTTCATTGTTACCAATAGAAATGTTTTTAGGTGCAGTTAATTATTCAGACAAACAGAAGAAGAAGAAAGTCCCACCTGCAGATGAAATGTGTTTCAGCCTCTCCCTCTCCCTCTGCAACCTTCTCATTCGAGTGTAAATAGCCATGGGTGAAATGTGTGTACTTTGTTATCTTTCACTTCAGTCCTTAAAGGTCCCGACACCAGGACAACGGGCTGCTGCTGAACCCGACTGCTGCCGGCTAGTTACCCCGGTAACATTTGCCGTGCAGCAGGACCCCAATACCGTGACTTCTGAAGTTTGGCCGAGCAGCAAATCATCAGAGCTCCCATGAGTAAACCAGGCTTCCTCCTCTGTCCTTTCTCCGCTTCTTCATCTCTTTCCTGAAACTCACTCCAACTCTAGAGCTGCACCCTGCTGTGTTTCTGCACTAATGTTGTAACACAAAGGATGCAAAGATTAAGCGCTATCAAGGTTTATTAGAGTGGAAGCCCCCCTCTTTCCCCCACACACCTTATTGCTTATACTGTTGATTCCCACAGCCAATGTAGAAGACAAAAGCTGGGGTTGAGTTATCTACAGAGCTGCTTGTGAAATGCACCTCGTAGCAGCAGGGATACCTTGATAGCGTTTATCTCTCCCTGCACCACTGACTCTTGATTTTTATTTTCTGGGTGTTGCCCTCCACTGAGAAGATGAGGTTCTTTAAGGAACTAATGGCTAATTACTTTACAGGAAGTACTTCCAGGGTGGCTATTAACAAGGCAATCTAAGCTTGAACTTCAACTAAACACATGCATTTTTCTGGTGTGTGTGTGTGTGTGTGTGTGTGTGTGTGTGTGTGTGTGTGTGTGTGTGTGTGTGTGTGTGTGTGTGTGTGTGTGTGTGTGTGAGGCTGAAGAGCTTCTTTTTAACCCACATAGCTGCTCTCTTTCAGATCCTGTACTAATTACACGTCACCACTCTGAGACCTAACACTGATTGCCTTAATCATGCTTTAACATCAGATTTAACAGTCTAACCATAGGAAATAGGACTAACTGTTCAAACCCTTATTTTTCTCCCCCCTCCAGTGCTCGGAAGCGGCCGATCCCATACTACCGGCCCAGTCCTTCATCTTCAAGCTACGACAGCAGCCCATCACGATCCAGCCGCAGCCGCAGCTACAGCAGCTACAGCCACAGCAGAAGTCACAGCAGGAGCCACAGCAGGAGCCGGAGCCAGAGCTGGAGCCGCAGCCACAGCTGGAGTCGCAGCCAAAGCCGGAGCTGGAGTCGCAGCAGGAGCCGCTCCCGCAGCCACCACAGTTATTACAGCCGCAGCAGCTATGACAGCCCGGGGTTCTGATGGCAACCAGCAGAACGAGAATGAAGAAAAAAAAAGAAAAAAAAAAACAGGAACAAAAGAAGGAGAAGTGCTGTTAAACCTGCTGCACTCTGGTAGATTCATTACGTATCCTTAGCAAGTCCTCAGCAGAAGCCGCACAGCTGTACAGCCTGGGATCCAAACTCCTTCACCATGGACCATTCTAACACAGAGCCTGGATCAAAGAGAGGAAAATGTATTTTGATATAGCACAATACAATATTGGCTGTCACTGTTCATGTCTTCTCACACATTCAAGGAAAGGTTTTTTCTTTTTTACATGTCTAAAATGAATTGGCTGAGCCCAAAGAACAAATGTATGTTAGCACTTTCCTTCTCATCTTCCACACAGCTACCAAAAATACATTCAATAACAGTTAACAACAGTTATATAAGTATATATATAGATATATATCAAATATATCCTGAAAAGAGGGGCTGAGTAGAAGACAAAAAGAAGGCAGACACATCGAAATCACACAGCTTACTGTACATTTCAGAGAATCACTTTGTTTTCGCTCATCAACCCCAAAGACTTCCAGTTCATCCAAGCACACAGATCAACAAAAAGAGAACAAAAGAGAAGTCAGAGGATGAATCAGGAAAAGAAATAAAAATAACTTTTTTTTTGTTTTTTTTAGGAGAAAACTGTATTGCATAGATTTGTCTGTACAGATGTAAACTCTCTTAAGTTTGGCTTTGTAAACTATGCACTGTATATTCCATATAGTTTGAAGAGGTATGTTCAGCATGATGCATCAGGAGAGACTCAAGGGACCTGATGGAAATGAGATGTGCCAGCAGGGTGAATCTGCCCTGCCCCTTCCCCGTGACCTTTGCAAACAGAGGTGAATGAAACGGAGGGGGGGGGGCTGTATGTGTTACATACTTTTACTCTCTTTCCTGTTTAAGTAATTACGTTCATTATGCTAATCCTGTGCGAGACTGTGTGTATGTGTGTGTGAGTTTGAACCTCCTTTGCAAAGATCAACGAGGTAATGATTTACATGAGCTGCTGTATGGTACCGTACTGCAAAAAGTCTCCATGCACATTTGTGAGTTGATCTCAGCTATTTATGAAACTCGCTGTATTTATTCATTTATTTATTGGGTTATTTATTGTTTAATATATTTATCATTTTGCTGTGAAGCAGTTGGATCATGGTTTGGAGATGGGTTTGCTGCAGATGTGAGAAAAGTACTGTAAAGCTCCAAGTTATAATACAGAATCGGTTTCTTATTGCAAAGTTTTCGCTCCTGTTATCAGATCAACAAGCAGGGCACAGATTCACTGCTATGTGTTTAAGAAGCTCTGATTTTTGAGTTGGTTGAACTGAGCATTCACCCATAGTTACTCCCACGACTGCCATTATCGCGTCCCCAGCCGATGTAATGACTCATGGTAACGCGGGGCTGCTGTGGCTCTGTCTGTGCCGAGGGAGGAAGATGACTCGGCCTGAAGCAGCCTGAAGAATCTATTACTCTGCTCTACTGTACATTTCCAGTCACTCCATATTTCAGTCCCTTGTATAATTGGCCACACAATTCTAGCAGAGGTCTCCCCAGTTGCTGGCTACAAAAGATAATGAGCGATGGCTTGGCAGGCATGGCAGCAGGCTGTGTCTGCACCTAATGAGGGTGGTTAACAAACAGGTGATACAATCAGGGATCAGCCTAAGTCTTCCTTACCATTCACCCGGTCTCATGACATGCATTTCCAGTGTAACCACACTTATCCCAGCTGTGATGCTCTGCAGCCTGACCATTTATTCCAAGTATAACATCGCCCCTTTGATTCTACAAATCATTCTTTGTATTGTACAAGTTATTATACCTGACAATAAACAGAAACAAATGGGGAAATGATCCAGTTTTTGAGTTCTTCTCTCTGCCTTCAGGTGCAGTCAGTGATAACTTGTTGGTGCTGTGTATTTATCTTCCTACAGATGGCACTAATGAGAACCTTGACCAAAAACATGAAGCCTCTCTCTATTAAGTAGGCTAGAATGTTCTCCAACTGGGGCTGAGAGGAAGATATGGCTTATTTTAGAGGCAGATCTCACATCCTGTGCTGTAACTTTGAGGGATTAGATTTCTTACACTGAGACCTGAGCTATATCTTCCAGAAATACTTACTTTGCCATATATATCAAATAAATTAACATAACCTCCATTTCCCTCTGAACACTTCCTCGAGATTTCTCAGTTACTATCACTGTTGTAGCTGAACTGTCAGTTTATGTTATTTTTTCCCTTCTCCTTCTCTGTCTGTGTAACACTGTGAGAGATAGAGGCATGTCCCTGTGACACCTGCTCACTTTGTGCCAGAAGTGTACAGCTCAATAGGACACCTTTCACAGCAGACACTTTAAGTGTCACAGCAGCAAAGTCCACTGGTGGATAGTTATTAAATTAACAGTGGCACACTTCCATCAAGACTGCCAGTAAACTGTGACAATGAGCAGCATGGACCAGACCACTAGGTTTCAAAGCTGGATGCCAATGCAGGATTTTGGCAGATTCCCTTATCCAGGGACTCTTCTTTGCTCACGACCTTTATTACACCTTTTTTGGTCGGTATTGTTATAATCGTCTCTGCTTTGGAATCTCATCAGCCCCAGAACACTTCCAGAAATGGATGACACGCATTCTTGAGGGCTTAGAAGGAGTCCCCTGCCAGATGGATGATGTGCTCATCTGGGGGACGTCACAAGCAGAGCATGATGAGAGACTTCGAAAAGCACTGGTTCGACTGCAGGAGGCTGGAGTAACATTGAACGGCAAGTGTGAGTTCTTCAAGAACAGGATAAAGTTCCTGGGGCAGGTCATTGAGGCATCGGGGGGTTAGCGCAGATCCTGACAAGGTGCATGCCGTGAGTTCCATGGATGAGCCCAGCAACATAAGTGAGGTGTTTCTTCCTCACCTTGCGGAAAAAACGCGCCCCCTAAGAGATCTGCTGAAGAAGTCCAACCTGTGGTCATGGGGGCCACAGCAGCAGCAGGCTTTCGACGGCATCAAAAACGAACTGACGACACCCCCAGGGCTTGCTCTGTATGATCTAAGTGCTGAAACGTGCGTATCAGCTGACTCATCTTCGTATGGCTTGGGAGCAGTGCTTCTCCAGCGGCACGCTGATTTAGGGTGGAAACCAGTAGCATACGCTTCAAGAGCTCTCAGCGCGACAGAGCAGCGACATGCTCAAATTGAGAAAGAGGCCCTCGCTTCAACATAGGCCTGTGAGAGGTTTGCAGAGTTCCTAATTGGGAAAACATTCCACATTGAAACAGACCACAAACCTCTGGTCTCGTTTCTTGGCTCCAAGGGCCTGGATGAGCTTCCACCTCATATACAACGTCTACGCATGCGATTGATGAGGTTCTCTTATACCATATCTCATGTTCCTGGTAGAGACATTGCAACAGCAGATGTACTGTCCAGAGCTCCTGTATGTGACACAACTGATGTGGTGACACTTGTATGTGGAGTCCGTCATAGCAAGTCTGCCAGCCACAGAGCCACGACTCAGAGAAATCCAGACACATCAGGACAATGACAGCATTCTAAGCAAGCTGAAGAAGTTCTGTGTGGAAGGATGGCCAGATAAGTACTCCATTGAAAGGGTTTTCCAGCCTTATCTGCCATTTTCAGGTGACCTCACAGTCCACAATGGTTTGCTTCTTTATGGGAGCAGATTAGTGATTCCCACATCACTCAGAGCAGACATTCTGTCTAGACTACATGAGGGACATCTGGGAATAACGAAATGCAGAGAGAGAGCTAAACAATCTATTTAGCTCTCTCTGAGCAGTGAGCAGGCCTGAGCAGTGAGCTGATAAAAGTGATCGAGACCTGTGACTAAACACAAAGAAACCATGCTACCTACCGAGTTCCCACAAAGACCGTGGGCCATGGTTGGAACTGATCTGTTCCAGATAGAGAATAAACAGTACCTGGTCATTGTGGATTACTTTTCCTGATTCTTTGAAGTTGCCAAACTGACATCTACAACATCAGAGGCAGTGATCGAGCACTGTAAATCAATCTTTGCACGTCATGGCATACCAGAGCGGGTTCGCTCTGATAATGGACCTCAGTTTTCGTCTGATTCCTTCACAAGATTTGCACAAGAATGGGGTTTTAGCCATGTGACATCCAGTCCCCACTTCCCTCAGAGCAACGGGGAGGCCGAGAGGGCAGTCAGGACTATCAAAAGTCTTCTTAGAAAGTCTGGCGATCCCTATCTCACCCTTATGGCATACCGGGCCACTCCATTGGCAAATGGCTACAGCCCAACTGAGCTTCTCATGGGTAGAAGGATAAGGACAACTATTCCTGTCATCCCATCACAGCTAAATCCAAGAGGTACGGACACAGACAAGCTTAAAGCTATAGAACAAACGTACAGACAAAAACTACAACTACAACTACAACCGCAGACACAGAGCACATGATATGCTATAGCTCAATCCTTGAGATATTTTGAATATTGTTACATCTCAAAATTTTCTTCTGCTTAGTAAGTTTAGCACAGCATGTCGTACACAGAAGTAAATAAGGCTCTATGACAGATTTTTGGAGTCAACCCAAGAGCCTTACAGCCTTACGTACAGTACAGATGGGCAGATCTATCCAAGTATTAATACCATGGCTGGTATTGATATCAGATTGATAATAGGATCAATATTTTTGGATCAATATTAGAATCAATATTTTGTTTCTATCCTCTTCAGTATGTAGCCCTCTTAAGTAATTTTTTTCACTGTCACATCTATTTTTTAAATAGCCTAGCACATTTAAAACAATAAAAGCTGACCCAAGGGCGTAGATTTGGTTTTGGCATTGGTGGGGACGGATGATTCAACCACCGAACTCTGCCCTGTTTCTTTTTTTCCCCTTTTTGTCTTTGCTTCTTGATAAAAAAGGATAAATATACTTGCCTACATATGCTATTCTACATGCTTTTAAACCATTTAAAATTACAATTCATAGTTTTACATTTGAATTATATATTGTTAAATTACTATTAAACAAATGACTGACTAAGTATTTTAGAGTTTAGTTTACTTCAGCCATATTCCATATAAATCAGGTATCATACAAAAATAAGAAATAGCTTCAAATACAATTCAATTCAATTCATTTTTATTTATATAGCGCCAAATCACAACAAATGTCGCCTCAAGGCGCTTCATAGATACAGAGAAAAGCCCAACAATCATATGACCCCCTATGAGCAAGCACTTTGGCGACAGTGGGAAGGAAAAACTCCCTTTTAACAGGAAGAAACCTCCGGCAGAACCAGGCTCAGGGAGGGGCGGCCATCTGCTGCGACCGGTTGGGGTGAGAGAAGGAAGACAGGATAAAAGACATGCTGTGGAAGAGAGACAGAGATTAATAACAGATACGATTCAATACAGAGAGGTCTGTTAACACATAGTGAGTGAGAAAGGTGACTGGAAAGGAAAAACTCAATGCATCATGGGAATCCCCCGGCAGCCTACATCTATTGCAGCATAACTAAGGGAGGATTCAGGGTCACCTGGTCCAGC
This sequence comes from Neolamprologus brichardi, assembly GCF_056152115.1. Taxonomy (NCBI): domain Eukaryota; kingdom Metazoa; phylum Chordata; class Actinopteri; order Cichliformes; family Cichlidae; genus Neolamprologus; species Neolamprologus brichardi. Next base: position 8,314,115 of record NC_142113.1, read on the forward strand.
CCTAACTATATGCTTTAGCAAAAAGGAAAGTTTTAAGCCTAATCTTAAAAGTAGAGATAGTGTCTGTCTCCCGAATACAGTCATGACAATAAAAGAATATGACTTTAAGGACTTAACAACATTACTTCAGTCATAGTACACCAACATCTCTTATACATTAGCACTAAGGGAACACTGAATGACCTGGTGGGTTTTGTCCATAAAACTACTCATCAAGATTACCACAAAGTAAAAGATCTCTCAGCAAAATTATGCAACATTTTAGGCACTATTGCCCAGATCAAATCAGTGAGCTGGAATTTTTTTTTATTCCAAACATGAACTACTGTTACAGCAACAGACATGGACTACTGGTGTTCCACACAACAACTCAATGTCCACTATGTGAAGGAGCCAAACACATGCTTGCTCCTCTCGTTAACTGAGATAAACTGCTGGCATATTGGTTTTACATCTATACTGTCCAGTCTCTCCTGGTGGACATGGCATACAGCAGCATTGTTTAATCTCATTCGAGTCACTGTTAACCTTACCCATCTTTTTAGTCTTCTGAGAGCACTGAAGCTTCTTTTAGCCTCAGTACATGCGTTTTATCCTCAGATTAAAATTATTATTATTATGTGCCTCACCTTTGGCCCTGGCTCTTCCCCACTGACTGCACTAGGACATATTGCCACCTGATAAAATAGCACATTGATTCGTGCCATATAAAAAGTGAGACGTGTCAATTCAGATTCTTTGTCAAATATACACTAATGAATCAATTTACATCAGCAGCCTGACAATTGTCATGATAATAAATACTAGTTAATCTATAGCACCAAATCATCAGTCAGTCACCTGTGACCTCGTATCTTCACCTCTGTCCGAGCTACAACATGGCAGAGCTGTCTTTGTCCCCTGATAAATAACAATGAGATATTCCAAATACATGCAGTCACATATGTGCTTCAAATACAGTAATGAACCATCAAGTCATCATCCAATTCCACCTGTGATCTTGTATCACCATTGTTGGTTGGAATATTTGCAAAATCATGACTACCTCATGATATTTTGTCTCAAAAATTAACCCTATGAATATGTCAGTACCAGTAGGATGAAATTATTGTGTCACCAACATTTAACGTTAGACATATAATTTTAACAGCCTCTGTAAACTAATATCCTGGCGTTTTCTCTGACAGTTTCAATCAAAATTAGAAATGCTACTGTGGGAGACTGAGATAACTAATAGTGCTGCATGTTGTGCAGTTAGTTTCAAAAACACGTTATTCATGGTTGCATACAATTTTAGACTGATGTGGGCCAAAGCCTAGCATAGCCTGTAACGTTATTATGACGGACACATTTTATGAGTGAACTTGGCTTAAAGTGACTTACAGGCTTCTTTGAAAAATACTTTCTTGTATCCAGGTTCTTCCTTTTTGCTGCCGTCCTCCTCTCCTCCTTGCAGAGGAGAGGAGGCAAGGAGCTTGCCGCTGCTAAAACTAAACAGAGCTGCCTGAAAGGTACAGCCAATCACATTGGCCATATTTGTCACATGACGTAGGACTCCAGTAGAGAACGTAATTTAACTCTTTCTGCACCGCTGGGTGAATGAGACGTCGACAGATGGGGTTTTTTTTTTCTTTCTATCAGGTTAGTTTTTCTTTACTCGAAGAGATCAAATTATTGGTGGGGACAATTCAATAATCGCTGGATATTGGTGGGGACATGTCCCTTCCGTCCATGCCAAATCTACGCCCTTGAGTTGACCCAAAGTGCTTAAGAGACAGACACATTTACATTCCAGGTCTCCAAAAAGCCCAAAATACAAATTACAAGAAAAGCTGAAAGTGTGTGTGTGTGTGTGGGGGGGGGGGTTGTTTCAACTACTTCGTGTGGAAAGTAAAAATCATGATGATTTAGTGGTCATTAAAATGTATTCAGGATTAGGAAACTGGCGATTAATGTCATAAATCATGACATACTACTCCCCCCTAGATAAACTGCCCTCATAGTTTAAAAATATGTGTGCTAGTATTAGTAATACTGGCTGTGTGAGACACTACAGCTTGTTAATTCCCCCTTTGTGACAAAGAAGTATGAATAGGTAGGTGTGAACATGGTGAATTTTCCTCCAGTTTTAATGCAGTCATTTGCCTTCATGTACCAAACTGATATTCCACTGTGTATTTCATTCAGGGCTGAATGGGTTCATAGCGCACCATAGTGTTGTTAAAAATAGCATGTTAGCTTGTAAGTAGACGGACAGAAGCCTCCCAGATTCTTCTGGCTCTTTGAGATGCACAGGGAGAGGAGAAGGGGGTTTACACACAGCACTCAGTGCATAGGGCAACTGTTACATGGGAGGGTCTTCCTGTTGGATTCCATTCCAGTGCTACTTCCGCTATAAATAGATATTCTAGTGCTTTCGTAAAACATTCTGGAGGCATGAGGTATGGGGCTTGAGTCTGAAGGGAGGGTTCTGTTGATAAGGGGTGGTGTCAGTGGGTATAAAAGCTCTCAGCTGAGAGGCAGACAGCACATTAAGAAAACACTTCCAGAGAGGCCAAGGGGCTCTTGATCTGCACACAGCAACACTCCTCTGAAGCTTAGAAGAAATTCCCAGATCATCATGGCTGAGAGACGTATTCCTTTCACCTTGCTCCGCACTCCGAGCTGGGACCCATTTCGTGACTGGCACCAGAGCAGCCGTATCTTTGACCAGACCTTCGGTATGCCCGTCCTGCCCGAGGACATCGCTGCATTCCCCAGCACCCACTGGCCGGGGTACCTGAGGCCATCCATCCTGGCTCCAGAACTAATGACACCGCATGCTCCCTTGATGTATCCAACCCACATGATGGCTCAGCAGGCTCAGGCTCGGGCCCTGTCCCGCCAGCTGAGCAGCGGCATTTCCGAGATAAAGCAGACTCAAGACAGCTGGAAGGTATCGCTGGATGTGAACCACTTCTCACCTGAGGACTTGATGGTGAAGACAAAAGATGGCGTGGTGGAAATCTCGGGTGAGCGCTTATTTGATTTCTGTCGCTCTCCTTATTGAATGATTGAAAGGTCATAGTGTTTTATGTCCTGAAACCTAAGGTGTCATTTTCCTGTCAGATGTTCCTTGAGTGACACACTTTAGACAGCTGTACTGGTTGATATGCACACTGTCTCACTTTAGTGTTCTTAAGTGCCTCTTTCTCTTCTGTAAAACAAAAACTGATAGAACTGAACAAAGCATGAGGTGGTTACATAGTTAAATAACATATTGAGACAATAGAGTAATGTGTTCAGGGACTTGGGAGGGTCAGGGGGTTTTGACTCTAAGCCCACTGGACGCAACCCAAGACACAGTTCAAAATGTGGGAGTTGACTTTTAAAGACGCTCAGGCATGAAAACAATGTTAAAACAGCCTCACTGTCCATCCAGGACGGGCAGGAGCAAAGCAGACCTGAAGAAAGTGTGGAACTGATCAGATAGCAGCTTAGTTCTCTGAAGCCCTAGGCTCTCTTTTCTCTGAGTGAATCTCAGCCTCACTGCCTGCTATTTCACAAAGGATCCAATTCTCAGAGCTGGGGATTTAGCTGCAGCTTACCCAGTATGTCCACTACTTTAAAAGGACTGCTGGATCTTGTCCAGGTCCAGTGTTCAGTCCCTGACTGTACCCAACATCTCCCGGCTCAGAGACTGGACCTCATCAGAAACACCAAGATAAACAAAGCACGAAATTCAATCCAAGTGGAATTTGCCACCCCATGTTCCACCCCATGTATCACCAGTGACCCAGGATGATATTTTAAACACAACAGTGTAATGAAGAGTTTTGTAAACACACCAAAGTGCGACCTCTCCGCAGCTGTCGGTCAAAACTAATGACTCTTCGTTTAGCTGTTGAAAAAGTGTGTGTTACACAATCAATTTGGTCCAGTTGAAAAGCGGACAGCTCTCTCTGGACCGCAACCTTTATCGGTTCGTTGTCACAACAAACATATTACTGTATTCAGAGGCAGAATGAAGGGCAGCATTTCAACTTTATAGCAGGGAATCTGAGATACAAGAGGCTGATTAAGTCTGGTGAGGTGTGGTTCAGTAGCACTGAACTGCATGAGTTTTAGAGTTAACCTAACATATATGCAAATTAAAACTCTCTGAAAAAATCTTTTATGAAACATTTTAGAAATCTATGAATACATGTATGTATATCCTTAGTGCTTTACAGCGTTTCTTGATTGCTGTCATGCAGCAGACAACTCAAACAAGCCTAACAGAGGCATTGACGGTCAAAGTGACACATTTTGTTTATGCCTCCAAAAGCTAATTTTGCCTTCAAAACAACACAATTTGCAAACAAGTATATGAGCTTTTCTAATCAATCATGGCCCGCCAGCTGAGCAGCGGACAACAAAATACAAAATGCAGCACTTAGTGGGATCCAGAATCAAAAATGCTTTGATGCAAACTGGCTGAAAACTGAAATACTGTACATGTTACAGAAAATACATATATTCAAAATGAATACAGTAAACCAAAATAAAATCTATTACAGTATAAGAAACAGCCACTATTGATACTCAGTCCCTTCTGTCTTGACGAGTTGGCCACAAGGCTTCATCCACATCAAAATTCTCACTCAAAATTCTTTCTTACAATACACAGAGGAAAAAATCTTCTTTCATGCCGTATCCAACCTTGACATTCCTTCTCACCTATTTCTTGGGCTGCAGCAGTCATTGCATTCAGAAAGGGTATCTGCTCATAGGGATGGTGATAATAAACTCCTCTAACGGATTCAAAAATGGGGCACATGCTAGGAGGAACTGCATCATTATATGTGGGTGTATTGCAAACTACTCATTGGTGGAACGCCACATTATCCCAGATAATGTCGAAGAGGGGCATGACAGTCCTCAACAGCCCTCTCTCCTCAGGCTGGATCAGCCTCTCATGAAGTGTATTCAGGAATGTCATGAGTCGTTCGGTGTTGGATGGGTGAATGGTGGGGATATAGCATAGGACACCATCATTGGAGATGGCAGCACACGTGGGTATGTTGGCACCCCTCTGTCCTGGAACTGTGAAAGTGAGGGTTGAGGTTCCTGATCTGCAATCACTGCTACCCTGATTTGTGTGACAATTGTCCCTCTTCCACCAGAGAACGGCAGTTCTATAAAGAATACATGTAATGGGATTGAGGAAACAATTACATGAAGTATATTGCTGAAGATATTACTGCACAGCAACATTACAGTGTTTCTGTTTAAACCGGTTGTACTCTTTGTCCAGCCTCTTTAAGTGAAAAGCCATGAATGCCTTTCCAACTACACCTCTACCTCACACATAGACGTGTCTTCCTTGGACCCCTCTACCTGTTACTCTCACTCTCATCTGCCTTAGACCTCCTCCATCCATGCTAGTAAAGAACAACACAGGTGTGCACCTTTGAAGGCCTGCAGACAGGAAATAAACTAAACCAACTCAGAAAAAAAACCTCAACAACCATTCATCTCCAGGTTTAGTTTTCACAGCCAAATTTTAAAAATAGAAACAGAATGCTTATTATTAACTTTCAGAGGTGATGGTAGATGCCTGTAGTCTTTGTGCTAAGCATAAGAGCAATCTCTGGATATCCAGTAGTGGATCACATAAATAAATGCTTTGAAAAAGCACAAAGTCCAAATCAGATTATGGCTGGACTCTATAAAAGTAACTGTGCACCATAGTGAAAACAGGTGCTCTGTACCAGTCAGTCATCAAGGCAAACCAGCACTCAGAGTAACGGCTCCCAGAAAATTCCAAAAAAGGTGATGCACCTCTTGTAAATAAGGTGTAATAAGGTGATGCAGCAGATCCTGTTCATGAGGTGAGCAATATAGGTAACCTTCACATAATAAGAGGAGGTAAGAAATACAATCCCAAACAATTGTCAATTTATTATTTTCATTAGGTGCTAAACTAGAGTGCATAAATTAAGGCTTAGATTAGTGGAATGAAGTCTGTATGCACTGTTCCACCCAACAGGTTTATTTTACTATGGTAAACAAGATGTCTTCTTGCACTGCTGGCTCTTCATATCTTTGCACTGCTCCTTATAGCAAATGTATCTTTCAGTCTAGCTTAAAGTATATTGTCTGTGTCCACAGGTAAGCACGAGGAGAGGAAAGATGAGCATGGTTTTGTGTCCAGAAGTTTCACCAGGAAGTACACGTGAGTTTGTCTTTACTTGAGAAAGAATAGAAAGGAATCTTGATGTACTCTTGATCACTTCCTGCCATTAATCAAACTAATTTAAGGAAGATGTCTAAAATCGTGACTCTGATACTGTGAGTCTCTTTAGTTCATGGGCTGATCTGTTCTGGCTGGCGGGCTGCTGATAGCTAAATTTCATGCTCTGAAAAGTAGCAGCAGCCTTCAAGCGGTTCATCCCTTCTTGAGTCTTGGTAGACTTTAGCTTCATAGGGCTCTGCTGCCATCCAGGGGCCATAGAGTAACACACACTAAGCTGCTACTGAACTTTACTCGTTTTACTAAACGCTTTGGTCCTGTTAGTTTTTGACTAAATTGTAGCACTGATATCCTTTTCTCACTGAGAAGCAAGGTTTTATTGTTTTCTTTTCTTCTGATTTCTGACCTACTGACCTTCTACCTAATTGTGTCGTATTCCTCCCTCGCAGCCTCCCCCCTTCAGCTGATGTTGAGAAGGTGACATCTGCCCTTTCTCCTGAAGGCGTGCTGACTGTGGAGGCTCCTTTGATCAAACCGGCCATTGAGCACTCAGAAACCACGATACCCGTCAATGTCGAAAGCAACGGCGGTGTGGTGAAGAAGTAGTAAGAAAATGGGCACCATTTCCTTCCAAACTGTCCTCCTCCACATACACACATTCAAATAGATGTGTGTGTGGGAGGAGGAGGAAAAGGACGGGGGATATTCCGCTTGTAGTGAGGAAAAGAATCAGCTTACCGCTCTTCATAAACCGAGCTTGTTCACATGCCAAGCAGAGGAGAGCGAAGGATTGCCCTAGCTCTTCCCTCTCAACTCCATCTCTGGTAATGAGCCTACCCCAGCAGAGCACACTGTGTAAACATATCTGCACCAGTGCCATGTGCGTGCTCTTTGTGCTGTAATTACACTCTTCATCTGAATACGCAGCTTAGCCCAGCTCCCAGCTTCTTGTTTCTTTTTCTTCCTGACTGACACACACACACACACACACACACACACACACACACACACACACACACACACACACACACACACACACACACACACACACACACACACACACACACACACACACACACACACACACACACACACAGTGCTTTATGCTGCCTCTTCAAACATCAAAACAGAATGGAATAGCAGCAAATGTGACAATTATTGGAGGCAGAATCCCAGGAACTGTCCTGGGATTCTGCCTCCAATAATGCACATACTAATCCACATACACACCAAAGCTTTGAGTAAAGAAAGAGGACTGTTTGTGATCTTGCTGTTGTGTGGACTGAAACAGACTGATTTAAGCCATGCAAACAGGAAATAAAAAACACCCAACATATAGAGTCTCTGCTGTTCATTTGTGTTTGATTGAGTTTTTGTTGCTGTTGTGATACCTGATCCCAAACTGTTCATCCTGTGGTCACCAGTAAATGGTAAATGGCCTGTATTTGTATAGTGCTTTACTTAGTCTCTAAGGACCACAAAGCACTTTACACTACATTGAGTCATTCACCCATTCACACACACATTCACACACTGGTGATGGCAAGCTACATTGTAGCCACAGCTGCCCTACAAAGGACTGTAACAATTTGATATTTAACAATAGCGCCCCCATGTGACCGTCTGATCCCTCCACACAGTAACACAGTGGACCAGGTTTCATTAAAATTGTAACACATTTTAAGTGAATAAAACATTACTTCAGCTTTTTTTGTAGAGTACCCCCATTAGGTCAGTCACTGAAAGATTTAAATTGATAAGGACTTAGTATATTATTCATAATCTGCAGACTGTGACGGTATATAAAGTTCTTTTCTTTTTTTTAATGAATCACAGTAAAGTGAACTTCAGCAGATAGCACCCATATGCCCATATGTATGGAGTCAGAGTAAAAGTGATGTTGCTGTGACCTAGGTGTTATATTTACAGAGAAACGTAGCCATCTTTTCAGCTGTGCACCTGCACTGAAATGTGTCATAATTCCCAAATTGCATAATTCCATCATACAAAAGTCTCTAATGAATCATTTATTGCCAAATGGATATATAATTGATGGATTTTTGCTCTGTTCTGTTGACTGAACAAGGTCATTTATAACCATTGCACCAGGCTTGTATCCTGCAGTGAAATGAAAATTTACAGAGCCCGCTGAAGTCAAAAAGGCAGTCAGTATAATTTATGAATCTATAGCAGTGGCTGTGAAAGTGCTAATATGCAAATTATTTCAATCATCTGGCACTATCATGAGGTCAAACTTTCAATTAGGGCCAAAATGTACCTATTTTTTAAACTGTACAGATCAAACCAATCAAACTCATTACATCTTCAAAAACCTGATCATGTGCTGCTAACTTAGTATCTGAGACACAGACAAGAAGAATATGGGCATGAAGCTGCATCCACACAGGAAGAAATTCATGTAACGTGCTGACCAGAGACCATTGAAAACACTGGTAATGTGAAGTAGACGGGACCCTAGATACATTTTATTTAGCTTCATAGGCTAATTGCTTACATATAAGTAAAACTTGGCCAACAGAAATGGAAACCAGAACGTATCCCATAGCCCGTAAGTATTTGGACGTTGGCACAGTTGTATTTTTACCCCTGTAGATCACCACTGTGGTGTTTTAAATCAATCAAGATGTGATTGAACTGCAGACTTTTAGCTAGCTTTAATAAAAAAAAAAATATGAATGAATAAACTGTAAATATTAATATGGACCTGAATATATTTATAGTGTTTAAATCATAGTATTTGGTGATTGTGATCATGCCATAGTTAACTTTAAAAAATAGATTTTCTTTGACTGCTACAAACAGATTAGTACAGCCACTTCGCAGCAAGAAGATTATGATCAGAAACCTCCTGAAACGCTTATTCACTTCTTAAACACTGACAGACAAGCAGTTTATATCTGGTCCCAGAATAGTTTTTGAACAGCTGTGCAAAACCCCACAAATATTAATTATATTACATCAATTAAAGTGTACTGAATTGACTTTAAGGTTAGTTTGCAGCTTAAATAGCTCAATTTAAATATTTACAATTTATATAGAATTTAATTTACTGATACATCACATTTCATCACAATTTTTCACCAATTAGTTAAACTGCAGGAATGTCTTAAAGACATAAAGACCTCCTCACTACGTACGACTCTGGATACTGTAGCTCCAGTGAAAACTAAGGTCTCTAATCAGAAGTACCTGACCCCGTGGTATAATTCTCAAACACGTACCCTAAAGCAGATGACTCGTAATCTGGAGAGGAAATGGCGTGTCACAAATTTAGAGGATCATCATTTAGCCTGGAGAAATAGTTTGTTGCTTTATAAGAAAGCCCTCCGCAAAGCCAGAACAGCTTACTACTCATCACTGATTGAAGAAAATAAGAACAACCCCAGGTTTCTCTTCAGCACTGTAGCCAGGCTGACAAAAAGTCAGAGCTCTTTTGAGCCAACCATCCCTTTAACGTTAACTAGTGATGACTTCATGAACTTCTTCACAAATAAAATTTTTATCATTAGAGAAAAAATTACCAATAATCATCCCACAGATGTAATATTATCTACAGCTACTCTTAGTTCCATTGATGTTAAGTTAGACTCTTTTTCTCCAATCGATCTTTCTGAGTTAACTTCAATAATTACTTCCTCCAAACCATCAACGTGTCTTTTAGACCCCATTCCTACAAAACTGCTCAAAGAAGTCCTGCCATTGATTAATTCTTCGATCTTATATATGATCAACCTATCTCTAATAATCGGCTATGTACCACAGGCCTTCAAGGTGGCTGCAGTTAAACCTTTACTCAAAAAGCCATCTCTAGACCCAGCAGTCTTAGCTAATTATAGGCCAATCTCCAACCTTCCTTTCATATCAAAAATCCTTGAAAGAGTAGTTGTCAAACAGCTAACAGATCATCTGCAGAGGAATGGTTTATTTGAAGAGTTTCAGTCAGGTTTCAGAGTTCATCACAGCACAGAAACAGCTTTAGTGAAGGTTACAAATGATCTTCTTATGGCCTCTGACAGTGGACTCATCTCTGTGCTTGTCCTTCTTGACCTTAGTGCAGCATTCGATACTGTTGACCATAATATCCTGTTAGAGTGATTAGAACATGCTGTAGGTATTACAGGTATTGCACTGCAGTGGTTTGTATCATATCTATCTAATAGACTCCAATTTGTGCATGTGAATGGAGAGTCCTCTTCACACACTGAGGTTAATTATGGAGTTCCACAGGGTTCAGTGCTAGGACCAATTCTGTTTACATTATACATGCTTCCCCTAGGCAGCATCATTAGAAGACATAGCATACATTTTCACTGCTATGCAGATGACACCCAGCTCTATCTGTCCATAAAGCCAGATAACACACACCAATTAGTTAAACTGCAGGAATGTCTTAAAGACATAAAGACTTGGATGGCCACTAACTTTCTGCTTCTTAACTCAGATAAAACTGAGGTCATTGTACTCGGCCCTGAAAAGCTTAGAAATATGGTATCTAACCAGATTCTTACTCTGGATGGCATTACCTTGGCCTCCAGTAACACTGTGAGGAACCTTGGAGTCATTTTTGACCAGGATATGTCCTTCAACGCACATATTAAACAAATATGTAAGACTGCGTTCTTCCATTTGCGCAACATCTCTAAAATTAGAAATATCCTGTCTCAGAGTGATGCTGAAAAACTAGTTCATGCATTTATTACTTCCAGGCTGGACTACTGCAATTCATTATTATCAGGATGTCCAAAAAACTCACTGAAAAGCCTTCAGTTAATCCAAAATGCTGCAGCAAGAGTACTGACAGGGACTAGAAAGAGAGAGCATATTTCTCCTGTTTTGGCTTCCCTTCATTGGCTTCCTGTTAAATCCAGAATTGAATTCAAAATCCTGCTCCTCACATACAAGGTCTTAAATAATCAGGCCCCATCTTATCTTAATGACCTTGTAGTACCATATTACCCTATTAGAGCACTTCGCTCCCACTCTGCAGGCCTACTTGTTGTTCCTAGAGTATTTAAAAGTAGAATGGGAGGGAGAGCCTTCAGTTTTCAGGCCCCTCTTCTGTGGAACCAGCTTCCAGTTTGGATTCGGGAGACAGACACTATCTCTACTTTTAAGATTAGGCTTAAAACTTTCCTTTTTGCTAAAGCATATAGTTAGGGCTGGACCAGGTGACCCTGAATCCTCCCTTAGTTATGCTGCAATAGATGTAGGCTGCCGGGGGATTCCCATGATGCATTGAGTTTTTCCTTTCCAGTCACCTTTCTCACTCACTATGTGTTAATAGACCTCTCTGTATTGAATCATATCTGTTATTAATCTCTGTCTCTCTTCCACAGCATGTCTTTTATCCTGTCTTCCTTCTCTCACCCCAACCGGTCGCAGCAGATGGCCGCCCCTCCCTGAGCCTGGTTCTGCCGGAGGTTTCTTCCTGTTAAAAGGGAGTTTTTCCTTCCCACTGTCGCCAAAGTGCTTGCTCATAGGGGGTCATATGATTGTTGGGCTTTTCTCTGTATCTATGAAGCGCCTTGAGGCGACATTTGTTGTGATTTGGCGCTATATAAATAAAATTGAATTGAATTGAATTGAATTGAAGCAGCCCATCAATGAACACGTTTCCAGTCTTACATGCAGTTGTGTTAATGCTCATCTCTTTCCACTTAACTGTGAGTCAATGCAGAGTGAATGGAAAGCTGCAGCACTACAACTAGTGATGTACGGAGTATCTAGCGGTTTTCATCACTTCTTTTTCTTCCTCCCTGTCACCTTCCAGTCATCCATGTTGTATGCAAGCTCACTAATGCACATACTAACCCTACTCTTAACTCCAAAGCTGCAGGGAATATCTATTTATAGAACGCTGTGCTATGCACTAAGCCTCCAGCGAGCTGTATAGTTACACAGATTTGACATCAGACATGAACTGATGTTTCTTTTTCCTATGCTATGGACACCTGCTTATCAGCTGTCTTAATCTTGTAAACTATTTCTATTTATGTTTTCTATATATTTGCATATATCCTCTTTGTATGCAGCAACATATGTCTTTGTATCTGCTACACAATGTTCTTCATTCATGAAACCCAACACTGACTTGAGATGAGGCACTGCTCTCCAACCCACTCAGTATTGCAACTTTTCCCCTTCCCTGATTCACCATTTCCTTCCATTTTAAAAAAGGCTGAAATTATTCATGCCAGTCCCCATCAATCCAGGAGCTATCCAGTTTTTCAACCAGGATAGTGCCCTATGCGAGGATATGAAGAGCTGTTAGCTTCAGGGCCGCTGACTGGACTGACAGGCTGAAGAGGGGACAGAGATGTTATTATATAATGTGTATGACACACATACTGTAAACATATTCAGTGGAGAATCTGTGCAACAAATATTACCAGAACTGTATTTCTGAATACTAACATAGTTTCTGTTAAATGCAGATGCTAGCTCTCTTCCGCTCCGATAATTAATCTCACCTTATTTGTCCTGACTCCTTCCCCTCACCTCCAACCCAGTCACAGCAGATGGCTCTTCCCCCCTAAGCCTGGTTCTAGTTCTAGGTTTCTTCCTGTTGGAAGGGAGTTTTACTTTTCCACTGTAGCCAAGTACTTGCTTATATGGGGTCATCTGATTGTTGGGTTTTTCTTTGTAGTATTATAGGGTCTATTACAAAGTGTCTTGAAGTAATTGTTCTTGTGATTTGGGGCTATATAAATAAAACTGAGATGAGGTGAAATGACCATGTTTGAGGTGCAGCACCCTATTTGTGACCATTTTCACCCAGTGACATCCAGCAATTCCTGTAGACAATAGCATAAAGTCAGCATAAAGTGTAGAATTGAATCTAAGCAGCTTCATCAACTTAAACAAAAAAATATTGTCTGCTACCTTTGATCTAACTGGCCACAAGTATCACAGCCTGCTCTGTACCAGTTCAGCATAGGGCATTGAACTGCCTTGTACTATATTTTCATGCAACTTTTGAATACAACACAAGATTAGTATACTTTGATTGCAGGCTGTTTCACAAAAACATAACTTAAGATAATGTTACATTTATGCTCACTTCTCTTCTGAAACTCAACTTTATTTTGATGTGTAGCATGAACCCCTCCCAGGAATGAGAAGGAAAAGTGGAAGCATTTAGGTTTGGGATGTCATTTTCTTTTTACTAAGGAAGTATGTTCAGGCAGTTACTAGAAGTCTGACTGTCAGACTGCGACACAGTCAAAATGAACTGATTCTGCTGTTTATTGAGGTTTATCTTGCGCACATTGCTTGAGTGCTGTCTGCTATATTGGATGTGATACAAAACTGGGAAAAATTTGTATCCCCACCTGTGGTTCTTGGATGTTATTTTGCTGGGTGAAATTGGTTAAAAAGTTGAAGAAGGTGCTGAACCAAAAAACTTCCTAGTGTCCCTAGTAATTGCTTTAGTTGTAGATTTCCATGCATGACTGTAGCTTTTCATGGTTCCTGCAAATACTCTCCAATTACTAGTCCAGCTGTAATAAAACCTGAAAAACTGCAACACAAACTAGAAATGGAAAAAGTTTGCTTTCTAAATAAAAATAAAAATGTAGCTGGATGGTGTTCATAATTAAGTCCATCACTTCTATGACCATATAAATATGATTGCAACCAAAGCAATCACAAGGAGGTTTTGCCAACCAGTTGGAGAAAGCACTAGTTGTTAGAGGTGGTTACCAAGCATCACTGTTGCTGTTGTCTGTAGTGTCTGTAGCCATTTGGAGCCATCAGCCAGTGGCGTGTCTAGAAAATTTTTGTTGGGGGGGCCAGGTAGGGGCACAGATTTGGAGAAGGGTGGCAGATGTAATTGGCAGATAATGTTAAAAACAATTCTACCAACCGTTAACCATAATTCAATAACCCTATAAACCTAATAACCGAATGCACTTTTAACTCTTATTAGAATGAGACTTTAACCACTACGGTGCAAAGTTTTTAGATACTGTGTTGATAAAGTACAAGAGATACAATCAGTGCTCTGTCAGTGTTTACTCAGCATTCAAGTACATCAATATTTGCATAGTATTTTTACTGACATGTAGTGCACATATGTTTTGGGCAAAAACATTTTTGAATATTAAAATACAAACATTTTTAACATACAACTGGCAAATTAGCCAATGCAAAACTTTATCTGCCTATTAAAAAAAGAAGATAATCTTCTCACAAACTGGTGTTTGATTTTGAAACAGGAAAAAAGTGGGGAAACAAATGAAAAGCAAGTAAATACTTTCTATGCTGCCTTACAACACTGGCTGATGATGAAATACAGTCAGCTGGCATGGTGACACTGCCAGTATTAACCTGCAGGGCTGGACTGGGACAAATAATTGGGCATTTTCACTACAGACCGGCCCACCAGGTATTAAAGCCATAAAGCCTTTGAATGAAAACAAATGCTGTGGTGACAGTGATGTACACTTGTTGTCTTTTTGGTATATGTATGATTTCTATACATTTTACGTCAGATAAAAACTTTGTTCGCAAGATTCAGATAATTATTTAATAAAAGCTAGATATTTTAAATGAGAATAAGAAAGAAAAGTATTTCTTTGTACACCCCCCCCCCCCCCCCCCCCCCCCCTGTTAATGGCCTACCTGGCCCCCTGGCAACACTTTGCTAGATCCGCCCCTGCACAGCTATCAGCTGTCAGCTACATAAAAAAAGGATCCTGGTGTTATTTGTCTCTCAGAAACAGTTCATAACTTCCCTTCAACTCATTCATGTCACCTAAAAGGTAAACCTGTTTCTCCATCACCTGTTCAGCTCTGATGATTCAGTAAGGACATCTCCTGGTTTCATCTTCATGTTTCCCTCTCACCACATATCCAAACCAACATCATGACCAGCAGCTTTACAGCTGTGGCTCCAGCAAACATCAGCTGATACTAGAAATTAATATCAAATAAATTCTAACAACAGCTGATCAAGCTTAAACGAGCTGCTGTTGTTTAGCGTGACATCCGCTGGTTTCCTGTTTCTAGCTCAAAGTGGGCAATAAACAAACAAGAGAGAAAAGCCGATCAGCTGATCACTGATCAGTTTCATGATTGAAGTAGCAAGAGAAGAGGGAGGGTGAGAGAAGAGGCAGCTGTGCAGCGTAAAGACAGAATAACTCCAGCTTTGTGTCTTTTTCCATTCTAGCTAAGGTCCGGGACAGACTGCGTCTCTTCTCAGCTCAATACCAAAAGCATAATAATTTCTCTGAATGAGGGACCATTCCATTTTTAAGGAGCCGTTGGCAAGTCTACTAACTAACCTTATGAATAAAATAAAGTTCACTATCAGTAACATCATAGCAACCGAACAGCTGTATATTAACTCTGTCATGCTAGCTCACGCAGTACGAGTTATTGTAACTGACTGTAAAAAGTCAGCACAAGGAAAATAAACTCCAGATAGACTGCAGGTCATAACTTCTTACCTGAAGTTCAGCTCACCTGATACTCGGACCAGCGGCTGCCTCGGGTCTCTGCTCCTCCTGCCTCCCCTTCCCTCATCCACCTGTTGCCTCTGAGGAAGCTCCGCCATAGCCACCACCAAACAACTGAGTTATTTTTACAAATCGGCCAGCATCTGGCCAATCCACCACTTCTCATTGTTCATGCCGTTACAAAAAAAATAAATAAGTCATCAGCCCACCGTGCAAATGTCCGATGGCTAGTCCAGCTATGTTAACTTGTTAATCTTTCGCAGAAAAAATGTTTTCTGCGGTGCTGTCTTTCGTGCTTCGCTCTCCTACCTTTGCTAACATGATGCTCATAGTGCAGAAGCCGGTGCTGCATTCACTTACCCTCAGATATCTGAGCTTCACTGTGAAACCATAATCGTACATTTGATATTTCATTAAATTGTATTGTTTTAGCTTCGGGGTGGCACCTGGGGTGGCCAGTCTGGTTGGGGTGGCGGCCTGTGCCCCCCCAGGCTACCCCGCTGGACACGCCATTGCCATCAGCCTCCAGGAACCACACACATCTGGTTAAAGAATATTCATTTTTCCAGTGGTTGCTAGATAATCATGTGATCAGTCATTGATCCTACATTGTCACCATGACTGCATGAAAACATTAACATGATGTGGTTAGTGGTCCATTCTGGACCTGGCCCTGGTTAGAGCCATCCTTTATAACAAAAAAAAAGCCTGTTACTGTTAGAAGTGCTGCTAACTATGCTAAAATGTAAATGCTAAGCACATGAGTTTACTATTTTAATATTGTACAGTGGGTAGAATATTTAGAGAAAACAAAGTTTAAACTGGACAAGAAAAAAAGACAAGTACCAATAGGTCACTGGCAGAATCTTTACTGTAGCTTACCAAAACTATAAGACATCAGCTTCATACAACCTACACTAAAAGGCTGATGACGATAACTCAGTCAGTTATCATCATCACAGATGTGGCCTAATACAATGAGTTCATTATTAAGGCGTACACACTGATATGTTATTATAATAGACATATGGACCAAAGTCCAGCATTGATAAGATACAATCAAGAGTAGCACCCATAGGGTGCTGTAGGGTTTGGCAGCAATAAATTACTCACAACATGAATATTAGATTTACTGTAGGCCAGCATTAACAGCATAAATCATAAATATTCATGTCCTACAACTTTTCATCTTTTAAATTGCGTAGATCAGTGGTATTAGTGTAACAGCTTTGTCTTTGTAGACTAAAAAATAAGCATCTAGACTAGTAAAATTTTGGGTCCTCCAATGTCTGAGAAAATCTCTGACATAATCTTGAAAAAGAAACCAGTTCATTGCTCCTTTGTGTAGATCATGACAAGACAGGTATATAAATCATTTAATTGGGATGAAGAGTACAATAAAACTCACTCTGCACCCAGCAGTAGTCGTTTCATGCTCTAAATCTAATGTGCATTTCAGCAACAGAAAAAAACCCCAGACTTGGTTAATGATGCTCTACTAAATGAATGATCTTGTCATCAGGTTTGTGGACCTCAGATTAGTGCACTGATGAACAGCTGTGATGCTTTTTCTTCTCCATAGCAACAGTGTAGGATTTTGCCAATGTTGATTGCCTTCTGACAAATTAGCACTCACCAGCTGTTTCCAATAATTACCTCTCCCTCCCTACCTGACTGAAGATGTTAATTTGACAAATTGCCATTCTTGATTAGCACTGCTTCCCGCACAGACATCGTTGGATTAATGATTAGAGTCTTTTGCAGAGACAGAAGACAGAGAGAAAGAATGTGATGTTCCAGCCAACTTACCTGCAGGGAAAAAAAAATCCTGGACACAACAATGTTGCATAAGTGAGCAGTTTTCTTGTTCACTCAGTGCTTTGTGAATGATTAGAAACTTATACTGACATTAGCATTATGTGTACCAATGTCTGTGGTCTTCTGCTCTTATCAGAATCAGAATCAGAGAGACTTTATTTATCCCCAAGGGGCAATTAAGATACAACAGAGCAGCATGACGTTAAAGATAAGGACGGGGCATAAACAGGCAATAAGAATGAGATAATAAATACACAGAATATACAGTATATACACAGTTTTAAAATTAAAGTGACTGAATAAGTAAATAAGTAACTGTAAGTGAATAAATTGAATAAAGTGTCGGCAGTATAAAAAAAAGAGTATAAAGTAGTTTATGTTTATGGATGTGGGAAATATCAACCACCGCTATCTCTTGTTGGTTGGGACAGCAGCTTGTCTGTCTAGACCTCTAACAGAAGATCTCCCATTGGGACTTGGGGACGTCTAGTCCATATGGATGTTTTTGTAAACTATCCCAGCCACTTCGTAGTATTTCTCATTATATGCTGTCACAGCTTGAAGGGCCTGTTCTTGTGCTGCCATGATCAGAGCCTCTGCTTTGTCCTTTAAGCGGCCTTTTTAGCCACTGGTAGCATATCTTGATATCTTCTCTTCCTCTATGTGTTGATGGCACCTCCTAAGCAGAAGCTTAATTGTGTATGTTGGTTCCCTTTTTTCATCACTGTCTATCTTCACCTGCCCGAGGCATTCTTGAAGCAGCTCATCTCGCGGGGCTATCTTCCTGATGTGTTCTGAATGCTCCATTGTCATCCTGGATTTTGGTTCTAAAACTAACCCTCACCTTTTCTTTTTCCATTGCCCATAGAGCCTCAGGGTGCTGGTTTTTGGATATAGACCTCTGTGCATTGTGAGGAGGTTTTGTATCTTGAAATCAGTGGCATCCATGTCCTGTGGCCGGATTATTTTTCCAGCTGGGTAACTGATGACTATTAGGGCCTGTGTTTTAATGGCTTGCATCTTTTTCCTACTGTTCAGCTAGCCTCTCAGCACCCGTATTACCTTCTGGAAGTATCTGGCTGTGACTGACCTTAGTGCATCTTTATCATGATTCTCAGTGGCCTGTGGGATAGCCAAGTACTTTTGGCTCTCCTGCACATCTGCTATTCTCCCTTCTCACAACTCCACCCCTTCAGTCCAGATCACCTTCCCTCTCTTTTCAACCATTTGACCACACATATCCAGTCCAAATGACATCCCAATGTCCTCGCTGTAGATCCTGTAGATATGTGTGTATGTGACTCTATACTCTGGATTATCTACTATTTGTAGGTCTGATTAGCATGAATTGTCTTTATCTGTAAAATAACTGGGTTGATTGGTACAGTTCACATTAGATATCTGTAGTGAACCTAGACAAGCACTGAGCAACATGGACTATATCACAAAAAGCCTAAAATCCAAAACAAGTAAATTTGAGAACCCAGCCTATAACTGAGGTATCTCATTGCAGACACACCAACGTCTGTATAAAATCAACTCGGGGGGGAAAAGACTTCTGCTAGGCTGTGTTGTGTTTCATACCAGGAAACCAGGATCAGTACCAGTACATCAAATACATTCTTGGAGCTGTACTCTCAGATATGTGTGGGCTAAAGAATTATGTAATTTTGTAAAGATGCTGAAGTTTGAAGAGACATTCATTAATATTATAGGCATCCTCAGAAATGTAGAATTAGAATTAGTTTAGAATAAGATGCAACCAGCATCTTGTTCTAAGTTTTCAACTTCACCGTATTTAAGTGTTGACATTCTAACGACAGCAACATTGGCTAGGAAAGTGGTGCTCCAAAAGCTGAACTGCTTTCAATTAAAAGCAATGATAATGTAGCAGGAAAGTGCTGTGCACTGAGGACCATGGGTGCTGTCAACACTTGGCTGTATAGGAAGAAAACCAAAAAACCAATGAAAAAAAGACACCTCTAGAGACAGGCCCTGTAAATTCATCTGTCATTCTTCTTCTGCTTGTGTAATTCAGGGTTGCTGAATGGAAAATGAAGGTAACGCTAGAGTGGCCAAAACTGCAGCCACTTGAGGCTGGCTCTAGGAGAGAGTCAATCAGCATAGAGTCCCAAGTTAAAATGGCCAATTTAACAACAGTTATTCAGCTGGAGCTGGTAGCCATTTGCTAGGTGTCCGCTCTGCTAGTTATTATTAATTTCTGGCTCTCTTCCACAGTGTGTCTTTTATCCTGTCTCCTTCCCCTTAAGATCCCAACCAGTCGCGGCAGATGGCTGCCTGTCTCTGAGCCTGGTTCTGATGGAGGTTTCTTCCTGTTAAAAGGGAGTTTTTCCTCCCCACTGTCGCTTGTTGGGGTTTTCTCTGTATTTTTGTAGGGTTTTGAAGCAAACGTTATTGTGATTTGGCGCTATTTAAATGAAACTTAATTAAATTTTGGCTCAAAAAAACATTCTCTATGAACTAATTTTGTTAAGCTTCCAAATATGTGGCGTCTCCTCACTGAAACATGAATCCATCGGCCTGTGTTGTGCTGGTCAGTGGCACAACATAAGCTAATTTGCCTTCTGCTTTTAGTCCCCCTTGCCAAGAATTGCATATCAACCATAGCGATGTCCGTAACAGATCAATTTATTGTTAACAATCACTGTTTTGGTATAGCGTACTTCAGCAAATGGAGTAAAGAAAACACAGATTAAAATAAGGTCTAACTAACAATCGCAATAAAAAGAAATAAATAGAAAATAATCCGATTAAGGTCTAGTAATTCCATGTTCATATGAATGCATAACATCTACAGTATAAGTTAATAAATTGAAGCTACTGTATAAATACATCACTAGCATGCACAAGATTGTATTATGGAGACTATTGGAGCAGTTATCATCTTACACTGAAGAAACAGTATAATAGGCAAGTGCATTTTCTCGACCAAGAAGAAACTGAAGACAAAGTAAATCCACAAACCTCATGTCTGCTTTTACAGCTTCCACTTTAACAGTGCATGTGCTCTCTGTCCACAGATCATGCTCGGTTCACTAATCGGGTCTGTGGTTCCAGGTGACGTTTCAGATCAGACCCTGCCAATTGTTTTGAAGACAGCATTACTTAAAGGTGAAAATTGATGGTATTTTTCACTATCTCGATCAAATAGTTTCCTGACAAACAAAAGGAGCCGATAGAAGTAGTAACGACAATACTGACAATAAGAATTGGGTGTCCAAAAACAGTTAATTTATTTAATAAAGCACATCAGCACATGAGAGGGACAAGCTGCACTAAGTTTACTTTATGAATCTGTAGTTTTAGTTACAGTATGACCGTGTGACTGAGCAGGACACATACCTGACACAAGCAAACAGAATTTTTTTTGTTGTTGTTGTTTGTTATCAATAACAGAGACAACCTGCTTTTCACTCAACGACCATGGGCCCACGCAGTGCAACTAAAGATGTCAGTACGTTTTTACGCGATGAAGTTCGACACCCCCAAAAAAGCTCGTCTTCATCTCCCAACCCACCTGCTTGCTCTCTCTCTTTCTCTCCCTCCCCTTCTTTCACCAAGAAAGTTTGTGACATTCAAGGTTACTTCATTTTTCCCGCTGCTCAAGCATCGAAACTGAATTTTCTGTATGCTCCTCCCTCGTCGAATATAGCAAGACAGCTCAGCTTCATTTGCACAATGAGACCAGTCTCTGCCAGTGTGAAGGTATCAATACCCAATGGTCACACTGTGATCAATGGCATACCTCTTGCATCTACAAGTGTTATTTTGGCAAATGCTGCAGAGGCTATCAAGGAGGGGGGTTCTTTCTTTTATTGTTTTTTTCTTTAACTGTAGGTTATTTCTGAAACTAAAATTCCTTCATCTGCCTACTTTTTTTTCACTTTAAATCTGTGGAAAAATAAAGAACTGCAGCCGCGTCAGCAACCATCGGCTTCAATAGGCCGCCGAGGTTTCACCGCCCCCCCCAACCCACCCTCCCTCTTTTTTTTGTTTTACATTTCTAAGAACATTTTAACTATTATTATTATTATTTTTGTCATCATTTGTGAGCGCGTGTGTTTGTGTTGTTTTGGCAGAATGGGGTTCTAGACTCCTTAGTTGTTGCCCTCTCCTCCCTCGTCGTCCTGCTGGTCACTCGTCCAGAGCGTCAAGTTGTCTCGTAGCAGCTGCATGATGAGAGTGGAGTCTTTGTAGGAGTCCTCGTTGAGGGTATCCAGCTCGGCAATGGCGTCATCAAAAGCGGTCTTGGCCAGGTGGCACGCCTGCTCTGGCGCGTTCTGGATCTCGTAGTAGAAGACAGAGTAGTTAAGAGCCAGGCCCAGGCGGATGGGGTGGGTTGGCTGCATGTGCTCCTTGCTGATCTCGTGGGCCTCGCTGTAGGACTTCTCAGAGGACTCCACCACCGAGGCTCTCTTCTCCCCCGTTGCAACCTCGGCCAAGTAGCGGTAGTAGTCGCCCTTCATCTTCAGGTAGAACACTTTGCTCTCGTGCTGCGTCTCGTTGCAATTCTTGATCAGGTAGTTGTCGAGAAGGTTGAGCACATCCTGGCAGACGGACTCCAGCTCCTTCTCTATCTTTTCCCGGTAGGCCCGCACCATCTCAATCTTCTTCTCATTGCCGTCAGCTGATGTCTTCTGCTCAATGCTGGAGATGACGCGCCAGGATGAACGCCTTGCCCCAACCACATTCTTATAGGCCACAGAGAGGAGGTTCCGCTCCTCGTTGGATAGTGCTTCATTCAGCTCTGTGACCTGGAAAAGCAAGAAGGAAAATGAGTTGATAGATTTTTTTCAAGTATATGAAGATGACTCAACAGCTGATATAATTTTAACAGTAAAAACTTGATTATTTGTTCACTTGTCAAACTAAAACAGTCACAAGATGCCCACCAACTACATCCCAATACTACAGCCGCTGCATTAGCAAATGAAACCACGCCTCCAGCATGTGACATCACCCTGTGAGGTAACTGCTCATTGGCTATCAGCAGCTCTGAAAGCTGGTTTTGTTTGGTTTTGACAGGCCTGTGTCTGGCTGGAGGATTTAATCCTTTATATCCCACAGAGACTGTGCAGCTGAGGCATCTTTACAGACCTTTCCTAAATATAAAGCCTGTTGTTACTTTCTTTTTCAGCACAGAACAGTTTCGTGAGCGTAACAAAGCAGCAGGGCAGTGACCAATCACAGTGAGCAGGCCTTCACAATGCCTTTACTGAACACCACACCGGTTACCATACAACTGATGGGACTTACATGCATACAAATAGTGAAACCTCAGACAGATTTTGTGCATTTTAACACTCATAGTTGTAGAGAAATTTCTTTGGACTACTAGTGTCTTTTCTGTACCAACTTTTAAGGCAATCCATGCAAACACAGGCATTATCTTCATTTGTTGTGAATAATTTCCAATATTTTATTAAAAATACAAGTGGTCAGCCTCATAATAAAAGACAAACTTCCTAGCTGTCAAAGTAATTTTATGGGATTCATCCTCTGGGGATTAGGATTGTCTGTAGAAGGCACACAAGAACAGAAAATATCTTGTCTACACCCTGACTTGGTTGGTGTGTGAATGTAAGGTGACACACTGTTGCCACAGTGTTAAGAAATTAGCATGTGTCAACTGCATAGTAAAATGTGTTCTTCAGAGATTGCGTAAGTGTGTTTGTCAGAGTACACACAATGGGGTCTTGCTCAGCAGCACTGAAAGAGTGGAAAGCTTAACCCTTTGACCTTTGTGGTTCATCACAGTCACTATGAGCTAACACCTCTGTCATATGCACAACAGAACCTCCAAGCCTCGGTGAACTGTTTCCACCTTTACGTTTACTCCCAATTTCACTGTAAATTCTCTACCTTGTTAATCCATGAAGTAGCCATAACTCTGGGTTGAATTTTAAAAGGGAGGGAAGGGAGGGTGAAGGAGCAATCTGTGATCCAATCTCCAGTTTCCATGGTGACCACAAAATCTGCTTCATTTATGAGCGCCTTTGTTTTTTGTTTATAAATTATATCTCTGTTAGAGAAACTGGCCATGAGCTGCTCATGGTGAGGATGCTGCCATGGTTGATGATGTAGTGAAAGCTACAGCATGTTAGGGATGAGTAAAAACGGTTAAAACAAAACATTAAATAATTGTTTCATGAAGGGTCAGAGGACGGCGACTGGTTTACTGAACACATTAATGCTGACCAAAGGATTCTGGACAGCCCCATAAACCTTCCTTTCTCCCATTAGATCAGATGAAACAGTTACAAACAAACAAAACAATGTGCAGAGCACTTTAAATATCAATTTCAGTCAGCAGGGCAGATAAATCTATAAAAAAGTCTGAATTGAAGTGATGTAACTCAGCCTTGCTCGGAATAACAATAACTTTGCGTTCCATTGGCATTTCATGCTATTTTAATAATCTCTCATCCTGTTTTATTGTGCCACCATAACATCAAGCTTTACGTTTTTATGGCAAAGCTAAACATCAGTATGCAATCGTTCCACTAGCAGAGCTTTACAGGTGTAATCTTGTTCACTAAGGAGTGTTTCTACACAGGACAAACATTACAAGTGTCATAAATGAGACCTCTGTACTGTGAAAGAATGAAGACAGGGAAACAATAAAAGGACAGAGAGTACATAATGATCCCACTTATAAGAACAGGAGAAAGCTTTCCCAGCCTTCTGCCCATCAGTCCTTCCTTAACACACCCTCAACACTCTTCCTCATCCCATTAATTTACAATTAGCGTATACAAGTATCTGACCAACAGTGAATGCAACCAGCAAGAGTGGGTCACTGCTGGAGCAGCAGAGAAGTCAGAAAAATAAGGCCTACCCAATCCATCTGTACAAACATGGCTGCCTTTGTTTCAGGAGGCTGCACAGTGATCAGAAAGCCCTGACGGAAGCTGGGGTGTGGGGATGACAATGGAGCTCTGTCTACCCATAAAGCTCATCAATCGCGCCTGCTCTCTCGTGACTCGTCCTTACACAAGGCAGTAAAAGTCCCAAACAACTGCGTGTTAATGCAAACAAAGGCCAGGCAGAACAATCAATAACTTCCTCTTTGACAGCTCTCCGTGTGGCTGTTAATATCACAGAGAGAGCTGTGGGGCCGTGAGGGTGTTGGGCCCAAGTAGAATCTGGGTTCGAACTTGAAGCTCGAACCTTCCATTTCCATTTTAATAGCTTGCAGTCCCACAGACTCCCATTTTCCCTGTTACCCCATGCCTTACTTCTGTGTTTTCCTTTGCTCATTTGCTCCCCCTCATAACTCCCCTAACCTGATGTGACAACCCCCCCTTCTGACCCTCTTTCAAGCAGGCAAACACAAAGGCACCATGGACCACCTGACGTCATTGGCAGAGTGAATAGGGTTAGCCAATTTAGCCACAAAGAGCCTGGTGCTAAGAAGTTGTGGTGGGGGTGGGGGTGGGGGGGGTGTCTCAGTAGTAATAGTGACAAGGGCATGTTAAGTAGCTCTTTGTTACTATGTTACTTGCATATGATATTTTTTTTCCATAAGTATGGCTAATGTTTGTATCCAGCTATATCACAGAAAAAGAATCGATCATGCAAAAGGAATAAGAAAGATGGGAATAAGAAATATGTAGGCTATGAACTAGGATGGAGGGATGCCAAACACTAACTAACGTAATTTGGGGCTTCTTTGTTATAGTCACAGAACGGGCAACACACAGCATAACCAAAAGTGAAGGAAAACATTGGCTTAATTGGGTACTAACACACATACACGTGCCCATTATTACAGAGTAATTGCTTATAAAATAAATATAATAATAAAATGTATCTACGTAATGAAACTGCCAGTTGTCTCAGGTGTTCAAAGGTGAAGTTCAAGCTACAAAAGACGCATGATCGTGGTGTGGAATTACTAGAGAATAATATTCCTCTTTGACAGCATTATTGGTGCTAATAGGGCTGGCCTTTCTAAAGTCTTCATCCCTTTCAGGGCCATTCAGGCCTCCAACAAATAACCCGCATCAGGTTGTTGAAGCAGTAAAGACACAACTTCAGTAATTCTTTTAAAAATATGACATTTGCCATCACTATGACGATCATCATCATTTGTAACCTTGACAGGTTACACATCTAGATTCCATAAATTCAGAACACACAAACACACACAGGCAGAACTCTTTCCTGGTCAGTTTTATAAATATAGGCCTGGTAACTGTGTTGCTGACTGACACTGACTCTATCACCATACAAGATTCATTCTACAGTATAACAGCAAAAACACGCCGACATGATGACTATAAACACCTTCAGGTGAACAGGAACTTTGAAGGAAAACTACACAGTGCTGCCCTGGTTTTGGCATGTCTCTTTAAGCACCGGGTGATGAAATGTGATCCTAGAAGTCTGGTTTGTGTAACTGGTTAATGTGTATGGAGGCTTATCGGACCAAAAGGAGGCAATTTTACAACTCTGGAAAGCTCTTGGAGCAATAATGGGTCTTAGAAGAAAAAAAAAAAAAATTATACTACAGGTCTGGGGTAGGCGTGTCAACGAGAGGCCTTACGATGCTCTAGCATTTTATGTCCCTGCTCTCCATTTGTCACACGTCTGTGGGGAAAAGTCGACATCAAGACAATAAGAAGCTGTTGAACTGCACACACTGGTGCTGATGTGAGAACAGCTCTGAGATGCTGTAAAATAAGCCTGATTATAGTGTATGTAGGTGGGTCCAGTGGGCGTTTTTCATAGTGCCTTTGTGACTCAACAGTGAGTCAAAACTCATTTCAGGCCATCCGTGAGTGTCCCAAGATGACTGTGGGTACGTTCATGATTGGACTGAGGTTTTGGAGTACGTTCTTACCCTCGAAAGAAAAAGAATAAGAACATGACACTTTCTATGCCAAAGACCTGAAGCAAAAACTACAAAATGATGATAAACAGGAAATGGTGAGTTACAAACATTTTGTGGGCTTATAAAGCCAGGATGGATGGATGTAGTGGCATACACCATACACCAGTGGTGCCATGTTACCTCTCTCTACTTAGATTCAATGTAAAAATTAAGCAGTGATTAAAAGCAACCACTAAGGGTTTTGGAGAAGAATTTAAAGTGTCACTAGAAGTAGCGCTGCCACAAATGATTATTTTGATAGTCGACTAGTCAGATCATGCATCCATTGGACATAAAACGTACGGCTTATTGCACCAGCATGCGTCTGCTCTTATATAACTATCATTAACTTACAGCTTTAAGTGTTTAAGGTATGTGCTAACTAAAAATAAAGACAAGTTGATGGTTTATTAAATTTTAATGAAATTTGCAGATTGTTTTGGTGAAGTTTCACTATCTCTACTTTTAAGATTAGGCTTAAAACTTTCCTTTTTGCTAAAGCATATAGTTAGGGCTGGACCAGGTGACCCTGAATCCTCCCTTAGTTATGCTGCAATAGATGTAGGCTGCCGGGGGATTCCCATGATGCATTGAGTTTTTCCTTTCCAGTCACCTTTCTCACTCACTATGTATTAACAGACCTCTCTGTATTGAATCATATCTGTTATTAATCTCTGTCTCTCTTCCACAGCATGTCTTTTATCCTGTCTTCCTTCTCTCACCCCAACCGGTCGCAGCAGATGGCCGCCCCTCCCTGAGCCTGGTTCTGCCGGAGGTTTCTTCCTGTTAAAAGGGAGTTTTTCCTTCCCACTGTCGCCAAAGTGCTTGCTCATAGGGGGTCATATGATTGTTGGGCTTTTCTCTGTATCTATGAAGCGCCTTGAGGTGACATTTGTTGTGATTTGGCGCTATATAAATAAAATTGAATTGAATTGAATTGAAGTTTAATAAACTCCTAGCTATTAAAATATAACGGGACACCGGAGTATATTCTCGAGCATCTCACACTTCTGATAATCAGTTGTCTGCTTGACGTTTATTCAGCTGTGTAAAAACTATAACTTTAATCTCAGCCAAACCGATTTACTCAGGAACAAATAAAATACTAAAAAAGCCAAACGATAACATTTTTAAGTTATCTAAGTGACTTATATATGTTTAACCTGAGTAGCAAAAGACGGCGGTGGGTTTGAAAACGATTTGCCGGGAGTCCGGTGTTCTCACGGCCTCTAGAGAGCCTTGCCCCCGGCTAGCTATCGAGCTGGTGGGTAACAGACATCTCCGAAAACGTCGGCGCACTTTTGAAAATATGTGGTGTCTTGATAAACTGAGGTTTACACAGTTACAGTCTCGCCTGAAAATATGTTAAACATTTATTTTCTGACCCAGAAAGAATAATAAGAGTAATATTAAAATTAACTAGCTGCCGCCATTGTTGGAAACTGAGCTGGGCTGCGCTATGAATTCTGGGACAAAGCTACTTCTTCTTCTTCGGGGTTTAACGGCAGCTGGCATCCTTGTACATGCAGTGCTGACATCTTCTGTTTCAGTCCGTTATTATACTCTTAAATCCTACTACTTATTCCTGCATCTTTTGTGATCTTACAAAGCTTCAAATGACGCGTCAACTATTAAATCAGTCGTCGACGATTTTCGTGACTAGTCGACTAATCGTGGCAGCCCTAACTAGAAGGCAGCATCCAGAACATAATTCACGTTTTGTCTCGAAGGGACTGGCCTTTTAAAACGCCCAGGAGGACAGATACCTCTGTGTATTTAAGGGAAAACACCTTCTGTGAAGATGGAAGTTGTAATATCATGGTTTGTTACCACTGTTTTGACAAGTCAGACTCTTTGTAATAAGTACCAAAGTACATAATAATGATAATAATGTTACTGCAAATACCGACTGTAATTAAGAGGCAAAACTAGGGAGAAAAAACTTTTAAAAAAATATATACTTTTGACCTCTGTAAGTAGATCAGACTTTTGGAATATAATTTTTGACAGCTGTGATGGAGCCACAGATCGAAGCCTGAAGGTACACCAGAAAAGCAGCGCTCTCCATCAGTTTCAGGGCTGCTTCAACAACATAACTGTTGCTACCATTAGTAACTTACTGCTGGTCATTTAACAGAAAATGGGGGAAAAGGAAACGCAGTCAGAAAAAGCAGTTAAATAATTTAAAAAAAGCTACATAATTTTAGAATTAAATAGCTACTCTATTATACATGACTCTGGTCTCTGCCTCACCTCACCCCAACCTGTCATGGCAGATGTCTGTCCCTCTCGGCTGGAAGTTTCTTCCTGTTAAAAGGGAGTTTTTCCTTCCCACAATTGCCAAGTGCTTGATCATAGGGGGTTGCCTAATTGTTAGGATTTTCTCTCTATGTTGTATAGTCTTTACCTTAGAATTTTAAGTGCCTTGAGGTGAATGTTGTTGCGATTTGGTGGTATATAATTGAAATTAAATTGAAAGTCATTGCTATTGTTATTGTAAAGTTATAAATGATACTGAAATGCGGTAATAGTCACGTTAACCAATTAGTCTTTTTCATATATTTTGTTCTCTCTATTATCTCTGAAGAAATACAGGAGGAGGAACCGTCACTGCCTGTATGGACCAGGCTCCTTTCATTTACAGTATATTGGTAGTTCCGTAACAACAGCCTGTCAGTTTTACATACTGTGTATCACGCTGTATTTCTGCACTCATCCTAAAGTGAATGCTTTGCTTAGGCTGCTGCCCCCGCGACCCGGCCTCGGATAAAGCGGATGAAGATGGATGGATGGATGGATCCTAAAGTGAAAGTGCTCACCACCCGCAAAACAGAATGTATTTTTGCCCCCACATGATCTTTGGTTTTTCAGGATTACTTACAACTGCTGCAGGTACAGAAAATGCTGAACAGAAAACATCTGTAATTTAGCAAGCGATTGTTTCTGGGGGGAAAAAAAATAATAAACCACAAGTCTTGACAGCTTTGCAGTCTAACCTCTTTGAAGAGCTCTGTCTTGCATGATTTGTTTATCGAACAGCAAAAGCTTTTATAGCCATTACATATTAAACTGAGGCGCAGTGTATGGAGCAGCTGCAGCACAATACTTTTGCTAATGCACTGAATGGGGAATAATGGGCTCAGTTTATTAAGTGTGATGGAAGCCTTGGCTCTCTGTGCCATGCACTTCCTAAGACAAAGAAATAAGCTCTCCAACAGGGTGTGTTATGTTGGGGGGGGGGGGAGTGGAGGGAGGAGGCTTATTCAAAGTAATGGGGTCAAGTCAACACAATGTACAACTACCTATGGTGACTTGGTTAGATGCGTGTGTTAAAGTGCAGCAGCTCTAGCTGCCTGCCTTCTCAGGATTATGAAACACATACTGCATAAACATATATATATTCATACACAGTAAACCGGGCTCTTAGCCACTGTTGCTATGTAACTCAAACAAAAGATGGCAAGGTCTTTCGGATCAACATTGCAAATCTGCAAATAAAATGAAAAAAAAAAAAAAAAAAAAAAGCCAAATACGTCCATAAACTTGAGCAACCATGACGCCTGAGCTGATTGAAGCTACAAAACTTTTGGGCCAAACGGGATTGTCACCGCAGCAGAAAGCAGAAGAAACAGAGCAAGAGAGAGAGAGCGGTTGACGCCCCTTTCAGACATGGCCCCTGTTTTCATTAACCTCAAGGAGTCTGAATCTCTTTCATGTCCATCTGATCGCCGTGGATGCTTCCCTATTTAAAAGTTATGATGACAATCAAACTGATTAACATTTACTGATCACTTAGAAAGCAACACAGGGCTCAGGCTTCGTGCAGCCACATTAATAGATGTGCATGTCTTATTAGTACAGTTGCTTCCATTAACATGAACTACAGCCATTATTATACACGGTTCCTCCATTTTTGCAGGTTTTCAAATTAATTGTGCAGATTACTTAAAATGGTTCATTTTTAATACTTTAATAATCTTTTGTAGTCAGTGAATGCTTTAAGACAGAAACTACAGATTTCCCTCCCCTGAGATGCTCTACCACTGAAAAACAATCTCTGCCCCTATCACCATCATTGATCAACACCAGCGACTGCCTTTGTGCCCATGCCATAAAATTACCTCCATCATGCTGGTGTGGTATGCTCCGGACTGACAGTGGTCAACTTAGAAATTTTGCCATGTCTGTTGATTGAGGCTGTATTGGACTGACAAATTACAGAATTCGCGCTCTGCAAAAACATACAGACTTGAGTGGACGTGTGAATTAAGCTTAAGTGATCAAAGAGATGAATATTTCCCGTGTATGAAAACAGGTTAAGAAAATTATCTCAAATGTAGCATTAGTTGTGTAATCTCTATTAAGTAATCTATTAATCAATTAATAATTAATAATTAATATTTCTGATTAGCCACCACTGGCTAAATGTCAGTAATGTTATTGGATGATCTGATATAATCGTGTTGGTGTTGTTCCCAGATCATCATGAAAATGTTGTTCCAGGTTCAACATTGCAAGTGACCAATCACATTGTTGTGACGTTATTCTTTTGCACGCCAAGCCATTCGTTTATTTATGAAATTCCAAAGTTGCAAGGACAATATCAATTCTACTCACCGTTTATTAAAGGGTTAGGATTAGGGTCCGTTGATTGGCAGACAAAGGCGGTTTCTCGCAGCTTAAGTACAGTTTTTTGTTTTACGCCGGTTTTTCCCAAAGTCACAAAAGTATGACGTCACAACATTCTGATTGGTCACTTGCAATGTTGATCCTGGAGCAACATTTAGGATGATGATCTGGGAACAACACCAACACAACGATATCAGATCGTGCAATATTATCGGTGTTATGATTTAATAGTTTTATCAGCTCTGCATATTGTTCTTTGTGTGAGTCACTGTGTGGCACAGTGACAAACTTCTGTACTTCAGTGGAACAGGGGTTTTGTCACTATTACAAAACACAGGCGCCCATTGCAGAGTAACACCGGGTACTGTGTCATGTGTTTGTAGCATATGGTTATCGATGAGTACTTCAACATGACTCAAGAACTGTAATTTGTCTTGTTTTAAAGATTTTTTTTGTCTCGGCTATGTGAATCTGACGGGCTGCTTCCAAATGGTGTGGTAGTTCTGGATCAGGGTAGCACCTAGGTTAAAAAAATTTAAGAAAATAGTTTCAGAGACAACATCTAGCTCCATCATTTTTGGTAGGATTTCTGAGATCCTAAAATATGTCAAATTGCTAACACAGATTTATTGTATTATCTGTGATTATCCTATTTTTGTCAAATTAGGGAGACCTCATAGTTACTTTTTGTGGAGATGTTTTAGTTGGACTAATTAATGAAATAAGCTTCTCTGGATATGGTTAATTTCTTAAAAAACAACAGCTAGATTTATTGAAGTAATAACTTATTCATGTTGTAGAAAGTAGAACTGAAGCTGGGACATGCTGTTCTGTAATCCAATTTGAAGACAGTGGTGGAAACTCCCAACAGCAGCCCATAAACCATATCATTCATTCTGGTAGGGCCCAGCTCCTTAGCTTAAAGCCTGACAAATCCTCCCGGGGACGCACGTCGCGTCATGCTCCGTCCTTCTGGTTATTTGGTTCCGTTGCCATCGGGGCGGTTGCCATGCCTGCAGTGGCAAGGGATTCCCCTCAAACGATGGGCGAGGCAGCAGACACACCCCACTGCCCAGTGGTGCAGAGAGACAGGCTGGGTGAGGGGCAGCTTGTTCTCTCACTCTCTGACTCGGCACAAATGGGAAGGGGTGGAGCCCCCCTCTCTGGCACTGCCACTACAAGCCGGTCCTGGAGAGCAGCATGCAGCACGGCCTTTAAAACACTCTGACAGCTTACTAGTTGAGTCTTGGAGATGACGACCATGAATAGAAAGCAGCTCTGTTAACTGAAAACGGCGATAACAGATGATCATGTAGAAATGATCATGTAGAAATATGACACGAGAAAACTCTCTTATCTTAAGAGCAAAAAAAGACACTAGCCATAATCTCCATGAGGATATTATGGCCGTTATTTTAAATAAAGCAGCTCAGGTCAACCCAGCATTCACTAACTTCTATTTCTCTGTGAGATGGCTCAGACTGCCCTGATGCTGTGAGATGCACTGCCAGTGAAATGGTGCACTACGGTTGGACCTGTGCTGCATCCTGGCAGATGCTGCAGCACGCCTCTGTGTGGGGAACCTGCTGTAAGAGGTCGAGGACGCAGGGATGCGGTTGCTACAGAAGCATCGACTGAACACTGGCGCTTCCATCATGCTCACGCGAGTGTGCATTTGCTGCAATATGGCATCTACCGAATGGATGATTCTGGAAAGCCGTCCGTCCACCGACACCCACGTCTGAAAGGTGGATACACTTCTGTGCGCCCCTTCTGCGCAAATCGATTTGCGAGCAACCTTCAGCCAACATTGCCCCTTTCTCACTGCGCCAAATGTGCAGAAGAGACGGTGCCCGAGAAGGAGGGGGTAGGGTATTTCACATTAAGTCGAGGGCTCTTTCACATTAAGTCGAGGGCTCTTTATTTGGTTTAAACCGGAACACGAGCAGCCTGCGATGTCACTCTCATCATCATTGGTACCAACCCAGCTCGTCCTCTGCTCCCAGACGATATGCGCATCTGTCGATCGGGATCCCTTTGACTGTGAACCCATGATTGATTCAGACAGATGATGACTCAGTGGCTTCTTATCGCCATTCTGCGACTCATTTCTCTCTCGGTTCTTGTTACAACCGGGCAGCCCGGCCGGTTATGAAGGAGCCTGGCAAAAGGCACCGCCCCAAGATCAGACAGTCCGCATTTCAAACGACCACAATCCACTACAGCACCCATCCGATACCCCCCTCCCCCCGATTTACTGTAAATCACCGATTTTCACTGAGCTTCGATGTATGTGATCAATTTCACTGATATATTTGCTGTGTGAACGGTGAACACAGGGCCTTACGGTGCTCTTCAAAATGATGTAGCCCAAATCTTTTTACAGCCTGTCCCTATCATACACACGGACGTGCATTCCTCACAAATGCGATCTTTTATCATAAGTTTCATACACCAATTGTCCTTGGCTTGTCCACTTAAGCCCAAATGTGCTGTGACACACAGGCACAGTCCCCTGCCCCACCGTTAGGTTTGTACAGCCTTGAAACATTTATCTCTCTCTCTCTCTCTCTCTCTCACACACACACACACACACACACACGCACACACAGAGAGAGCTTGTTGAGGTTACTTATGACAAAGAGAAAAGAAAGGTCATTACAGAGGAAGCCTACTTACCGATTTCATGCAAGCTGCCATATCATCATACCTCTCTGCCTGCTCGGCCAGCCTGGCTTTCTGCACCAGTTGCTCGCGGTCTACCATTTTAGAAAGAGGTCGTGCGTGTGAGTGTGTGGAGTGTTTCTAAACCTGCGTGTGCGTGTGTGTGTTTTTCGGAGCTAAAATCGTAATGTGAAAGTTTTCAGTGCAGAGTAACAGCGCCGGGTCCTGTCGCTGCAGCTGCTGCCTGCTGTCTGTGTGCCTGCCGACGGGACACCCCTCCCCCTCCGAGCGCTTTTCCTCGATTGTGTCACCACCCAAAAAGGCGTGTCCTCGCAGAGTGATGTAACGACCCTGGCAGCCTGGAGAAACTGACAGTGCAGCCCGTTGCCCTACACTTGGGCTAGTCAGACTGCAAATGTGAAAAGAAGGTGATCTCTTATTACGCAGAGTGCATCGTTGTTATGGAGCTTTCATCCCAAAAGTATAGCTTGATTGTCAGGTAGGAGAAAGTGCAAACTACCAGTAGAACACAAAAGCAGCTATAACAAGGGCCTAATTGATCTAATTTCCCTATCTAATAGAGATGCTTTGTTTCATTATCTAAAAAGACTGATTGAAGACTCTTTGATAAGAACATGGTACACAAAAACGGGTTAAAAGGGCGCCAGGGTTCTCCTTCTACCTAACCTGCAGTCAAATAAGAATGTAGAGTGTGACACAGTGCAATATTTCTTCATTATATATTGTTATACTCCTATATACAGCTAATGTTCTCCATACACGTGTACAGGGTAACCGGCTGTGTAACATCAGTATCTATAAAGGTGATCCCAAAAAGTTGATTTTGTTCATCTGGATGTACCATTTCAGTGGGAGAAAATGTCACTCATCCAAGTGACTTCCTCAGTCTCAGCTGACTGCAGGTTTCCCCAATCTTATGAGCATGCATCAAGATATAAAGGTGATCGTGTTTTAGATATTCAAGTCATACCAAGATTGAAAAATCAAAAAGTCCGATTTACTGTCTTCAGGACTGACTGGCGAGTCATTTTCAGAAGTCGTCTATCTGATAAAGTAATAATAATGGATTGGATTTATATAGGCACCCAAAGCTCTTTACAATGCCACTATTCATTCACTCTCACACACTGGTGGAGGCAAGCTACAGTTGTAGTTGTAGCCACAGCTGCCCAGGGGCAGATTGACAGAAGCGAGGCTGCCATAACGCACCATCAGCCCCTCTGGCCAACACCAGTAGGGTAAAGTGTCTTGCCCAAGGACACAACAACGAGGACAGAGAGCCCGGGGATCGAACCTGCGACCTTCCGGTTACAGATGTGGTTCCCAACCCCCTTCCTTGTCTACGGTAGCCCCGTAGACAAGGAAAAGACACACAGAGCATTTTACATAGTACCTTTGACATGACAGCAGGGTTGTTGCTATTGTGTTGCAGGGAAGAAGTAAAGAAGCATGAGTGAATACTTTCAAAAGGTTTTTTAAATTAGAACTTTATTTTATGTACATGTTTTTTCACAACTAAATTAATCTAATATGGTTTATTAAGATACAGTTATGATCAGTTTATGTGACTACCTTATTTACCATGGATATGCCATTTCCTACATACAGTATCTGGTGATTGTAGTAATTTTAAGTCTGAAGTAGGCTCATGTGGTTGGATCTGCTGAGTCATTTTATCATGACTCACCATTGGTGCCCTTTCATACAGGCCGCCTTACTGTACAGATTTCTGTCATTTACATGTGTGTCTAAAACACTATTTCCTGATATTTTTGAAAAAGCTGGGTTAAGATGGTTGTTGGTGCCAGACAGGCTAGTTTGGATATTTCAGAAACTGCTGATCTATTGGGATTTGCTTGCACAATTATTTCTAGACAAAAATGGCTTTTTAAAAAAAAAAAAAAAAAAAAAAAAAAAAAAAAAAAAAAAAAAAAATGAACAGCAGTTCTCTGCCTTGATTTTGCTAGAGGTCAGAGGCCACACTGCTTCAGGCTTATAGGAAGGCAACAATGACTCAGATAACCATTCATTATAACCATGGTATGCAGAAGAACATCGTCGCACAAACACATCAATCCTTGAAGCAGATGAGCTACAACAGCAAAAGACCACACGTGGTGGGCCTTTGGTCAGGAAAGAACAGCAAGCGGCTCACCAAAATTGTGTTGCCTGGTCTGATGAGTCTCCATTTCTGATGTGATATGCCGATGGTAGGCGTAGAATTTAGCATAAATAATATGAAAGCTTGGATCCATCCTGCCTTGTGTTCATGGTTCAGACTACAGGTGCTGAAATTGTTTGATATTTTCTTTGTACATTTTTGGCCTTTGTACCTTTAGGTATTGTCAGTGACTATGCCAATGCCTTTATGACTATACTCAAAGGATGGCTGCTTCCAGCATGTTGATGCACTATATCAAAAAACAAATCATATGAGACTGGTTTCTGGAACATGAAAACCAAACACCCGAGAAAGAAGAAGAGCAAGAAGAGGAACAAACATGGAAGGACAGGCCTCTGAACGGCATGTACCATCAACAAAAATAAGAATTGGCTGATATTACAAAGTCCTACTGATAGGTTTATGCTACAAACCTACCTATTTGCTGGAACTTTAAGGACAATTTAATTACACAGCAAAGCAAGACACGAGTAGGCAAAGTTCTTTATGTTTCTCGTGCACGGGAGAGAACTGGACAAACACCGTTCCTTCGCTTGACCCCAGTCGCTCTTGTCCACTCCCCCATAACATTGTTCTTTTATTGAGCTCACATGAATATACATAGGTTAATTAACATACGACGTCTACATACACAAAGAGTACCTTGCCTGTGCATTGTGTAAGTGTGTGTGGTCAGAGTGTGACCCCATAAACGACTTCCCTAAACCTGCTGGTCTGGAAGTCCAGCAGTTCATCTAAACAAAAGGCACTTAGACTAAAACAGATATAGCTACATTTATCCTACCATAAAACAATAAGAGAAGGTACGACCTCTCCCATGCTAACAGGATGTTGGTGTGAATGCCAGAACATTCTGGAATGCACACAAAGTCTTTGCAGAGTGAGATCAAACCTCTACCAACATGACATCGATTATACAACTCTAACCATATATGAGTAGATATTTCTAAGCATAAATGACAATCAACAATACAAATCTAACACCTACTAGTTGCTGGACGAAGCTGGAATGAAAGACAGCACTGAGGCACTAATCATGGCAGCACAGGAACAAGCTCTAAGCACAACATCCATAGAGGCTGGGGTATACAATACCACATAAGATCCCAGGTGCAGGCTGTGTAAAGATGCCCCTGAAACAATCTAGCATATAATAGCAGGGTGCAAGATCCTGGCAGGAAGGGCATGCATTGAATGCCATAACCAAATGGCTGACATAGTATACAGGAACATCTGTGCTGAGTAGGGCCTGGAAGTCTCGAGGTCAAAATGGAATATGGCTCCTAGGGTGATTGACAATGACCAAGCTAAGATCCAGTGGGACTTTCAGATACAGATGTACAAACTGGGGATGTCCATCACTACTATGTCCAGTTGATAAGCCAAGTAGAAGAAGATCTACTTCCGTTTTCCAGCAATGGAGTAAGGTGTGTCGGCCACTAGCACCTGCCTAACTTGTTTAAAATTTTACTTTCTGAGCCCCACTTTGCTGTTAGACACGAACTTTTTCGGGTCATTTATGAGTGTCACATTGGAAGAATGTCCAAGGGAAGGAGACAAACCCAGAAAAACCTTACTGCTGAGAGTTGTGCCAACGCTGGCGCAGCAGAGGATGCTAGTGCAGCCCTGAACCCGGCGCTTGCCACCCTGCTCGAACAGCACAGAACAGCCATAGCCGCAGATTTTAAGGCTACATCGGATGTAATTAACTTATCGTTAATTACATCCGATGTAGCCTAGACAAGACTAGACAAGCTAGACAAGATTCAAGCGGAAGTTGCAAATCAAGAACTACATATTGGTGAGCGTGAAACAAATGCGGCAGATGTTGTTCAGCGTTTAGCGGTGATCGAAGCTAAGTATGACTCACTACAGGAGGAAAACAAAGCTTTCCGACCTGGAGAGTAGAAGCAGAAGGCAGAACATCCGTCTGGTGGGTTTGCCGGAATCGGTGGAGCCGGGTCCACGGCCAACTGAGTTCTTTTCCCAGCTGCTGGTGGAGGTCTTTGGTGCACAAACTTTGCCATCCCGTCCGGAGCTTGACAGAGCCCACTGTAGCCTTATGCCCAAACCGGGCCCTGATGGGAGGCCGTGCTCGGTCATTATCCGCTTCCACCGCTTCCAGATTAAGGAGCTGCTGATGAGGGAAGCACGGAAATGCTGAGGGACGTTGGAGTACTGTGGACATAAACTGCAGTTTTATGAGGATTACAACACAGACGTCCAGAAGCAGCGAGCCCAGTATAAGGATGTTATGGCCGAGTTATACCGGAGAGGCCTCCGACCTTCCCTCCTCTTCCCCGCCAGACTCCACATTACTCTTCCAGATGGGAAAATCCAGTGATTTGAGTCAGTTGAGGAGGCCTCTCGCTTCATTCAAACCATGGAAGAAACCAAAGTTCTCCATCCTGAGGTGGACACTGTAGCCGGTTAGAGCACTCACCCTAATTTACAACTATAACGGGTTGGACTAGCCTAAGTGGTGTCCTCGTTCTGACTGACACTATACAGCCGTGCTGTTGGCATAGCAATGTGTTCTTTGCTGTTCATTTTAAGGTAAAATGCTGGTTCGTCGTTTGGCTGATTTGTTCTTGTTCTTTTTTCTTTCTCTTCTTCGTGTCCTGAAAACTGGGACCCTGGCTTGAGTTTAGGGGCTAATGTTCAATGGTGCAGGTATGATGCTACTGGTACGGTGAGTTCTTGACTAGTGTAGCGAGTAAAAGCCACCGAGTAACCGCTAAGGGCCTCTATACTACTTGTGCAAACTTTCAGGCCCAAAGCTCTCACAGGAACGAGCCCAGAATAAACGGGACAAGAGGGTCAATATCAGTCAGATATGTTAAAATTTATTATTTTAAAAGAACACAAAGGGTTTGCAAAAAAAGCCTAAAACATCAAAATGGAAAAGGTCACTAACGACCACAAGATAGTGTTATTGGTGCAACCTGCCAGCAATGCAACTATCACCTGAGGGCTTGCTCCACCCCGGTGGTCCCAGATGCTCGTTGCTTTAAAAGAAACAAATCCACCCCAAATAAATACGAGCCCAACAGAACACTTATCGCATGCACTAAGTGTTTTAGTTCAGGCAATAATCGGTGGCACTAAAATCACTTAATAAAACTTATTCACTGCAAATCCACACAGAGCACCTCTAAGAGACCTACGTCCCCTAAGGTAAGAGCCCAGCTCAGGGATTGCACATTGCCCGACTAATACTGCACCAGCCCAGTAAAAATAAAAACAAACCCAGCATAAAAAAAAAAAAAAAAAAAAAAAACAGTTTTAAAAGGTGACCCTACTAAAACCAAAAACGCAACAAAACAGGAGAAGGAGGAAAAAACAGTGACAAGTTCACATGTGCAGCCTGCCCTGCAGGAGGCAATACAATATAAATTAGATTATAGTGCATAAATATACTTTTTTTAATGTCAAATATATTAAGTTAACATACCTCCAGCAGACAACTGTGTTTGCTGCACACCTGGCTTATCGTCTAAAATCACTACTAAAAACATAAAATACAATAAACATCAAATACATTTCAACAAATTTTTAAAAAGCACTAAAAGAAAAACAGCCTGTACCTCAAACCTCTGCTGTAGAGGTTTAAAACAACCGTTTGTGTGGCAGACAATTAAAACTTCTCAGGCTCCTCACCTACTCACACAACCATTGTTCACAGCCGCTCATCAGTGGAAATGCAGAGCACCTGCTGCTACTTCCTCTTTTATACCCTCCATTGTGTCCCCTGGGTCCTAAAGCCTTCCTATTACACTAGTATGGGAAGAAAGCAGGGGCTTACACGGTTGCTTTTTAATGCAACCTGCTGGGGTGATATTGGTGGGTGGTATTGTTTTAGGTTTTTTTTACACAGTGATATGTTATTGTATTGCATTTTATTTCTGGGGTGGGGTTGGTTGTCATGTTTTTGTTGTTGTTGTTTTTTTCGTCCCCTCCCTTCCCTCCTTGGGCAACTCTGCACATTAAAATGTGGGACTTCCTTGATGAGTGGTAATCTTACCTTTGTTAGCTGGAATGTGAGGGGGGTTGAACCACCCAAAAAAGCGAAAGAGAGTCTTATCACGCCTGAAGCAATTTAAGCCCGGGGTAGTTTTTTTGCAAAAGACTCACTTGCAGGATTCGGATCACTCACGCTTGGCGAAATGTTGGTCAGGACAGATGTTTCACTCTAATTTTAAAGCGAAGGCCAGGGGTACAGCTATTCTTATCAATCGGAACATCCCATTTGTTCCATCCACTGTTGTGCCAGACAAAAACGGACAGTTTATAATAGTGTCTGGCAAACTCTGCGACAGGTTGCTAATTAATAGTATTAGATCCTGCAGCTATGAAAGTATTACTGTCTCTGATCATGCCCCCCTTGTGCTCAAAATAGCTTTTCAGGGCTGTGACTCTGTGAGAAAGCTCTGGAGATTGGATCCATTGCTGCTCACGAATGAACAATTTGTTTCTAACATCTCTTCTAAAGTTAAAATTTTTCTTAACGAGAATAGAACACTTGGTATGCCAAACAGGATGGTTTGGGAGGCTCTGAAGGCATTCCTGAGAGGAGAAATCATCTTAGTGGCAGCATTTAAAAGACAGTAGAGGCTTATTTCAGACCAGATTTTAAACATCGACAGGCAGTATGCTCAGTCACCATCACCGGCGCTATATAAAGAATGCTTAAGTTTACAAACCAAAGTCCACTCGACAAGTGGAAGGATGTCTGATTAGGAACAAGAGCAATTTTTACGAACATGGTGGAAAGACCGGTAAGCTTTTGGCCACCCAACTGCATGGTATTAGGGCTAAACAAATCATAACCGGAGTGAGGGCGGGCAATGGAGTGGTGACTAGGGATCAGAAGGCGATTAATTACATTTTTTCTTTGTTTTACTCTAAGACACATCAGAATCTATCGTTAATGTAAAATATTTGCATGGTTTCTTTGACTCCATTGATATGCCCTCGCTCCCCCCAGACTCTGGAAGCCCCTATCTCAAAGGCGTAAATTCAGGCGGCAATAGCATCTATGCAGTCCGGGAAATCTCCAGGTCCTGATGGATTTTCTACAGACTTTTATAAAAAAATTCTCGGACAATTTGGCTTCTTTCCTTTGCAAAGTTTTTACAGAATTGCTAGACTCTGGGGCACTTCCTTCACCATGCTACCAGGCCTGTATCACAGTGTTACTTAAGAAGGGCAAGGACCCGACTGACTGTGCTTCTTATAGGCCTATATCTCTGTTAAACACGGATGTTAAAATTCTGTCTAAGCTACTGGCGCACAGGCTGGAAAAAATTCTTCCTGCTATAATCTCTCCCGACCAAACTGGCTTCATTAAAAATCAGCACGCCTTCTTTAACATACGGCGTAGGGATGCAACGATACCAATTTTTACAAACCGATACGATACCGATACTTGGATCTGAGTACTTGCCGATACAGTTTACAAAAACCGATACTTCTACCACACACACACACAAATGCAATTATTTGGAAGACAGGTTTTATTTTATTCTCTGCCGATAAAAAATAAAAATCGTAATAAAAATGACCACAAATAAATTTCAAGTGAAAAATAAGCACTTCTGTTAAATTATTGCAGAGTGTCCACATTGTAATTTAACAAACAAAATAACGAAAGTATTTGCCATTGACGAACTCCTCATCTGCCCGTGGATCATCAGTCCACTGCGCCGTTAAACTGAGGACTGACATTGCGCACACACTGCTTGTCTTTACCTCTTCAGAAAGTTTTGGCACCATTATCTCCCTGATGTATGGGCGGTTGGGAATTTCATATCGCGGCTCGAGTATGCTGAGAAGACGGTGCAATCCTATGTTTTCCACGGCCGGCATTGGCTGGTCATCCAGAGCAATAAAATGAGTCAGAGCCTCTGTTATTTTAACTGCCTGTGGATTTTCTCTTGACATTTTTCATCGCTTTTCCAAAACCTGAGTTAAAGTTGGCTGTTCTGGTCCACACTGCTGACATTTTGTTTAGTTTAGCTACAGCAGCCTCCAGTTTCTCTTTTTTATCTGGAGCCGGCAGTCTCACTGCCTAACCCTGTGCCTGTTTAGTGCGGGATGTCCCCCTCGTGGCCAATCTAAAAAACTACAACAGAAATAACAAGCCACCCTCTGATTAATGAAATAAGTTAGTATCGGTTCATGGTATCGGTTAACTTTTATGAGTATGAGTACACACACATTTTACAGTATCGGCCCCGATACCCGATACCAGTATCGGTATCGGTGCATCCCTAATACGGCGACTTTTAAATATTATCTATGCCCCCAGCCATGTTGTGCCTGAATGCCTTATGGCTATGGATACAGAAAAAAGCATTTGATAGGGTGGAGTGGGAATATTTGCTTTTTACTTTAGAAAAGTTTGGAATGGGCCCCTTAATTTGCTCATGGATCAAACTTCTTTACGCAAGCCCCACGGCTTCAGTGGTAACTAACTGTCGCTACTCTGACCATTTAAGGCTCCACCACGGAACGAGGCAGGACTGCCCTTTAAGCCCTTTGCTTTTTGCCCTTGCAATTGAGCCATTAGCAATTGCAGTCCGCGATAGTTGGAGGGGAGGGATTGAGCATAGAGTTTCACTGTATGCCGATGACCTTCTTCTATTTCTTTCCAACCCGCGTACTTAATATACTGAATGGTTTTAGTCAGCTCTCTGGGTACAAAATTAATATGAATAAGAGTGAACTGTTTTTGATTAATGAGAGGGCTCGAGATCTGGATTTGGTAAATGTTCCCTTTAAAATATCAGTGATAACAGATCACTTTGATTACCTTGGGATATGTGTCACAAAGCAATTTAATTGTTTGTTTAAGAAGAATCTCCTCCCCCTGCTGGAACAGTGCAAGCATATGCTGTCCAGATGGTCCCCATTATCTTTATCTTTAATAAGTAGGATTAACTCAGTGAAAATGGTGCTACTTCCAAAATTCTTATATGTTTTTCAATGCCTCACTAATCACTTCATTTATTTGGAATGGTAAACATCCCAAATTGAAGAAATCTATTCTTCAAAGGCCCAAGCCAGTTGGGGGTTTAGGCCTCCCTAATTTCCAGTACTCTTATCAGGTGTTTGTTGTATTGGTGTCAGGGCTCTGTGTGCAGGCAGGCGGAGAGGACTGAACATAAACTGACACAAAAACACACAGGCATAATCTGATGGTACGACGCAACACCGAGCACGGGAAAACACAGGGCTTATATACACAGGGTAGTAATGAGGAAATGGGCAACAGGAGGGAGACGCAGCTGGGAGAGATCAGGGCTAACGAGACAGGGGGAACAAAGCTGCACACACTAACCTAAGACAAAGACTTTCACAATAAAACAGGAAACATGAAACACTACTCAAAGACACAGACTCGACACAGAGGGGCGGACAGAAAATAATACATGAAACTCAAACAATACATGAAACCACAATTCCTAAAACATG
Source organism: Neolamprologus brichardi (assembly GCF_056152115.1). NCBI lineage: Eukaryota > Metazoa > Chordata > Actinopteri > Cichliformes > Cichlidae > Neolamprologus > Neolamprologus brichardi. Next base: position 8,357,494 of record NC_142113.1, read on the forward strand.
GATAAACAGAAACATGAAACTCTAATAATAAACATCATCACAACAAGAGAATGAGAAAACAATCCAAAACACAGAGATAACTGAAACACAAAGTACCAGAGAGAGATAAAGAATAATCCATGATGCAAAAGTAAACCAAAACATAATAAACTCAAATTACTGGGTCCAACGGACCCAGAACCGTGACAATTGGAGACACTACCATCTCGAACCGTCACCACCAGTTTGGGTTACCATGGAGTCATATTCAAGTGGGAAAATTTCTCTACCTGCGACTTTAGGTTCATCACTCCCTTTGGCATTGCCTCTACCCAGTAACAATAGAGTTGTCCAGCAGTCTCTTAGAATCTGGTCTCAGTTTAGGAAGAGTCTGGTTCTCCGGGCTTTCTCACTTCAAAGAACAGTTGCTACCATTGTTCCCTCAATGGCAGATAATGCTTTTCATATCTGGCATAGAAAGGGCCTGAAATCCTTTGCAGACGTATATGTAGATGGACAATTTGCCAAGTTTCTCTTAAATATCCACCAAATTTGGCATTGCTGCAGCTCAGTTTTTTTGTTTCTTACAGGCCAGACACTACGTGCAGACTGTGACAGCATAATTCCCCCAAATACCTCCACACAATCCAGTAGACGATTTTTTAATGGTCAACCCAACCTCAAGGGGCATAATATCAGCCTTGTACAATTGAATTTACAATTTACAATGCTCTTCAGTAGCTGCTATCAAATCTAAATGGGAACAGGACCTTACCTTTCATATTACGGATGAACTGTGGGACTCTATCCTTGGCCAGGTTCACAATATATTAATGTGTGCTTGACATACACTTATCCAATTTAAGATAGTTCATTGGGGGTATTGGTCCAGGGATAGGCTGGCCCACATATACCCAGGGGTGGACCCAGCCTGTAGAAGGTGTGGGGGTGCTCCTGGTACATTGTTTCATATGTACTGGTCCTGTCCTTCGTTGTCCACCTTTTGGAAATCTGTTTTCCATACGATGTCTGATATCCTGCAGCATCAAATTGAGCCAGTGCTAATGTTTGGTGGGGTCCAGAATCTGAATCTGTCCAACTCCAGACTCAGAGCATTAAACTTTTCATAACTGCTGGCCAGGCGAGCTATATTGCTGAAGTGGAAAGACTCTTTCCCCCCCTCACACGCAGAATGGCTAAAAGATATGTCCTGTATGGATTTAGAAAAAATTAGATATACAGTTCGTGGGTCAAAAAACAAATTTTATAAATTGCGGTCCCCCTGTCTGGACTTCTTTGAAAGGCCCACAACTACTGTTACTGAGTAGTCCAAGGACCCCCACCCCCACACAGTCTTGAATAGGGCTGGGTATCGTCACTGATTTCTAGAATCAATTCGATTCTGATTCACAAGGTCCCGAATCGATTCGATCCACGATTCGATTCAATTCGATTTGGGAAAATTTTGCCTCAGACAGTCAGAAATATTATAATTCAGATCATGCATCAGTACATTTCCATATTTTAGCTGACACTTGTGAGACTTTATCAAGGGTGTAAGCATCACAGCAGATGCCGTTATGTCAAAGTAGCTGAGGATAAAACACAGAAAAACGTGAAGGGGATTTTCCTGGCCTGGGATTTTATAAAAATATTCTGCAGTAGATCAAAAACGAAAGAAAACCAAGTTACAGATGTTTTAGAGACGCAGCTAAGCATTTTGCAATTTTGCATAATTTTAAAAAGTTTCAATTTGTTCAGTAGCCTATTGAACAGCAGAAATGAGGCTTTCTTTTCGGAAGTAAGTAAAAGGAAAAAAACAGCGGCCGACAGCGCTGTAAACAATGGTAGACTTGTGCATAACAAGCAAGCGAATAATGCAGAAAACAGATTTTAAGATGGGAAACTGTTCTTGAAGTGTACTGTGAGAGAGAGAGAGAGAGAGAGAGAGAGAGAAAGCTGTGCATGAATTGTGATTTTATCGTGGTGGAAGCAAAACAGCAAAAGTAAGAGAGAATTCATGATGATGTTTATGTGAAGCATAGTTTGGATCTTTTTTTGCTGCTGGTTCAGTCAGTTTTGTTTGGAGAGAGATAAACCTACAGCTTCAGAATCTAGCACAAAAAGGACGTAAACACAAAGCGCGGACCCGGCGATGGATCAGAATCAGTGAGCTGTAGGCTTTCAGCCCCGACTGTGTCCGTGCCGTCGGGTGAGAAAGGCGACATCTCACTGATTGTGATCAGTGTGATCAGTGTCACTTTGTGTTTACATCTTTGTGCAGAATCCGTGTACCTGTTCTCATTTACTGTTTTAGCTGTTTGGTGGTTGTTGAAATTTTGTGAGGTTTAACCTGAAATTCTGGCGTTTTGGGCAAAATAAATTTATATATATTGTATGGGGACACATTTTATGTGAAGGTTCTCAGTTATCCAAGTCATGGTAATCTAAGGAGCTTGGAACGAAAAGTGACTGGACTTCTTTAAGTTTCTTGAAGGCATTTTAACTATCATCCGAGAATCTTCTTCAATTCATGGGGACGCATTCAAAGTTTTTGCAATTTTCTACCAATTGCAAAAACCACACCACCAGGGTATATAGCAATGACATCGGAATGTTGTTCAGACTGGAGAAGTGTCAGTGATAACAAAGAGAGGGAAGGTAATCAAAACTGATTGGATCAAACTACCAGAAGGCAACATTCCAGACATAGAGGACAGCTGCAACCACCAAGTACCTGCAGAGGGTCAAGCAAGTCCTGAGGAGTCAGCTGAATCGAAAGAACAAGATCCAGGCTATCAACACCTACACCGTGCTAGTGATCAGGTACCCTGTTGGGATAATAAGCTGGCCAAAGGATATATATATATATATATATATATATATATATATATATATATATATATATATATATATATATATATATATATACATTAGGGGTGCAACGATACTCGTATCGATATTGAACTGTTCGATACAGTGCTTTCGGTTTTGTACGCATATGTATCGAACAATACAAGATTTTTAATTTATTTTATCAACTTTTCTTCTGACGATGCTGTCTGTGTTGACAGCTCAGTGGATCTGCGTTCGACTACTCTGCCTAGGCTGCACTGTCGAGCGCAGATCCACTGATCGCAGCGCAAGCTAGCAAGACAGAAGCTAAGCTCGTTGCAACATGGCAAATTGAACCTCCCCCACCCTCATTCAGATCTGGCCTTTGGAACTATTTTGGTCTTCATGTGAAGTATGACCCTGAAGGTAAGCGCGTCATGGACAAAAGTAAAACAGTATGTCGGATGTGCCACGCAATGCTCAATTATATGGGTGGGAACTACTGCGTTAGCGCAGTTTGCTTGTGTTGACTCCGTCCAGCCCCACACACGGGGCAATACGCGGTAGCTCGTTAACGGAGATTTGCTGTGTTGTGGCGTTAACGTCATTTCAGATTAATGCTGGCAGCACTAGTGGGAACAAAATGAATATGACTGCACATTTACGCCGACATCATCTTAGTGCAAAGACAAGTGGAAGCAGACAAAAACAACAAGCACGCATGCTACAAACTTTACCCGAGTCATTTAGACAGCAGTTAGCACATGATTCTCCTTATGGGGACCTGATATGTTTAATATGCTGCTGAGAACCTCCTCCGTGAATCGCAACCTTATCGTGGTGGAGGGGTTTGTGTGTCCCAGGGATCCCAGGGGTTATGTTGTCTGGGGGCTTTTGCCCCCTGGTAGGGTCTCCCATGGCAAATTGGTCCTGGGTGAGGGACCAGACAAAGAGCGATTCAGAAGACCCCTATGAAAAAAACACAGAGGGAACAGTTTACCCTGCCCGGGATAGGGTTACCGGGGCCCCGCCCTGGAGCCAGGCCCGGGGAGGGTGCCCGAGGGCGAGCGTCTGGTGGCCGGGCCTTAGTCCATGGGGCCCGGCCGGGCACAGCCCGAAGAGGAGACATGGGCCCATCCTCCCGCAGGCCCACCACCCGCAGGAGGCGCCATAGGGGTCGGGTGCATTGTGTGCCGGGTGGCGGCCAGGAGCGGAGGCCCTGGCGGACTGACCCCCGGCTGCCAAGACTGGCAATAGGGACATGGAATGTCACCTCTCTGGTGGGGAAGGAGCCTGAGTTAGTGCGTGAGGTTGAGAGGTACCGGCTAGATATAGTCGGGCTCACCTCTACGCACGGCTTGGGCTCTGGAACCAGTCTCCTGGAGAGGGGCTGGACTCTGTCTCAGTCTGGAGTTGCCCCTGGTGAGAGGCGGCGGGCTGGGGTGGGTATTCTAATATCCCCTCGGCTTGCTGCCGGTACGTTGGGGTTTTTCCCGGTGGACGAGAGGGTTTGTTCCCTGCGCCTTAGGGTCGGGGAACGGGTCCTGACTGTCATCTGCGCTTATGCGCCGAGTGGCAGTTCGGAGTACCCAGCCTTCTTAGAGTCCCTGGGGGGGGTGCTGGAAGGTGCTCCACCTGGAGACTCTGTTGTCCTGCTGGGAGACTTCAATGCTCACGTGGGTAACGACAGCGAGACCTGGAGGGGCGTGATTGGGAGGAACGGCCTCCCTGATCTGAACCCGAGCGGTGCTTTGTTATTGGACTTCTGTGCTAATCACAGTTTGGCCATAACGAACACCTTGTTCGAACATAAGAGTGTCCATAAGTGCACGTGGCACCAGGACGCTCTAGGCCGTAGGTCGATGATCGATTTTGTAATCGTATCACCAGACCTGCGACCATATGTTCTGGACACTCGGGTAAAGAGAGGGGCTGAGCTGTCAACTGATCACCACCTGGTGGTGAGTTGGATCAGGTGGCGGGGGAGGACGCTGGACAGACCTGGTGCACCTAAACGCGTAGTGAGGGTGTGCTGGGAACGACTAGCAGAGGCCCCAGTCCGCGAGATCTTCAACGCACACCTCCGGCAGAGCTTCAACAGCATTCCGAGGGAGGCGGGGGACATTGAGTCCGAATGGACCATGTTCAGCGCCTCCATTGCCGAAGCTGCTGCATTGAGCTGCGGCCGCAAGGTGGTTGGTGCCTGCCGTGGTGGTAATCCCCGAACCAAATGGTGGACACCAGAGGTGAAGGGAGCCACCAGGCTGAAGAAGGAGTCCTATCGGGCTTGGTTAGCCTGTGGGACTCCGGAGGCAGCCGACAGGTATCGATAGGGCCAAGCGGAATGCGGCTCGGGCAGTGGCTGAAGCAAAAACTCGGGTGTGGGAGGAGTTCGGAGAGGCCATGGAAAAAGACTTTCGGACTGCCTCGAAGAGGTTCTGGCAAACCGTCAGGCGTCTCAGGAGGGGAAAGCGGTGCTCTACCTGCACTGTGTATAGTGCTGGCGGAGCGCTGCTGACGTCGACTGAGAAAATTGTCAGGCGGTGGAAGGAATACTTCGAGGACCTCCTTAATCCCACTGACGCGTCTTCCAAGGAGGAAGCAGAGTCTGGGGATGAGGGGAATGACCCGCCAATTTCTGGGGGCGAGGTCACTGAGGCAGTTAAACAACTCCTTGGTGGCAGAGCCCCTGGTGTTGATGAGGTCCGCCCCGAGTTCCTGAAGGCTCTGGACGTTGTAGGGCTGTCCTGGCTGACACGCCTCTGCAATGTTGCGTGGAGATCAGGTGCAGTACCTGTGGATTGGCAGACCGGGGTGGTGGTCCCCATCTTTAAGAAGGGGGACCGGAGGGTGTGTTCCAACTACAGGGGGATCACACTCCTCAGCCTCCCTGGGAAAGTCTATGCCAGGGTGCTGGAAAGGAGAGTTCGTCCGCTAGTCGAACCTCTGATGCAGGAGGAACAATGCGGTTTTCGTCCTGGTCGCGGAACACTGGACCAGCTCTTCATCCTCTCGAGGATACTTGAGGGGGCATGGGAGTTTGCCCAACCAGTCTACATGTGTTTTGTGGACTTGGAGAAGGCATTCGACCGTGTCCCTCGGGGTGTCCTGTGGGAGGTGTTGCGGGAGTATGGGGTGTCTGGCCCATTGCTACGGGCCATTCGATCCCTATACAACCGTTGCAAGAGCTTGGTTCGCATTGCCGGCAATAAGTCGGACTCGTTCCCGGTGGGTGATGGGCTCCGCCAGGGCTGCCCTTTGTCACCGGTTCTGTTCATAATTTTTATGGACAGGATTTCTAGGCACAGCCAAGTGGCGGAGGGCTTTCGCTTTGGTGGCCTCAGGATCTCATCTCTGATTTTTGCGGATGATGTGGTTCTGTTGGCTTCATCGGGTGAGGGCCTCCAGCTCGCACTGGAGCGGTTCGCAGCCGAGTGTGAAGCAGCGGGAATGAGGATCAGCACCTCCAAATCTGAGGCCATGGTTCTCAGCCGGAAAAGTGTGGAGTGCCCACTCCGGGTCGGGGATGAGGTCCTGCCCCAAGTGGAGGAGTTCAAGTATCTCGGGGTCTTGTTCGCGAGTGATGGGAGAAGGGAGCCGGAGATCGACAGACGGACTGGGGCTGCAGCTGCAGTAATGCAGACGCTGCACCGGTCCGTCGTGGTGAAGAGGGAGCTGAGTGTAAAAGCGAAGCTCTCAATTTACCGGTCGATCTACGTCCCTACCCTCACCTATGGCCACGAGCTGTGGGTAGTGACCGAAAGGACGAGATCGCGGATACAAGCGGCGGAAATGAGCTTCCTCCGAAGGGTGGCTGGCATCTCCCTTAGAGATAGGGTGAGAAGTTCGGCCATCCGGGAGGGGCTCAGAGTAGAGCCGCTGCTTCTCCACATCGAAAGGAGCCAGCTGAGGTGGTTTGGGCATCTGGTAAGGATGCCCCCTGGGCGCCTCCTGGGTGAGGTGTTCCAGGCATGTCCCACCGGGAGGAGGCCCCGGGGCAGACCCAGGACACGCTGGAGAGATTATATCTCTCGGCTGGCCTGGGAACGCCTTGGTGTTCCCCCGGATGAGCTGGAGGAGGTGGCTGGGGAGAGGGAGGTCTGGGCCTCTTTGCTTAGGCTGCTGCCCCCGCGACCCGGCCCCGGATAAAGCGGATGAAGATGGATGGATGGATGGATGCTGCTGAGAACATACCCCAGAAGAAGTGTATAGTATAGCTTTTATTGTGGAAAGGGCCATTTCTCTGTAATAAACTCCCTTTTCCAAAGATGAGATAGATTTATTATTTTATCCCTTTGTTGTTTCAGCAACATTAAATTTAAAAACTGTACGTTTGAGTTAAAATATATATTTCTAATTTTAATAAATGACAAATTAAAAAAGCATGAACATTTTTTTTGTATCGAAAAAATATCAAACCGTGACACCAAAGTATCGAACCAAACCGTGAATTTTGTGTATCGTTTCACCCCTAATATATATATATGTACAGTATATATGGTAAATGGACTGATTCTTATATAGCGCTTTTCTACTCTCCTGGAGTACTCAAAGCACTCTATACAACATGCCTCATTCACCCTATTCATACACCCATTCATACGAGCACTTTCTTCTATACTTTAGTGCTGTTTAGCTAACATTCATGCACATTCACGTTCCAATGGATGCATCAAAGAGCAACTGGTGGTTAGTATTGATAGGTTTGTAGCTTAAACCTATTCGCTGGAACGTTCAAGACAATTCAACTACACAGCAAAAGCAAGACACAAGTAGGCAAAGTTCTTTGTGTTACTCATATATGAGGGAGAGAACCACGACAAGCGCCGTTCCTTCGCTTGACCCCAGTCGCTCTCATCCGCTCCCCCATAACACTGCTCTTTTATTGAGGTTACATGAATGTACATAGGTTCATTAACATATGACGTCTACATACAAACAAAGAGTACCTTGCCTGTGCGTTGTGTGTGTGTGTGTGTGTGTGTGGTCAGAGTGTGACCCCATAAACATATATATATATAAACATATATATATATTAGGGGTGCAACGATACACAAAATTCACGGTTCGGTTCGGTTCGATACTTTGGTGTCACGGTTCGATATTTTTTCGATACAAAAAAAAATGTTCATGCCTTTTTAATTTGTCATTTATTAAAATTATAAATGTATATTTTAAATTATATATATATATATATATATATATTTTTTTTAATTTAATGTTGCTGAAACAACAAAGTAATTAAAATAAATAAATAAATCTATCTGATCGAGAAATCACTCATCTTTGGAAAAGAGAGTTTATTATAGAGAAATGGCTCTTTCCAAAATTAAAGTTATACTATACGCTTCTTCTGGGCTATATTCTCAGCAGCATATTAAACATATCAGGTCCCCATAAGGAGAATCATGTGCTAACGGCTGTCTAAATGACTTGGGTAAAGTTTGTAGCATGCGTGCTTGTTGTTTTTGTCTGCTTCCACTTGTCTTTGCACTAAGATGATGTCAGCGTAAATGTGCAGTCATATTCATTTTGTTCCCACTAGTGCTGTCAGCGTTAATCTCGTTGAAATGACGTTAACGCCACAACACGGCAAATCTCTGTTAACGAGCTACTGCAGATCGCCCCGTGCGTGGGGCTGGACGGCCAACACGTTAACGAGCAAACTGCGCTAACGCAGTAGTTCCCACCAATGTAATTGAGCATTGCGTGGCACATCCAACATACTGTTTTACTTTTGTCCATGACGCGCTTACCTTCAGGGTCATACTTCACATGAAGACCAAAATAGTTCCAAAGGCCAGACCTGAATTAGGGTGGGGGAGGTTCAATTTGCCATGTTGCAACGAGAGCATAGCTTATTATAGCTTACATATATATATATATATATATATATATATATATATATATATATATATATATATATATATATATATATATGTAAGCTATAATATATATGTATGTATGTGTGTTTGTATATATATAAAAAAAATCACGCCTGCGGGCGGTTTATCCTTCAAGCTCGGGTCCTCTACCAGAGGCCTGGGAGCTTGAGGGTCCTGCGCAGTATCTTAGCTGTTCCCAGGACTGCGCTCTTCTGGACAGAGATCTCCGATGTTATTCCCGGGATCTGCTGGAGCCACTCGCCTAGCTTGGGAGTCACCACACCTAGTGCTCCGATTACCACGGGGACCACCGTTACCTCAACCCTCCACATCCTCTCGAGCTCTTCTCTGAGCCCTTGGTATTTCTCCAGCTTCTCGTGTTCCTTCTTCCTGATATTGCTGTCATTCGGAACCGCTACATCGATCACTACGGCCGTCTTCTTCTGTTTGTCTACCACCACTATGTCCGGTTGGTTAGCCACCACCATTTTGTCCGTCTGTATCTGGAAGTCCCACAGGATCTTAGCTCGGTCATTCTCCACCACCCTTGGGGGCATTTCCCATTTTGACCTCGGGACTTCCAGGTTATACTCGGCACAGATGTTCCTGTACATTATGCCGGCCACTTGGTTATGGCGTTCCATGTATGCCTTGCCTGCTAGCATCTTGCAACCTGCTGTTATGTGCTGGATTGTCTCTGGGGCATCTTTACACAGCCTGCACCTGGGGTCTTGCCTGGTGTGATAGACCCCAGCCTCTATGGATCTTGTACTCAGAGCTTGTTCTTGTGCTGCCATGATTAGTGCCTCTGTGCTATCTTTCAGTCCAGCTTCGTCCAGTCACTGGTAGGATTTCTGGATATCAGCCACCTCCTCTATCTGCCGGTGGTACATACCGTGCAGGGGCCTGTCCTTCCATGATGGTTCCTCGTCTCCCTCCTCTTTCTTGGGTTTCTGCTGCCTGAGGTATTCACTGAGCACGCTGTCAGTTGGGGCCATCTTTGTGATGTATTCTTGGATGTGTGTATATATATATATATATATATATATATATATATATATATATATATATATATATATATATATATATATATATATATGTATGGATAATTATGGAATAAAAGCACAGTTATTTCATGTATATACAAGCTATAGCACATTTATTTATGTGTATTTCAGTGTTATTATAGTATACAGTGTCATTTATGTTTTATCATACATATTTGTGGATTGTGGGGCAGAGGTTGTTCTGTAAAAATAGCTTTACTTTAATCCACAGACTTCCTCAAGTATATTCCTTAAGTGAAAAATAACATGTACAGTATATATTTTAACAAAAACAGAAAGACAGACAGTTAAAAGCTTTGCTTTTCTTCATTTATCAAACAACTGTGTACATTTTGTTTTATGTAATATATTTATAAAGTGCTTAATAGGCTTATATAGTTATAGAATATAATCATGGAATGGCATATTAACTGTTATTTATGTTGGTGATGGTGGAATATTACTTCAGCAATGTGACAGCTGTTATTTACATAATGTACACAAGTCCGAGGACGGTACACCCACATCCTAACACATGTTGGTGGGAGTGCGGTTCTGCTGAAATCATGATGGCGAGCAGGTGACACCAGCATCTTCAGAGTGGTCGCAGTTGTGTACATTCCAGAATATATGGGAGCAGCTCTGCAGGGATCTCTCAGTACCTCTGCACTTGAGGTTGTCTAGCAGGATTGTTCCCGTGCCGGGCCCAAAGTAAGCTTCTCCCCGAGCTGCTATGGCTTCACCGCAGCCCACTTGACGGCACACCACCTGGGCATCTGGGAGATCCCAGGCATCATCGCACACTGTGCCCCATCCTGAATTCAAGTACATTTCCACTCGACCCTCACACCGGTGCTGGCCACCCACCAGTCTTACCAAACCTACATAAAAAACAATTATTTTAAACTTTGAGCATTGATTGCTTCTGAGAATCAGTCCAGAGGAAGGTGACATTATTGTGAAATAACTGAGGGTATATGTGACTTACCTTCACGTGGTTGTGTGGTGGTTGCGGTGGTGGTTGTTGGTATTGTTTCTGTTACTCTGAATTCACGCACACTTGCAAGGTCAGAAAACTGGGGCTCAAAAGCTAAGGGGAAACAGAGAAGAAATAATTATGTTCATGTATTCAAGGAATAGTAATGGAATATTAGGTCACAAAAGTAATATCACACTTATCTAACGGTGATTTTAATGACTTATAAGAAACCTGTTTGCTTCTTCTGTTCCTAGAAGCCAATAACACAGACACAGACTTTGCAGAGGCAATTTCATCGAGATATTGACTCTGCAATGTCTGTTTATAACAGTCTGTTTATAACAGACTATGTTTTTGTAAAGATGTTTGCCCTTATAGCCCTAATTTTCATGCACAAATTACACCCCTTTATCTGTTCTAATTACTTACTAAAGGCAAAACTACTCAAAGCAACTGCTACTGTTAAAAAGAAACTGCATTAAAACATTTCCTGACTAATTTGGAACCAAGGATTTACAGTACATATAAAAGAGGATATTTGTGCTTTTGATTTAGCCTGAAAGAAGTCATATTTGGCATGGAGGCATTCAGTGACGCTGATGTGCCTTGACTCATCCACTGTTTTTCATGCTCTCTGGGCTGTTTCGTCCTCAAAGTACTATAGTCATGCATTGCAACTGGCCAGCCCAGCAGGGCGGGTGTAGATGACTAGATACATAGGTGGTATGGGCTTTTAGGGGAACTCATGACTTAAGAGTCATTCATATGTTCATATGCAGTGTTGGGGAGTAACGGAATACTTGTACCGCCGTTACGTATTTAAAATACAAGATATGAGTAACTGTATTCCTTTACAGTTACCGTTTAAAAAGGTGGTATTCAGAATACAGTTACTTTGCTGAAATAAAGGGATTACGCGGCAGTATTTTCCTGTTTCATATGTTTGGCTATGCCTAACTATAGCCTCTCTATTTTTGACAGAACACGCATTAAGATGCTCTACTGCCTGTGTCTCAATCTCGCGGCCCATGTCATGTTAGCGGCCCGCATATTGACGTGAAGAAATATTTTAAAAAATTATTCACAAAAATGATTTAATATGAAGACAATAGGCAGAGTGTTACAGGCATCGCCCTAAAGAATGTAGCCTCATGGGCAGTGTAGTCCGTGCTGCAGGGAGAATGGACTGCCATACCCGTTATGTGTCTGTGAGCGAGGGAGGGAGAAAAAGGAGAGTCGAAAAGTATGAGTTGTCACAGAGCAGAAGCGGGAGATGGAAGCATGCAAATATAATAATAACCACTGCAGCCAAAAAGAGTGCCTGACGAGCCGAGTTGTAAGTAAGCTATTAAGACTCGACTGTACACAAAGTTGATCCAGACAACAAAGTAAAGCTAGTTTTCATCTACGAGCCTGACACGGAACCCGACGTATTAGCCAGAGGTCCCTTTACTACGGTTCGGAGCCGTGGACCTGTTTTATATACGCGTGAAACAGTTTTCTATACGAGATCGCTGCAAAAAGTGCAGCCTTACCTAATGTCCACCCTACTGTTACTCATTTTATATTAAGATTTTAAAAATCTAATCGGTATTGGTATGGCGAGAAACATTCAGTAAAAGTAATAATTCACACAGCAATAGTACATTTATGTAGTTGTAAAAAGCATGATAATATAATAGGTAATCCAAAGTATTCAGAATACGTTACTCTCATTGAGTAACATAATGGAATACGTTACGAAATACATTTTGGGGCATGTATTCTGTAATGGAATACATTTTAAAAGTAACCTTCCCAACATTGTTCATATGACTATAGTACAGACATTACAGACATTTACCAAGTTCAGTATATGCACGTGCTATAAGTATATGTTTAATGAAGCCTAGTTTAGTGCTGCGAGAAAATAAATAAGGTCTTACGTGCGCAGATAACTCCAGCATCCTCATGATGGCCACAGTTGTGCTGACCCCACCCCAGGTGGAAGCACTGGGATAGCTCTAGTTCAAATCCACTACATTCCACATTGTCCAGCAAGATTGGGCCCGAACCATGGCCAAAGAAGGCATTGGACTTGGCTGCAATAGGTGCGCCACATCCAAGCTGCCTACACACTACTTTGGCATTGGGCATGTCCCAGTCATCATCACACACTGTCCCCCAAACATTTTTGTAGAGGACCTCTACACGACCCTGGCAGCTACTGTTGCCATTTATCACACGAATGGCTGACGTAACTGCAAGAGGCGAAACACACGGATGCGTTATTGCAATTTTAGACTAGAAATTCTTTTCTTTGTAGATTACATTGCTGATGGTGCACAGTGTTCAATACTAAAAAAACACACACACACACACATTTAATTTTTATACATCAAACAGAATGCTACCTCTTGTTTGGGTGGTTGTTGTTGTTGTTGTTGTTGTAACAGTTGTTGTTGTGCTTGGTGACATGGTGACTGGAACTTTTTGTGTAGTTGTAGGGGAAGACAGAAAAAATACAATTACTTGATACATGAATACACCAGACAACCCGTTTATGATGGCAGGGTTAGGTTATGGAACACATGCACCACTTTGTTTTGTGGCACTGTGGTGCAGCATGTATATGATCAACAGGGGAAGAATGGCTCACCCTGTTGGTCATATATCAAAATGCACATTTTGTTCCTATTATTAATTATTAACCCAGGACAACAAATTGAACAGACTGGTGAACAGAAGCAATAATCACTGAGCTTGTTTGCACAAAGTTGAACATAGTGTGTAGTGAATGGTACGCTTTACCTTCAGTGTTCAATGTTCCCCACAGCCCTTTCTGGGCCCCTGTTGCTACTGGTGGTACAGTAGTGAACCCTAAAGTGGGTGAAAAATAAAATTTATACCAGTGCTTTATGAAATGCAACTAAATTCTGTGCAGACATTTTTGCTGTCCAGCTAAGATGAATCCGACTGATTTTCTGATACTTGCTAAATTTTTGCCATAAGTTTCACTTCCATAACATAACTTTCACTCTGGCAGGCTATCATGCTAAAGTGTAATTGTGAACTTAATATCTTAGTTGCAGGTGTGCTACTCATGCTAATGTGACAGTTCTAAGAGTACCGGTGCAGGTGACCCCAGCGTCCTCATGATGGCCACAGTTGTGTTTACCCCAACCCAGGCTCTTGCATTTAGTCAGGTCCTGCTCCGTGCCCTGGCAGTTGACGTTGTCCAGAAGAATTAGCCCGGTACCGTAGCCAAAGTAGGAGTTGGTGTGTGCAGAGACAGCACTGCCGCAGCCACTCTGTTGGCATACTACCTTGGCATTGTTGAGGACCCAGTCATCATCGCACACTGTCCCCCAGTTTCCCTGGTAGAAGATCTCGACTCGGCCCTGGCACGAGTTCTGTCCATTAACCAGACGGATGGTGCCATCTCCTAAAGTAAGCAGGAGAGGGAGGGATTTGTAGGCACTAATCTTGATAAAGCTTTTTCTTTACAGAGCATATTTTTATACTCTGTAAGTTTTTATTAGATTCTCTACATATTTCAATTTGGGGGTATCAAAGGGAACAGCAGCTGCTGTGATTTGACACTGATACACAGAAAGAAGGCAATACAATGCACACTACAGAGCGCAGAGGAAAAACCAAAAGTGAAGCGCTAAATTGACATCTAATATTGCACTAAGCACAGATGTTGTCATCATATGCCTCTTTGTGGACAAAAACAAGGAGACAATAGCCATTCTTATGTGTCCATCATTTAAGAAAGCCCTGAATTTGGAGGCCTTTACTCAATTCCCACAGGGTTACATAGTGGTTAATGGAAAAGTAGCTAGATACGTCAACTTGTTAACTAAATTATTCTTCTTCTTCTTCTTTTGGTCTCTCACGATTCTTTGGGGGATTATGAGAAAACACAAGAGGATGACTGCTACAAAGGCAAACCCAGCAAACAATAGGTATGACCTGGAATTCATGAGGCCTTTGGGGCGTGTTCAAAGGTTTCCATTATCCCACAAGTCTTTGAAGGTGAACTGAAATAATATATTGCTTCAGTTGTATTTGTGTTCCTTGATTAATGAAGTTGTTCATTTTGTGAGTCTTCCCGCATTTTTGACTGAGCACAATGACAAAATAAACCATTGTTCATTCTTTAATGCAACCTGCCCTTGCATTTCATGGCAACATCTGGCATACCACTTGTCAGCAACAATTTGATTAGGGCGTGAAAACCATCTAAAGAAAAACTGATCTGATGGGGAATTCTTTACAGTATACAACATAAATTAAATGTGTTCCCTGTGGTCTGTGTCATACTTTGTTTGTTTATATACTACTTTTAAAATTTGTATTGCACTGATGTAAGTATATGAAAAACCCAATCTGTTTATTTAACAGCGAGGCAGTGTAGCATCTTTTGCTTAAAGCAATTTCATCAGTTTTGTCCCCTGAAGATTAACTCCACATACAGGTGTGGAGTTAATCTTCACACCTGTTGGTTTAGATGCTTAAACCTACGACAATAGATTCGCTTGGGTGCATGATGGTATGGAGAAAAACAAAAAAACCCTCACTGCTATGTAATCAAACATTCAATTTCAAATTCACACACATCTGCCAGCTGCACATCCAACCAAAACAGAGTAATATAAGCAGGCATGCTTCTGGCCACCAGATGAATTCATTTTGTTGGTTTTAGTTCGTTCTCCCTTTGCTCGGGGTGTCATGGTCCATAGTTTAAAGTATACTTTAAGTTTGAGCAGTTTTTTGTTTCATTTGAATCTTTAGTCATCCCATGACTTGGGTTTTCTGTGTCATATATGTTTAGAGTTGTTGCTTTAATCTAGTTCTTTGTGCTATATTTTATGTTTTGTTTAGAGTTTGTTTTCTAGGCTCGTTACTATAATCTTTCTTTCAGTTTATGGTTATTGGTTATTCATATTATTCTTTGCTTTCAGTTTACCTTGAGTTTTTGTCTCTGTGCCCCGTTTGTCACTTGTGTCCTGCTTTACTTAGCTAGTTTGTTCTCTCCTGTATTTGGTATTAAGTTTTATATCCCCTGTGCTGTTATCATTCATGTGTTTCACCTGTTCTTTATTTTCCCCAGCTGTTGTTTTTTCCAGGATTAGTCCCCGGCATTTAAAGCCTCAGCTGGCCTTAGTTCTCTGTCGTGTCATGCTGTTTTTGTTCACTGTTTTTTTCCTGCATGGTTGCTTGTGAGTATTCCCTGGTTTTGGACTTGCTATGCTGGAATAGAGGTTATGGGCTTTTGCTTTCTGCATTTGGGTCCACATCCATCATGAGAGAAGGACAAATAGCAAAAAGTGCAGTAAAACAGCAAGTATGAACTGAAAGTGTCTACAAGACAGAGAGAAACTTGAGTTTTGAGGATCATTTTTCTGTAGGTAAATGATTATAATACAGAGTTAACACACTCACATACAAATGACTTTGTATAAACCTATGTATACAAATTAGTGCAGCTTTAATTTTTATATGAACAAAGTGTCAGTCATGACATATTTATTATATTAATTTTCATGTTTTTTCATCTATCTATCTATCTAAACACTGGCAGAAGACCTGTCTCATTTTCATAAAAGCAGAGGGCACTTACGTAATCCAGATATGGACTGGGGTGGTGTGCTGGGTTCCTCAAAACCTCTGAACCCCAGCAAGGTTGGTTCTAGCGGCCGAATGAAAAGAAAAGCAGCAATTTCATTATGTTTATTCCTTTTTCTCCTCCTCCCACTTGGGGTTTTATCCACTTAGAATTTTGCATTTTACCTCTGCAGGTGACACCCACATCTTCATAGTGGTAACAGTTGTGGATGCCCCACCCCAGACTATGGCACTGGCTGAGCTCCATTTCACTTCCTCTGCAGTCCACATTATCCAACATGATGAGCCCAGTGCCCTGTCCAAACTTAGAGCTGCTGGACACCGCCACAGCCAGCCCGCATCCCAGCTGACGACACACGACATTTGCATCCACCATGTCCCAATCGTCATCACACACGGTGCCCCACGAGCCGTTGTGTTGCACCTCCACTCTGCCCTCACACCTGCTCCGCCCATTCACCAGTTGTACTTCAGAGAGATGAGCAGAAAATATTTGTCAGGCTTTCTCTCTCAGAGGAGACGTTTTGAAAACGTGCTTCTGATATGAAGAAAAGAGACTGGCCAGGCTCTAATGTAATGACAGGTAATAGGAAAGAAAAAATTCCTCTGGGAAAAAAAAAGTCTAATCCTAAATTAAGGCTATCAATAAGCCACATGACTCCTTGGAAGTGAGTGAAATGGATGCAGGAGGAGGATAGGAGGTTATATAGCAATTAAGTAGGGATTAGAGAAATGGAGAGCTGGGAAAGTGACCTTGTTTAAAGAGCCCCAGGCGCTGTGCTACCTTCTGTACTTTCTTTCACTGACATACAGCCAGACGCTGATAGGTTTTCATGACGTGACTAGGATGCAGATAATTTTTTCACCCTGAATGTTTTAGGCTGTTACCAGATGGATGTGAATGTGTGGACTGGATGTGGAGGTCACTGTATATTTCAAACTTACCTTGATACTCCGTCTTCACTGGGCTTTGCACGCCACTGTCTGAAAACAAAGGGAGGATGTGAAAGAAAGTGAGAGTGTATGGTTAAATTATTTGATGAAAGGTGGTTTTTGTTGTTCTATAGTTACTGTACACTATATCTACTATATCTATTGTCCTGTAACATGAGAGACAGACTGAAATCACAACAGCAGGTCTGTTCAGACTGTACCTGCTGCTACAGAAATATGTTAGCATCCTGCTTTAACTTTTGCAAATACTCTCATCAAGTACAGCTTACTTTATATTAAGCTGACTACATTGAAGCATTTTCATGCTTCAATGTTATGCAAAACACAACGGGTCCATGTGCAACCCTGTGATGTGAGGCTACATCCCACAATGGATGGAGGACAGTCTATGCCCGAAGACTAATACAATATCTCAGATTTCAGCACTGAACAAAGACACTGAAGAGATAACCATTGCACCCAATGTGGGTCACTTCACGGGCTGGTCCCGTGTGTTTGTGACTCTGAAACATGAACATACATGAAACCCAAGGTCTCATGCAGGGTTTGCATTTGTTTTCTGGAAGAGTGAAACGCAAGGAAATAGAAAAGTAAGTGGCGATTAACTTGGATGTTACTTACCGGGTAAAGCCCGTCTGCTTATTTTGATGTCCCCTGAAATTAAATCACAAAATTAAAAGGTTAGTGAGGCACACGTTTCGTCATCTGTTGGCTCTGTCCAGAGACAAAAGCAGTCATGTGCTGTCAGCACATTTAAATAAGTTGCTGTGCCCACGTGTTGATTCAGTGAGTCAAATTGATCTTATCTCACTTCAAAATCAACTGCAGGGCTTTTAACCAGCTATTGCTGTGGAAACACTGGCCAGGCAGTGGCTGTGGACACAAAAGCACTCATCTACAGGGCGTTTACTTGCAAGTACACCAGGTTCTTGAGCATTATTAGTGCCTCGAATGTGCTTAAACAGTGGCACAGAAGAAATCATCTCATGTGTCACAAACTGGCTCAATTCATCTCCATGGCAACATTTTCTGTTATAGGAGATGTCCCAAATCTCATGGATTCATGGATTCGTGAATTCATGGATTAGACAGTATGTTGAAGGCACTCACTGAAAAAAAATAATCTAATGGAAGTGTACAGCATACTTAAGATTTTAGACTTCTTACAGCCACAGTCCAGTCTTTGGTTAGTGGGAATATGTCCCCTATGGGAAATGACATAATTTAATAAGCTGCTCTATCCAAAACTGGTCACCGAGAATCTGAAAGAAAAGCATAAACTCCTTAAGCTTTTCCTTTTGTCACATTGTAATGGACAACAATGCACAGCAATGATGATGCAGATCAAACATAATTTGTTGTCTACTATCACATGACATGAAGTAAAGCTTTCTGCATTAATACATTCAGGTAGCATCATGAGTGAACGGTCTTCCCTTATGTGCAGCAATTCATTGAACGTACTCCCATTTCCAAGTACTCACCAAGTCTCAACAGAATGCTGACGGCTACCAAGACGAGGGTTCCCAGCAGAGAAACCAGGAGCCAGACGGCTGGGTTCCAGCACCTGCATTCACTCTCCACCACGCGCTGGCCTCGCATGGCTCCCTGACTGGCCATCCGCCTGCAAAACACAGATTCACACTCGCTCAGTCCCTCTAATTTGGTGTCCCGTAATGTTGAGATGTAACCAGTGGGCAACACTTTTCTACTACAACATAGCAGCCAGCTGTTTTTAATCTTGGTTCAGACAAGCCTAATTAGTAGTATTGGATTGTTTTCACTGATTAAGCCCGAAGCTGTTGGTATTGTATTGATGGTAGTCTGAGGTCAAGCCTGATAGAAGAGGACAGCTCAGACAAAAATCTTTCCCAGGAATCACATGACGCTGGTTGTTTCCTAAGTGACACGAAAAAGATGTGAGGAATCTCTGTTTTCATTCAAACAGCCACCCACGTTTCACAGATATCAGGACATGGCACCATCTATTAATGGTACTGCCAATACAACAAGGAGAATATAGACAACAAAGTGTTGTGTTACATTGCAGTTTTGTAAGCACAAAATGGACACAGTGGTCAGATCTGGCAGCAGGATGACATCTGTTGCCCTCATAGTTGAAAGTGAGGAAGGTTAGCTTGTGACCATTATCAGCAGCTGGAGAAGTCTTGTGTTACAAGCACAGTTGGATATCTGTGTCATTTTTTCAAGGGGTTTTCCATCAGGCAGAGAATATTGGGATTCACCGACAAATCACTCAGTAATCATCGTCAGATAGTAATGTAACCAGATTCTAAATACCCTTCATTCTTCAGAACTGAGAAACTGAAATGAATGACATTTATTTAGTACCGCAAATTAATTAAAAGAAAAATGTATAAGGATGCACAGTAGTGGTGCAAAAAGGTTTAAAATTTTCAACATAAACTGCACAGTAGCATTATACTGAAAATCCAGTTCAATTTTATTTATATCTCTTCCGCATCTAGTTGTAGTAGTAGTGGAGACTTCCTCATCATTAGTGTTATTTTTTCACCTTAAAAACTTAAACAAATTTAACAATAAATTAAACAATACTGTTTTTACAACATTTTTAAGGACTTAAAAAAATAAATGACAGATGTGGCAATACAAGGCAAATTAAAAATCATATATGGAAATTAATTTTTAAAACAAAGTTGTCAGATGGTTTAATAAACTCCCCATTTTTAAAATAATTCGTTGGCCATTATTCATTTCACAGTTCAGGCTTTAAACAACAATCGCCTCAAGGTGTTTTATATTCTAACTTACAGGACCTACAGTAATACAGAAAAAAATACAAAATGTTTTGCATAGTAGTATGCTTTATTAATATCAGTGCTGTTGTCTTTGAAGAAAAATAAATACAAACAGCACATTACTGTGTTATGGTATGTTACAGTATAGTTTCAATCAAAATCGTGCCCTTTTACTTTTTAGAAAGTAGTAGTAGGAGACACCGGATTTTACTTTAATTTTACAGGAAAAATTATTATGAGGGCAAGGACAAAGACAAGGGCATTGCAAAAACTTCTAAAATCTGAGTGCTGTGAAACTTATTTGTTCCTTAAAAACAGGACTGGAAGGGAACACAGTTTTCAGTTAAGTATAGAAACACCAGCGAATTGTGTCGTAGATGCATTTAGCTTAGGCTGGACCTAAATTTCCTGAACTGCTCAAATCAGTTTCAGCCTGATCAGAAGGTTTGTGTTCTGTTTATATAATTCAAACATATAAATTTATTAAACACCCTGATCACTTTTTTTTTTTTTTTTTTAGTATCCAGTTCACCTTGATGTTATAGGACTGGCGTGTAAAGCCTGTTTTCATTTTGCAGACTCAAGTCTTCATCGGTGATGAGGAATTTTGCAATTGCTCAATTCTAAATTTCTCATGGAGCTTTCAAGCAAAGAATCAAGAAGTGTCTTTGCTCATGCAGAATCCCCCCTGACCTTACACAGGAATGTGTATTAGGGGATGATGAGGGGAGAATTTGATATTGGCCCCTCGAGATAGTGGACATTCCGGACCTAGGGGGCACAAAAAGACATTTCTGCTTTCTGTGGTCCCCATCGTCAGGCAAAAACGCTGCTTCCTGCAATCTGTCACTAGAAACCTCCAAAATGCTTAGGCACCTGATGACACTGTGGGGGCGCCTCTAGTCTCCTTGGAGAGCGTTAGGCAAAGAGACAAAGGCATGTGAGGGGGACATTAAAATATTTAGCAGCTCTACGGTATAAATATAACGTTTGGGGGCTCGCCGAGGCAAATTTAACACACCACTTTTACAAGGCCATTTAGTGACAAGAAAGCGTAAAAGCAGAAACTCTGGACTGACATGTTTTCATCCAGGTCAGTTCCATTTGCATTGTCTCCAAAGGTACAGTTCCAAAGGCCAGAAGCCCACAGAGAAGTCATTGTACATCCAATTGGGAGGTGGGGATTTTAACACCAGCGCAGCACTGGAGAACCACGGCTGTCTCATTTGCAGACTGTACCAACAAACCACTTGAAACTCTGGGACAAATGGCTCAGTTATGAGGGATGAAAAATAATCTAGTCCCCAATGTTATGTTTTTCAATACTCCATTCATGGTAGGATGTAGCGCAGATCCGCTGGGGAATAATGTTGCCTTTTGTGTCAGCTCTGCTTCCCCTCCCTTCTCACAGAAATAGCTGAAAGATCTCGGCCCCACAAAAATACCCCTTAATATCAGAGAAAAAGCAGAGAATAACACTGTCAGTCCCTTTAACGGAGACGTTTTTGTGCCACTGAAATAGAGAATTGGTGGGTTTTTAACATATAATCCCTCTGTAGATATTAAAAAAGTGATACTTTTGTAGTTTTTCTGACAAATTATGAAAGAAGAAAGAACTCTTAGAGAAAAGTACCTCAACAAATTTAACACTACATGATTTTAATGTTCTGAGATCAGTGTAAATGTACAGTTATACAGCAATGTGCACTTATCGGTCACTTCAGTGACAGATAAAACGTAGATTTAAAGACATTAACATCCACTGACTTGTCAAGTTCGATTCATGTAAAAATGGTCATGATGATCAAAGACAGCATTTGAAATAAAGCAATATAAACTCAGTATTTCATATAAAAAAATACATACCTGATGTAAAAAATAATCTTGCCCCACAACAAAAAATTAAATAAAAATAAAATAGGTTTCGTCCCGACAAAAAAAACCTACAAAAATGTCATCAGAGCACAAATAGCTGGCAACTTAATTCCAAAAGTCACACAGAATATACAGTAAGTTTGCGTAGAAATGGAGGCAGGGAGCTCAGAGTATCCAGTGCTACGTGTTTTAGGTCTTTCATCTCCTTAACCCTGCTTGACTATAAGTACCTGGATTCAGTGATAGAGATTACGTAAAACAATAAATACCAGAGCATTGTATGTTAATAGTCAAAGGCCCTGTACCTGTCTATGCTTAAAAGAACCAGGAGGGGCAAAAAAAAAGACAAAGACAATGAAAGCTAACCCTTCACTGGTACCCCCGCATCTCCAGTTTCAGGTAGTGCTCTCAGAAGGTGTGGTCCTACTCATCCCTGCACACACTTGCAGAGAGGGACAAGGCTGTGGCTTAGGTCCTGTGTGTGTGTGTAGGACTCTCCCACACAGAGGTGCTCTAAAACAGGAGAGCTGTGGGATTTTGAGGCAATTATTCCCACTGAAAGCTGATGACTGACAAATAAGTGAAAGCATAAGGCAAAGCACTCTGTACCTTCTTGTATGCATGATGGTAAAAACAAGCCTGTTTGTTTGCTACAAAGGCATAACTTATGTGCAGTGTGGAACTTAGATGAATGTTCTGGGTAAAGATTATGTAAAAGCTTATTTTTTCTTTTTTCCCCCACAAATTACTGCCTACCTTCCTTAATCTAATATCTAACACTCCAAGTGAGTTGGCTAAGGTGACTCTGTGATTATATTTTGGATACAGAAAATATTTTGTAACTACTTCTGTTATATGATATTGACAAGGAAATGCCTGGAGCCTCTGAATCATAGAGCAGGTTAACAAATTACTGCCAAAGACTAATTCCTTCCTGAGGTGCAGAGAAACGTGTTGGCTGTTCATAGCCTTTGTCTGTGATTTCAAGGACTAATTCAGGGCTCCTTCCTTGAGTGGCACCCAAAACAGTGGCTTAGCAAAAATATAAGGATTAAGTTACACCAGGCTAACTTTCCAAACCTCTCGGAGACGACAAAGAAACAATCACCATACACACAGAGCAAGTCTACATATTTTGAGGTGACCGACTGCTCTGTCTTGAAAATCTATTGTTGGCAACTTTTTCTTTTCCATATATGGTGGGAAGCAAACAAATATGAATATGACAATGAAAGAGTTAAAAGTTAGTCACTTCTACACAGAACCACATTTTTAAATGCATTAAGTTTAAGTTAAGAAAGGGTCATTTGCTAGCAAAAAGCAGCTAATATTTTACATCCAGCTCAAAGGCGCACTGTCTTTCATTTGAAGTCAAGTTTCTGGGGAGATAAATATTCACTCATATCTTGCTAATATTTTCGGTCTTTTTTTGCTTTTTTCCTGTAAATTAATGTTAGGTTAAATTAAGGTTTTCAGAGTCTAATTGCATGCGTGCAAACTGTTTTTAACATGGGTGAAAAACCATAATTTAAAATGCTATTTTTAGTTGTTGTCATCATCATGCGTGAAAAATTGCGGTAGCAACTAAACTCATGGAGCTAATGTTTTATTCCTTTGTATTTTATTATGGAATGCAATCATCTTAAATTAGTTAGGGGACAGAAAAGATACCTTATTTCAATTTTCTATTCATGCCACAATTTTCTGTGGACAGTACAAACATCTGATGCAAAATCTCTGCACACCTGAATGAGTGGCAGCTGGAGGAGGAGGAAAAAAACTTAAAACAAAGAAAATGCCCCCATGCTTTCTGGCTAACTGCTGGTATATTTATTAAGTTGTAAAGATGCAGTTGTGGAAAAGAAAATTTACACAAGACTCTATGTAGTCCTATGCAAAACAAAGTTCAACCCATGATTTTTATAGTTTGTAGAACTTAATTAGTCTCTCTTTGTCAAATCTTTGAAGCGAAATTTTGGCCCACTCTTCTTTCATAGCATCTTTCCGGGTCATTGAGGTTTGGGGGCATTTGTTTATCCACAGTTCTTTTAATACTTTGGTATGCAGAGAAGCTCATAGTCAACTCAATGACTGCAAGGTGGCCAGAACCTGTGGCTGCAAAACAAGCCCAAATCATTACCCTTCCACAGTTGAGGTGACTGTGCAGTGTAATTTCAACATCCAGTAAGAACTAATACGATCAATCTGACTGGATCATCAGTATGACAATATTAATCTCAACTCACGTATAAGTTTAAAACTATTTCATAAACCAAAACATGGCATTTGTCAGAAGTAGAAATACCAAGTCTTTATGTATTAGAATATATGTAGCAAAAAATAACAAATGGAGTAGGTTTAATCACTTTATTCAATAAGTTGGACAGTGGATTAAAACTGTAAAGTTGAAGGATTTAAACAAATAGAATCTGCTGAAAGACAGTAAAATGCTCCTTTCCAGTTGAGGGCAGATATTGTGTCTTTGTAACTATGAGTGATCATTTCAAGTAGCCATGTGATTGACTATTGACTGGGCACAGATCTAAAATAGTTACCAAATAAAACAATACGACAGTGGTCTACATTAAATCATTGATGTTTAGCGATTTGTAATCTGCACAGATGCGTTATTTAAAGCTAAAAGGGTTAGACTATAACAATATTAGGAGCAATTGATGGAGTCTGCAGACATGTTATACTAAACAATATCTGTTTACTGGAGGAAGAGACTCCACCCTCTTCAGTCTCATTACCAGTTAGAAGACAGAACATAAAACATAAGGGGGAGTAACTGATGCTCCCAGGATGCTGAGAAATGTCTAAAAGAAGTAGGAGAACGTTTTTTTCTCATAGCTTTTCATTACTGCAGTCAGTGTTAAGGATTAAAAAAATAATGACACTGTATTATTTTTAAATGCTTAATATTATCATGTTCCATATCCATTGCGTTATGCTTTTATGCAGCACACAGTATACAGGTGACATGTTTTTTAACACATTTTTGGGAATTTGCATAAAATATAAAGGGGAAGTTGGAAGAGCACAACCTGATCTGTTTGATCTATGACCTTCACTACAAGTCAGAAATCCCCCAGGATTTGCCAGCACTTTGAAAAAGAATCCCTTTGTTAACTAGGTGACTATTATTTCCTTTATAATGGTTTTTCCCTTTTATATTGTTAATGTGAAAGACGGATTTTTTGTGGGATCAGCTTACATTAGATTTACGGAAGCATGAAATTAAAAATTAGGTTCCAATGTTTTTTCTATAGCTCGGTTGAAGGCCATTGTGTGATACCTCCATGGGCTGTTTTCCAGCATGGACAGGCCAACTTTCATTTAACTTCCTACCGTAATTGTACTTGATACTGCTGTAAGTCTAACTTTAATTTTTGGGGTTTTTTTGTTTTTCAAAACATTACATCTCCTCACCTTTCCAACAAAGAAGGATGGAAAAAGTATGCAAAAAGAATGATTGATTTACTGATATTAATAACCGTATAAAGCCTTTCAGTTGCTGCAAGTTGCTGCATGCTATAAGGTGCTATAAGGTGGCTTTTTAAAGCCATATGTCACGGCTGGCGGGGTGAGCCGTGTGGTGTGGAGGAAACGGAGGACCCAAAATGCAGACAGCCGATATGATGATTTGAGTGAGGGTTTAATTTACAGTGTACAAATAACAGAACTGAGGGCAGGACAGAACATAAACCTAAACTGGGTGAGCTAAATAACAAACTGGATCATACAAATGGGGTGGGAGGCAGAGAGACACAGACGAGGAACAGACACCATGAAACACAGACGAGGAACAGACACCATGAAACACAGACGAGCCGACAATGAACACAGACCGACACCCACTATAAATACACACACCAGGTAATCAGGAAATGGCACACAGGAGGGGACACAGCTGGAACTAATGGACATAACGAGACACAACCCTACAAAGTAAAACAGGAAACACACAGACTGTTTTACATAACAACACGAGGACATGAACAGAGCACCGAGGGAGACGCAGGTAGGGAAGATAAACACAACCAAACACCAACAACCAATACAAGATCAGAAATAAACTAGAAAGTGATAATCATCAACTGAAAGCGCTGGGTCACCGACCCAGGACCATGACAGTACCCCCCCTCCAAGGGCTGGCTCCAGACAGCCCAAAACAAAAACAGACGACCAACCCAGGGCGGGCGGCGGGGGGTCCAGGACGGAGGGACCACAACCAAACAAAAAACAAGCTCCAGTGGGCCAAACGAATTGTCCAAAACACATCACACACTGGAGTTCCCGAACAGGGTCCCAAAACAAAGTTCAGGAGGCCGGCCCGGAGGCTGACAACTCAGGTCCAAAAGCCGACCACGCGGGAGGCAGCGGCGGCGAAGTGGAAACAGTTCAGGCGGCCGACCGTGCGGACAGCAACGGCGGCGACGGGGAAACAGTTCAGGCGGCCGACCGTGCGGACAGCAACGGCGGCGACGGGGAAACAGTTCAGGCGGCCGACCGTGCGGACAGCAACGGCGGCGACGGGGAAACAGGTCAGGCGGCCGACCGTGCGGACAGCAACGGCGGCGGCGACACAAGTCCGGAGGCCGGCCGCGCGGAAGGTAGCGGCGGCGTTTGGGAGGACGTCCATATCGACGATGACGCCCAACAAGCGGCCTGGCAGATGACCGCCGATGTCGAGGCGGCAGTTTGGGAGGTGGCGTGGCCCCTGCAGCACCAGACGAGGCGGAAGCTGAGGCTGGACCAGACGAGGCGGAAGCTGAGGCTGGACCAGACGAGGCGGAAGCTGAGGCTGGACCAGACGAGGCGGAAGCTGAGGCTGGACCAGACGAGGCGGAAGCTGAGGCTGGACCAGACGAGGCGGAAGCTGAGGCTGGACCAGGCGAAGCTGATGCAGAGGCTGGACCAGGCGACGATGAAGCCGGAGCTGGACCAGGCGACGGCGTGGGTGAAGCTGAGGCTGCAGCTGGCGAGGATGAAGCCACGGAGGCTGCAGCTGGCGAGGATGAAGCCACGGAGGCTGCAGCTGGCGAGGATGAAGCCACGGAGGCTGCAGCTGGCGAGGATGAAGCCACGGAGGCTGCAGCTGGCGAGGATGAAGCCACGGAGGCTGCAGCTGGCGAGGATGAAGACACGGCTGCTGCAGCTGGCGAGGATGAAGACACGGCTGCTGCCGGCGGTGTGGATGAAGCTGCTGTTGCTGCCGGCGGCGTGGATGGAGCGGCAGCCGGCGAGGACGTTGAGGCTGCAGCTGGCGGCTGGACGGGCTCCTCGGGCCCTCCAGCTGACGAGGCAGAAGACTGGACGGGCTCCCCGGGCCCTCCAGCTGACGAGGCAGGAAGCTGGCTGGGTTCTCCTGAACCTCCAGCTGACGAGTCTTGGGGCTGGACGGGCTCCTCGGGCCCTCCAGCTGACGAGTCTTGGGGCTGGACGGGCTCCTCGGGCCCTCCAGCTGACGAGTCTTGGGGCTGGACGGGCTCCTCGGGCCCTCCAGCGGACGGGTCTTGGGGCTGGACGGGCTCCTCGGGCCCTCCAGCGGACGGGACAGGAGGCTGGACGGGCTCCTCGGGCCCTCCAGCGGACGGGACAGGAGGCTGGACGGGCTCCTCGGGCCCTCCAGCGGACGGGTCTTGGGGCTGGACGGGCTCCTCGGGCCCTCCAGCGGACGGGTCTTGGGGCTGGACGGGCTCCTCGGGCCCTCCAGCGGACGGGTCTTGGGGCTGGACGGGCTCCTCGGGCCCTCCAGCGGACGGGTCTTGAGGCTGGACGGGCTCCTCGGGCCCTCCAGCGGACGGGACAGGAGGCTGGACGGGCTCCTCGGGCCCTCCAGCGGACGGGACAGGAGGCTGGACGGGCTCCTCGGGCCCTCTAGCGAGAACAGTCTCAGGACCAGCGGGCACAGGGGCCCCTGGCGGGCGCAGAACAGAACCAGCAGGCGCGGGGACCTCTGGCGGGCGCAGAACAGAACCAGCAGGCGCGGGGACCTCTGGCGGGCGCAGAACAGAACCAGCAGGCGCGGGGACCTCTGGCGGGCGCAGAACAGAACCAGCAGGCGCACGGGCCGCTGGCAAACACAAGGCTGACTGCAGCTGCACCGAGCATTGACTCAGCTCAGGCAGCGACAGCCGGGTGCAGTCCTCAGCTGGCTTCTTTACCTCCAGGGGTCCAGAGTCTGCTGGGGGCTGAAACCCAGCCTCTGGGGAGGCCCTGGAGTGCATCTCAGTCTCACAACTGGCCAGCTCTTGAGGAACGTTTGCAGGATTGTGTGGTTTGTCTCTCTGCAAAAAATACTTAGAAAAAGAGTCCAAAACGGGGGGCACAGACGCAGCCTCCCGTACAGAGGGAGTCGGTGAAGATGGCATAGATGACTGGGCTAGTGGGGATACCAGGGGCCGAGCTGAATGCTGCTGTGCAGCTAAACGAGCTTGCGGCTGTGCAGCTAAACGAGCTTGCGGCTGTGCAGCTAAACGAGCTTGCGGCTGTGCAGCTAAACGAGCTTGCGGCTGTGCAGCAGGCTCAAAAAACACAGCCCCGGTATAAACCGTCACAAGTTCTGGTGAAACAGAAAGAGTGTCTTGTCCACTCACCACAGCCGGCCGCTCAGAAATCCCCAGGTCCGACTGTGGCGAGGAGCGTCGGCAGCGTGAGCGCCGTTTCCCCCTTGAAGGCTGGGTTGACGGGCCGGGCAGAACATCCTCTGTCGGAAGTGAAGCATGAGTTGCAGGGTGGGTGGTAGCAGCCGGGGGGTGAAGACGGAGCTCGTTCAGAATGAAATTCTGTGCGAGCGGGTGAAGTGAGTCCAGTAGCCAGGAGTGAGCAAAGATTAAGTGCTGTAGCCTGGCTTCTACAGCGCGGTGAAATTCCTCCCCCTCATGTTCCAGCCACAGGTTAACTAACCTTGAAACGGAGTCAATCACCCCCTCCCGAAACTCCTGGGAAGGTGCGGATGCTGCTGGGTCCATGTTTGGTCGGCTCGTACTGTCACGGCTGGCGGGGTGAGCCGTGTGGTGTGGAGGAAACGGAGGACCCAAAATGCAGACAGTCGATATGATGATTTGAGTGAGGGTTTAATTTACAGTGTACAAATAACAGAACTGAGGGCAGGACAGAACATAAACCTAAACTGGGTGAGCTAAATAACAAACCGGATCATACAAATGGGGTGGGAGGCAGAGAGACACAGACGAGGAACAGACACCATGAAACACAGACGAGAAACAGACACCATGAAACACAGACGAGCCGACAATGAACACAGACCGACACCCACTATAAATACACACACCAGGTAATCAGGAAATGGCACACAGGAGGGGACACAGCTGGAACTAATGGACATAACGAGACACAACCCTACAAAGTAAAACAGGAAACACACAGACTGTTTTACATAACAACACGAGCACATGAACAGAGCACCGAGGGAGACGCAGGTAGGGAAGATAAACACAACCAAACACCAACAACCAATACAAGATCAGAAATAAACTAGAAAGTGATAATCATCAACTGAAAGCGCTGGGTCACCGACCCAGGACCATGACACCATACATAATTTGTTGAAATGCTGCCATCATATTCAACTGCTAAAGTAAGACAGTGAGCCAGCATGCACTAGGTTAAGTATGGAGTTCCATGGGGCTCCATGCTAGGACCAAGTCTATTTACATTATACATGCTTCCCTCAGGCAGTATTATTCAAAGGCATTGTATACATTTTTGTTGCTATGCAGATGACACCCAGCTTTGTCTATCCATGAAGCCAGATGACACGCACCAGTTAGTTAAACTGCAATAATGTCTTAAAGACATAATGACTTGGATGACCTCTAATTTTCTGCTTCTAAATTCAGATAAAACTGAGGTTACTGTACTCTGCCCTTCAAATTTAGAAACATAGCATCTAACCAGATTCCTAACCAGGAATTATTTTTGACCAGGATATGTCCTTCATTGTGCATACCAAACAAATACGTACGACTGCAGCTTGCATTTGCGCAGTATCTCTAAAATTAAAAACATAATTTTTAGAGCTGCACTGAATTCATGATATACTGAATAATGAATTCATTATTATCAGGTTGTCCTAAAAAACTCCTCAAAAGCCTTCAGTTGATCCAAAATGCTGCAGGGAGCTGCACTGACAGAGATTAAAAAACAGAACATAGTTCTCTAATATTAGCTTCTATTTATTGTCTCCTTATTAAACCCAGAGTCAAATTTAAAATCCTTCTTATCACATACAAAGTCTTGAATAATTAGGCACCATCTTGCCATTAAGGCTTCATAGTATCATATCATGCCAATAGAGCACTTTGCTCTCTGACTGTTGGTTTACTTTTGTTTCCTAGGGTATTTAAAGGCAGAGCCTTCGGGCCCCTCTTCTGTGGAACCAGTTTCCAGTTTGGATTTGGGAGCCTGACAACCTCTCTACTTTTAACATTAGACTTATAAGTTTACTTTTTGATAAAGCATATAGTTAGGGCTGAAGCAGGTGACCCTGAACCCTTAGAGTGTAAAAGTCCTAGGTTGCTAGGGGCTTCCCACGATGCACTGTATTTCTTCTTCACTCACCTTTTTAATTATTAATCATTGGCACTCTTCCATAACTCATCTTCTGTCCTGTCTCCCCATGGCAGATAGCTGCCTAAGCCTAATTCTGCTAGAGGTTTCTTCCTGTTAAAATTTAGTTTTTTCTTTCCACTTACACCAAGTGCTTTCTCCTAGGGAATTTCTGACATTTGCGCCTTCAGGGAACTGTTGTTGTGATTTGACACTATATAAATTGAATTGAATTGAATCGAATTGAACTATAATTGGCCAATGAGGTTGAAGATTTCTCTAAAAATGAAGTTATAGTAAAAGCCTTCAACAGCTTCTTTGGAAGAAATGAGACAGAGAGTGCTACATAGAGTTTTACACTTTTCTGTATTCACATACAAAATGAACAAGAAATTGATGTGATGTGTAAAGTAAACCACATCAAAACACTTAAAATGATGTGTGAATCATTATGGAAGATAAACAAATTTAAAATAAAAGAATCATCATAAAAGAATCAGCCATTCAAGTTGACATACTGTATTCAACTGGCCTTTCCTCATTTAAAAAGATTGATTATTGTGAAAACGGCACTCCAGCTGGTTCATTTGTGATGAATTTTGTCTCTCTTTTTTTAAATGATAAGATAGATATTCATCTAGCCATATTCCTTTGAACTCGGTATATGTGCGACTCGGATTCAGAACCGTTGCGCAGTGAGCTGTGTGCACATCTAAGCTACAGTTTACAGAGAAAGAATGAAAAGAGGAAACAAAGGTACTACAAACAAAAGGCCTTATAAAAGAGAAGGTTCTAGGAAGCACAGTCACTTCACCTATCAGTGAAAATTTCCAAGCAGAAACACACCATGTAAGCAAATGTACCTTCAGCTGGGAATTAAGTTTCTGGAAAACATACCTTTTTAGCCTGTTGATGACTTGGTGAGGGCAGCAGTTATACATATTATTTGTGTCCGATTGAGTCTGATTTATGTTAGAAGTAGGGCATATATAGATCAGGTCTATTTATGTTGGCAGGTTGGAACAATAGATGTCATAACATACAAAGAGCTTACAGAGAAATGACATCCAACCTTTTGGGGTTATGCCTTTGTAATATGGGGTCATGACGTTGAGTTTTCACAAAGGTATTGATTATGTAAGGGATTTTTTTTAACCCCTTGGGTATAAATGTAAGGTTAGAATACAAAAACACTCAAGTGGATCTTGAAAACTGATAGCATTCAGTGTCCCAGAGGTGGAGAAAACATGGTTAGTTAGCTTACTGGCAATTACTTGATGCGGGCTGTCCTCTATTGTCTCCAATTGTGTGAATCCCTCTTTTAGAATCAAATAAAACTGTAATCCAAGGGCGTAGATTTGGTTTTGGCATTGGTGGGGACGGATGATTCAGCCATCAAACCCTGCCCTGTTTCTTTTTTTCCCTTTTTGTCTTTGCTTCTTGATAAAAAAAAAAAAAAGAAGTAAATATACTTGCCTACATATGCTATTCTACCTGCTTTTAAACCATTTAAATTACAATTCAGTTTTATATGTGAATTATATAATGTTAAATTACTATTAAACAAATGACTAAGTATTTTAGACTTTAGTTCACTTCAGCCATATTTCATATAAATCAGGTATCATACAAAAATAAAAACAGCTTCAAATACAGTCATGACAATAAAAGAATATGACTTTAAGGACTTAACAGCATTACTTCAGTTATAGTACACCAACATCTCTTATAGCACTAAGGGAACACTGAATGACCTGGTGGGTTTTTGTCCATAAAACTACTCGTCTAAGATTACCACAAAGTAAAAGATCTCTCAGCAACATTATAGGCACTATTGCCCCGATCAAATCAGTGAGCTGGGATTTTTTTTATTCCAAACATGAACTACTGTTACAGCAACAGACATGGACTACTGGTGCCCCACACAACAACTCAATGTCCACTGTGTGAAGGAGCCAAACACATGCCTGCTCCTCTCATTAATCTATAGCACCAAAACATCAGTCAGTCACCTGTGACCTCGCCTCTTCATCTCTGTCTGAGCTACAACATGGCAGAGCTGCCTCTGTCACCTGATAAATAACAGTGAGACATTCCAAATACATGCAGTCACACATGTGCTTCAAATACAGTCATGAACCAACAAGTCATCATCCAGTTTCACCTGTGATCTTGTGTCACCATTACTCTCTGAGCTTTGTGTTGGTTCTTCTGTCACCTGACAAATAGGACATACATGACAATAAGAATAAAATGTGTAGCTGCTTCAGTGTTTCTGTCAATGTGTGCAGATCTTGACTCATCAGTAATGTTTGTAGGGTGAGTGCATTTTAAAACTGTGTTAACTGCACTACAAGGTGGAATATTTGGACAATCATGACTACCTCATGACATTTTGTCTTAAAAATTAACCCTATGAATATGTCAGCACCATTAGGATGAAATTATTGTGTCACCAACATTTTAATGTTAGACGTATAATTTTAACAGCTTCTGTAAACTAATATCCTGGCTTGCTCGAGGCTGCCGTTTTCTCCGACAGTTTCAATCAAAATCAGAAATGCTGCTCTGAGACTGAGAGAACTAATAGTGCTGCCTGTTGTGCAGTTAGTTTCCAAAACACGTTATTCATGGTCACATACAGTTTTAGACTGATGTGGGCCAAAGCCTGGCATAGCCTGTAACGTTATTATGACGGACACATTTTATGAGTGAACTTGGCTTTAAGTGACTTTCTTATATCCAGGTTCTTCCGTTTTGCTGCCGTCCTCCTCTCCTCCTGGCAGCGCAGGCTTGCCGCTGCTAAAACTAAACAGAGCTCCCTGAAAGCCTCAGCCAATCACATTGGCCATATTTGTCACATGAGGTAGGACTCCAGTAGAGGACGTAATTTAACTCTTTCTGCACCGCTGGGCGAATGAGACGTTGACAGATCGTTTATTTTTCTTTCTATCGGGTAGTTTTTCTTTACTCGAAGATCTCAAATTATTGGTGGGGACAATTCAATAACCGCTGAATATTGGTGGGGACACGTCCCTCCCGTCCATGCCAAATCTACGCCCTTGCTGTAATCTGTGTCCATGTACAACATATAGGTTCAATGACAAATTCGATATCACATGTTTGCTTAAAGGATGTTGCTAACAAAACACTGTCATAAGATTATGTAACCTTGAGGATATTAAGTTAACCAATAACAGTAAGGAAATGCCAACTTTCCCTTAAATGCCCTATTTCTCATAGAGATACTGCTGCATGATGTCAGTGATGAATGATACGCTCGGAGGCATGATTCACAATAAAACAAAAAAGGCGACTCAAATATTTTGAAAAACAGGTGTATGCTAGTTCTGCATGTGACTTGAGTCAGTTGTTTTGTGTAAATGAAAACTGTTTGCAGTTGTTTTACTCCAATAATTATTGTTTGAATAAAAACTCTAATGTTGAATCAGTGTCACATTTTGTCAGCAAAGACTGACTGCGAAAAGGTGAATCAGAGTGAAACGCATATAGGTCTACTGATAAGAAAGAAGGAATCAAGTAGCTAAGAACTCAAATCTTTGCAAAATTACTATATAAAAATAAATTTCTTGCAGACTTATCAGAATGTGTACCGGTAGTTTTACAGAAAGATATACAGAAGGCACATACATGTCTTAGTATTCAAAAATATTACTGAGATAACTGCCAGAACATACTGTTCCCTCGTTTATCGCGGGAGTTACGTTCTAAAAATAACCCGCGATAGGTGAAATCCGCTAAGTAGCCGACTTTATTTTTTACAATTATGCAAAACGTTTCGTCAACATTGTTGTGTTTGTTGGGGAGAAAACTTGCAAACATACAGTACAGCACTTCAGAGTCACACTAGTAGCGATCGAAGATTTATGTAAATTTGACAAGCTGAATGCATTCTGTACTGTACAGGAGACACGGCACGAGATTGATTGACAATGGTTTACAGCCGATCAGGACGCAGAACACAATGCGCTGTTAAAAAAAGAGAAAATAAAAAGCGAAACACCGAGGCCGCGAAAGGTGACCCGCGTTATAGCGAGGAACCACTGAATATGAAAACATGGGCATAGGCTTCAGGTGAGTACAGGAGAAACAGGGCTGATACGATACAAGCATGCAGAAAGCATGTCCAGAAATCTGGTAATACTGTACAAATCACAACTAAGAGATATGTTTGGAATTATCATCACCTTAGAGGTAAAAGATAATTAAAGGAGTTGCAGTAGCTTATAGTTGGATGGCAGCAGTAGATATGATTTCTCTGTCTGTGTATCAGTTTCTGCCTCTTCCCAACAGTCTGCCACACGTGATCAGACAGAGATGGGAATGAAAGAGGGAGCGGCTCAAGGACACCCTGATAACGCATGCTGAGGCTCTCTCTTTCTGTCTGTCTCTGTATCGTTCATCTTCAAACCATTAGAAATCCTGTCAGTTGCTGAGCTTTCATTAGTGATGATTTAAAATAAATAAATAAATAGTGTAGCTCTCTGCTGATACAAACGCCAAACAGTAGAAAGTGTCTGATGGATTCCGGTAACATGACATTGTAAAGGTATGTACATACCTTTGAGGATTTACAATATCAGTACCTTTGCCAAATAATGAAACTCCAGGAAGCATTTTATCAAGGTCCAGCAGATCATTTTAAACAGTGCATTCCTGGTGATTATATTATGCTGACACTGGTTTGGTTGCAAAGGTGGGAGGATAATAATAATCACAGGAATCACAGGCTATTTTCAGGCATTTTTGTTTCTTTCTCTTTTCTTTTCAGACAATATTTCATGGCATGTAAAAGTGTAATCAAACTTATTCTAATGGCCTATGAACTGTTTTTACATAATATTACTTGTTTCTCTCTAAAAAGTAGTAGTGAAAGTGTGTAATTAGATAAAATGTTAATCTCAGCTGTTACTAAATAACGATACGTTATCTGCACCTTCTCCTTTGATTTCCACCCACCCACTCTCTCCCTGTCCATAACTGCAGCAGAGCTATCCAGTGCTGCTATTCCACACCTGTCCACTAGTCATTCCCCTTAGTTCTCGGTGTGGCAGTGGTACAGTTAATTGAGTGTAGAGCTTTTCAGTCTGTCCTTCCCTTCATGTGAAAGTTTTTTTAAAGTCATGTGAGCCTGTCACGTCTCAGCGAGCTTGGCTTTGAACTTTGATTTCGTGAGATTTATTTTTAGCCCAGCCTGCTGTGACTTGGGTCTGCCTTCCTTTTCCTCTTTCCTGTTTGCCAGCGATCATGAACAGTGACACAAGAGAAGGTTTGTCAGTATGTTTACACACGTATTCACACACTACCGATGCTTCTCCTTCATTAAAAGTCTCGCTGGCGTTTGCTCGATACCTAGTTGCTGAGTCTGAAGCAGCTAAATAAATATTAATTAAAAAAACTCTGTTTAAACTTGTCCTGCATCTGAAAATTACTTTTGCATTTAGCATGTTGTTAGATGGATGAAGACACTCTGGTTGTATAAAATCACACGACATAGTTACACTGATTATAATTGTGTTTTGCTCTTGACGTTAGTAAATCACAGAGTCATATCAGATGCTTTGCAATGGGAAGATAACTAAAATAATGACCCCCATTTATAATAATAACAACAACAACAACAACAACTATTATTATTATTATTATTATTATTATTATTAATAATAATAATAATAATAATAATAATAATAATAATAATAATAATAATAATAATAATACATAGAAAATTGGCGGATTTACATCACACTAGCACTGTGTAACCACTAGTGGTCCTTCATCTCCCACAAGTAGAGAGAAGGACGGCTCAGACTCCATGGTTTGTTGCCTTCAATATCAGTAGGTAATACTCCATATTTGAGAGGAGGGCGAATAAAAACAAACACTTCAAATGAACCCATGAACTACTCAAATCTTTACATAAAATACAGAAATATAAGAAACTGAAGCCATATAAAAACAACTGAAATCTATCCAACCTTGAAAAATTACCAATCTCATATGTCATGAAGCGTTGACATGGTGAGAAAGGACGTGAAGTACGTGAAAGCAGCATTGCTCCTGGCCGGGCCAGCAGGATGACGCTGGACAGAGGCTGAGTGTGACACTGGTGTCTGTCACATAAACAAACCCCTTCTTGCATGGCTCTGTGGACCTTTAACAACTAACGTAGGCGGTATTAGTGTTATTACACAGCTAATTTGAATGCTGACAGAAATACTTTAGTCAAAAGAAGATGTCCCCATTGATGAAAAGTTCATTATAGTAGTTGAGTCTGCTGAGAGGTGAGTTTGAGACAAGTTATGGCTAAAAAACAAACAAACCTTAAGCTAACACAGGCTAACAGGACGTAGTAGCCAGAAGTGTTTTTTTCGTTTTTTTCCCTTTTGCCTTGTTTTGTTTTTTCCGACTCCAGGATGCTAGAGAGTGTTACTCACATTACAGAATAGCGTAATAGAGTTTAGCGTCACCTATTTGAGGGCATGACAGTAACATGCTAAACCAAGATTAAGCTAGTTAATTAGCTCGAATTAGCAGAGTCCCCATCCTCCGTGTAATACGAACCGTACTCTCGCGTCCATATGGGAACCGCTAAGTTGAGCTAGTGATGGGCAAAACGGGTTTCAGTAACGGCAGCTAAGACAGATCTTTTTTTGCATCATATCACTTGTTGCATCCTCAGCTTAATGTTTGACTGCTGTTACATGCACTCCATTGTTCGTACCTTGTTCTGTGTTTGTTAAAATGTTTGAGTTCATCCAGGCAACGTTAGATTAAAAACTAATTATTGAGTGCCATATTTATTCTAGGTAAATTTGAAATCTCTGTCCGAACATAACGCAGTCAGCTACCATCACAATGTCCTTTCCTGGTTGCACAAAGATGTTCAGTCTTTCTTTCTCCCTTCATAACAAAACCCTCCCTAAGAAACGATCAATTTCTTAATAATCTAAAAACACTACATTACCTTCATCCTTAACCTTCATCTGTCTTTTTTTTTTTTCAATTTCTCTTATCCCCCCCTCTAGTGACCTTATGTTATTTGCATGCTGAATTTCTAACCCACCAAACCCATCATTCACCTGCATGGCCACTCAGTTCTGATACTTAGCCAATTCTTTAGAAGTGAGAACTGTTTGCCCTTCCATGCATGTTGTGCTGTGAATGAGGCATCATGACTGAAGACAAGGATAACCCTGTGGTACTGTCATCTATGAAACCATGCCAGGACCTGTCGGGCTGTGGACAAGACCTAGAGAGCCTGCGTGCTGACTGGGAAGTGGCAAAATCGAGAACACGACAGGCTCATGAAGTGCTCAGTGCGGAGCTTAGATGGCTACGAGAAGAAGCAGAGAGAGAGCAGCAAAGAGCTGTGAGGGAGCTGACAGCCAGGCGAGGAGACCAAAAGGACAGAAACTATAACAGACACAGGTATCTTCTGGCTAAAAAGGTGGACACTGAAAGCAGTAAATGGCACGGTAGCGTTGACTCCACACGGAAAAAGGCTTTTTGTTTTTGCAGCAGACAGACGTATACAAAGCTGGAGCACTTACTGCTAACTCTGTATACGAAGATAAACGGTGAGCAGGCAGCTTATAAATTGCATCACAGGCAGAAATTTGAGCTAGAAAAGGCCATCTTCCTTTGCCACCTGCTAGAAGCTCATGGAAGACTGTTGCAGGG
Source organism: Neolamprologus brichardi (assembly GCF_056152115.1). NCBI lineage: Eukaryota > Metazoa > Chordata > Actinopteri > Cichliformes > Cichlidae > Neolamprologus > Neolamprologus brichardi. The sequence goes on from NC_142113.1 coordinate 8,395,718, forward strand.
GGCACAGAAAGCAGCACCCCTCAGGCATGTTTTCAAAAGCCTGTCAAGGAAGCCATCTCAGGAAGACAGCAGTAAATACTGTCAGACGACCCCCCTCCTAACCCCCCAGAGGAGCTTGCTACAGAGACCCCATAGCACCTCCCACTCACCAAAAAGCAAAATCAAACTAGATCAGTGGAAGCAGCCTTCAGAGAGGAACTTATGTGCAGCTGACCGCTGTGCCACTCCTACAGTCTTGGACACCTGTCAGAACAGATCTCCGAATATTTGCCACTCTCTCAACACTCCCCATGCAGGCTGGGACGACCAGCCGTTGTCCTGCACTGAGTCTTCTAGATCTGAGGAGTCCTCGCCGTCCAAATGTATGAAAAGAAACATGGAGGTGAGCAACTTCATATTTCCAGGTTAACCTATCCATGTTTGTTTTGTGTTTTTTTTAAACAAGAGGTAAATAAAAAACCCACCACATAAAAAAAGTGATAAAGTTAAAAACATTTATCATCTTGTTATAATGCAGCAGTCTTCTAGTTCCTGGCAGTTATGACTTTTTTTATGGTTGGCATTCAGTATGTTAGTAGAAACTTTTCTATATGAAAATATTTTCTGTCCTTGGTGTCCTCAGTCCATGCTTACTAGTCGTCCTGACTGTCTTTACTTGGACAGTGCTGCATATCTTTGCCTGATCCTGCTCCTGTTGGATCTCATGAGTCAAAAGCTGCACACATGCCTTCCATAAGCATCATGATGCTTTAGAATCATGTGACCACACATGGAAAAACAATTCAATAGTACTTAAATCTGTAACCTGGCTAAGCAACATGAATCTAGTATGGATGGCTTTGTCATTTCCAAGTCAACTTTGTTGTCATATACTGACATGGAAACAGCATATATGCTGATCTCAAAGTCATTGTACAAAATATTTTACATACAGTACATACAACAGTGTGACTTGTAGTGCGGAATGGTCTCAAGTATCATGATCATCAGATCAGTTTACTTAACAGCCACAGGTGTTAATTATAACAAAGTTTCTCTGACTTTATGCGGTGCTCATTTAACTATTATCTGTAATAATTAAATAAAAAATATATTAAAGGAGAAATATGCTCATTTTTAAGCTCCATATATTATTCTTATTTATCTTATATGTAGGAGTTAAAACCTCTTCATCTCCCCCTTATTGTGATGATGGGGATTTGTGTGGCCTAGTGATCCTATGAGCTACATTATTGTGAGTATTCTGCTAGTGTCTCCCTAAGCCAGGGGTGAGGGAACTCCAGGCCTCATGGGCCAGTGTCGTGCAGGTTTTAGATGTGTCATTGATCCAACACAGCTGATTAAATGGCTAAATGACCTCAACATGTCTTGAAGTTTTCCAGAGGCCTGGTAATGAACTAATCATTTGATTCAGGTGTGTTGACCCAGGGTAATATCTAAAACTTGCAGGACACCAGCCCTTGATACCTGGAGTTCCCCACCCCTGCCCTAAGCAAACTGTTTTTTGCTGAAACGTCAGACTTGCGAGAACACACCACGCCTCATGTGGACCCAATACCTGGTGCAATATAGATCAGTGGCAGTCGAGGGTGGGGACCTTATCGGTCTGATCTGCTGCAACCGGCTTTGCTTACATGGAGCATCACTGCTCTGGTGGAGAAGGAGCCTGAACCGGTGCTTGACGCCGAGAGATACCAGCTTGATATAGTTGGCCTCACCATGATGCACAGCTTGGGGTCTGTAATCAGTTTCCTGGAGAGCGGTTGGACTGTTCCATTCTGGAGTTGCTCTTGGTGATAGATGGTGAGGAGGGATGGTGTCTGGTGTTTATTATATCTTACTCCATTTCACATATCAATGTTTTTTTTTCTCCATGTCTGTGAGAAGTATATAAAAAAGGAAAGCTGTGCCTTTAGGTTGCAGACACATTTTTTTATGGGCTATGCAGAAATTGTTTGTGTGTATCTGTCATGATATTTTGAGCTGCTTGACGAGTTGCATTTGAAATTACCTGAAAATACCTTTAAATTTCCTTAAAATAAACTTTACTCCATTTATGTTCACATTTCTTCTCTAGCTAGATGCTGAACTACCGCAACCAACTTTGTTTACATCTCTACCAAAGAGATCTCAGAGGGATGAGAAAAAAAAGATTAATTTTTATTTATATAGCACCAAATCACAACAGCAGTCGCCTCAAGGTGCCTTATATTGTAAGGCAGCTGTCCAATACTATTTTCATGGACCGACCTTTAAGATAAATACAACAAAATAAAACCAGTACCAGAAAAAAGAACATTTATTAATAACACACAGGAAAAGACCCAGGGAAACCGAGTTAATGTTAAAAACGATAAAAAATAACGATAAAAACCATAAATGTCACACCTGTGTCTCAACTCTCGTGGCCCGGTCCCAAACGACTCACAGTACCGGTCCGTGGCCCGGGGGTTGGGGACCGCGGTTGTAAGGTAAAGACCCTACGGTCCCTATTAAGACCCTACGGTCTTAATAGTATTGTGGGTGGAAACTGGATGTCATTATTGTGTTATTACTGAATAATTTTGAAAAATGACCTCTTTCAAGAGTAATATACATTAACCTACCTATCATGTGAAGGTGCTCGAACGTCATTCTGGATTTTTTCGGCCCATTTTAACCTCCATTTATACATATGCCTTGTTGCAGTCAATTATTTTAGCTTCTTGCTTTAGCTCCATTTCTCTTTCTTTTGAGCCAGCTTTCTTCTGTGTGGCTGTTACTTGCAAAGTCAAGTCATAGTCAAAGAACAGATGGATGGATGAAATCTAAAAGATTAAGCTATCAGGAACTGTATTTTGTATATCAGTTGTGCACCGAAACAGTCAAGTAAAACAAAAGGGAAGAAGCAAATATCAGCAAATGTTGCAGCTTTTTAAAATGTCAAAATGATGCAAGATGTGTTAAATAGTTTAAAGTCTGAAACAGCCATTTTGGCCGATATGAGAGCTTAGAAACTTAATTTTCACACTTTCTTAAGATTGAACCGTCTATTGGAGGTGAATATTGCATGATATGTGCAGAGAGGAGGGTGGAGGGTGTGTGTGTTTATGTGTCTCTTGTAGGACTGGCAGAATTGGGTCACTGTGCTTCCATGTCTTAAATTTTGGATAAAGTTTTCATAGGCATGGATTTGAATAATTAATCAAAGCTTGAACTGTGTCTCAAAAGTGGGCAATTGCTCATCTCTCTATATTTTTCTTTAATATTTCTTACACGTTGCTGCTAAGGTATTGGACCCAAATACTAATACTCTAACAAGAATGCACTGACTCATCCCTCTTTCTTTTCGTCATGTCTGATCTGCTGATAATATTTTTCAGCATGTGTGGAAAGGCATATTCATTGTTTTTTCTTTTGGGCTTTTTAATCAGTCTATATCTTGTTTGTAATGTTTAAATTTCAATGTGAAGTGTGTGAGTGTAACATAATATTTATTTTCTTGTGAGATGCTCTTCCGATTGTGCCAAAATGAGCATAAAAGGATGTCTCTGCCATTGATCTATGATGCGCCTGGCTGAAGCTCCTTTCTTTGCAGGGGCATATGTGGTTTGACATTTATTATTTTATGCTCAGTAAGATTTTTCATAGTTACTGTATCTTGTTGTAAGCAGGGCTGCAGGGCTGTTCGATATAACGATATATATCGGATGACAATATAAAAACATCTATCTTTTCATTTTACGCTATTGTTTGTTTCGTGGTGTCGCAAAATAAACTGCGGCAATATTTTTTCATCGTTTTGATGGTCACTGTAGTGGCTATATTAATTTTCTTAAAGTTCTCCCTTTCTTATATATTTAATATAACCACACTATGGACGGACAAGCGGCTGTTTTTATGCGTTGTCGTTAGCAACAATGACGGTAAAACCACTGCGTGTTCGCTTGTTTATTTTCCACATAGACCTTTCACAATAAAGCTCAAGATCCTGTTGAGACTTTTCAAAATAAACTGAATCACGTGAAAGAGTATGCTGAGTATTTATGGATGAGAAGCAAAACAGAGTCGTCAGGTGAAAAAAAATAAACCTTAGACTCAAACGTTAGAACAGGCTTTTTCCCGCAGCACGCTGTGTAATAAATACTCACAAAGAAAACGGCGGCCGTTACAACTTATGTCTAAAAATGTATAGTTTCAAACATCGTACAGTGTACACGACGCCCAGCTGGAAACACTTCACGCAAGTTGAGCTGCCCGAGATTCAGAGAATTTACAGAAAATGTTACATTTTGTGATTTATATCGTTATCGGGACAATAGATGTCTTATATCGGGATATGAGATTTTGGTCATATCACACAGCCCTAAGCAGTGGTCATGTGTACTGCAGCTCTCTCACATATTATTTAGTTGTTTTGCTGTCAAGAACACTGCTACTAACAAAGGAGCAAATTTAAACTTTCAAAGGAGTTGAAGCAGAATATAGATGGTGTTCAGAGGCACTCATGTGTTGGTTGGTTTGTCTTTAGGCTACTTAAGGTCTTGTGAGCAAACTAATTAATAATGGAATAGGTTGAAGCTGGGGAAACCGATGTTAGGACAAAAAAAGGAACCTTGTGTGTGTGAGCCAAAAGTCTGTGGGTCTCAATTTTTAACCATTTAATGTATCAAAATCTGCACGGTAAAGGAAATGTGAACTTTAATTTTCAGGATGAACTGTATGTGATTTTACTTTTGATTGCACTGGCAACACACCAGAAAAATACCAGGTAGAAAAAAATCTTAAAAAGCCAAAATTTCCAGTTAGTCTTTGTTGCTCCTAACTACAGCCTCTCTAATGTTTGAAGTAATGCTTTATACGAAAGTTGCATTTTCACAACTAGAAAAAAAATGCTTATTTTAAAAATATCACTCACCAAAATGCATATTCCTTTGGTGGTTTCTTACACAGTAAGATAGATTATTTGTTAGATAAACTATCAAAATGCAGCAAAAAGGCATCAACAGCACAGCACAGCTGAGATTTCCAGTAAATTTATTACAGTTTACAGAGGTGAGGCTTGTCAGACACTGATTGGCTACAACTTCCTGTGTCGGGAAAGTAAAAATTATTCATAGAGGCCTATTTTAATACTGCATAATTTCCTTAATTTTGGGATTAATAAAGTATTCTGATTCCTTTACAGTTTCACATGAAGAAACTTTACTCTTAAGATGAACTTTTCGCCCTCACTGTCTAAAACATACTTTTTTTTTTCTCATATCCAGTCAAGTAAATGACTATACGATGTATTTCACATATCCATCTACTCTAATTGCGTCCATTTCCCTAGTGCACAACTACAGTAAAACATTACAGTCAGTTTCTGCTGGTCATAGCTGTCTGTCTGCCTGCCTCCTGCAGCCTCCCTCTGTTGCACTGTCTACTGCCCCTTGAACAATCAATAGGCAGCCAACATCATTCCAGCGTCATCTCCATGGAAACGAGCTCTAGTCCCTGTAATGATTGGGTCCCTTCTCAAAACCTGCCTTTTTGTGATAGGACGATGGATGCAGTCCTCCCTGCCCCCTCCTTTCATAGACACTCGGCATCTCACACACACACACACACACACACACATTTTTCTCTTCGTCCTCCTGCTTCACCTTTATAGCGCAGCAACCAAGAAGGGATTAAGCACCCTGTTGAGTCTTATTGCTTCTGGATGAAATGCTTCTTGACAAGGCAGCATGAATACGGAGAGATTCACAGCTGAGGAGTAAGCATGCCACCCACATCTCAACCTTGCTGAGAGAATGAGGGCTAAAGCGAAGACCTGTTAGTCTGTTCTTTTTTTCTCCATCACACGTCTCTTGTCGTGTTCCACTTGATTTGGGACTGCACGGGCTATTTCAACATTACGTAGGGTATGATTGAACTAGCGTGTCTTCCCTTTTTCTATTTATGACAACCCTCCCCCTCGTGCAGACGAGCAGCGAGGCAAGAAGAAATGGGTTATTTCAATGTTGTGAGCTGGACTCTGAATCTGAATGCTGCACTGTGATAAATATAACAGTATGCTCAAGAATGCTGCTGTGCTGTGACATTCATTGATTGGTTTTCACAAGCGAAGACCAAAAATATATAATATCCCTTTGGAGCTGATTGTCCTCATTTTGGAAAACGTCACTGCGCAAAGAGAGGAGGTACTTTAGAGATGAACCAGGAGTTATAACTGCTTTTAATCAACCCTCAACATCCAGCACGAGAGCTGGTTTTGTCAGTACCATTTAGCATGGATTTACAAATTAAGAGCTTGATACCATGGCAGTAAGAGTTATTTGCTTGTTTTCAGACACTTCACCTTAGCCTTGAATAAGAGCCCAGTCCTGCTCGTGAACTGGTGGAAGTCAACCTGCGGTCCATGTAATTCTCCTTCAGCAAATGAAACACAAGCAATGGCTTGGTCTTGGCCGAGCACCTCTTGTGGTCATATTGATCTCCTCCGCTCTGTTTAACTTTGACAGAGAGTGATGTACGACTTGTGCACTCGGCCTGAGCAGCCTGAGCCCGCGCCGGCAAACAGAGAAATGGAGAGCCGCGAAGAGGCGAAAGCTTTCGGGGCACAACAGCCGGAGTTGAGGGGGTCGGTGGAGCAACATGATAAGCAACCAGGCAGCCTCTCAGACAAGGCAACCCCAACGACAGCTAATGTCACTACAACATCACTGTTAGGAAAGAGGCACCACTCGCTTTACGCAAACCTCAGTGGCTTAGAAATGGAAGGGATACATAAAGTAAGTGCGGAACACCAATGTGTCTTTCTGATGGTTAATGGCTTGGAAATGTTTGGGCCTGGATAGGTGTCAACCTACTATTAGAGAGAAGCTAATGTATGTAGAGTATTACAGGATCATTTTGACAGGAGATTTCAACTCAATACTCAAGGTAATGTTCAGGTTGTGTTGCAAACCATAATATGGGCTAGTTCTGCATATCCTCTGTAACTGAAAGTCACAGAGCCTTTATTTAAGTACAAATCATTTGTATGGGATTACACTGGTGTTGCACTGCCTATTTTCATTAAAGCTTCTTTATTAAGTTGCTGTAGTAGAAATAGATTGTTAAACAGGAATCTTTCTTTATATGGTGACTTTTTTAACCTCTATATGTTCTCTAAATATTCAAAGTCAGCACTGAAGCCACAAGATTGTAGTATGGCTAGTAGATACTAATTCAAGTAGCTTCTCTAAGGAGTTGTAGTATAAGAAGCTATTACCACAGCCAAAACATCCTTAGATAATACAGCTTTGGAATAAAATACCAACAAATGAAACAAAGCGTATCCAAAAATATTTGGAATAACTGAACACGAGTGGTTTAAACTGCTCTAAAAAGTTGGTCAGTTCTGTTGAAAGTTGCAGGCAGTCCCTCGGTGCTGCAGGAAAAACACATGTCAAAACAGCATCTCCATTAAAGTATACATAGACAGCTGAATCAGTCTGGGCCCTGTTGAGCTGCTATAACTTGCTACACCATTTATCTTTGTTTTGCCATGTGATTGTCTTTAGTTTTATCTCTTCAATCACATAGTGTTCACAGAGAAATTTCCACTTTTTGACAGCATTTTTTCTCCCCAAAAACATTGGCCCTTCCTTGTTTATCTGAGGCTCTGAATGTTTCTGTAGTTATGACACAATTTCATCATTTAAGCAAAGTAGTAATCTGTGTGCAATATTACCCACTCTCTTCCCCACCCCCACAACTTTATTACCCACAATCACCATTTAGCAAAAGCCCCTAATGAACTGTCAACACACATCCTGGCAGAAAATCTGTGGCCACACACCCTGAGAGGGAGCATAAAATGATGCCTAAGAAATTATTATTTGGTCTTTTTATAGTAGCGATCGGCAGCTGTGTTTTCCACCAGGAATCTGCCAGTCTTACATTACTGTATAATTACACTGTTATTTGCTGTGCGGGTACCACAGTTGGCCTTTTGTTTTGATTCCCTAGTCCCGCCCATAATTGATGACTGTCTGCGGTATGTTGTTGTATGCTAGGATGCTTTTATATAACAATGTACTAAATTGTATTCTCTCCCCCCCCCCCCCCCCCCCCCCCCCCAAAAAAAAAAAAGAAAAGAAAAAAAAAGAGTAAAGTATTGATGTAAGAAACAGAAACATGTTTTGCACAGCAGGCATTAGAAACAGTGGCTGGAACTGCCCTGTGGAGAAAATTGGTTGGTTTTAATGTTTTGGTGTAATTTATCAGATTTTAATTATACAGAGTGGCTTGGCTTAAGAATCAGAAAGTATTTTATTCATTCATTAATTCACAGAAGTGGTGCAGAACTCTTTTTACATACATTTTTTAAGAAGTTGCTGCTGTAAACATTTTCTGTCCATGCACAAAAGAGGCATGGTTTTACTTAAGTCTAACAGCATTGTTGACTTTCTGTGCTCTGTGATCTGCACTTTTTAACACCTGCTTTGATTCCATATGTCTGATTGCTAAGTTCCATATGGAGCTACATACAAAATCCATTTATCCGATCACTCTACTGACGCGTGTATCTTTAAAATTGACCCTGCGTTCAGATTACATTAAAGGTCAACAAGCTGTGGTTTCTCCCATATGGAAAAGAAATAGTAAAAACATATATGATTTACTCATGAAAGTGGCCACTTTCATGAGTAAATCATATATAAATCATATAAGGCTTACATGATTTACTCATGAAAGTGACCACTTTCTCATTACTTTAATATATTTTTTTAGTAAGTATACAAAACATACAAGTTTCATTATATAATTTTCAAGGGATCTTATATCTGTGTTCACTCTTGTATGCTTTTCATACAAGTTTCAAGACAGATAAAAACTTCATAAGATTTATATATATCTTTTCCATATGGGCTGTTCAGTTTTACATCGGTTTAATTCCAGCTGCTGAAAACAATGATTATGTATATTTTTCTTGGCCTGAGAGAAGTGCAGTGGTATGCAGTTGTGTTTCTGCTCTGAGAATCTGCTCAAGCTACTCTATCACCTCAGTCACTCTTGAGGGGACATTAACCGCTTTGTAAAATATCCAAATCATAAGAATATGTGTCACTCGGGTGTGTTGTCAGATGTAGTTTGAAAGCCAGTAAATATAGTTTTTGTTACCTTGTCAGTGTGTCAATTTTCCCGCTATGGATGAAGTGGCATAACTGCTACTCAGCGAAAATCTGGTAAGCTGTTTCTTCCTACTCGGATTAGCTCAGTGACATATGCATGCAGGTTTGTCAGGTTAAGAGGGAGATTTAAAGGCCACGTTTTCAGATTTTTGGTCATAGTCATTGTTCACCTCAGCAATCCAAATGAGTCAATTGAGGTTTTAAGTAGTTTATATTTTTTTGTATTTTGTTCAGATGAATGAAATATGGGTGTTGAGTTGCAGTTACCATGTTTGCCCCTGGTTTGTGTAGGTTTTCTTTCACAAACTAAAGACTGTTTGCAGCAATTAAAAACACCATGCAGAGGACAGATGGACAGTTGTATCCAAGTTATTAGTAATGGTTAGAATCGAAGCAATTAAGTAGTTATGTGAAAAATACAATTTAAATATCAGACATCAGACTAATGTATATTATTTTCTGGGCAATACAAATACACTTTATTATTTTTTATTAATTCAGTTTAATTCAATTTTATTTATATTGCGCCAAATCACAACAACAGTTGCCTCAAGGCGCTTTATATTGTACAGTAGATCGTACAATAATAGATACAGAGAAAAACCCAACAATCATATGACCCCCTGTGAGCAAGCACTTTGGCGACAGTGGGAAGTAGGGCTGCTCGATTATGGCAAAAATGATAATCACGATTATTTTCACTGAAATTGAGATCTCGATTATTTGACGATATTTATTTAACAATAACAATGTATTGAATAATGACTTTAAAGATTGTCAAAAAATAATATAAAATAGTGTGCAAATACTGATAACAGTGCAAATGTTTGCAATATAAAAAATAAATGAAAAATGTAAACATCTATGTTTAGTGAACTTTGCAGTGTTGCTCTGTGGTGCAGCTATGACACTGTAGCAAAGTTTACACACTATGTCTACTTGATCCACGTCTGACTCCGCGAACCCATAATGTTTCCACACCACTGAAGTTTTTTTTACCTCTCTTTTCAACCAACGGCAGTTACTCTCTTCTCCAAATAACTTCTGCTTAGCTTTCCGAGCTTCCCTCGGGTCCTCTTAATCAGCGGTCCCCAACCCCCGGGCGTCGGACCGGTACCTGTCCATGAGTCTTTTGGTACCGGGCCGCGAGAGTTGAGGCTCAGGTGTGAAATGTATGGTTTTCAGGGTTTTTATCGGTTTTTAGCGTTATTTTGTTATCGTTTTTATCGTTAACTCGGTTTTCCTTGGTCTTTTCACGTGTGTTATGAATAAATTTTCTTTTTTTCGGTACCGGTACTAGTTTTATTTTGTTGTATTTATCCGCGACACCTTAAAGGCCGGTCCGTGAAAATATTGTCGGGCATAAACCGGTCCGTGGCGCAAAAAAGGTTGTGGACCGCTGCTCTTAATTGTTGTGACACGTGTTCGAAATGCAGAGAGGTGCGCTCGATTTACACACACGGAGCAGCGCGAGAGTAAAGCACGAGGGAGGGGCTAATAATCGGCTCAGTCATTTTTAATGATCGTTGAAAGCCCAGATCGTAATCATGATTAAAATTCGATTAATTGAGCAGCCCTAGTGGGAAGGAAAAACTCCCTTTTAACAGGAAGGAACCTCCGCCAGAACCAGGCTCAGGGAGGGGTGGCCATCTGCTGCGACCGGTTGGGGTGACAGAAGGAAAACAGGATATGACATGCTGTGGAAGAGAGACAGAGATTGATAACAGGTATGATTCAATGCAGAGAGGTCTATTAACACATAGTGAATGAGAAAGGTGACTGGAAAGGAAAAACTCAATGCATCATGGGAATCCCCCGGCAGCCTATGTCTATTGCAGCAAAACTAAGGGAGGATTCAGGGTCACCTGGTCGAGCCCTAACTATATGCTTTAGCAAAAAGGAAAGTTTTAAGCCTAATCTTAAAAGTAGAGATAGTGTCTGTCTCCCGAATCCAAACTGGAAGCTGGTTCCACAGAAGAGGGGCCTGAAAACTGAAGGCTCTCCCTCCCATTCTACTTTTAAATACTCTATGAACAACAAGTAAGCCTGCAGTGTGAGAGCGAAGTGCTCTAATAGGGTGATATGGTGCTACAAGTTCATTAAGATAAGATGGGGCCTGATTATTTAAGACGTTGTATGTGAGGAGCAGGATTTTGAATTCAATTCTGGATTTATCGGAAGGCAATGAAGGGAAGCCAATACAGGAGAACTCTGCTCTCTCTTTCTAGTCCCTGTCAGTACTCTTGCTACAGCATTTTGGATTAACTGAAGGCTTTTCAGGGAGGTTTTAGGATATCATGATAATAATGATTTAAAGTAGTCCAGCCTGGAAGTAATAAATGCATAAACTAGTTTTTCAGCGTCACTCTGAGACAGGGTATTTCTAATTTAGAGATGTTGCGCAAATGGGAGAAAGCAGTCTTACATATTTGTTTAATATGAGCATTGAAGGACATGTCTTGGTCAAAAATGACTCCAAGGTTCCTCACAGTGTTCCTCACAGAGTAAGAATCTGGTTAGATACCATATTTCTAAGATTTTCAGGGCCGAGTACAATAACCTCAGTTTTATCTGAATTAAGAAGCAGAAAGTTAGCGGCCATCCAGGACTTTATGTCTTTAAGACATTCCTGCAGTTTAACTAATTGGTGTGTGTTATCTGGCTTCATGGACAGATAGAGTTGGGTGTCATCTGCATAGCAGCGAAAATGTATACTATGTCTTCTAATCATACTGCTTAGGGGAAGCATGTATAATGTAAACAGAATTGGTCCTAGCACTGAACCCTGTAGAACACCATAATTAACATTAGTGTGGGAAGAGGACTCTCCATTTACATGCACAAATTGGAGTATATTAAATAGATATGATTCAAACCACTGCACTGTAATACCTACAGCAGGGGTCGGCAACCTTTTTGATAATGAGTGCCGTCTAAAATTTCCTCAGAAGTCAATGTGCCATATGATTGCATTAGCAATAAATTTAATAACGCTCTATATGAACAGCTACACACTATATAGAACAACTTTACAGAATTATATTTGTTCGCAGATGTTGGCAGCTATCAGTGAATAGTTACCAGCTATTTTGAAAAAAAAAAGACACTTTTTATCCATAACAGCAAATGAACTGTACAACAGAAAATGCAAATGCTATGTATGGTCTCCTCACAACCCTGAAAACAAAAATGCTGTTGTGACAGTGATGTACAGTCTCGTTGGTATATCTATGATTTCTATACATTTTACATCAGACAAAAACTTTGGTTGTAAGATTCAGATAATTATTTATTAAAAGTGAGACATTTTAAATGAGAATAAGAAAGAAAAGTATTTCTTTGTGCCCCCCCTTTCCCTGTTAATGCCCTACCTGGCCCCCCTGGCAAAACTTTGCTAGACCCGCCTCTGCACAGTTACCAGCTGTCAGCTACGTAGAAAAGGATCCTGGTGTTATTTGTCTCTCAGAAACAGTTCATAACTTCAACTCATTCACGTCATCTAAAAGGTAAACCTGTTTCTCCATCACCTGTTCATCTCTGATTATTCAGTAAGGACATCTCCTGGTTTCATCTTCATGTTTCCCTCTCACCAGATAACCAAACCGATATCATGACCAGCAGCTTTTACAGCTGTGGCTCCAGCAAACATCAGCTGATACTAGAAATTATTAAATAAATTCTAACAACAGCTGATCAAGCTTAAACGTGCTGCTGTTGTTTAGCGTGACCTCCGCTGGTTTCCTCTTTCTGGCACAAAGTGGGAGATAAACAAACAAGAGAGAAAAGCCTTCATGATTGAAGTAGCAACAGGAGAGGGAGGGGGAGAGAATGAGAGAAGAAGAGACAGCTGACAGCGTAAAGACGCAGAATAACTCCAGCTTTGTGTCTTTTTCCATTCTAGCTGAAGTATGGGACAAACTGTTCCTTTTCAGCTCAATATGAAACGCGTAATATTTTGGGAACTCTACTAACTAACCTTATGAATAAAATAAAGTTCACTATCAGTAACATCATAGCACCCACCTAGCTGTATAGAAACTCCATCATGCTAGCTAGTACACAGTATGAGAAATTGTAACTGACGGTAAAAAGTCAGCACAACGAAAATAAACTACACCTAAACTTGGTTTATATCTGACCCAGATAGACTGCAGGTCATAACTTCTTACCTGAAGTTCAGTTCACCTGACACTCGGACCGGTGGCCGCCTCGGGTCTCTCCTGCCTCCTGCCTCCCCTTTCCCTCAACCACCTGCTGGCCTCCATGGAAGCTCCGCCATAGCCACCACCAAACAACAGAGTTATTTTTACATTTTACACATCAGCCAGCATTTGGCCAGTTCACCACCTTTCATTGTTTACACCGTTACAAAAAAACAACAAAAAGCCATCGGCCCATAAAAACAAAAAATCACATCGGCCTACCCGGTGGCCAGTCCAGCTATGGTCGTGCCATCAGTTAACCCTTCGCGTGCCACCCAGGGTTGCCGGCCCCTGACCTACAGCGTGCTCTAATCGCGCTAATAGAATATTATGGTCACAGTATCAAATGCTGCACTAAGGTCTAGCAGGACAAGCACAGAGATGAGTCCACTGTCAGAGGCCATAAGAAGATCATTTGTAACCTTCACTAAAGCTGTTTCTGTGCTGTGATGAGCTCTGAAACCTGATTGAAACTCTTCAAATAATCCATTCCTCTGCAGATAATCTGTTAGCTGTTTGACAACTACTCTTTCAAGGATTTTTGATATAAAAGGAAGGTTGGAGATTGGCCTATAATTAGCTAAGACAGCTGTGTCTAGGGATGGCTTTTTAGGTAAAGGTTTAACTACTGCCAGCTTGAAGGCCTGTGGTACATAGCCAATTATTAGAGATAGGTTGATCATATTTAAGATTGAAGCATTAATTAATGGCAGGAAAAGACGCGTTGATGGTTTGGAGGAAGTAATTATTGAAGTTAACTCAGAAAGATCAATTGGAGAAAAAGAGTCTAAATGAATATCAATGGTACTGAAAGTACTGTATTGTTCTTTCTTTGTGATTTTTTTTTATGTTTAAATTGTTTATTGCTGGTTTTTAGTTTCTTTTTTGTCTGTCTGGGAGCTGACACAGTCTCTATGGAGATGGGGTTTTGGGGGGGGGTAACAGGAGGAGAGAAGCTGCAGAGAGGCGTGTAAGACTGCAACTCTGCTTCCTGCTCCCAACTCTGGATAGTCATATTTTGGGGGGTTTAATAAATTTGTCCATATTTCTAGAAATGAGAGCTGCTCCCTCCAAAGTGGGATGGATGCCGTCTAACAAGACCAGGTTTCCTCCAGAAGGTTTACCAATTATCTATGAAGCCCACATTGTTTTTTGGACACCAGTCAGACAGCCAGCAATTTAAGGAGAACATGTGGCTAAACACGTCACTCCTGGTCTGATTGGGGAGGGGACCAGAGAAAACTACAGAGTCCGATATCGTTTTGGCAAAGTTACACACCGATTCAATATTGATTTTAGTGACCTCCAATTGGCGTAACCGGGTGTCATTACTGCCGATGTGAATTATTTACTGAATTTACGTTTACCCTTAGCCAGCAGTTTTAAATTTCCCTCAATGTCGCCTGCTCTGGCCCCTGGAAGACAATTGACTATGGTTGCCGGTGTCTCTAGCTTCACATGTCTGAGAACAGAATCACCAATTACCAGAGTTTGACCCCTGGTGGGTGTGTCGCCGAGTGGGGGAAAACGGTTAGACACATGAACAGGTTGGTGGTGTACCTGGGGCTTCTGTTTAAATCTCTGTTTATGCTTCCTCCTCACCGTCACCCAGCCGCCCTCTTTCCCCAGCTGCTTGGGGTTTGCCGGGGAACAGCTAGCGGGTCCTACGTTATCTTCGGGTGCACCAGCTACAGGGGCCTGGTTAGCTACGGGTGAATCAAGGGTGCAAAGCTGAGTCTCCAATTCAGTTTTACTATTATCTATTATGAGGTATTCTTGGGTCACATTTATTTGTGTGCTACACCAATCAGTCTAGACGCCCACCTTGCAGGTCAACTGCAACGCTGTTTGGTCCAACTGGGCTTAAAAGCGAATTGGTTTGCCCAAAAGATCTGATTTTATACTAAATTTGACTGTAACTTCCTTAATTCAGTCTTAAAGAGGATGTTTTCACTCCATCTGACTAGAGTCTATGAATTGTGACTAATATACACGATTAATATACACTAAGGGAAAAAATGATTTAAAACCCTGCCGATTTTGTAAGTTTGCCTACCAACAAAGAAATAATTAGTCTGTTATTTCAATAGTAGGAAAAAAGCATTTAAAAAAGTTATAAATTAATTTGCATTTTCATGAATGAAATAAGTATTTGATCCCTTTGCAAAATATGCTTTAGTGCTTGGTGGCAAAACCTGGCAATCACAAAGGTCAGATGTGTTTTGTAGTTGGCCACAAGTTTTGCACATATCTCAGGGGGGATTTTGTCCCACTCCTCTTTGCAGATCCTCTTCAAGTCTTTAATGTTTTGTGACTGATGTTTGGCAACTCGAACCTTCAGCTCCCTCCACAGATTTTCGATAGGATTATGGTCTGGAGACTGACTACACCTATCCAATGCCTTGATATGATTCTTCTTGAGCCAATCCTTTGTTGCCTTGGCTGTGTGTTTTGGATCATTGGCATGCTGGAATACCCACCCACGACCCATTTTCAATGGCCTGGCTGAGGGAAGGAGGTTCTCACCCAAGATTTGATGGTACATGGTCCAACCCATCCTCTCTTTGATGCGGTGCAGTTGTCCTGTCCCCTTGGCAGAAAAACACACTCAAAGTATATAGTTTCCACCTCCATGTTTGATGGTGGGTCAGTGGTCTTGGAGTCATAGGCAACATTTCTCCTCCTTCAAACATGGCGAGTTGATGCCAAATGGCTCGATTTTGGTCTCATCTCACCACAACACTTTCACCCAGTCCTCCTCTGAATTATTGAGATGTTCAGTGGCAAACTTCAAAACGGGCCTGTGCTGTACTGCTTTCTTGAGCAGGGGGATCTTGCTGGCACTGCAGGATTTTAGTGGTACCAAGGGTTTTCTTGGTGACTTGGTGTCCCATTGACAAATTCCTCCAGAGTAGTTTTGGGTTGGTTCACACCTTTCTCATTATCATTGAAACTCTACGAGGTGAGATCTTGCGTGGAGCTCCAGAAATTGGCAGTTATTTTATGGTTCTTCCATTCATGAATAATCACACCAGCTGTTGTCACCTTCTCACTCAGCTGCTTGGCAATGGTCTTGTCACCCTTTCCAGCCTTGTGTAGGTCCACAATCTTGTTCTGACATCCTTGGAAATCTCTTTGGTCTTGGCCATGGTGCAGAGTTTGGAATCTGGATAGATTGATTGCTTCTATGGACCGCTGTCTTTTATACTTGTGTGAAATACACCTGGGACTTGGAAATCTTGCTGATTGATAGTGTTACAGCCGGTCTAGGGGACCCGACCGCAACAAGAAGAATGATCCACCCCCAGTTCGACCCCAAGCAGCACATCACACATAAGTTAAAATAAGAAATGGTTTATTTACAGGAACGAAACAAAAACGGGTTTCACAGGAGTCACTCAGGCTTCGGGGTGGACCCACGCCGAAATAACAAACAAAAGGAAAACAGCTCAGAGGAGCGACTGCTTGCCTATCCCTAAAGAAACATAACCAAATGACAATCAATTACCTCCCTGCCTAACAAAACATGAGAAAACTGCCCAACTGAAAAGGCGATCCACCCAATTCCTCCTTCACAAAACTTCAGAGAGTCAGCTGCAGCAACCTGCAGCAAAAGCCTGCACGCATTCATTGGTCAGCATATTTATGTCTAACTGCCTGATCATTTTTTCATAAGCACTTACTTTTTAAGTATGTTTTTTAATCACCCATAAACCCATGAAGGGCATGTCGCAGCCCCAGCTGGTTGGGGTAAAACCGAAGATGGATGGATTGCCGTCCTCAACCCTGACGTTTTATACTTTAAAACGTTTTATTTAGTGGGCAAACTTACAAAATCAGCTGGAGTTCAAATATTTTTTTCCCTGACTGTAATTAATTTAATACTTTAAAAAAACCCACAAGATAATGAGCCTAGCGTTCAAAGTTTAACACTAAGCAAAAAGGTGATTAAAATAATTCACTAATTAACCCTGTGATTGTAATTGTACATCAGAGAAACACCAGTCATAGAACTGGTCGTTTTCTTTGTTGCAAAACAATTAATGGATTTGCAGAATGACTGCTTATTGGTCTGGCAAAACCCCATCACCACCTCCTCACGGTGCCAGCTGGGAACAATGACCCATTGGGAAGTTGGCCAGCGGTGAGGGTCATTGACGTCAGGGGGAGCGATGCGCCAGTCAACGTATTCTTCGGTCACACCGAATGCAATGCCAACTCAAAATTTGAAAACAAATATTATGGCAACGCGCGTCGTCCCCATGCGTCGTCCCCATGCGTCGTCCTCGCCCAAACAACGTGAGAAGAGGACGAGTGCTACCTGCAAGTGGATGGGTCAGGCC
The DNA here is from genome assembly GCF_056152115.1 of Neolamprologus brichardi. Taxonomy (NCBI): domain Eukaryota; kingdom Metazoa; phylum Chordata; class Actinopteri; order Cichliformes; family Cichlidae; genus Neolamprologus; species Neolamprologus brichardi. The sequence goes on from NC_142113.1 coordinate 8,413,409, forward strand.
AAAGAAGCTAGCCCAATTACTATGCCTCAGTGCCCTGAACGTTGGTACATTAACCGGAGGAAGCCGCGAACTAGCCGACACTCTAAATAACCGCCACATCGACATCGTGTGCATTCAAGAAACGAAATGGAAAGGGACAAAGGCAAGGGACATTGGAGAAGGATTCAAGCTCTTCTACAATGGCAATCAGGCTCAGAACGGAGTGGGCATAGCAGTGAGCCAGAAGCTCCGGGACAGTGTGGTTGAAGTGACCTACATATCGGATTGTCTTATGTCACTCAAGGTCAACACTGGCTCTGCCATCATGGATCATCTCCTGCTATGCGCCGCAGACCAACTGCCCCGGCGGCGAGAAGGAAGCATTCTGGCTCAATCTCGACGACCACCTACAGTCAATTTGCCCCGAAGAACACCTGGCAATAGGCGGTGACCTAAATGGACATGTCAGTCAGGAGAGAGACGGATATGTGCGATTCCATGGCAGCCAAGGATTCGGGACCCGAAATGACAATGGATGCCATGTTCTGGACTGCACAGAGGCACACAATCTCGCCGTTTCTTCAGAAAGAGGCCAGCGCATATCATTACATATTCTAGTGGCGGTGGGGACACCCAAATCGACTACTAGCTAATCTGAAGACCCCACCAGAACCTGGTCACATGACTCAACCTTGGCCAGCAATGACCACCACCGATCACTTCAGTAGAGAAGATTAAATGGTGGCGCCTTCACGAGTGCAAAAAACAGCTAGTGGACGCACTTGGGCACTTCATCGTGGACCCCAATGGTCCAGTAGACACCATCTGGGATAACGTCGCCAGTCAGATACACGACGCGGCAGGCAGACCTGGAAAAGGCTTTCACCCGAGTCCCTCATGACCTGATCTGGCACTCTCTGCGATCACACGGGGTCCCAGAGGCCTACGTCGATTGGATCAAGCTCTTGTACAGAAATGTGACTAGCACAGTCAGAAGCCCAGTGGGAACATCACCATCTTTCAACATTACTGTGGGCATGCACCAAGGCTCCGCACTGTCCCTGCTTCTCTTCATCCTCTGCATGGACACCATGACTGCTGACCTCCAAGCACCCCACCCTTGGACGCTTCTCTATGCTGACGGTCTTCCTCGCAGATGGATCCCGAATGGAGCTGCAATGCCAAACGCAGCAATGGAAGACACGCCTGAGTGCGTATGGGCTGAGGTTGAACACCAAGAAGACTGAGTACTTAGAAGCCGGCCCCCCAAACCGACGGCACCATCAGCATCAACAGAGAATACCTGGCGAAGGTATCTCACTTCAAGTACCTCAGATCGATGATCAGCAATGACAACGACATCCTGCCAGACGTACAACCCAGGATTAATGCGCCCTGGATGAAGTTGCGCCAAGTCACTGGTGTCCTGTGCGACCGATGAATGCCTGACATCCTTAAGTCGACGATCTACAAGAGCGTAGTGCGCCCTGTGGCTCTTTACGGATCAGAGTGTTGGCCGGCCACCTCAAAGCACGAACAGGACCTTCACACAGTGGAAATGCGGATGCTGCGATGGTGCCTGGGCCTGACACGATGGGACCACGTCATGAACATCAACATCCAAAAGCGGCTGGGCATTGCGCCGATCACGGAGAAGATGCAAGGAGCGCGACTGCGATGGTATGGGCACGTGGTCAGAAGTGATGAAAACTCAGTGGCAAGAATGCACTGCGACTCAGCCCCCAAGGCCAGCGACCAAGGGGCAGACCAAAAAGGCGATGGATGGACCGAATCAAAGACGACGTGAAGAAGATCGGCGCCAACCTGAATGGTGCTCTTGATCGTGCCGAATGGAGGCGGCTTTGCAGAAAAGCAGACCCCGCAGGAGGAGGAAGAAGAAGCAGAAGGACTGCTGATTGATTTTCTTTCAGTCAGCAAATTGATTATGGAATAATCATGGAGTTTCACGGTCACAGCAGTTGATTTTCCAACAATTGTATCAAGCAATCCAGAAAAATGTAACATGAATTTAAGATTTATTCCTCCATGTGTGGAAATGTGTGTGTTTTATATTGGCCAGCCATGTTATTTCTTGCGAATAATTTATAGGGGGGTAATCCCTAGAGTCCATATACCAGCCTGCACATGAATGTCCCCCTCTCTGTTGTCTGGCTGAAACGGAGATCAAACATTACGCTGCTTTTACTAACATTGTGGACCCAGTAGACTGGGTATCTGTTCAACACTATATATGTAGGGTAGGGTTGTGTCCTCACACGTTTACTCAGGTTTACTCAGTTGCTCTGGCAAAGCCTGAAATATATAAAGAAAGCTTCTAAAAACTGAAAACACCATAATTTATGCAGTGCTGGAAATTCTCTGCAGCACTGCAGCCAATCTTTAGTGTACATCCTCCATTAGCTAAGAACATCATTTACATATCTCACACTTGGCAGTAGCATTAAAGTTAATATTCATTTTTCTTTCTTTGCTCAACCCATTTGCTCCCTGACCTTTTTTTTCATGCCCTCATTTCCCCCCCTGCAGATAGGATTGAATCATTAGCTCATTTATAGAGAGTTCTTCACTGGTTGTCTCTTTAAGTCTAGCTTATATCACACATAGGGCATCTCGTCATCCCTCCTCCTACATCTGCCAGCCTCTATTCACACTCTTGTGTATTTGGCATTTTTCAAGCATTCTTTGCTGCCTGTGACATTTCTACATCATTGGGTCGTGCTAGCAAGATTAAACCCATGATTACCTATTTTCCACTTCACAATGGGAAATGCTTTTAGCCTGCAGGATGAAAGGGAGTCTCATTTTGTTGATCCTGTGGTCATCAGAAAAAAGTCACCTCAGCCTTTAATTACAGGAAAATCTACCAGATGGGCATTTTTTGACCGAGGACTTGTTAATGTTTGTTGTGGAGCACTAAAGTGGTGTTTGGACATTGCGACATGGTTCCCAGCCTGTCTGAATTGACCTTTCCTTGTCTGTTCCTAGCCAGTCTGCATTATATGAAAAATTCTGTCATCACGAAACTTGCCTCTGCCTCTAGTTTGCCCTGTACTCTAAAACTGTTCAGTATATCTGCTTCCTGGCTTCTAAATTGTGTTGCCATCTTTCTTTTTTAATGGTTGCGTTTAACCCTGGAGAACCCATGGGGTCAAATTTGACCCCATGGTTTCCCTAGAAAACCAATGGGGTCGGCTCTGACCCCATGGGTTCTCCAGGGTTAAAGCTGATCTTGCCTGATCTAATGTACTGCAGAGCAATGTTAACACTTGAGGTCAAGGACAGTCCAATCATTCTTTAACGTGACTGAGAGAGTGAGAAAGAAAATATTCAACAACAGCTAACTATGCTTTACTGTGTTTGCACCTGACCTGTCTCTGTCTCTGGGAATCCTGCTGTGATGACAATGACAGAGTGGGAGGGTTGATTTTTGGCAACTCCAAGAGTAGCGACAGGGTCCTTGTGGGCCTGGTTGGAAGTATTTTTTCAATTAATTTTAAACACTTCCATTTCTGGCTGAATGCACTGCAGCTTGTTGAGGTCAGGACAATCTGTAGAATGAAAGTGGCTGAATGGTGTGCCCATAGTTGTCATTTGCTCACTTTGGTTGCAGATAGATAGGCAGTTTAACCGCAGTTGCGTATGCATTTTGGAAGAATACACATGTGGCCATTGTGTTGTCTCTTTGATATTTATTTTCTAAACTCAATACCATGATGACCAACACAAACCACAGAGTTTGTGTTTTGGAAGCAATACAGTATGGACATAATTTTAATGTACAGTATAAGCAGAGCTGTGGATATGAATATATGAGCATGATCTCTAGTCACTTGAATCTATCTCCATTACACTTCATAAATCCACATAATGACGTGTCTATGAGGTTTTAAATATAAATTCCGCAAAAACCTCTCTTCTAATTTCCTCAAATTAAGTTGCTTGCTGCTGGGCCATAGCGGGGGGTTAAGGGGCTTGTATGCATATGCAGTTTTCTCCAACAAGATGAAGGATTCTTTTGACGCCCTTGGCATTGATCCCGTGGAGGGGTGGGGGGAGACACAAATCATCTCAACTACATACTGTCTCCCATCAGTCCATTTTCTCTTGACATTGTACTAAATGAAATAATTTAGTGACCCCTCCTTCTTTTCATGTTTGCCTTTTTAAAAGGCCAGATGATGTTCTCTGCATGTCTGACACCTTATTAAGCCTCTGGGGGACGAGGGGGTTGTGACATTTTTATTTGGGGACTTTGAGATGATGGGAAAGCTGTGCTTGTATGCAATCTAATTACTGTGGTCATCTGTGGTCGTCATCTGCCACCCACTACAAATGGTTAAACACAGTCATCATGGCCTCTATATTTATGTCTATACTTGGATCAAACATGGAATTGCTACTGATTTCAGAGTTAAATTAACATGAATGAATACATCATAATATGTGCTTGCATCAGGATTTCTAGTCTGATCGCGAGATGTAAGCTAGAACGTTCAGATCATGTGAAGGACATCAAGGACATGCATTCTTCTTTTTATCCTCCATATATGCTAAATGAAAAGGGACTAACAGCTATCTCCAGACAATGGATTTTGTTTTTGCACAACCTCACCCAGTGGACGTTTGTATGAGCTAGAGGTAGATTGCGGGACGCCTTGTGGGGGGGAGTAATGGGGTGCCTTGTGTTGGCTCTTTGTTCTTGCTGTATGAGAGAGGACCCCCTAATCTGTCACCGTCAGGTACCCTGGGGGAGGTGAGTCGTGATGAATACAGGAAGGGATTTGAGAGGACACTAAAGAGGGTTTCTTCATGACTTATATATGAGTGTAGAGCAAGAGCTGCTGTTTATAAAACACCCCAGGCCACAAACAGCTTTGTTGCTCTTCTCATATTTTTTTTTAAAGAGAAAAGCCTCAGCTTTGCTGAACAGCCTTTCCTTTCCTAGGAAACAGCATTTCCTACAGGCTGCAAGTATGCTTACGCAGTTGCTGTTGCTGTTGCTGTTTTTTTTGTCCTGTAAGTGAGTTAGATATTGGTGACTTTTAAAACACAAGCTTTGAAAGGATCTTTCCAATGATATAAAAATTATGTGCAGATAAAAGTGTATAATTTGTGTGCATTAGCAGGTTTATCTGTAGATAATCAGGACCATATTAAATAATAATACTGTTAAAATTGAAGGAATATGGGATTCAGATTAATGTCTTTTGAGGGTATTTGACAACTTAGCAGTTTACACAACCTCATTAGCAAACCACTCGTGTTACTGCAGGCCAAGATAAGGAGCATCACTGATTTGACTTTAAATTGTACCGGTTCACTGATACCATAAAGTCCATTAGTATCTGCATCAGGAGAAGGGCTGCCATTCCCAAGCCATCATTACCGTTTTTCTTTTTCTCGCCTGCGCTGGTAATTAAAGCTGTGTTTATGAGTTGTCTGCGCAACCGCTCAGTGATTGAGGGTTGGGTCTGTGGGCGGAGGCTTTTCCCTCTTCCAGTATTGCTAGAAACACATGAGACTTCCATTAATTAAGGCACATTTCCAGATTCAGCAGGCTGCCTTCTTCATGCCAATGAATGAAAGTCAGCAGCATGTACATGGAGGTTGTAGAGTGAGTGTTTATAAAAATGAATCTATATGTTGCTAGGGAGGCAGCTGTTTTTAAGTATATCAGTTTTTGTGTTGTGGTAGTGGTGAAGCATATTGAATAAAAAAAAAAATCACCGTTAACCTGAATTGACATAACATATGCAGCTCTTTTTTTGTTTATTTCCCTTTATTTATTACTTAGTCAGCACTAAGACAGCAAGCATGATCTAAGCCCAGCAAAGAGTTAAGAAAGGCAAAGCATGCCCGTCTTTGTCTTGTAGTCTCCTCAGAGGCTTATAGCAGGAGATTTTTAGCTCAGCTAAAAATGCTGATGTTGGTGTTTCTGTGAAAACCAGACATTTCCATACGGCGTACAAAAGCTCCCCATGGGTACAAGACAAAAGAACAATCTGGCTGTTGCAACCTTATGAATATGTAAGAATAAATCTCTGAACATTTAATGATCTGTTCTATCTTCTAAAGTCCTCTTTTGTCTCAAAAATCTAATAAAATGTATCATCTACTACACATGCTCTTCTGCTGTCCTTGTACTTTTTTATATTAGTTTACCATTCCCAGAATTTGTATGTCTGCACTGATATTTGCCTAATATTGTAGTTTTTAATATGTTCAGCAAACATTGCAGCAGAAAAACTGTGAAATGAAATATTAAAGAGGGCTGAGTGAGAAATGAAATGAAATATGGGGATAAAGGGGGTTAAAAGGGAGAAGGTGAAAATTGGTGCCATGTAAACAGCATGTTTATCTTTTAGTAGTGCTAATAAAACAAGTTCATTAAATCCAAGAATAAATAAAAAACGTTTATTCTCATTACATGACCTGTTTTTAATACTTCCCTATTTGACTCACCTCACATATTTATATTTTTTTACAAGAGTGCTAAATAAAACCTGTCACACGCTCAGAGTAGTTATTTCAGTACAAAGATTATTTATCATAAATTAGTCTCTCTATGCATTTTTTGTGTTGCTTCCCTAGGTAAGAGTTTCCAGTAAAAACCCCACGAGAGACAGGCCAGAAAGTCCCTAACCCATTTTCATGTCGAACCTTAGAGGCATATAAAACACCAACTGACCCAGATAATCAGAAGGCAATTTAGCTTGTTCTCTTTAAAAAGCTCAACCTTGTCAGTTTTGGCTTGCTCTCACTAATAAAAGCAATTCAAGGGGATCATTTATAAGATCCCGCTTGTTGGGTTTCTCTTGTAAACTTCATTTTTATTGTTACTTTAGGGTTGTTTGACACGAGAAGCAGACTGGGGCACTAATCACAGGGTTGGGGGTTTGACCAAGACCTCCAACCATGACTCAATAAACTGAACCATATACTGTCTTGCATTTTAGTCTGATTAGGTTGTGTAAATGGATTAATGGAAAAAAACAACAACAAAAAAAAAACTTATTCTTTGTTCCTGTTAAGTTTGGTTGTTGGATTTGTCAGTAAAGACATTTCTCTTCTTCTTCTGTTTACAAGGTCAGTAATGCTAATATCTGCTGGGATGCAAAACTGTAACAGTCATGTGATTGGCAGAGTTTGCCCTTCCTTTGGCGTACTTACAGTCACTTTCACTGCACAGGAAAGTATGGCAGTGTTTGTGTAAAACTATTTTCTGTGAGTGAGTAGTCATTTTAAATACCTAAATGTCTATATTTTTTGTAATGGAAAAAAAACCCAGTCGATCTTAAGCTTCGTGATTGTGTGCTATATCAGTTGAAAGATGGAAAACATGAATGAATAGTGGTGTTATTGGTGGATGTTAGTCCAGACTGTTGCACAGTGAGAGAGCTTCAAAACGGATCATATTCAAGCACTTCTGAAGAGATCAAAACAAACCCAAAAGCATGTAGCACAAAATGTTTGGGATTTTATTAGAGAAGATGGTCTCGTTGAGTTGTTTGTATGATGTATCATCTGACTGTTATGATCGACCAAGGTGGACATAGCTTGGAAACAAGAAGCAGTGGGATAAAAAGTCATGGTGCACAATGAGGGTTGCTGTAATTGCCCAATGTGAGTGGTACATTTAGTTAGAGAAGGCACAAGAGAAATTGCCTGAAGCCAAAACAGATTCTATATTAGTATTTTTATCATTATTATTATTATTATTATTATTATTATTATTATTATTATTATTATTATTATTATTATTAAAATAAAATAAAAGTGCTATATCAGCTTTCAGTTTAATACAATTTAATAAGAATGGACTTGTTGAATGAGTCTCATAAAGCCTTCCTTAATATTGAAATAAATTACAGATAAAAAGTTTTTTGCTGTAGTTGAACATTTCAATTTTATTTTTTTTACTGAAAGATATTACGTTCTGAAAACACTACTATAAATACAACTGAGGGGGAAAAAAGTTAATGTTTTTTGTGACTTTACAGGCTGTAGACTGTAACAGTACTTTTTTATTACTGGGAACCCCTAAGATATATGTGTGCAGTAATAAATATATTCAAAAAGATTCAAACAGAGCACAAGGAGACCGCTCCGTCTGTCCTGCCCAGGGTAAGATCTGCTGACAGACGTTGGTGTAGAGACCCATGCCCTCTTGTGACCGAGTTACATCTGCCTTGCTTTCCTGCGCCAGGCCTATGTGGAAACAACACTGCTGCCTGAATGTTAATACGTATCCTAGGTCCACCTGCAGCCCTTTTCTGTGGCACTGAGAAAAGCAGGAGTTTGATTGGTTGTAGTTTGCAAACATCATGCCCACGGAAAGCTTCCGGTGCATTTCTGAGCATGATTCCCAATGAACCATTACGCGATGTGGACAGACTCCAAGATCGTTAGAATCAGAATGGAGCCAACTGGAGGCTGAGTTCACGCTGACTGGCTTCCTCTTAGGTGATTGATTAGACTCTAGCATGTTTGTCCTTAGAGGAAGATTGGGACGCTGGGACTGGTCGACTTCTCTAAGTGATGAAAAAGTAACTCTCAAGGACACAAAAATGTATCTGTGAACTGAGGCTAACACTCTTTGTGCCTTCTTATCATACAAAGAATGTTTGATAGCCTGCCAGTCTAAGGGCCACAAACAGATATTTGTTACACCTTTTACAATGTAAAGTCATCAACTGGAATCTGAGAAAGTGATGTGGGATACAATAGCTTCTTTTAGAGATCATTTTAGAGCTTCAGCATTATGAAATTAGCTGCATTTATTATAATGTACGAATGGACGAACTATATAACATCATTACTGGACTTGAGAACAAAAATCCAAAAGCTACCTTTATTGTGCTGGGAGACTTCAACAGAGCCAACATGAAGAAGGTTCTCCCCAAATACTATCAGCACATCTCCTTCCCCACAAGAGGTGATCAAACACTGGACCATTGTTACACTCCATTCAAAGAGTGCTACAAACCCCTCCCCCGCTCAGCTTTTGGTAAGGCAGACCATTGTTCCATTCTGCTGCTGCCTGCATACAGAGAAAAGCCTAAAACAGGAAAAACCAGCTTCCAGGGTCATCTACAAATGGGACAGTGAGGCTGAGGAGGTCCTACAGGACTGCTTTGACACAACTGACTGGCAGATATTTGTGGATGCAGCTGATGGCAACATCAATGAACTCACAGACTCTGTCATTGGATATATTGGAAAGTGCATGGATGATACCATCACAAAAACCACTGTCCGCATATATCCAAATCAGAAACCCTGGGTAAATAAAGATGTTCGTGCCAAGCTAAAAGTGCCTTTAATTCCGGGGATGCTGATGCATATAAAGCAGCCAGGTATGACCTCCAAAAGTCTATAAAAAAGGCCAGAAAGGAATACAGGGACAAAATGGAGTCCAGCTACCACAGCTTTGACACCAGGCGACTGTGGAATGGAATGCGCTGCATCACTGACTACAAGAAGGACAACACAGTCATTGTTCAGCTCACTGCATCTCTCGCAGATGAGCTCAACAACTTCTATGCTCTAACCTCAGGAGGACAGTGAGGCTGTAACTTTAACTCTGTGAAACAGAAGCTGTGAGATGGACTTTTAAAAAGGTCAATCTTCACATAGCTCCAGGACCGGACGGCATCCTGGACCGGCTTCTCAGAGTGTGTGCCGACCAGCTGGCAGAGGTGTTCACCAACATCTTCAGCCTCTCCCTGAGGCAGTCTGTGGTCCCCACGTCCCTCAAAGCATCCACCATCATTCCTGTTCCCAAAAAATCAGTGGTCTCCTGTCTGAATGACTACCGTCCTGTTGCGTCATCATGAAGTGCCTGGAGCGGCTGGTCAAAGGTCACATCTGCTCCTCCCTCCCTGACACACTGCACCCTCTTCAGTTTGCCTATCGGACAAACAGAGCCACGGAGGATGCCATCGCTCTGGCAACGCACACCACCCTCACTCACCTGGAAAAAGGGAATACATATGCAAGGATGCTCTTCATCGACTACAGCTCGGCATTTAACACCCCTCAAAACTTGCCACGAAGCTCGTCGACCTTGGGCTGGAAACACCAATCTGCAGATGGATTCTAAACTTCCTCACAAACAGTCCCCAGGTGGTGAGAGTTGGTAAGCACACCTCCTCACCACTCATCCTAAACACAGGTAACCCACAGGGTTGTGTGCTTAGCCCCCTCCTATATTCCCTGTTCACACACGACTGTGTTGCTAAACACGAGTCCAACATCATCATCAAGTTTGCGGATGACACAACCATCATAGGCCTCATCACAGACAACGATGAGACAGCCTACCCAGATAGCAAGGAGACATTGAACAGATGTTGATTTTCCATCTGAACCATCAGAATCGTCATGCTTGAAATGTCAACACAAAACCAATGTTGAAACAACATTGAAATACTGATGAAACCTGACACTGACATTGAAATAACATTGATTCACTGTTGTTCTGTCATCGTTGATTGTTGATCTATTTATAGTTGACAAGGTGACAACAATCACGTTGAAAAACCATTGATTTATGGTTTCGCGGGAAATTAAAGCTGCTACCACTTGGACTATTCCATAGCCCCCCCTCTCACAGTGGTACATCCCTTCAGGTAACCATTGTCTTGTACGGTAGAGCGGGACATTAGATTTACTCTCAGCGGAATTGACCGGAGAAGGCATCAGTTCATGCACTGCACTGGCCTGCACCACGATTAATATAAGGTAAGAATGAATGACTTTTGTTCTATTCGTTATTTCCACGGTTGCATTTGAATAACAGTAAAAAACAAACAAACTTGTTAATGTAAAGTTTCGGACAAAATGTGGGAGCCCGAAATTGTGTCTACTTTCATCTTACAATCCGGCAACAAATAAACTGCACTGCGAACAAAGTCAACAAAGAAAACATTTTCATTTCATACTTTTCCGTTATATTCCCTTACAAAGCTAGCTAGCTAGCTGTAACGCTTCGAGGGTTCCTTTGTTCTTGCCGTCGCCTCGGCGCTTGACCCAGACTTTCGCTCTGCAGTTGCTTTTTAGCATAGTACTACAAAAAATTGTAAATCTGTGATATATGATTGATAAACGTAAAGGTAACTGTATAAATGTGTTCAATGACTTTGTTACTTTTAATGATTGGAGAGCACCCGCTTCGATTCGCACTCAATTCAAACTTTACGTTGCACGCTCACCTAACTTTACGTTGCACGCTCACCTAACTTTACGTTGCACGCTCACCTAACTTTACGTTGCACGCTCACCTAACTTTACGTTGCACGCTCACCTAACTTTACGTTGCACGCTCACCTAACTTTACGTTGCACGCTCACCTAACTTTACGATGCACGCTCACCTACCTTGCGTTTGCACCTTTTGTCAACACGTAAACTGCGTTTTATTATTTATTTATTAGTTTTTCGCCTCTCACTGCTTAAGCCATTAATCTTTCTGGAATTGTTTTTTTAAACAGATGCGACCTCACAAAAGATATTAGCTATGCAGTCAGACCTGACGACAGCTGTTAACGAACTCCGTGAGGAGGTCAGAGCCATCCGCCATCCCTGCTGAAATGAATCGGTAGATGCTGGGGTACTGCCTCTGGATTTGCCCTTGCACAACATTGAGGAGCTAAACAATGCAGAGGCAGCTCTTCAATCATAAGAGGCAAATAAGGCAATGGTAAGTATATAAAGGTTATGTACACTTTGTAACTATAAAGTGTAATAGCTGTCAGATGTGATTTAAATACATAACAACGGCCTGTTGATTAAACACACAAGCACTTGCATACACATTTAAGACATGAGACACGCTAATTCCATCTCTTAAAATGTGTCTATAGGTGAGACGCTTTGCCTTGATTGGAGGGACCACACTGGAGGTGCGAGTCCGCCGTGTAATGGCTTATGCCATTACAAACGAGCTGGCCTCGGTACTCAACTGGGCAGGGAAAAAAACCAAGGACCAGACAAAGCAAAAAATGGCATTTAAAGATACAGCGCTCTGCAAATGCATATATGGTGGTAAGTTTTACAGTTTTTTTGCTATATTACTTTGTCTTTCTTAATAACAAGACTTTCATGTCCGGTTAATCTGGAGATGGAGTCTTTGGTCTTTGGCTTGTTTAGTCCTCGGGTTGTAGTTGTACAGCCCGAGGACCCCATGTTTATTTTGTTTTAAAGGATACACGGCACACCATGCTAAGACTTATCACTTTTTCCGCTCATAGCTCTTTGGGAATCAAATGCGGCAGTTTGCAGATTTACGCCTGGTGACTTTCATGTTTATCAGCCTAGGAGTTTACATACTTTCTCCCCGCTGAAGACAGTTAACAAGAGCTTATTCATGTGCTCTAATTCACTTTTTGTGTTTGTGTGTGTGTATTTTTTTCCTAGATGGCCTGACGCAGCAGTTAGGGGCAAACTCTATGTCCGAGTTTGTCTTTGCACAAGCAGTGCAGAAATGGCTCCGATACGCCCCAGATCGTATGGGTATGGGTGGTGCAGGACGCACATCATGCATCCCCATCCCAGAGTAAAAAATTACAAACTTCTGTGAAACATATAAATGTAAATAGGAAACTGTCTTTTAATAAAGTATTTAGCAAACGAAACATGCCTATTGACCTTTTTTTTGTTTATTTTTTTTCTCTGTTACATCACATGCAATGCTTTCTTATTTTAGGATATTAATATTGACATGATACATTGTGAGACATTTGTTGTTGTTTTTTTTATAAAGGGTGTCCAATTTGAGGAATAAGTACAATTATGTGTTTAGGTGGTTTAAGTATTGATGGAAACATGCAGTAGTTTAGTATTGGTTAAAATACTTATAAAGAAAGGTAGATTTCCAGTCATGATTTAACTGTTGTTTTAATAAAAAGCAACTGTGCGAAAGAGGTGGAAAATCAACACCATAGCTCAACAGTGTTTCAATATCAGAATCTGACATTGTTTCAATGTCAGGTTTCAACATTGATTCAACATCAAAACCTGACGTTGTTTCAACATTAAAAAAGGGTGCAAGAGTGACGTTAGGTCAACGTCACACTTCAACGTTGGTTCAATGATGTCGCCTGATATTGACTCAACGTTGTTTCAATGTTTCCTTGCTATCTGGGTATAGAGAGGAGGTGATGGCACTGTACGTGTGGTGTCTGGAAAATAACCTGACTCAACATCAGCAAAACTAGAGAAATGATAGTGGACTACCGGAAACGACCAGTCAGGGAACACCAGCCCATCCACATCAACGGTGTCATGGTCGAAAGGGTCAGCAGCTTCAAATTCCTTGGAGTCAACATCACCGAGGACTTCTCCTGGACCCTTCACACAGACACTACTATCAGGAAAGCTTGCCAGCGGCTTTACTTCCTGAGGAGGCTGAGGAAGTTTGGCATGAATGCGAATATCACCTCAAATTTCTACAGGTGTGCGATCGAGAGCTTGCTGACGAGCTGCATTACAGTTTGGTACGGAAGCTGCTCTGCCAGCAGCCGTATATCACTACAGAGGGTGGTGAAGGCAGCAGAGCACATCACTGGCATAAGGCTTCCTGCCATTCAGGACATTTATCTTCAGCGATGCCTCCGTAAAGCACACAGCATCATCAAGGACCACAGCCACCCAGCACATCAGCTGTTCTCTTTGTTACCATCTGGCAGGCGTTACAGGAGTCTGTCTGCTCGGACTACAAGACTTAACCATCAAGCCATACGACACCTCAACCACAACACTTAAACACACACAACACAGTCCACAGGACGCACTCAGAAGCTACCCTGCAGTTTCACAAGTATTCTGTTTAATCTGCACTGGTCACTCCACTTTACTGATATTTACATTTTAAAAAAGTGCAATACTGTAATAACTACCACTAAAAAACTTTTGTACTGTTCAGTACTGCTGCTCATTCCTGTGCAATATCTCATCTGCCCCCCCCCCCCCCCCCCCATCACATTCCTATTTAAGATTGTCTTTATTTAATCACTAGTGTGTACATATATTTATATATAGATATATATTTAGTCACTTAACTGAAAATCTCTTTACTACGTCTCATTAATATTTTGCTCTTTACTATTTTTCTATTTATTTTTTATTATTTAATTTTTTTCTTCTACTGTACCATTTTGCTGAGTGACTGTCTTCTGCTCGTCAAATACATTTCATTGCGATGTTGAGCCTGTGCTAACTTGCATATGACAAATAAAAACTGAACAATGTCATCATAGGCAAGAATGAGCAGCTTTTATTTTTATAAAGCAGATTGTACATATATATTTATTATTTTACAGGCAAAGAAAAGGCATTTTAATGCCTCAATTTTTATCATGTGCACATAGATTTTCATAGGACGGTGCAGTGCTGTGTAATCATCGTTGTTGGAGATGGCACCCAACTATAAGCTACTGGATTGTGGGGTGTGCTTAATCTCTTTTTTACATGACTGTAGTAGTTTAATACTTCCTGCATAACCAAGGAGTTACTGTAGTTTGTAGATTGGACCGCTAGCAACAATTCTAACAGCATCACCATCAACACAGGAGCCACTGCTCTACTCCCTCTACACTTCAGACTGTGTGGCCACCCATGACTCCAACACCATTGTGAAGTTTGCTGACGACACAGTGGTGTTGGATGCCATCTCCAACAACGATGAGGCGGCCTACATGGATGAAGTGAAGAATCTGGCATCATGGTGTCAGGACAACCACCTCCAGCTGAACGTCGGCAAGACCAAGGAGCTGGTGGTGGACTTCAGAAGGAGTCAGCACAGAGACTACAAGCCCATTATCATCAATGGAGCTCCAGTGGAGAGGGTGCAGTCCTTCAAGTATCTTGGTGTCCACATCTCCTCAAACCTGACATGGTCTGCCCACATTCAGGTCCAGACCAAAAAGGCTAGGCAGCGCCTGTATCACCTACGACAACTGAGGAAGTTCAGGGTCTCTCCAAAGATCCTCAGGATTTTCTATACAGGCGCTGTGGAGAGCATCCTCACACAGAACATGACATCGTGGTTTGGGAACAGCTGTGTGAAGGACCAAAAAGCTCTCCAGAGAGTGATCCGTACAGCAGAACGTTGCTGCAGGATTGCTCTCCCCCCGTTTCAGGACACCTACACCAGGAGATGCCGGACTAGAGCAGCGCAGATACTGAAGGACCCGTCCCATCCTGGCAACAAACTGTTCCAACTTCTGCAATCTGGTAGAAGGTTCCGCAATCATCCGGGCAAGGACAGAGAGACTCAAGAGGAGCTTCTATCCCCAAGCCATCCGGGCCCTAAACACACACACCCGCCCTCTCACATCATCTATAATTGACTGAGACAGGACTCTCTTCCAAACACTCTAAACCCAGGCACAATGTACATTCCAAATTCCTTTAATTTTAAATATGTTTATATTGTCTATTCTGTAAAATAGTTAGATGTCTATTCATATTAATGTACAGAATTCACCTGCTTACTGCTACTACTGCACATTCACCCAATGTATATACTATATATATATAATGTTCTCTCCCCCCCCCCCCCCTCCCCATGATATATAGTAATAGGCATTGTCCCTGTGTCCCTGAAAAATTCATGTGTCATCAGCAAGCAAAGAGTCTGAGAATGAAGTGTTGCTCACAGTTTTTTTTTATCTGTTCTTTAGACTTAGGTTAGCAATTGTGCCCCACTCTGTCACCTTTACTATAAAGTATTATAGGGTTATAGCATATTATAGGGTTTGCATATTTTCCTCTGGGTGGAAACACTCTGATGAAGGATTGCAGGGATTTTCTGCATTTATTTATGAACTGTGAACTTGATCTGAAAGAGAGAAACATGTGGGAAAACATGAATGACTATACTGCAAGAGTTTTTTTGTTTTATATGTAAAAGCAGCAGATGTCAGAAGGAGAGAGTCACTAAATGTAACTACCCTGAATGGTTATTGCAGAAAAATGCATTGTTTTCTCAAAACCACAGTTTGCTTTGGAAAATCTTGATGTTATCCTCTTAAATGTGAAGTTTTGAAACAGCTTAAGCAGTTCACGTCGTAAACATTTAAGTCAGACTTGTGAGTAATAAAATTCCTTTTGTCTTGGATCATGCCAGCTTAGTTCAAAGAGGACATTCAGGTTTAAGGGGAATGTACTTGCTGACTCTATGCCTGTATTGATTATAAGAACCGTCCGTGATGCATCTTTTTTCCCCTGCACTGATTAGATCGTGCTTTGACTGCAAGCTTTTCACAACTAATTTAGAAGGTATTGGAAATTGACTAAAGCACATTTGTATTTATAGCTAAATCATGCCTTATCTAGTAACCCAATGCCACACATTCCTTTTTGGTTTTGTATTTTTTTTTTTCAACCAGATTCTGAAAATAAATAGTAGTTAGTAACCCGCTAACCAGGTAGACAGCATCTCCATTGTCTTATGAGCACAGGAGCCTCAGCTGCTGTCTTAGTAAACAGCTGGCCATTAGTGTTGACTTCAGTAATAGGTACAGTAGCATTAAAATCCCACCAGGGAGCCATTTGATCACCTGTCTGCTGCAGTTACCAAGACAACATAAATGAGATGATGGCTGCATGATTTTTTTAGTGTTTGTTTCACTTTTTTAATCTGAACTGTGTCATGAGGATGTTTTCCTATTGTCTGTGGTGATACAAAAGAGGGTGGTTTTAGGTTAATAATAAGGAGTTTTACATAGACATATTGGTGAGCAGGTGTTCCACACATGGAGACTTCTGCATGCTTCTTACAGTACCTGAAATATGTCACAGTCTTTTTTTGCTGCTGTCATTGGGTAACCGTGGGCAGACTGTTTCATACTAGTTTAGCATATGCTTGGGATCTTCCATGGCAAATATCTGTCTCAGTTATAACTGCTTTTTCCTTATATGTGAGCAGCCAAACTCAGATTATGTAAATGTGCTGCATTACAGTAAGGATGGAGCTTTTGTTGGGTTTATAGCTACAGTGGGGCAAAAAAGTATTTAGTCAGCCACCGATTGTGCAAGTTCCCCCACTTAAAATGATGACAGAGGTCAGTAATTTGCACCAGAGGTACACTTCAACTGTGAGAGACAGAATGTGAAAAAAAAATCCATGAATTCACATGGTAGGATTTGTAAAGAATTTATTCGTAAATCAGGGGGGAAAATAAGTATTTGGTCACCTCAAGCAAGGAAAATCCCTGGCTCTCACAGACCTGTAACGTCTTCTGTAAGAAGCTTTTCTGTCCCCCACTCGTTACCTGTATGAATGGCACCTCATCATCTGTATAAAAGACACCTGCCCCAGCCTCAACCAGTCAGACTCCAAACTCCGCCATGGCCAAGACCAAAGAGCTTTCGAAGGACACCAGGAAAAGAATTGTAGACCTGCACCAGACTGGGAAGAGTGAATCTACAATAGGCAAGCAGCTTGGTGTGAAAAAATCAACTGTGGGAGCAATCATCAGAAAATGGAAGACATACAAGACCACTGATAATCTCCCTCGATCTGGGGCTCCACGCAAGATCTCATCCCGTGGGGTCAAAATGATAATGAGAACGGTGAGCAAAGATCCCAGAACCACACGGGGGGTCCTGGTGAATGACCTGCAGAGAGCTGGGACCAAAGTAACAAAGGTCACCATCAGTAACACACTACAACGGCAGGGAATCAAATCCCGCAGTGCCAGACGTGTTCCGCTGCTGAAGCCAGTGCATGTCCAGGCCCGTCTGAAGTTTGCCAGAGAGCACATGGATGATACAGCAGAGGATTGGGAGAATGTCATGTGGTCAGATGAAACCAAAGTAGAACTTTTTGGTATAAACTCAACTCGTCGTGTTTGGAGGAAGAAGAATACTGAGTTGCATCCCAAGAACACCATACCTACTGTGAAGCATGGGGGTGGAAACATCATGCTATGGGGCTGTTTTTCTGCCAAGGGGACAGGACGACTGATCCGTGTTAAGGACAGAATGAATGGGGCCAAGTATCGTGAGATTTTGAGCCAAAACCTCCTTCCATCAGTGAGAACTTTGAAGATGAAATGAGGCTGGGTCTTCCAACATGACAATGATCCAAAACACACCGCCCGGGCAACAAAGGAGTGGCTCCGTAAGAAGCATTTGAAAGTCCTGGAGTGGCCTAGCCAGTCTCCAGACTTCAACCCCATAGAAAATCTGTGGCGGGAGTTGAAAGTCCGTGTTGCTCGGCGACAGCCCCAAAACATCACTGTTCTTGAGAAGATCTGCATGGAGGAATGGGCCAAAATACCAGCTACTGTGTGTGCAAACCTGGTAAAGACCTATAGTAAACGTTTGACCTCTGTTATTGCCAACAAAGGTTATGTTACAAAGTATTGAGTTGTATTTTTGTTATTGACCAAATACTTATTTTCCACCCTGATTTACGAATAAATTCTTTACAAATCCTACCATGTGAATTCATGGATTTTTTTTTCACATTCTGTCTCTCACAGTTGAAGTGTACCTCTGGTGCAAATTACTGACCTCTGTCATCATTTTAAGTGGGGGAACTTGCACAATCAGTGGCTGACTAAATACTTTTTTGCCCCACTGTATCTGTTCATCTGCTCTAAATGCAATCATTACATTTGTGGGCAGCAGCTCTAATCTCAACCTTTACGTCTGAGCCTCAGGGCTCATTTAGAGCATCTCTGGCACAGAGGCAGGGTGGTATCACTTCCATTTAGATGAACAACCAATCTGAGGTTTTCCTCTCTTCCAGGCTTCAACCATGTGGCTGCTAAACACCCATGACAGTCTTGATCACCACATTGACTTTCTGCCACATTGACTGCTGATTTGTTCAGCTGCCCCTCACAAGCTCACAGCAATATTACTGCAGCACCTAATTACACTTTATAAACCTCATGGTGCACTTAATTTATAACACGTGAATACAACAATTAAATATACATTAGGACTGGGACATGCCATCCTGATTTCAGAAAGTTGAGACACTGTGAAATAAAAACAAAACTGAACCCCATTTACTTGGTTTATTTATTGTTAAAGTAATTTTGAAACCAACATCTTCTATAGAAAGAAAGAAAAAATGGGGGAAAACACTATGGAAATAGGCAGATTTTAGAATACAATTTCTCAGCATAAATTGTGTTAAAATATAACCAAATAAATAAAAAGTTGTGGCAGAATTAGTACCGTATTTCCCAGACTACAAAGTGCACCTGAATATTAGCCGCGCAAGCTAAAATCAGGGGAAACTCCTGTTTTGTACATACATTAGCTGCACCTGAGTAAAAGCCGCAGGTGTTTTAATGTTTAGTTACCATATGTAAGAGAATATGCACAAAGGGAATTGTCAGGAAAGAGATGGCTGTTTGGGACCACATCCCTTTTATTAATATTTTGAAAAACAAGCTACCGGTACATATTTGCATAACTTTTTACATATATGCACAAGTACCGGTAATTACAAGTACGAAACATGTACTGGGCTTTATAAACGAGTAACAAATGTAGTGTATAACAATAACCTACAGCACACCAGAAAAAGAAATTTGGCCTACCTTTTAGGCTCAGGTGCAGTAACACGGCTTTAACAAGAAGAAAAGTCAGTCATTCACCACCAACTTTCTCTTCTTCCTGCGCACTAAAATCCATAAAGTCCTCTTCTCCAGTGTCGGAAACGAACAGGCTCAGGATGGCATCATCCGCGTGGATGACGAGCGGCAATAAATCATTCACCAAAACTGGTCGCATGTGAAGAGCAAGTTTTGCCCAAGTCTGCCAGTGGCGTCTCCCACTGAACGCATAGTGCTACTTTGAACGCACGATTCACACTGATGTCGAGTGGCTGCAGGTGCTTCATTGTGCCTCCAGGAATCACAGCTGGAATCAAGTTTGTGCTCTTAATGGCTGCTTTCACAGAATCTGTGATATGGGCCCTCATGCTGTCCAAAACAAGCAACGCTTTTTTTGGCGAAAGAATCCTCCAGGTCACTTCCCATAGCACTCTTGCAGCCATTCCTTCATTACGCTTTCCACCATCCACCCATTCTTGTTGACCTTAACAGAGATGCCGCTTGGGATCTCTTCTCTTGGCATAGTCATCCGCTTAAAGATCACCATTGGCGGAAGTTTAAACCCTGATGCTGTGCAGCCCAGCACACAAGTGAAATTCATTCTCTCATGGCCAGTGGTTCTCACCGTGATGGTTGATTCGCCTTGCTTGTTAACAGTCCTAGTGAGGGGCAGGTCAAACGTCAACGGCACTTCATCCATGTTTATAATCTCGTCCAGTCCGATGGAATATTCGTTTATCTTTCTTAGTGTGAATTTGCGGAGGTTTGTTATTTTCTCTCCGTAGTCGGGAGGGAGTTGCTGACACACAGTCATCTGCGCCTTGATGGACAGTCCTTTTCGTTTCATAAATCTGTGACACCAGGATGGCCCACCTCTGAAATTTTCTATCTTCGACTGTTGGCGACTGTTTTGGCTTTTAGTTGGATCTGCACAGTTGAAACACCTCGCCCGTTTGCTCTCTTTGTGTTCACCCAGTCTTCAATACAGTCTTCAAGTTTGGGCCATCTGCTCTTATTTCCTCTGAAAGCTTTTTTCGTCTTTTTGCACAGAGCCAGTTCATCAAGCTGGCGTCTCCAACGTCTCACCATTGATTTGTTTATACCAAGGGTACGTGCAGCAGCTCTATTTCCCTTGCTGAGTGCCAAATCGACTGCCTTTAATTTGAAAGCTGCATCATATGCATTTCTTTTGTTTGCCATACTGAGGGTTTGTGAATGAAAGCTTTCTTTGCTCCTGTAATACTCCTCTTGCTAATCAAGTTTGTTTTTCGCGCTCCGGACGGACATGTGACCAGCATACCACTCTTGTACTCTTGTGTGTCTGATCACATGCCCTTCCGCCAGGCAACGTAGTGCCGTACAACAGCGGAACAACCAAAACAAATCCTCTTACGATATCACAAAAATCATGGCCAATCCATAGAAAAGCCGCACCTGACTAAAAGCCGCAGGGTTCAAAGCTTGTGCAAAAAGTAGCGGCTTATAGCCCGAAACTTACGGTACATAAAAATTCAGAGTTAGCAAAAATCTCTGTAACAAAGATGAGCTTAGCACTAAAGTGGCTTTGGGTCATTAGGAGGGACAGCTAAAATCAAAAATTGCTTAAGAGAGTTAAAGTATCAGTTAATTTGTGTATTTGTTTTTTTTAATGGCCATTTCAAGGAAGAAGCTAAGTTGTTATATGAGAATGTGACGGATGGAGAAGGTTGTAGGCTATCTCAAGATTTTTGTCTTCTTCTTCATGATGCAGTGTTGCAGAATAGGAGACATTACTTCTTCTGCCAAGTTGGTCTGTTATAATAGGTGATCAGTGCCTGTTCTGGACTGAATGAGTTGGTCTAATGAAAAGCCTTTTCAGTGAGATGTCATCTGTCAGTCACCATTAGACAGTGCTGTGTAAACAGTGGCTGACAGCAGAGGAGGTTTTGTGCATGTTAGATATAAAACATGGATTAAGCCAGAATGAAAACCAATCCCTTATTTTCACATTTTAACTGAAGGAGACAAAACAAACAGCTGTGCAGTAGATGGTAAACTCTGCATCTGTTTTTGGTGTCATTTTGTTTTTTCCAGAATGGTACTGACTACGGGTTCCTGGTGCGTCAGAATTCTGAACTTCTGCGAGCCCTGGATGAGCTGGAGAAGACTTGTGCTACACTAAGGGAGGAGAATGGTCTGCTGGTAAGACTAAAAATATAACAGAGGGCGTGTAGACTTGAGTGAAGGTTTTGTAAGAAAGTAGGCCAGGTGCACAGACGGTGAACAAAAAGATGTAACTCCCTTTGCTTCTTTTCTTCAGTCATTTTATGCAGGTGTTTGAGTTCCAACTTGCAGATTTGAATCATTATTAAGCCTTTCTGAATAACTGCGTGATTTATTTTTTTTGCCGCTGCTGTGTTAGCATTTGCTGCATCCCTTTTTTGTTTAGCGGAAGAGCAGTGCCCCAGAGACTGAGGAGAAGGTCAGGCGGCTGAGGAGAAAGAACACAGAGCTGGCTGTTCTTGCAAAGAGGTTGGAAGAGAGGGCTCGGAAACTGCAGGAGGCCAACCTCAAAGTGGTATGCAGCACATATAAAATAGCTCAAACATTCCCACAGCGAACTGAGTCGCCCAACAGTGTGGCTGCAGTGACTCTGAACCAATGGTACATGGACAGGGTTTTTATATAGTGCGTTTCTACTCTACCTGAGCACACATACGACATGCCTCATTCACCAATTCATACAAGCACTTTTTCTGTGCTTAAGTGTTTTCTATCTAACATTCACACACTCACACGAGTAAATTGAGATTTAGTATTTTGCCCAAGGCATGCAGATTGGAGCAGCCAGAGATCAAACCACCATACTTCTGATTAGTAGACCTGCTGTACCTGCTGTACTACCACACACACGCAGCAAGTGACCCCTTATCAATCCAAATCACATTGTCATAATGCCTGATAATAAGTTAGAAACAGAGTCACAGAGCATGTGAATAAAATGGTACAAAGAAATAATTCTCGACACAAGAAAACATGACAAAATGAATTAACACCTCACACACTATTTATTAAATATGAAAAAAATTGAGTTGTGGAGTGTGTGATCTTCTTTTCTTACATGAATAAAAGCAGCCTTGTACACCAAATATTGTAATGCATAGAAATGAGATGCGAAAGAAAACGTTTTCAAACAAAGAAGTTCCATAAGATGTAATTTACACTTTTATTAAAGAGATCTAGCAAAAGACTGTAGAAACTAAACACAGTTGTCAAATACTAAATCCTTCTGGCCATGCATTGTTATTGCTAATGAGACAGCTCATGAATACTGTAAATCTGAGATAGTAACTGCACTGTCCAATGTACTTCCTCTTTTTCTTCACGATGCAGTGTTTGCAGGATAAGAGACAGCACTTCTTCTGCTAAGTAATCCTATTATATTATATTATATTCCTATTGTAGTAGGTGATCAGTGCCTGTTGTGGACTGTATGAGTTAGTCTAATGAAAAGCCTTTTTAGTGAGCTGTCATCAGATAGTAGCTGCACTGTCAGATGGACAAGTACTGGTTGTTAGTTAGATATCATCTATACCAGTGGTCCCCAACCTTTTTTGCACCATGGACTGGTTTATGTCCGACAATATTTTCACGGACCGGCCTTTAAGATAAGATAAGATAAGAAAACCTTTAATAGTCCCACACGTAGGAAATAGGGAAAATATACAGCGTCAGCAAAATGTATATCTGTATGCCCTTTGCTTCCTTATGATATACAGCAGTAGCTTTAGATGCCTGTTCTCTGTTTAGTGGTTTTTTAACATAACAGACATTAGACACTGAAACCATCTTATACATAGTCATCATTGGCACCTACACTGTTTATTCAGTATTGTTTTATAGTTAGAAAATTTCACTTATGATTAAAAAGCACTATGTTTGATAAGCAACATATGGATAATCCATAAAACTGGTTACAGAGATTATACAAATCCACTATTTTTAAAATTAAAAATACTAAAATTCACAGATCTGGTTCATTTTCTCACTGCGCAAATTATGTATAACGCAATAAACAACCTACTTCCTGACAATATTCTAAAATTGTTTTCTAAAAGGGAACGGGGGATACAATTTGAGGGGGGGAATTAAATTTAAAACATCCCTGCATCCGTACATCACTAGCAGGTTTTTGCATCTCTGTGTGTGGAGTGAAGCTGTGGAATAGACTAAGTAAAGAACTGAAGCAAAGTCCCAGTATGACTCAGTTTAAAAAACGGTTCAAAAATATGGTTTTTGCAAAGTACAGGGAGGAGTTCGGGCTTTGATCAGGTGCTCTCACCCACTACTTTCACAATAGGGATGTATATATAAGTGTGTGTGTGGGTGCACAAGTATGTTTATTTAAGTATATATATCTGTAAATTTGTATATCTTTTGATGTGTTACTGGGGTCATTAAAAAAATCTTTTTTTCTCTGTTGTTGTTGTCATACTATTTTAACATGTTCAAAATAAAGATACAATACAATACAATCAAGGATCTTGGTATGAATTACAGATTATCAGTGAAGCTGCCATTCTAGTTGATGAATCTATTAAATTACATACCACACCATTATCCAGAGTTAGAGTTGGAATAGTCAGACAGCCCATGACATCAACGCCAGACATAATCATGATAGATCAGCTCATCTCAGTGCCAGTTCAAATCAGTGGATAAGTCAGCTGATACTCTCTTATGCATCCACATGGCAGATCACATATAGGACATGCTCCCTGACTTTCTATGTATGTGCATCAAAGGGTGGGAGAGTTCCAGAGCAGAGCCATGCCCAAAGATATAAATCAGTTGTGGTAAAACTACACCAACAAAGACTGCACTGGAACTGATTGGCTTGGTACTGTCCTTTGCTGGTCTTTGCCTATTGATGAATCAGTGAGCTACCAGTGCCAGTACTAATATTCCACAAGAGCATTCCTGCAGACCAGAATGAGACTTGGAAAGTTTAAAAGTATTCTACTGATTCTAGTTCTTTTTACAACTGTTGATCCCCTTAGTTTCCACTCATATCTCATGTGTCTTCACGACTGTATTCCAACGTTTCTGCTGATGAATATGTATTTTCTTTGCAGGTCAATTCCCCATCTTTGATGAGACCTGGGTCAGTTGAACAGTACAAGAGGGCATTTGCCCGTCAGCGAGCTCGGGACCTGGCCCAGCATGCCGATGTACTGCTCTCTAAAGACAAGGAAATTGCTGCCCTGCAGCAGGAATGCAGAGAGCTGGAGGCTCGGCTGGGTATCACTAAGGTATTTATAACTCATCTCCTGCTGAGTAAATTCATCCAGCCTAGATTGAAATGTGGGCACTAATTTGGCCTCAATTTCTCAGCTGAAAGCTGATTTAAAGTTTTAAGCAGTATTCCATCTACCAAACTCATTGTCACCACTGCCACAAGCCTGCTCTCTGCTGGACAGCATGGGTACTGCTCATCCTAACCTCCTCTTAAGCCCCTGTTGCAAAGGCTGCGTCACTGCTGATGTCTAGATAGATGACATTGCAGGAATAGGCTGTTCTTAATTACCAGTGACTTGAAAGCTGATTCTCTTGAGTGTGAACATCTGTTGGGTTTCATAATACTGGATGTTGCAGGGTTAGCTGTACATTGACATAATAAAAATGTGCTGACTCTTGTGTTTATTAGAAACTGTAGTGGAACATCCATATTCTTTTATTCTTTAATTTAATATTTAGTACCTGCAGGATGCAGTTTGAAAACAACACAAACAATAATGTGCTAAACTGAAACTGTTGTCTTGTGGCTGTGTTTAATGGATGTGTGTGTGTGTGTGTGTATATATATATGTATATATATATATATATATATATATATATATATGTATGTATGTGTGTGTGTGTGTGTGTGTGTGTGTGTGTGTGTGTGTGTGTGTGTGTGTGTGTGTATGCAGGGCTCCCCTATTCCATCTGGTAGAGGGGAATTTGAGAAGCTTCTTAGGGAGTCTCAGAAGGAGGTGCTGCGGCTGCAAAGGCAGCTGTCGGTCACATCATCCAGAAAGCAGCATGACCATATTCCTGACCACGATGCTGCAGTGAAGAGTGGGGAACATGTGAAGGAGGAAGGGCGAAAGAAGGTAAAGTCATTTTCATCACACCAGAAAACATTCAGACTCTGCACTGACCCCTGTTGGTCTTAATCAGCTTTAAAAAGGCAAATGAACTCTGTTTATGCACATTAAAAGTGAGATAAAATTAGCTATTACAAACAGGCCCCATCATGTAGTTAAATCTAGAAACATTTATGGTCTCAGAGTGTAGTTGGAATTATAGGAATGTAAAACATAACGCTGTGAGTACCGAAACTCAGGGTTTGTTTATGTTGTCATGGATGTTTTCCAGTGTTATATAATGGCTTGTTGTTGGACTCTATACTAATCTGTCACAGGCCATAATGAGATGATTCCCTCTCTTGAACTTGGGCCTGATCAAAGACACAAAAGTTCATTTAATGCTGTTTTCAGTTCTTAGAAACAGCTCTACTCCAGAGGAGGGATGCTCTGGATATTAGTCACTGGCTGGAAAGTAGAAAAATACACACATCCCCTAAATATAGGAAAAGGTTTCTTGTGTGGATTATGTGGATTATTGTAATGGTAAAATTCATTCTTTATCGCTTAACATCTGTAACAGAGAAAAATGTCATTTCTCTGGTCAATTTTAGAGGTACAGTTGCATCATATCCATGTCATTTAAATGCATACATCTAATAATGTTTCTTTATTTTTTGTAAAATTTTCACTGCCTGTGGAGTGAAGTAAATTCTCTGCCTGTGGAGCTCAAATGAGAATGCCGATTGTGGTAATCTCTCATTTGTGGGACGCAAACACGCACTGCCAGTGGCACACGCACACCCAGAAAGGGGCCATGTTGTGTGAACTCTAATCCCCTCTAACAACAGAATGGTACAGTCCAGTAATCCGCTCGCTGTTGCTGTGGCAGCGGTGAGAGGGTTTTGGGTGGTAGGTAAGACTCCAGCCGCAGTAAAGACTTTTCTATCTCGCCCTGCTCTGGATAACTAGCAGGCCAAGGGAACCCTTGACGTTGCCACAGATCACACGAAAGGGGTAGGTCATCTTGTGAGTTTTGCTGTCTCTGGAACTTAGTAAGGTCTGTCTCTTGTAGTGCTTCTGGGCTAACCTCATATGTATGTGTGTGTGCTTGAAGCCGTGCAGGACTCAAAGTTGAGACTTGACACTGAAAATGAGTCAGTGTCATGACATATTGGGAGGGTGAGAGAACTGGCTCGAGGCAGCTGGTGTTTCATTTGCGTTAGATATTAAAATCAGCTGCTTATGCTGTTACATGCCCCATCTTACTATTCCGACTTGAGTTGTATCTAAAGGGATTTGTCTTTAAGGACTTATAGCTTTTGTTGTTTGCTTTTTTAAAAAAATATTAATTTCAGTAAATCCTGTGCTAAATCCCACCCTTGTCTATGATGGACTGCCACTTTCTTACAGTGCAGAAAGACAGAGCAAGCGGGAGGCCTAGTCAAGGGCAGCCTGTCAACCCAGTTTTGTAACAGTCATATTTCACAGCTTCCAGATGTAGAATTTAGACAGACAGACTTAGTGACATGGTGCTGCAGCGTTTGATTGGTGGACATCGATATGTTCCGTATTAAAAAAGAAAATAAACGGCCAGGCCAATCCATTAAGGTGCTTTTAAAAGAAGTGATCCAGTTACCCGTTTCAGTAGTCTGCAGGGATTACACCAATGTGCTTATGGCATTCAGGGCCTGCTGAATGGGATCTGACCCTGCTTTAGTACGCATGGCCCCAGGGTGTACTTTAATATACATGGACCACATCAGCGTGAAGTGTCCATACCTCATCATGTGAGGCAGGGTGTGAGGAGAGGTGGGGTGTCTGAGCTAGGGCCTGGTCTGATACAAACACAAGAGGCAAACATGCTGTAGTCTCAGCATAAAACAGACGCTAGGTGCACCTGCTTCCTTCATCAGGTCATTTATTGGTAAATGACTTACATGACTGTGTTTACACATCCTGTAGGATTTGAGTATTTACTTAACTAATTTAATTTTCGTTCTTGACTTTATTTAGGGACTCTTTTTTATTTAAACAGTCATTACTTTATTCACCTCAGTTTGAATGTGCAATTCGATAAGACAGTGTTTCTGATTTCTGCAGGGTCAGACAAACACTACCACTTGACAAGCGCTTGATCAGTTATACATCTATGTTGCATGTAAGCTTGGCCTTGAATGTATTAAAAATGGTAGATGGAATTAAAATCTTTTCATGACATTACTGAAGAAAAGAGAAAGGATAAGGTTGCATTGTGCTTGATTAATGATACATTCAACCTCTCAGGCTCACTGCATAGCTATTTCCATGTGTTATCCAGAAGGATTCAACTTAAAAGTTTCTAAATAACAAAATTATCAAGTATCCAGTTGAAATCTGTAGATGACAGAGGTTGGAGTATTAGTCTAACTGATGTTCACAGCCTGTGGCTGTTAAAGAGAACTAATTTAACCACTGTCTTGAAGTAACAAAAAACTCCTGACTTTGATCTGGATATTTTCTAATATCTTCTTTCTACAAATATGGAACCTCCTTATTCTAAACTGAAGTTCAGTCTGCTTGGATTATTGATCTCATATTTAATTAGACTTTTCACAGAGAGTCGGACCCCTGAAATTGTAGACATTATCAAATGATGATTTTACTAGAGCATATGACCATTTATGATCTGCTAGTCTGTGTTATATTGAGTTTGTTTTCCCAACTGGCTCAGATAAAAACAGAGAATGTGTAACATCAGCGTTTTATTGCGGATAGCTGATATGACTACTTGCAGCAGAGATAATATGCGCTCACTAAATGTGGGACACAACTACCCAAAGTTTTTACTTTTCAAATTTAAAATGGGCAGATGCAAACCACTGCATCTTAAAATTGGACTAGTTTGTCACCCAGAAACTCCAAGCCATGTATTTGATAGAATTTCTTGCAGATGTGTTAAAAAACCCCTCAAGAGAGAAATCTCCTATAGGTAACTCACATCATGCCCTGATTTGATTTACTCTGTCTCTCAAGGAAATATCCAGCCATAAATTTAAATAAATAAAAGTGGCTTAAGATAAGTAGCATTTCTTCACTTAGGTGGTTAGATTGAAACAACTGCCGATTCTTTCCTTCACTTGTTTAAGTAAATACAATGCTCAGAGGGTTATTTTTATTTTTTGTTGCAGGATTTACTTTTGATATTTTTTCAAACTAAATTCAGTGTTGCTCAGTTAAACAAGTAAGAATTCTCATGTATTTCATTGGAATAAAGGACTAGAACACCTGTTATGTAATACTTACCAGGTATAATTAATACTGTTGCGTGGGTACCGCCTGCCTCTGACCAAGCATTTCATAATCATCATCATCATATGGGAAAAACCCCACAATAACACAGTAAAGAGAGTATTAATGTCTAGGGTTTGTCTCTAATTAAGTTATAGTTTTGCTGCTGTATATAGGCCAAGATGCAAAGACTCTCACTAGGCTGAGTTGATCTATCCTCTGAATTGTCTGTATAAGAATAGAGACCGAAACTCAACACCATATTTAAGCAAAATCTCTAAAACAAGAACAGCCTGTTCGGTCATAGTAAGTTTTGTTAGGTTAGTGTGTTGGCATATAAACCTTTGAAATGATTCATAATAGCCTAAGCTGTGCTCTAATGCTCTCTGTCAGTTTGACAGCCGCTTTATTCCCCACAACAGTGCATAAATGTGGCATTATGTAATATTCGCCTCTCTGTGCTCATTCGCCAAAACCATGTCAGAATTATATCACACATCGCATGAACTCTTATTATATTTGCTTTGAACCCATCATCTCTTTAGATAAAGGCTTGCTCTTTTAGGGAGCTTGACCTGTATTTTAAAAATAATGTAAACCTCCTGATTTATCTCTGTAAACAACATTTTTTTCATGAAAACACCGCAAACATAGTCACTACTTTTGATAAAGTGTGTTGTTTAATAATGAAAGAGCAAAGTTCAG
Source organism: Neolamprologus brichardi (assembly GCF_056152115.1). Classification (NCBI taxonomy): domain Eukaryota; kingdom Metazoa; phylum Chordata; class Actinopteri; order Cichliformes; family Cichlidae; genus Neolamprologus; species Neolamprologus brichardi. The sequence goes on from NC_142113.1 coordinate 8,443,070, forward strand.
GTATGTAGCATGCAAGCACAAGTGGACTATTATGTTAAAAAAGTTGATAGAAGAGTTAGAGTGTACCTCACCCACCATGCTGTATGGCTGCCAGGTTGTAGCAGAAACTCCACACACTTAAGCCAACCCACTGAATGGGCGTGTACTCCTGCAAGCTAATTAGAAATGACAAGAAGACTGACTAGTTTAATTATGTCAGACCAGTTACAAAGATGGGAATTTTGCCAGGATGATGGGATCATCTAGCCTGTCCTCACTTGAGAGGGTCATGATGGGATGTTAAATGACCACCAAAAGGAACAAGGAGAACAAAAAGCAGCAGCGAGCCTATTTAAAACCCTCTTTCCTGGGCACTTTTTTTGACCGGGGGCCAATGGATTTAGTGCCTCCTGCTGGCCTTTCGTCACCACTACTAACACCATCTGGCCTTGTATCCAACAGATAAACCAGGGGTGGCTTTGCTTAACTTCACAGGCATGCCACTGATTAGATTCTGTCACAATGACTTTTGAACCCCATAGTCTGTATCCACCGTGCAGCCTGAACGGCTTCTTTAAAAAAAAAAAAAAGGTGGGGGAAACTAACAGTGTGGTGTCAGAATGCTATTTTCATGCTGCAGATGATGGTGTTGATGCTGTGAAATGAGTATCTTGATGTCTAGTATCTAGTAGAGAGAATCAGCTGCTTTATACAAAAAAGAGCTGTCTCCAGTTTAGAACACTTATTCCGTTATTGGCATGTTGTTTTTAGTGACAGCTTGTGTTTTCTAAAAATAATGATGACTGCATACAGCTGCCAGAAGACAATACTTCTAGTCATTCAAGGCGAAGGTCCTATCACAATCTTGTCATAGTTCCTAGTGAAACTACAACACGCTTCTGTTCATGATGGACGAGTCTGGAGATCATTTGGTTTCAGTTTTAGCTCACTTTCTTTGTTATCGTATGCAGCGGTTGTGGGCAAGAGTCACCCTTATCTCATTTGAATAGTTTCTTAACATAATAAGGTCCAAGAGCATCTTCATCTTGTGAATATGCTACCACATCATTCTTCTCTAGAGACAGCTGATGCAAACTTTGCACAAATCAAAAACAAATACATTTTTTTGCAAACAGAATCTTACACACATATATATATATATCGTGTCAGAGAGAGAGAGAGATATATGGCATAGATCATACTGTTTTTTTTGGCTATAAATGTTTTTCATACAGCATATGAATTCCTGAAGTAGTCTGCTGATCCCCAGGTGAATCCTATCTTAAACTGGTGCGTCTAATGTCTATAGTAATAGTCTTCCAGTGTAAAAGCAAAGAGATTGTAAAGGAGAGATCCCATTTGCTGCACGTGGCAGAGCGCCTTTGATCCTGTTATTGGGTCCTGGCCTTGGCTACACTAGCACAGTTCTCTAGGCATAAGTAGGTTTGCTCTAAAATTAGATACTGATTCCCGACTCTTAACCTTTAACCAGTGTTAGCCTGTCCCCCCCACCTGGATATTCATTAGAAGGATCATACAGTGTATGAAGATAAATATGTGACTGTTCCAGAAGTGTAACCTGCTGTGAAACAGTCCAGTCATTGCACGCAGCCTAATTAGATAGGACAGCCTTTCCGCTAGTGTGTTCTAGTCTTGTTGGAAGCCAGAGGGAATCCCCCTGGATTACTCATTGATTGTAGATGGAACACTGGGAAGGAGGCTTGTTAATAATCCCTGTTTCACAGTGGGGGATGCGAGTGTAAAGATAACTTAACAGTTGACAGTTATACATTTGCTCCCCATTCTGTAGCTGTGTCAGAACTGTATTTTTTCTTCTTCTTTTTAAATTTTTTTACTTTTACATGTAAAGTGAATGATTCCTCCTGTCTCTCAGGTTGTAGGAGAGACCCCGTGTGTGGTATTAGATGAAGCTCCATCCAGGTCTGAGAGAGCTCCCGGAGAAGAGGAGTCGGGGCTGCGAGTGACGCCCGTACTGGGCCTTAGCCCGCCCCCCTCCCGTAAGGAGGAAAACACAGAGAAGCAGCGTCTACAGTTTCTGGTAAGTGAAGAGGACTGTAGTTTTCATTTCCCTTTTCTCAGACCAATCATTACACTGTAAATAAAGGGACACTTTACTCCACCAGCAAGTCTTTTCTGTTGCAAATGTCAGTTTACTGTCTTAATGAAGACGGGAAATCTTAACAAAGCAGTTTGTATTTAATAACCTGCTAAATATTCATCATGTTCAAATGCTATGTGTATAATAGAGCTGCTTGCTGATATTTAAGAGTTAGTGATACAGACTGTTATTAGATGTCACCTGAATGGCTTTCAAGTCATTCCCTGTCTCCAAAGTCATTCTTACACACCTCGCATTGGCTAAATCTACATATTGAGTGTAATTATAGGGAGGGTTCTATGTTTGTATTTTTATTTGAAACTGAAGCAAGGATATCAGTGCTGTGACTGAGCTGACTTCCACTGAAGGAAAATCTACAGTCAAATTTGTTATGTAATGCTGGGATTATTTTTGATCTTGTCCTTTGGAAAAGTAGCACATCACCCTTTCTGATGCTTCAAGTAGGATACAAAGCATAAATAGACCTTGTTTCCTTCAGCTCTGCATTTTTTCTCAGAATAAAAAATGCAACATATTGGACAATAAAAAACATCAGATAAGTTACATGTGATATATCAGGAACAGCTGAACGCAATTTCATTACCTTTGACACAAACATTTACTTTAATTCAACAATAAACTGATTATATTCTGTTGGTCAGTGGTCAAGATTTGCCTCACAAAACAAATCACATTTGGATGGAAACTGAATTAATGACACAAATCTTCTTGTCTTGTCCATTGATTAAATTCTTTTAAATATATATATGTAAGTAAAGTGCAACTTGGCTATTCAGTTGAGTTCAGTTCACTCGTTTTCTCCACAGTGTTTTGTTTGACAAATAGCTGGTGAAGCCTTACCCCATACACTAACTAGTTTCTTCATAAAGTGACTATTAGTCCAAGGAGGAAGTGGTATCTTGACAGTGAACTATATCATAACAGCAGAGTAAACACTGAGATTGATCAGAAGGTGATCACCATGCAGGTAATATTTTTAGCTTTACTAGTGACAACAGTCAGATCAGTGCTTTAGTCCAGACTGAAATATCTCGACATCTATGGAAAGGAGTGCTTTGGAATTTTCCATTGATATTGATCATGTCCAGAGAATGAATTCATTAGTTTGTTTTCATCTAGCTTCATCATTAAGTCATAATCTTAATTTGCTTAATGCTTTGATTTGTCACCAAATATCGCCAAAACAGATGGCAGTACTCTCAGGCTGAGCTGTTCTTTGTGTTTAGTGCAAATGTTAGCATGCTAGCACTAGCACTGTCAAATTCAAATTTTATTTGTCACATACACAGTCATACACAGTATGATATGTAGTGAAATGCTTGGACAACTGCTCGTGACCTAAAGAAAAAGAAAAGGCTATGAATAAGATAGGAAATAAATAAATATGAAAATAAAAAAGGGTAAATTTAACCAGGAAGGAATAAAATAAAATATAAAAAAATTAAGTTAAGAATGAGATAACTGTACAACACAAAAAGAATGAAGGGTAAATTTAACTGGGAAAGAATAAGATAAAATATATAAATTAAAGTTGAAAATAAGATAACTGTACAACAAAATACAAAGTATAGACATTTATAAGAATGTAAGAGAAATATAAATATATATACACACAATAACAGCAGCTGCAATCCACATTATACAGTGTCTTGTGCAGTGCAAATATGCTTAAAGTGATGAAGTGTAAACAAATGTCCAGAATGTCCAGTGTGTGTGTAAGAACTATATGTGTGGGTCAGTACTGTGTGGTGGTGTGATTGAGAGACCGTATCGCCTGCGGGAAGAAGCTCCTCCTCAGTCTCTCTGTGTTGGTCTTCAGGGAGCGGAATCTCTTTCCTGACCTCAACAGAGAGAACAGTCCGTTGTTGGGATGGCTGAGGTCCTTCACGATCTTCCTGGCCTTGGTCCAGCACCGCCTGCTGTAGATTGAGTGCAGGTCAGGGAGCTCGGAGCGGATGGTGCGCTCAGCTGAACGCACAACCCTCTGTAGAGCTCGTCTGTCCTGCATGGTGCTGTTCCCGAACCAGGTTAAGATGTTTCCCGTCAGGATGCTCTCTATGGTGCAGGAGTAAAAGTTCCTGAGCACCTTGGGGGGCAGTCGGAAGTCTCTCAAGCGTCTGAGGTGGTAGAGACGCTGACAGGCCTTTTTCACCACGGTGTTGATGTGACAGGACCATGACAGGTCCTGCGTGATGTGAACTCCGAGGTATTTGAAGCTGTCCACTCTCTCCACTGGGCACTCGTTGATGACGGGGGTCTGGTAGTTCCTCTCCTGCTTAGTGCTGAAGTCCACTATCAACTCCTTTGTCTTACTGACGTTTAGAAGGAGGTTGTTCCTCTGGCACCAGTTCTCCAGATTCCTAATCTCCTTCAGGTAGGGCGTCTCGTTGTTGTCAGAGATCAGGCCCACCACGACGGTGTCGTCAGCAAACTTGATGATGGTGGTGGAGCTGGTAGTGGCCACACAGTCATATGTGTACAAGGAGTACAGCAGGGGGCTCAGAACACACCCCTGGGGGGCTCCAGTGCTGAGAATGGTGGAGGCTGAGACATGTCCGCCCATCCTTACTGCCTGTGGTCTGCCAGTTAGGAAGTTGGAGATCCACTGACACATAGATGAGCTGAGTCCCAGATGCTCCAGCTTGGTGGTGAGTGTGGAGGGAATTATGGTATTAAATGCAGAGCTGTAGTCTATGAAGAGCATTTTAACATAATTCCCCCTTCTAGTGTCCAAGTGAGTAAGTGATGTGTGGAGGAGATGAGAGATGGCATCGTCTGTGGAACGATTTGGACGGTAAGCGAACTGTAGTGGGTCCAGTGTGTCTGGTAGTGAAGAAATGATGAAGTCTCTGACCAGGCGTTCAAAGCACTTCATCACTACTGAGGTGAGGGCTACAGGGCGATAGTCATTGAGAGAAGCAGGGTGGGGTTTCTTTGGGACACTGAACACTGTCATTGAGTGCATGTTGGCATGCTAATGTAGCACTGTCATAAGTGCACTACTGTGCATTAAGAGGAACACACAGACCTGCTTGGATGGCAGCAGATTTTGTTTTAAAGAGAATTTAATCTTTAGCCTGCAGGCCTGTAGATCCTGTTTGACTATGAAGTATTTGCATACAATTAATAACACATTGGTCGTAGGTCCTCCTTAAATGCTGAATTTCCTTCATCATCATCATCATCATCATCATCTTCTGTGTCAATTACTGGTGCAGATATCTTTATTTGTTTAGAAGGTAAACACCTGGGCTGTAAGCTCTTTTACTCTCTGGCTTATGTTGTTTTTTTATGATTGGTTTTATTGTACTGACTTTGGTGGTGATGTATTGTATTGTTATTCAAGTTTGTGTGTGTGTGTGTGTTCACACACACACACACATATTTGTGGGGACGAACAGCCCTTATGGAGACCAAAATTCCAGTCCCCTCAAGTCTGAAGGCATTTTTGAGACTCAAAATGTGGTTTTAGTGACAGGGTTACAAGTGGGTTATGGTTATGGTAAGGGTATAAGTGGCTAGGGAAAGCATTATGTCAATTAGATGTCCCCACAAGATATGAATACATGACATTTGTGATTGTTTGTTTTGTTTGTGGAGGTCACTTGTGCATGTGTCACGTGTTCACACAAGTGACAAACTTTACTTCACTTTACCTTTTAATATGTCAGTATACCAACATTCCTTAAGTGCTTCACTGCTGCATGGATTGTTCTGCCATTCATCAGAGAACATTTTTAAACCTGCTATCTGCTACCTTTTTGAAAATATGTCATTGATAAGCTATTGGTTTAAAGTTGGGTAACATTCCTGTCCCTGTGATGGTTTTCACTCTTTTCTTCTTTGGGAAGCCTCGTGTGATTATCAGCCTGGACTATTCCTCCTCAGCCAGAAGACTGAGGATGACAAAGAGTCATCTTTGTCAGCCAACATTTGGCTATAATGTTTACATTCAGCTCAACTGTTATTGCACACTCATCTCAGAGTGTTAATGGCAGGACTATGCATTCACTGTGTTTGTCCTGACTCAAACAATTTCATCTTAGTCTCAGCTGAACCAAGGAGGTGCTTCCAGGTTTCACTGGACTTCTTTTCGTGTTGTTTAGCAAAGTTTAAACATTGCAGTTGTGTGCCATAGAGCAAACAAGCCTTTCTTTTCTTGGAGGCTGTCTTAGGAGGCTGATGTGACAGAAACTCAGATTTCATTGATAATTCTTCTTCCAAACTGTTCTGTTCCATTCAAGGAGACAAGGCCTTTGAAGATATTTTTTGTTTTTGAAGCCGTTCAGACTCAGATGCCATCTGATGGTTGTGGGGCTGCAGTCGGCACCAGTAACAGCCTTAATTTGGGTCGAGGATCGTCCAGTGTCTTGACAGACAGGCAATTGGATCCTCTGGCTCAGTGCTGTTGAAATTTTTTGGGGTCTTCCACTTTACTTTTTTGTTCCATAACCCTCAGGATCATTTAGGAAATTCCAAATGACTGTCTTACTGCATCTCACCTCAGCAGCAATGGCGCGCTGCGAGAGACCCTACTTATACAGTTCAACAACCTGACCACGTTCAAAAAGGGAAAGGCTTTTTGAACGTGTGACTACCTGTGTGACTACCTGACGTGACTACCTGACAGAAAATGACAATGAATCCACATTTTTGCACAGATTAGGCATGTGGTCCTAACCCATATCGAAAAGAAATAGTAAAAACTTATATGATTTACTCATGAAAGTGGCCACTTTCATATAGTGAATCATATAAGGCTTACATGATTTACTCATGAAAGTGGCCACTTTCATATAGTGAATCATGTAAGGCTTACATGATTTACTCATGAAAGTGGCCACTTTCTCATTACTTTCATATATTGTTTTAGTAAGTATCCAAAACATACAAGTTTCATTTATATAATTTTTCAAGGAATCTTATATCTGTTTTCACTCTTGTATGCTTTTCATACAAGTTTCACACAAGACAGATACAAACTTTATAAGATTTATATATATCTTTCCCATATGGGAAACTTTTGATCAGCTGTAAAACAGCCAGTTTCAGTTTAAGCGTTGCTTTCAATAAATTGCATGCTCAAAAAATGTTTTCTCTCACTCCCATTTCTTCTTGTTGCATGTTGAAGCCCTACTTGGAACATTGTTAAGATGCAACCATGCAAAATATGATTTTTTTTTTTGCCATTTTTCAACTGGTCTTAAACTTTTTATTAGGACTGTACGAAAAAAGCACTAAGTATCATATTATGCTATGAGTTGTGTTATCCTAATAAGAGAATTAACAGTGAAATAAGATAGATGTTGGGTCCATGTTTTACAAAACTTTATTTTCTTCCCCCTTATTGTCAAATTGATACTTGAACTTTAGATGAAGTGACCTCTGCAAAGGAAAGAAGTTTTGTGATCTTTCTAGTTTAACAGAATGACACAAGCAACTTAATCTGTCTTGATCAGGTAACATTCTCTGAAAGGATGATCTTGCTAATATCGTTATTTTTAGAGTGAAAAATGACCCCGTGCTGAAGAATAAATTCCCCTCCTTGTCACATTGTTGCATCTGTTTTTCAAAATAAAAGTCTTGTTTTCTTCATATTTATAATGTGTGGCATAGCTGTTTTAAATATTCTAATGGAAGTTAGAAAGGAACAAAAGTGTGAATCAAAGGATACCTGCGGTAGTCTTCACCATGGAGACAAGACATTTAGTGTGACAATGAATGATCAGCTCAGTGAGAAATGTTTTTGTAATGTGACCATGTTGTATTTGAATTCCACACAGTACAATCAGATGTGGTAGTTTAGCTTCCCAGCTGTAATGTGACTGTTAGTCAGGCCTTCAAAAGAACGCAACTCAAACACAATCAAGCAAATCAGAGCACAGGTTGTAGTTTAATTATCTTTATTGTCTTGCTGTGTCATCCCTGGTGAGAGTACAGTGTCTCTTCCAGTCAGCTGCTGGTGGTCTGCAATTAGCCTCTGTCCTGTAGCTCCCACATCACAAACACAGGGGTAATGCTTGATTGAGGTCCTGGAGCCACAGTGAAATAAGCTGATTTCTCCTATGCTGCTCCTGCATGTAAGCTGCATTTAGAATAATTAAAGGATGCTAAGCTTTGTAATGCCTCATTGCTGTCCTGTCAGAGGTCACTATGGAAACTGCAAGGATTGTTTCCCATTTTGCAAAATGTACATGATGCAAATGATTCGTATTTATTGTTTTGTTTTTGTATGATATATTATGTGCATTTTGAGAGTTTTAGTTTAAAGCCTGACCTGAGTTTCCAAATTAAAGATTAAGTGTAACTATCCTTGTTTTTTCTCTTCTTTCAGGAAAGTGAACTGAGCAAGAAAAGAAAAGAATGTGAAAATCTTGAGCATGAAGTAAAGAAGCGACAGAAGAGATGTCTGGATTTGGTAAGTGAACCTTGTGCTCCATTGTTTCCTTCTGTCATACTTTCTTTAAAGCACAGCTGCGATGGACATAATGACAGCAGAGGGGTAGACGTGGATTTCCACATGTTTGTATGAGTGTGGTTTTGTGTTTTTCTGGAACAGGAGAGCCAGCTTGAGGATGAGCGAGGCAAAAATGAGCAACTAAAGGAGGAGGCAGATCTCCTCAGGAGGAAGGCACAGCTGCTCGACCAGGTCGGTGACGCTGCTCGAGATATATAGGTTTTATTTTGTGTATAAAAATCATGTTTTTGGTCATCATCACTGACAGTTGTGATAGCCAATCTTAATGCTATGATGGGATAACCTGTTGCTATTTCCCAGACTCGGGCTGAGAATGAGGAGCTGAGGGAAGATCTCTCTGAAGTGACCGCTCAACGCAATTCAGTTCTCGAGGAGAACCAGAGACTCCGTGCCAAACTGGAGAACCTAGAGCAGGTCCTAAAGGTACTATCTGAGTCAGATGCTTGGTGCGCTATTGTCAGTTTTGCTCCTTAGTGTCCCTGCTGATAAATTCTTTTCCTTCTGAACAGCACATGCGAGAGGTCGCCGAGCGAAGGCAGCAGCTGGAATTGGAACATGAGCAAGCACTGGCTATCCTTAAGTTCAAACAGGATGAAATCAAAAGGTTACAGCGGGTAAGAAATACAGCCTTGAGTTTTGGGGGATTTTTTGGTTTCGATCTTGCTAAAGTTATGCTCTCATAGCCTGTGGGTTACTTTCAGTGTAGTTAAGAAAAATGGGGCACTTTCTCCAGCAGGGGGCAACCTTTGGGCACCAATAAAGAATTTTGTCAGTGCTGTTTGCTATGCTGTGAAAGTGAATTTTATGATGAAAGTTTACCATGAATTGAATGTTTTTTTTTAATCATCAGGCTCAGTTATTCGCCAAGAGGGAGCATGAAGGAGTGGTTCAGATGCTGGAGGTGAGTGTATGTGACACTATTATGTCTGCACGGGGAAGCACAAAAGCAAGTAAAACAACTCTGTGCCAGACCATGCTTTTGTACTGCCAGACTGCGTAGCCCTGAGGTGCTTTCAAGCATTTAGGAGGACTTAGGATCAAATCCAAAGCTGGCAGTGTCCCACAAAAGAGTGAAGCATTAAAGAGTAACAAGAAAAAATGTCTCTATGTGATATAAGCTAATGTATTCCTTTCAGCTTAAATTCACTAAATAAAGTGTTTCTGTCTTTTAAAACAGAGCAAAATTCTCACCAGGTTTTTAGTAGGTTTAAAGACATTTCATTCTTTTTTTAGTAGGTCAAAAGACGATTCATTCTTCTAAAGAAGCCTGGAATTATAATTTACTGGGATCTTTATTCTTATCTAAACACCTGGCTGAGAAGCTGTGGCAGAAAGTACTTATATTTTTGTAGCTCTAGTAGGCCTGAAAACCGTTTGAACAGATGGCTCTTCTGCTGCTTTGTGACGTTTGTGCTTGCTCTCTGTGTCAGCGTAAGAATTCAAAATGAATCCAGATAGCAGATGACAGTTGAAATCCCCCTGCCTCTGATTGGCTGCTGATGCTGAACATTTAAAAAAAAGAAACTAAAAAGGAGGGAAAAAATCAAAAATGTCATCATCCACAGTTGATGACTTTACATTCCTGTTGTCTGTGTTCCTTATTTCTCACGGTTCATTTTGCTGCGAGAGTTTGTTACTTAAAGCAGTGTGTATTTTATTTTAGGAGTTGACTCAGCTCGTGTTGCGGAGAGAGCTGGTAGAGTATAGTTGCTCCTGTTTTCAAAATGCCTCGTTTCCTTCCTCTTGGCTGTGTTTCTCTCACTTTCTGTCTGTATTTAAACCAAAGCATCACAGGAGAAAGTCTCTTTCCCTCCCAAAAGCCCATGTTTTACTTGCCAACAAAACACCCAGCCTTACTCACTCTGTTAAAAAACAGGTTTTGCTAGATTATGAGGTGTGTGTGTGTGTGTGTGTGTGTGTCAGGTGTGGGCTGCTATGGGCTGAGAGACATTCTAGTGATTCTGGCTTGTGAGCGGATTTCCTTGCTGACCTGGACTCTGACTGCTGTGTTTCTACTCTATTAATATTTAATTTAGTCTTTTCCAGTTTCAGTCCTTCACACACATGCATTTGCATCTTTTCTTTGTGCTTTGTGCCTTTTTTGCTAAGCAGAGTACACTGGACTGCATGCAGGTATTTCTTGAACCTCGTGTTCAAGAGCTTTTTATCTTCTCCTCAACAGGACCTCCACCCAGCCCTGGTCCTTAGAACCACCCAAACCCCAGTTGCTTTTATTTAGTTCCTTGAAATTGATGGAACTCTATTCAACATTAATTAGTGTAAAACAGCCCCTCAGAAATGCTTCACTTGTGAACAGTTGCTCATCTGAGGCTGTTGCCTTTCTCTTTTATTTATTTATTTTTTTATGGTTACCGATTTGCATTTAAATCAGGTCATTCATATGGGGTGTAGGGTTAGGGGTTAGTGTATGTGTATAACACATTTATCACTCCCAGCTGCACTGACAGCACTTACTACAATTATCGGGTTGTTTAATCTTATTCCATGTACGCAAATAGTCTCATTGCCATTTAGATTAGATTAGATACAACTTTATTAATCCCTCGGGTGGGCTCCGCTGGGAAATTTGGTAAATTTCTGATAGTATTCATCTGAGGTTTTACAAATGATTTGCGTCAGTGTTTTAATACTCATTACCCCCCAGCTCAGTGCAGCTAGATAAGAATTGCCTACAGGCTTTGCGTAGGTGAGCACTAACAGGAAATGTTGTTCAGACACTTTCGTGTGAAGGCTTTTGTCAGATCAGCCTGCCAGGAAACTCCCACCGCAACCGGAAGTGAAATCAGCTACATTTAGAAACCCAGTAAGACAGAGACAAGTAGTGTTCTGCCAAATTACCCCGCTGTCATAAAAGTGATTGCAAGCCGAGTGTTAAATAGAAGCAACATGTAACACCTCATAAATACTTTACTCCAGTTTCCCCTCCCCCTTTGCCTGCCTCCCTTTTTCCTTTCCATTTACCCAGCCAGTCTTTGTCATTTGTCTTCGCAGATTCTAACAAATGATGTAGGGACTCGTAACATTGTCTGTCTTGCAGAAACCCATATTTGCGTTGTGGATTACGTTATTTCATGCATTCATTTGTGTTTGCCACATTTTGTTGTCTTATTTGTCCATCTTCCAAAACAGTCCTAAACATAAAAAATCAGATGTATAGAAAGTGGCCCTAATCATAAAAAGCTTTTCCATAGTTTCTAAGGAAATTGATTTAATGGCATTGAAGGTTTCTGCAGGACACTGACGGTGATAGATTGCTGATTAAAAGGAGAAATCCACCTTACCACTCACATCCCTACATTCACACACTGTACTGCTAACTTAGGCAAAGCTCATTCGCTCGTAGACATCAGGTTAAAGTGTGTCCAGAAAAAACCTAAAGTATAAAGGTAACACATCACACAGTTCCACCTGAAATGATCTGATTAACAAATTGAGGACATCACATCTAATAATGTTGAAAGGTGGATTTTCTCACACACAAGTCACACTGGCACTGTTTGTGTGCATTATATTGGTTCTGCCTTCTGTGTAGTCGAAGGTACGAGAGCTGGAGGAGAAATGTCGAAGCCAGAGCGAACAGTTTGGCCTGCTGTCCCAAGAGTTGGAGAAGTTTCGAATGCAGGCCTCAAAGGTGGACCTGGCCAGCTCTAGCCTCCTCAACAACCCCACCCTGTCGGTTCTGACCAACGGGGTGGGCCTGACTACAGAGCGAGGTAAGTGGTTGCTTCACTTCACTTGCTTAATGACCAAAAGGAAAATCAAACAATCTGACTTACTATGTCTTGTTTCAAGATAATTTGCCAAATCATTGTTTAACAATAATTTTGCTTTCATGTTATAGAATCGTAGTTGGTGTAGTTGACACAGATGATGGCTTGGTAGAGAGCACTGAGCCACTTATAGAAAAGAGTTCTTTAAAATTATCCATATATATAATGATCAGGAATGCATCCTTCCAGATTTTAATTTCGAGATATTTTATCATTGACTTCTGAACAATAAGGACACAATACACAATACCCAGTCCTTCTTCTTAATGTGACGTTCTCTCTCTGTGTTATACTGTAACCTCAATCCCAGCAGCAACAAATACATAGATAGTGCAAATCTAGACCAACTCTTTCCTACTGTGTATATCCAACCCTTTTCTCTTACAATGTTCATGTGTTTTAGACTGCACTGGTGGCTCATGGGATATGGTGACTCTAGGTGAAATAGCCTTTTGGAGTCTCGAGGGAGGTGACACTGTCTCCTGCCCCGAGGGCAATGACCCACTTGGTATGCCCGCCGTCTCTGTTACTCATAATATGTGTTGGACAGTGTTACAAAAGCACCGCATGCGTTGACCTGTCATCTTACCTGCACGGTCACCGTTAACAGTCCAGCACCGTAACAGAGCTGATCTGTTACTCTCACCATTGCATGAGACAGTCAGTGTGTGGAGCATGGAGCAGGTTAAGTCTCTTACCAGTCCTCGTGTGAAACATGTTGTCTTTATAGTGTGACCACTGACAGATGGAGATAGGACTTTTTTTCCTTCCTCTTTTTAATCAGCCATGTTCAGCCCTTGAGCCCCCTGCATGTCAACCAGTGACTTCACATGCCTAGCTGCTCGTGGATTCAACCAGGTTATGCAGTGAGAGGGCTGATGTATGTTCACTAGATGGTGGATTATCCTCTGCCTCTCTCTCTCCTGCTAGATGTGGCCACTGCACTACGCATGGGGGCTACCCCTCATGCTGCAGGGCTATCCAGGGTGGAGCGATCGCCTGTCACCAAGCATCGAGAGCTGCCCACCATCAGCGTCAGCAAGTCAGGCTCTTCCTCTAGCAAGTCAGAGACCACACACCTCACGCCCAAGTCTGACACCCATCTCAGTCCGCACAAATCAAGCCCAACTCACGAGGTACCAGCAGTGAAGACGATGTGTAGTACATCACTTTTTTCTCAAATCAGAAAAAATGCTTTCATGCATTTTGTGTTTTTTTGTTTATTTTATACATGGTCCATATATTAATGGTAATATGATATAAATATGTGAAATTTCAACACAGTCTTACATGAAATATAATTTATAGTTATACAGTAAAGTTGTTTTAAAGCTGACACCATTAGCTAATGTGGCTGCTACATTTGAAAACCACCATCTGTATCTAGTAAGTTAGCCTAACGGTTGATAGGTTAGTTTGAAGCACTTCATCTCTTAATCCTGATATTCTCCTTCTTTGTTTCGACACATGAAAGTAGATCGAGATTACCATACTGTTTGCATGGATTTAATGGATTAAAAAACTCTCCTTAAACTTGTAGTCATCTCACGTTAGTGCACACTGTAACAGAAGAGTCCAGTGGAGTATTTTGGTTTTGCTCCAAAAAATTTAGCATGTTTGTCCTGCTGGTGTGTGGTCCTGCATGGCATGCAGCCTGGTACTCTTTTTATCCAGTCACTCGACTGCATACAATCAATAGAGCTCATATTTAGTGAGATAATCCACTCAGCTCTGTGGATTATAAAGGGTATACAGTAGTTGTTTGTGATTATCCTTAAAAAGTGCTGTTATTTCATGCAGGTAGCCATTTATACCAGGTATTAACTAGCTCTGTAGTAGTTCTGTTCCTGTTTGTATTCAATAAAAAGGGCAAAAAGTCACTCGCAAACAAAGTGATTTTCTTTGCAGTCATTTCCAAACAGGCATGGCTTTATCTTGTGGCCTTGTATGATAATATGTGTAAAGCATATCATACTCGTGAAATGTGCTCTCCTTTTGGCAAGAAAATAAAAGACATCTTGATACAGAAGAAAGAGTTCATGCTGGCTAAAATAGGTTAAGGATTTCCACTAAAGAATTTCACTTGTTTAGGTCAGCCGCAACAATAAATGGAGTAAATTAAGCAGTAGAAACAGCTTCTAAAACACCTCTCTGTAATAAACTTTGAAAGATATCTGACCTATAGGGAAAGACTTGTTCCAGGACCATTGTGTTAGCTTGCAGAAGATTTTGATTTGTGTACGTAGCAAATTGTGGCACTTACAGCACAGTGCTTGGTCATCCTAGTTACCTCACTTTTATTGCAACTGCAGTCCTATAGATTTACTTTATTACTAAAGACTAAAAACCATTTAACTTTGCTCTTACTTTACTTTTAGCCTGTTCTTTTCAGATATGTCAGGTGACTGTCTCTCTGTTCATGCTGTTCTCAGGTGGACACAGCCAGTGAAGTAGAGGAGTTGGACATTGACATAGCCCCAGCACCTTACCCAGCCAGCAGAGGAGCAGCAAAGCTTCAGGTGTTTATTGCAAGATACAGGTAAGTAATTAACTAACACAGGGATTGTTCTGGTGAACATGAAAGTATGTGATGGAAACGATTTCATGGAAAATTTTTATCTCCCCCAGCTATAATCCTTATGATGGTCCCAATGACAATCCTGAGGTGGAGCTACCACTCACTGCTGGAGAATACATCTATGTATATGGAGACATGGATGATGATGGCTTCTATGAAGGTATGGGATCATGTCATTTTTTTGTAAATCTACAAATCTTTACTTTCCGGTCTGTAGGACAGTGTTTTATGGTGGCTCCTTTCAGGCGAACTGATGGACGGACGGAGAGGGCTGGTCCCCTCTAACTTTGTGGAACGTGTTTCAGACGACGATGTCATGAGCACTCATCACCCAGAGATGGTGGACATGTCCCATAACTCGCTGATAGACAGCAGCCTGCACAGTGCCAGCCACCAGCATCGTCTCCACGTGGGTGTCAGCACCTCAGAGAGGACAGAGGCCTCTGCTGCCTCTGGCCCTGCCTCAGCCCCCTCAGATTCAGCATCAGCCTTGGCTGTCCCAGCCCCCCTCACCAACGGCCTAGACTTGGACTTGGAAGAGGTGGGAGTGGACATTGTGCCTTACCCACGTAAGCTCACCCTCATCAAGCAGCTTGCCAAGAGTATCATCATCGGCTGGGACCCTCCGTTGGTGCCGGCTGGGTGGGGCAATGTGTGGAGCTATAATGTGTATGTGGACCAGGAGCTGCGGCTCAATGTGCCCTTCGGTGCCCAGACCAAAGCGGTGCTGGAGCGGCTAGACATAAACCTCAAGGCCTATCGTGTGTCGGTGCAAAGCCTGACAGAGAAGGGTCTCTCGGACCAGCTCCGCTGCAGCATGCTGGTCGGTCGGGACGTTTCCGTGGCGCCCACGCAACTGCGCGTGGAGAGGATCACCGCTACCAATGCCAACCTGACCTGGCTGCCCAGCAACAGTAACTATGTGCACATTGTGTCCTTGAATGACGAGGAGTGTGAGCTGGTGAAGGCTGGCTGCTACTCGCTGTGCCTCAATAACCTATTGCCCAGCCTGCAGTACACCGTCAAAGTGGAGGCACGGCCGCACCGCACGCCATGGGAGTTACCCGTGGAGCGACGTGAACACAGAAGCGCAACGATCACCTTTACCACACTGATGGCAGGTCAGGACTTACTCTTTTATCTTTCTGACGGCTTGTCACGATTTCCGGTATCACACGTGGTAAAAGCATTTAAGATGGACATGTGTAAATGCAGCACATGTAAGGTTTGTTCAGACTCAAAGATGGGGGTTTTTGCAGATTAATTCTATACCTCTATAAACTCAGACAAATCATCGCATATATCCAGTTAGATGATTATTTAATCTGAACTTGTATAATGAACTCAAGACCTTTCAAATCATTTTATTTGTCTGTGTTGTCCTGAATCTTTGCAACATCTTACCAGAGCTTTGGCTAGATAATTTATCAAGCCAGCTTCCTTAAGACTTTTAAGTCTAATCATATGTACATGTCACTTTGCTCTTGGCAACGTGTCCCCATCAAATTGGTGAGAGAGTTACATCATTAATGCTTGTAGGGAACACCTCCCATGACTGTACTGCTGGTACAGGCAACCCAAATGAAGATGAAAATCAAGACTGTAAGCAAAATAAAGACAGTGTGAAAATGCAGCGTGAAGCAATGCATCATTTTTATATCAGTATTTCTACTGATTTCTACATTATGTAAACAGTGAAGGGAAGAGAGGTTTCAAAGATCCTGTGGATTTATTTACTCTTGTAAATAAGTAAGCTTAGAGTAGTGTGTTAGTATAGTCACTGTTCATGCTTTGTGTTTTTAATTATGGACTCATATGAAGTTGGTACCGTTTTGCCAGGCAATAGTATTTAAGATTTCAGAAATAAACTACGCTATATAATGTATAATCATCAGTGTGATATACATTTGAGTTGCATCTCTCCAAATGATCCTTCAAATTTGCTTAAGTTCCATGCCCTCAGTCTGGGATTTCAGGTATATGGTTTTCTAGTGGCCATTAGAGTAATAGATGGCAACTTTCTTGGTAGAAACATGTCCCCATAGTAAACATTATTCCTCCTCCAAAGCTTTGTATTTTCAGTATGAGTCATTTACTCAGTCCTATGTTCAGTTTTTGACATGCTGCTCTTTATTTTGCTGTGATGTTTTAAATCTCTGCAGGCCCCCCCGATGCTCCTCTGGATGTTCAGCTGGAGCATGGTCCATCTCCTGGAATTGCTCTCATCAGCTGGCTACCAGTCACTATAGATGCTGCAGGGACCTCCAACGGAGTCCGTGTAACCGGATACACTATATATGCTGACGCAAAGAAGGCAAGAACTTCATATCTGTTTTAAACTTAAAATTGTAATCTTGATTTTAAGCCAGTATTCAGATATTTAAACCAAAGTCTGATTATCGTTCTTCTATCCAAGGTGCTTGAGGTGTCTTCCCCAACAGCTGGTAGTGCCCTCCTGGGTCCCTCTCAGATCCACTCCCTGCTGGCAGCTCAGGAGCTCACTGTCCGTACCACATCCGCCCATGGGGAGTCCTGTGACTCTTTGCCGGTTAATGTGCCCTCAAAGCTGGCTGCCATTATGGCAGGC
This sequence comes from Neolamprologus brichardi, assembly GCF_056152115.1. Taxonomy (NCBI): domain Eukaryota; kingdom Metazoa; phylum Chordata; class Actinopteri; order Cichliformes; family Cichlidae; genus Neolamprologus; species Neolamprologus brichardi. Next base: position 8,460,623 of record NC_142113.1, read on the forward strand.
CCGGCTGTCACTGCCCCACATCTGCCACCTCTGCCCTGTATTCCAGTAGGTCCCAGTAACCTGCCCCCTTCACCATCCTATGGAAACTCTGCTGCCAAAGTGTCCACGCTGCCCAGCTCTTTGCCATCAGAGATACATATCACTGGCCTCACAGTGGAGGCTGCTGCCAACTCGCCTTCTGCCCTCCGTTCAGAAGAACTCTCGTCTTCCTCATACGTGAAGGCCTGGGCCAACCCTTCATCTGCTGCTGCCTTGGCTGTTGGCGAGGTCACATTATCTGTAGCCTCCACCATTACCCCAGTGGTGAGCCATACACTTCCATCCTCCTATATATGAGAGCCCCTTAAAGGTGATAGTAATAGATACGCAGTTTTTCAATTTCCTGTAAACAGTCTGTCATTGTTGTTTTAACCTCCTAAGACCCAAACTCTTTCATGGCATGCATTTTTAATTTCTCTTTGCTATTTGAATTTTTTTTTAATCAGATTTTTGTTTCTGAGAAAAATTAGATCCACATATGAGGACATTTGGTTTAATTTTCGATAGAACAATGGCAGTATAATGTCCTCGTTAGTGGATATCAGGCCCTCATAGAGCAAAATTTAGTATTTTGGTCTAGACAACCCAAAATGTGATGTCCACATGGACAGGTCCTAGGAGGTTAAGCAGATTTTTCACAGCACTTTTTGTACATCTTTTTAAAAAATTATCCTACTTAGCTGTGCATTTCTTTGAATCTGAGTAGGCTATTTTTAACTATACTATATATATATATATATATATATATATATATAACTGTACAGTATTCTTTTTTTCTTATCTTCTAAATTTGCCCTTCACACTCTGCACATTTCTTGTTTTTTATTTTAACTTTTGTGTGAATCCTCATGCTCCATCTGCCTCTGGACTGTGCTGCTGGAACACATGAATTTCCCCACTTTTATATGGAGCCAAAATAAAGACTAAAAATGAATTACATGCATCATTAATTCAACTGAAGCCATGTGTAATATGAGCATCAACCATTGCAGCAGTGTTTATATCATACAAAATAAGGAAAAGCACAATAGGTGCCTGAAGGGAACTGTAGCACTTTACCTTCACTTCATGAGTTCACAATTTGTCTGTAACCACTAATAGATATCTCTGGCTCTTGACGAAGGCGTTCGCACTTTCTCCCTCTCCCTTCCCTTATCTTTCCTGCTTGGCTTTCTCATGTCTCTGTCTAGTCTTGTCTGCTTCTCTCCCTCTACCCTGGAAGAGTCTCACAGTCTGTTTTCTAAAACCTAAAAAAGGAATTATGGATTTGATCAACTGGTCCCTGAATGCAATTGACACACTCTTCTCGACGAGAAGCCTGGGTTCGGGAGAGCCCATTGAAGACATCTGTCTTTTTGGAACCATGATAACAGGGTTCTTGCTGATCGGCACTGGCTTGGCCCTGGCTTATCGAAGAATAAAGAAAGCAGAAACAGCTGTTCAAATCCCCACAAGGCTGCCCGCTATGTTGATTGGAACGATGGAGTGAGCCGTGGCTTCTCAGAATGGGCTCATTAGACGCAGCACGGATGACATCTTGAAGAAGCTTGCGGCTGCTGTGAGTGCTGATACTCTGACAACATCTGACAACATCTTGGAGAGGCTCACAGCTGTCGTGAACACTCATGCTCTATGACCAAACTGGATAACATCTTGGTGTAGCTGGATAACATCGAGGAGAGGCTCACGGCTCTCCAACGGGAATGGTGAGGAACCAGTGATGGACATTAGATCGACTGTAAAATTGACATGCAGTGGTTCGCACTAAAGCAAGAACACCACCATTATTTCATGCGGCTACCATATCGGCACCAGCTGCGGTCTCAAGGCTGGAGCTGAACATAACAAACAATTTCTCCCCTGATAACAAACTGTGTTTAGACTCTTTGTTCCAAACGCCCTTGTACGCTTATCTCCAAGGCCGAGTCGGACGGCAGGTCTGGGCCCGGCGCTGGATGAATAGCTGCAGGGCAGGATGGCTGTGTCTGGATCGGCTTACTTCTCACCCCTTACCCACCCCTGTTGCTTGTCACATGCTTCATGATGTTGTGATGTGGACATTTATGTGTTCTTTGTGCAGAGGAGTTTTTTTGTTTTCTGTTCTCATGCTGTCCCCCCATAGGAGCCCAGCATGAGTAGAGGTCTCTTTTTTTCCCCTCCTCGTCTTGCCCATTGTATTGAACATTTGAGTGTTTTTCCATAATACTACCGGTCTCCGACCTGTCTCCCCATGTGATGTCTGTGTTGTGTATGTAAGGTCGGGGGGGGGACCCATTTCGCTGCAGGGCAACTTGCATGTGACAAATAAAGGCTTTCTTGACTTGACTTGACTAGATAATCCAGCATATTGTTAATGGCTGCAGTTTGCCAAAGTGTAAATAATACGCTAGATTGAGGCGTCCTGTCCTTTTTGACAGACAGAATAATAAACACCTTTGTCTGACTATTTTTTTCCATTTCCAGGTTAATGTGACCTCCCCGGCCAACTTAGCACCTCAGCCATCTCCAGTAGCGTCACCGACACCTGCTCAGGCTCCATCAGTGGCAGCAGCAGCACCAGTGTTGGAGCAGCACAGAGACACCGACAGCCCTGGAACTATACGTCCATTCCCATCTATCACAGAGTTCATCGAGGACCCCAGTGCCAAGCTTGGGACCCCTGAACGCATCCCTACCCCACCCAAAGCCCCAATTACAGATCTCCTTAACCCTCAGGACACTAACCTCATCCGTCCCCCCAGCACTTCTCCTCTGGAGTCAGAGGTAGAGGAGGAGCATGAAAATACCCGCTTGGTGTCCATCGAGGAGTTCCTGACACAGGACCAAGACCCAGTGTACTGCAGGAGGCAACAGGTCAGCCTTGTTTTAACTGGGTTATTACTGTTTACTACAAAATTAAATGTAACATGTACTCTAAGTGTCTGTTTATTGAATCTGATTATAGTTTAGGTATTCAGAGGTGCACCTAACTTCAGTGTAGATTATATGTCATACTTGGTAAAATCAGATTTGAAGGAAGAAGGCATTTAAAGGATATTGCTCTGCCATTGCAACCCTACATTACCCACAAAGACACTCAACAGTCGACATCTTGGCCTGAGATTCTGTTGTATTACTCAAGAAGTCGTAGGCTACAGATATTTTTCATACTCCAAACTTGTGGAGACTGAAGAAGTCACTTGGATGAGTGGCGAAACGTTTCTTCCATTGAAAACGCTTTGTGCAAATGAACAGAATCAACTTTTTGAGATTTCCTTATCTGGATGATTGAGCATGCATCAAGACTCACAACTTGTAGTTTCCATAACCAACCAATAGAAAGTGTTTCATATATGCAGACTTTAAAATAAACAGGACGTGTACCTGGAGGTGACGGAGTTAAAGGTGCTAAGATTTTTTTGTGAGTGGCCAGAATATACAAGATTGGATATATGTCTATCAGACGGAGGTGGCATTGTTGTGGAGACAAGGCTGAGGTAGTTTGGACATGTGCAGAGGAGGGATAGTGGACATATTGGACAAAAGATGTTAAAGATGGAGCTGCCAGGTAGGAGGAAATGAGGAAGACCAAGATGATGTTCATGGATGTGGCTAAAGAGGACACGAAGAGGGTGGCTGTTGTGACAGAAGAGGATAGTAGGTGTAGGGTGAGATGGAGGCAGGTGATCTGTTGTGGTGAGCCCTAAAGGGAGTTGCAGAAAGTAGAAGAACAACATCAACTCTCAACATGTCAAGTTTTTTGTTTTACGCACTTATTAAGAAGCCCTAAATAATTAAAAGTTAATAAATTGGCTGCAAATTTAAGACCATATTGAACATATTGATTGATGCGTTGATGCATGGAGCCAAGGCCATATAAATACCTTCCATGCTCTAGTCTTGTATATGCAATCGTTTGCGCCCTTTCAAGCTGTGATGCATAGATATTATTTCATTCTGTGCATGATGTAATGTTTCCTTAGAGTTATGTCAGAGGGATTGTTGAACCTCCCAGTGACTACCATGCAGACAACAGCCGCTCAGATCTGTCAGACATCCTGGAGGAAGAGGAAGAGGACTTTTACTCTGACCACCTCAGTGAAGTACAGGCAAGGGGATGCGCAATTGGAGCTAACAGGGTAAAGAAATTATTTCGTACTATGACCGCAGCTATACACATGCTTGTTTGCAGAGATACTTTCCAAGTTCTGCTTTTTAAATAAAACATGCTTCTTTTAATTTTTCTTCCAGAGTTTAGTTCTCATTTTGAGGCCTTGTTTCTTCTGTTGGACCCATGATTGTGTCTGATTGTGATTCTTGGTTTTTTCCTTCCTCTTTCATTTCTCTTCCTTCTTCATGGTGGCGTTCTCATCCGTTTTGTCTGCACTTGCTTTATTTTCACTGAACATTATAATGTTCCATCCTACCTTCACCGAACCAATCGTATGAATAAAACTGTGGCCCTTGCAGTTGTGTAAGTTGGAGGCTCCAGACAGTGATGAGGAAGTTCTTGAAAAGATCCTTAAGTTGCCTCCTTATGTCTACCCCAACAAGCAGCTGTTCAGCATCCCCGAGATAACAGAGGAGGAGGACAGCAGTCAAGAAGAGCATTTAAGTCGCCACAGCCAGCATCAGCATCAGCCACAGCCCACCCACCTCCACTCCAGAAACCCAGAACACCTCCATCCTGCCCCTCCACATCACCCTAACCCACACCCACAAATCCCCCCTCACCATCACCACCTCAACCAGGAACCCAGATCCCTAATTAAAGAGCCTTTACCCAAACACGGGGCCTTGCAGGTCAAGCCTAAGACGCAGCACAGAGTACACTATGCAGAAACGGTGGACACCGTCAGTTATCCGGAAGCAGAAGACACAAGTTTATATGAGGGTCCTGCCAACAGACGGGTCTCTGCCCGCTGTCCTCCTCGGCCAACCCACACTAGCAAAGACAAAACACTGCTTCGAGGGCTAGGGGACCGCCTTAGGAGGGAGGCCATGCTCAGGAGTCAGATGGCCGTTGCCGCTGCGGCCAACCCCGGTGATGGCCCTACCCCACCAAGACCCTACCCAGTCAGCAAAACAGTACGAACTATGAAGTCACCCATTAGTCCTGGGGTGGAGATTGATGTTGAGTACGGTACAGATGACAATGAGGAGCCTGTGGAATATACTCCTAGGGAGGTGGTGGTGCAGCAGATGAGCTCTGAATGGTGGGTAGAGGGGGCCCAAATGGAGCACAGCAGACCTCCTCAGCGCCGAGGGCCGAAGGCTGATCCGCTGGTAAATGTTGGTCCGCTGGTGTGCCGTCCCAGACCCATCCTCTCCTCTGTAGTTGTGCTAATCAACCCTTGAGCTCTTTAGAGGAAAACACATAACCCTCCCACTCAATAGACTTTGCCAATACATGGCTACACACAATACATTGCTACCGAGTGGATTCAGCTAATGTTCCCCCTCTGTGTGACTGCACTCATTCCTGCTGCTTTCCTATTCTCCTGCACATTGAAACCCCATCTCTGTGTTTTAAACTAGTCCAGACTGCCTTGTCTTGCATTCGTTTACAGTCAGTGTGCTTTGGTGCGTGGGTGTGCGTCTGCTAATACTGCTGCAGTGCAAGAAAATAATATGCTTATGTTGCGTGCATGTAGAATACCCTGGAGTGTGTTATATATTAGATGTGACTCTGATCTCTGCTCCAATAAGAAACAGTTTAATAATTTTCCTCTCCTCCCATGTAGTGCTTAAACATCATACCTCATATTTCTTTTCTCTTTTTTTGATTCTTGAGCAGGAGGTCAGCCAGATCCCTCCAGCTGAAGCACGTCCATCATGGAGAGGCCAAGCAGAGCTTTCCTGTAAACCCGCATGCTTGCAGGCTAGGAATCTCAAAGGTCAGAGGCCTTTTCCCCTTTTGTGTTTGTGCTTCCCCTCTTTCTCATTGCTTTCTCTTTTCTTAACTGAAAACAGTGGGTGTGAGACGGTGCTGACACACCTGTGGTTTCTGTTGGCAAGCCTCCCCCTCTCTCACATGGAGGTAGTCAGATTAGCACCTTGTGTAGGAAGGAGGGGGTGGGGTGGGGGTTTAGGGAGAAGGAGGTGCTGTAGCTGCAGTGGAGTGAAGTGAGAGAGAGAGAGGCCGCTAAGCTGAGAACCGGCTTAACCTAAAGTGGCTTGTCATGACAGGAGGAAGTGACAGACATTAAAATAGTAACCTCGATTAGCCAGCAGAGAAATGGCTCGCAGTTTGGACGTACACACCCCTCTGCTTTTCTCTTCTTTCCTCCAGATCTCGTCTCACTTGCTTCCCATTGTTGATTCAACAAGTTGCCCTTTGAGTTAGCAAACCTGGCTGTTCTGATAAATACACAGTTGACTGCACACATATATGCGCAAGTGTACACGTGCACAGATAAGAGGAAGGGCTTAGGGAGAAGTTCTGTTCTATCTACTAGAAAATCAGTGAGGATGTGAAAGTGTGCGAGTCGTCTGCCCGTGACTCTTGCCACAGATGGGCTGATTCTCTCTAATGAGATAGAGAACGCATCTCTTGAGTGCAGCTTAAAGCCTCACTACAGCTCTTCAAATTTGTCTCTTGCTGTCACATAGGCTTCAGTGGCAGTGCTTTTAATCACACTGCTGGAATCTTTTGTGCAATAGTGCGTATCTGTTGCCTGCTTTGCGTAGTTTGCGTCATGCACTGTATTAAAAGCACCTGTAAAATTATACTAGGACTGTTTTTTGCATGTTAGGTTTGGTCTGAGAGTAAAGGTGTTGAAAGTTAAACTGGAGAGTGGGTCAGACACCTTATTGCACAGTTGGAGTTTGTGAGCGTGTGCACGTTTGTCAAATGGCTCACACAGCTTAGGATCAGTGGTTTAGCTTGATTACCTCTTTTAAGGACATGCCAGTGCTAGGCGAACGCTGCTCATGGCAACGCAGTTGGTGGGCAGTGGGGGAGGTGCAAGCTTGCAGTTCTATTTGCAGAATTCACTGCAAGCTAAGCACGGCTGCTCTGCAAACTCTGTTGTGTTGAAATAGCCAATATTATAATAGTAAGAGAGAATTGCATCTTAATACCTATAAAATAAATTGCATGGAATTAAAGGGAAATACTTCCACAAAGTAACTAATTCAGAATGAGAGTTATGTACACTGTTGGTATCATTTAATGATACAAGTGTGCGGTTGACTCCCTTGTCCCGTGGAGTGAGCTGAATTATCTGCAGCTCAATGTGACAAAGACCAAAGAATTGATTGTGGACTTTAGAAAGACCAGGAAACCTGTGACCCCGTTTCAATCCAGGGGGTCGATATGGACACTGTGGAGGATTATAAATGCCTCGTAGTACACATAGATAATAAACTGGACTGGGTTAAAAGCACCACTGCACTCTACAGGAAGGTCCAGTGTCATCTCTATTTTCTGAGCCGGCTGAAGTCTTTCAACAACTGTTTTTATGAGTCTGTTGTGGCCATTGCCATCTAGAGAGTTTTAGCATGTCGGGGGAGCAGGTTGAGTATTGTAGATGCCAACAGACTGATTGGCCATAATGTTGTGGGGATGGAGCTGGACTCCCTTAAGGTGTCAGACAGGCGGATGTTGTCCAAGATAAGGACAATACTGGGCAAGACCTCTCAACCACTCCAGAAGGTGCTGGCCAGTCATAGGAGCACGTTCAGTGAGAGACTGAGATTACCCAAATACAACACTGAACAACACAGGAAATTGTTTGTGCCTATGCATATCTCCCTGTACAACTCCTCCATCTAATGTACACTACACAATGCAATAGTTACACCCTTTGCACATACTCTACAGTAAAATAACAAAGTTTTACAGAATATATTTAATCTGTAATATTCTGGATATTTATAACTATTTGTATATATTAGAGCTATTTTTATATTTCTAACTATGTAATACATTGTATTATTTTATTTAGTTCAGTCTTGTACTGTTGTTATTGTCTTGGAGCAATTGTAACCACATAATTTCCTTATGGATTAATAAAGTTTTATGATTCTGATATCAATCCTGTGTGAAATGCTTGTTGCAAATTCTGATCATTTGTGTGTGTTTGTCTGCATGTGTGTGTGTGTGTGTGTGTGTGTGTGTGTGTGTGCAGGTGGTGTGGAATCACCAAAGACGAAAGGAGACAGTGACATACGCATCTTTGTGGCCCTCTTTTCATATGACCCTGCCAGTATGTCACCCAATCCTGACGCTGCTGAGGAGGAGCTTCCCTTCAGCGAAGGACAAATCATCAAAGTATGTCCACACACTGCTCAGGCTCTGATGGCTCAGCATGTTCTGATTTCACAGCATTCCTGTTTTAGACATGCAGCTCAATCTGCATGTTTGTATAGTTGCCAGGGTTGCTGTGGGTTATTCACAAGCCTTAAAGCCTTCTTTGTTATCATCCCCATTAGTTTAGGTTATGGTTACATGAGCTAACACGCTAGGGAGCATTAACCAAAACACTGCTGGCCTGCTTGTCTTGCAACAGAGTGACAGAAATCTGCATACTGAAATAGTGGAAACCACAGATAAAAGTAATTATCACGCTGCTGAAGGTTTCATAACAAAGAAGTGATTATGGCTTTAATGAGGCCTGAATGTAATTCATCCTTTTGACATTGTTTGGTTTTTATCTTTATTTGCAAAGATTTGAAAATGTATTTTAAAAGGGCTGATTTTGATTTTGGTTGTGCAAATTGTAGCTCAGAGGATAATGCAGCTTGCACATTAGAGGGACATTTAATGCATGCAGGAGTCTCTTTATAATTCATTCTGGAGTATTAATGTAATGCTGACCTGTATAAAATCTATATGCCATCAGTTAAAACAAATCATTTTAGTTGATGCATTTCCTCCTCCTTCAGGTTTATGGAGATAAAGATGCAGATGGGTTCTATCGAGGAGAGTCAGGCGGTTGTCTGGGCTATGTGCCATGTAACATGGTGTCTGAGATCCAAGTGGAGGATGAGGAGACCCGGCAGCAGCTGCTGCAGCAGGGCTTCTTATCCACAGCAGCTTCCATAGAGAAGATAGGTATGTGACTGTGTTAGTCAAACATTTTCCCCCAACACAGCAGTATTAGTTCTGTTGTTTTGCCATTTAAAGGTGATTTGGTTGTCTGTTACTGATGATGTAAATGCTAATATTTTACTCATTATATCATCCCTGTTCATGTTTGAGTGGGAAGTGAAAATGGCAGCACAATTGTTGCAGAACTTCAATGTTTTGAAAAGTGACTTTAAAATATCCTTCATTTTCAATCCTTCTGTTGATGTCTTCATTTTTTGGAGAAAATCTGACAGTTGGTTTTAAGTTGATTTAAAATTGGCCCAAAATATTGAATATGTTCTTATGTTCTTTCTGCTAATAAGGTAATAGTAACCATTGCAGGAGTCTAAAAATGAAATGGGAGGCAAAATCTCTGTGGCCACCGAACAGAATCAAGCTAACACTTTGCTTCTGTTTCCTGCTTTGTACCCAGAGCTGTGCTGTTGCAGATGGTTTAACCTTTTCACTTCCACTTGTTGTCACTGCTGTGTCAGCTGCTCACTGGCTCTCATGTGTTAAATAGCTCTCCACTGGCTTTTCATTGTCTACTTTATGTGGTCTGCTGCTGTCAAAAATTACATCTGTGTTTCTTTTTTTTTATTATTATTATTATTTGGTTTTCCTTTCTAAAACTCCATTAAGGCACTCGCACACACGCACAGCTTCCACGTCGCCCCGTTCCACCGCCGAAACCGAGACGATCCAAGAAAGGTGTGTCTCGCTGCAGATTGCGGCCCCCCGCTTCTCTCCTTTATCCTCCCTTCTGGTTTGCTTCTTTTTCTGTCTCTTTCACTTTAGATTTTGCTCTTTCAGTTTGCTGCCTGCCATTCAGCAACTGGGGCATGGGGGATTTTTAAACCAGCTACTGAAGTAATGAATTCAGACAGCTTCCTAGAATTGTGGGCAAATACTTCCATTATGAATGGAGTATCTGTCGAGTAGTTTCGTACTTTATAATTAAAGCCAAGTATTTAAAGGCTGTTTATGCTACCATCTCTCCACAGGTTAAGTGTGCAACAGCTTTTCAAAAGTTCAAAGACACATACATGAGTGCTGTCATTGGCTATGCATGTAATACACGGATATAGCAGCAGGATGTTGCCATGTGTTGCTAATTCATTAAGAACCTCAAAGAAGGTTTTTGTCTCCTGCTCCTGTGTCACAGTTGAATTACATGGTCACCTACAGATCACTTTGTTGAAACATCCATTCCCCTCTGCGCTCCACCTGTGACTTTGCGTGCTGCCTGTGTGATGACCTGCAGGATTATTTTCAGACAGTGCCTTGTGTCATTCTGTGACTCTTCCTGTACTCTTTTCCCCTCACCCCGTCTCTTCCAGTCAAGTCTGCAGACATCTGCGAGGAGAGTGTAAACTCCTCCAGTCAAGGTTTGTAGCTCTGCCCGCCTTCGTTTGCACCTGCATGATCAGGTGACTGTTTCAGTGTGCCCTGGAGGACAGCATGCATTTACCTTCTGCTGCTGCAGCTGCAGTTATTTTCTGTTATTTTCTATTTTCTTTTTGTTTTGTTTTTTTTAATGGTTGTAAACATGAGAACTGTATTCAGAGTTGCTGATAATGTCGCCTTTATTCATCCTTTTTAGAGTATGTTTGACTCTTGGCCTTTAAACCCATTAAAAGTAAGGAACACTAACAATAAATTCATCTTCTTTGAGTTGAAAATGCATCAAATGCAGGGGAAATCATCTGCTTGCAAGGGGCATCCAATCAGAAGAGGGAGGGTGAAAGGAGTTAAAAGCAGCTTGTTTCAGCCAATGGTTGAACTGAGAGGCTCCACTGATTCCCAGTGTGAGAGCAACTGTGGATCATACAAAGATTAAATATCACATAATAGTTACTCTTTAACGGCTTATCATTAACCCTTAGTTATAAAGGTCAAACAGTCCCTTCTGTCCCTTCTTTTCATTTCACAGCTTCATTACAGTGGCATCATTAAGTCATCTAATAACATCCATTTGTCTCCATTTTGCTAACAGTGTTGCAGAGTAATTTACTCTCCCCGCCTCAGGATAAATATTTGCTCCGACTTATGTTTAATGGGGCAGCACAGTTCAGGCTGCCATCACCTTTTTCATGAATTACAAATGCTAACTCTCTCTGCTAATCTTCTGTTCTTGTTGTTCTGATGTGACTTTCCTTCAGCTGAGCATGATGCTGAGCAAGTCGAATGTACGTACACGATCAGTTTATTGGAAATGCCCATTTTCAGGACTCTGGACTAAAAAAAGTGTTTGTCCACCCACCCCCTTTCTCATTGGCTGACAGATCCCAGCCAGGTGGATCCCTCAGCCACTGCAGCTGTGGGGAAGCCAGCCCCAGGAGCCCGAAGGATGGTCGCCATCTTTGATTATGACCCACGAGAGAGCTCTCCCAACACCGACATAGAGGTTAGGACTGCAGATGCTTTCTTTTTGCTTTATGGGGCTAAAATGTTTGCTGATTACCTGCTCTGTTTGTTACGCCCCTGTCCAGGCTGAGCTGACCTTCAGTGCTGGAGATATCATACATGTGTTTGGTGACATGGACGAAGATGGCTTCTTCTACGTAAGTCTGAAAATGACTAGGAGATCCGACATGACTGCAATATTATGTGGCTCTTAAAACGTTTAACTTTACTTTGCTTAAAACTTAACTTTACTGGCTGTAGCTGTACCACTTATAAAATACCTTTGTAGTAGAGAGTGCATTTCATCAAATTACCACCTTCTCTTTCAGGGTGACTTAAATGGCCACAGAGGCCTCATCCCCTCCAACTTCCTGCAGGCTGTCCCAGATGATGCTCCTGTGCAGCCTGCACCTGAACCCAGGAAAGAGTCACAGGTAGCTTTGAAACTGTGGGCAATGGCCTGACCTACATGGTTACAAGTCACCGACATCCCAGATTTCTGTGTTTCTTTTTGTTATCACTCACAAGTATGTCTAATTTCTGGTTGTTGAGTTTGTTGTTTCTTTAAACCTGTTTTGTTTCATTAATTCTGCTCTGTCACGTTTCTTTCATCTCACTGTTTCCTGCATGGCCTTTTCCAGAAGCAAAAACGTTCTGTACACTTTGAGACTTGATCGTAAGTGTTTCTAGGCGATCAACGCTCTCGCTGTCTGTTTACTTCCTCCTTAAAACCTTCTCAACCCGTAGCTGTACACTGCTTCTGTGATCCTGCCCCTAAATGTGAACCACAGGATGAGTTGAAATCTTTCTTCCTCTGTGTCTCCCTGTTACTGTTTCCTTTATCAAATATTAATTCTAATAGAAGAAATGATGAGCCCATGTTGTATAAATGAACTTCAACAGTGTTTTGCTTTGCTGCTTTTTAAACTCTTGATTTCCCTTTTTCCTAGGATGCTTGGACGTCTTCCACAGAGCCACAGGAATCTGGGCCATCAACACTAGAAGAATCTTTGCCCCCTCAAACTGAACCTGCTTGCCCCGCCATGACAGAGCACACAGATCTACAACCCCAATTGGCACCCACTGCAAGCCCCACGTCAGACCTGGACCCTGCTCTGGGCCCAGCTGTAGTGAAGGCCTCAGACCCATGTCCTGTGGACAGCCCTGCACAGGCCGAATCTTCTGTGCAAGGAAAGAAGAAAAAAGGTTTTTTCTCCAAAGGCAAGAAGCTGTTCAAAAAGCTGGGATCCAGCAAGAAAGAATGACAAACTTTGGACATCTGACACACAACACTTGTGTCACATTAAAAGCACTTTTTCTGTAACTGTAATTCTCAGTTGGTAGTCGGTGCAGTTAGCAGCTATCAGATCTAATAATTGATGCTTTAACTGTCAGTAGTTCTACATTTGCCTTAGAGCACTGCTAGACCAGCTGTTAAATATAGAATACCCTAAAACACCCAACGGCATCACAAGAGCATGTATAGATGCATGTTGAAGTGAGCAAGTACTTCCTAATAATCTGAGCATTTGCAAAATTTCAACTCATTGGAGGCTTTAAAGCAGTTTGAATCTCCTTTAGGACTGACTTTATTTAGAACAGTCAATACGGAACAGAGAAGACGTCATCCCAACTCAGAGACGGCTAATGAAGTGTTAGCTTTAATGCTCGTGTACTGGTGCCACTTTATTTATTATTTGAAAGAAACAGACAGAGGCAGCACGCCGTCTCTTCCTCTGTGTCATTATTAAGAATGCACTATCTATCCTGAATGGATGCTTCTCTCTGTGTTTCTTGTCTTTAAGAGTATTTATACATTACTTTGTACAGAACGTGATATTTATTTGTATCGGATTCCTGCCCCAACAGTGGTCACACCGCATGAAGTGGCATCGGGGCGTAAAATTAGAGGTTTAGAGCTGTCAGAGACAGCAAGGATCCACTTTGGTATGTGTAGTTTAGAGCCAAGATATCGTGGCGTTTGTGGTTAACAGTCCTGACTGTTTGTTGGCGTTCAATGTAAAGAATGTGAAGGGTTCTCCTTCTTTGGCACGTGTGTGTGTGTGTGTGTGTGTGTGTGTGTGTGTGTGTGTGTGTGTGTGTGTGTGTGTGTGTGTGTGTGTGTGTGTGTGTGTGTGTGTGTAGATGAAGCCACACAATCGCTGGTGAGACTGAAAACAGTTGCCTTTCTCAGACATTAATACAGGAACTCTTGATGGCTGTGTCAACAGTCATAACTGACCTAACTGTTACTTGTTTGCCGTCTGTGTGTGAGTGTTAGTGTGCAGAAATGAGCAGTAGCCAACAGAGCTGCAACTGAATGAAGTATTTGTTGATTAATCAGTCAGTCATTTAGTTTAAAACCGGGGGGATGCCCATTAGATCCCTGCAGCTCAGTGCGACTCCAAAAGAAGAGAAGAAGAGTCAGTGATTATGTTTGAGAAGCTAAACTAGAATAAACTCATGTGTGACCCCTTTCAGCCCACTTCCTGCTCTGTGTCTGTGGGACTAACCTGTATATGAGGAGGCAGGTGCTTGAAAAATAATTAGATTTTGAACTTTATTTCCCTGTATTTGGGGGTTGAGCCATCACGCCATGTGTGGTGGCTCAACTGGGTTTTGACACAAACAGCTTCAACATCTCTCAGTGTGAAAACGTCATGATTAATCAACAATTTCTTTACTGTTGCAGCTCTGCTTAATCTGTAGTCCCAAATGAAAACTGTGAAAATATTGTAGCTGGTCATAGATACTGAGCAGTGTTAGCCTGTGGGGTGTGGTGATGTTTGAATGTGGCACACAGAGCAGCACTTTCTTAGAACAGCGTTTAAAATGAGCAGTTTTCAGTCATTGCTGTGGTGGTTAGCTGCACTACTGTAATGTGATAGACTCTGCAATAAGTTGTTGATGTGTGTTTAGTTTTGCCTCCTCGTGTAAATGCAGTCACATAACTGTAGTCAATTTGAATGGTGTTACGTGATCCCTCTTCAGCCCACACGGCGTTTTTCTGTTCGCACATTTGCATCACAATACTGTCAAAGTTTCTTCAAAAAGTAGAGCTTGAGCAATGGCGGCTCTTGCGTTTGACTGCAGGAGAACAAACACAGAGCCGTGCTGCGCCTGTCTGTGAGCTTCACTCGGCTCATTTTGATGCAAACTTGTGGAGCAGAGCTTCAATGTTCAGTCTGTTAGTCATTTAACGTATATGCAGTAATTCATTTACTCTGTCTTGTTAGATTGTGTGTGTGTGTGTAAGTGTGTGTGTGTGAGAGAGAGAGAGACACACACACACACACACAGGGCTGCTAGGTAGCTTCTCAGGTTTTCACACCTTTCCTTTTCCATGCTGAGCGTGTGGTTGTTGAAAAAGCAACAGGAGATGCCAAAATGTTCGGTGCTTTCCCTGGTTTACTAGCGCTGGCTTGAAGGCCCGTGTGGCAGGTGGAGTGAAGGCTCAAGCTGGAGGCACGTTATTTATTTTCTTTTTCTTTTCTTTAATGTGATGAATGTTTGAATTTTGTCAGTGTTAAAATAAAGGGAGCATGATGATGCCAAGAATTTAAAAAAAAAGAGACAGGGGCTGGATTGACACTTTAGATGTGAAGTAGCCGGGACAGAGGCAAGAGCGAGGCTGTACCGTCTGATTTCTTCATGTGTTTCTTTTTTTTTTTAAGAATCAAAACAAGGGCGGATGCTTAACAGTTGCCGAAATGTACAGCAACCATTTGTACTTGTGTTGGATTTGACGGCCTTTAATGCACAATTATTTCTCTACCTGCTGAGTAGTAACATAGGCATCCCCCTCCCCCTCCATATGTTGTAGGACCCCTGTAGGCAGTATTTTAGCTCAGCTGATCATATTTAGCCTTACACGAAGACCTTGTTTAGTCTTAATCTGTTGTTTACAGGATGTTTATTGACTGCATGCATACTAATGTTACACCCATGTTTGGCCTTATTTATGTTGCTGTCACATTCTCCGTCTTCGCGGGCTCCCTCGTGAATTGTAGATGGTGGATGCAGCGGGAGATGGAGCTGTAGGAGCTGTCTGTATATACTGAACAGTGTTGGGACTATTTTCATACAGTGCAGATTTTTTTTTAATCTTTCCTGAGCTACATTTATTCATTCATTCATTTGTTTGAAACCAGTGTAAGATTTACCTTTTTATATTATATATAAATATATATATAAATGTTTTTATTACCCATTTTTGGAAGTTCGTGTGTAAATATTTTTTGTTAATATTGTTTTTCAGATTTTTTTTTCTTATGCATGCCCAGGCAGTGTTGATGGAGGAACGGTGTATGAAGATGTTAGAACTAAAAGGATTAAAATTGTGAACGTTTCTTTCAATATGGATCTTTTTACAGCAATAAATTATGTATATTTTCACAGAAAACACTTGTGTGTGTCATGTGTGGTAATTTGAAAAAGAAGCTGAAACACAAGGTCCCGATTTTTGAATGTTTATCTTTATTTCATATCAGCAGATCATACATTGCACATGTGGTAGGTGAAACAGATGAGATCTAAAGCGGAAAAAGAGTTGCGAGCTTTTCTCTGTGCCGCACGCTGCCCATGTGAACAAACTGCTGCAACACTCTGGGCAGAGCGTGGCCGTGTGAGACAAAGCAGCTTCCTCTTTTGCAACTTCCTGCACGGGGCGCCATGTCGGGCCTCTGCTCTCCCTGAAGCCAACAGTACACTCATCCATAAAGTAGGAAACACTACACTGTGGCGAGGAGTTTAGTAGTGCTTTCTACTTTATGGATGACTGCACTGTACATCCACCGCTCCTCTTCCGTCTTCTGTCTTCTCCCACTTCTCTGTTCTTTGTGCACCTGCTCTGGCAGCTGCGCACACACACACACACTCACACACACACGCACACACACATACACACTAACACACACCAACTACCCCTCCCTTCCCCTCCCCCGCCCCTTGACAGATAGACCGACCTGAAACCTCTGTGCTTAACAGCTCAGCAGCCCTTGCTCATGCTCAACCAGAAAAAGCACACTTCCTGATTCCTCTTGAAACACTTGCGTGCTTTCTGTTTCCACGCAATTGTTTCAAATTCATCAGATGTCTGGTTACATTTCTGAAGAACATAAACTAAAAAAATGTAAAAAAAAAATGTAAAAAAACCCCTGTGAGGCAAAAATTAGTTGTTCTTTTTGTTTTGTTTTTGGAGCGAACTGCCAGAGGAAGCGCTATCTTGAGGAAGCCATTTTAGCAGCCATGAGTAAGCTTTTCTGTCTGAGCTGCTCTCTTCAATCAGGAGACGTTTAAAATAAGTCCACCAATAACACACGACAGCTCTGATCACATTGAAATGGGACCGGACAGAAAGATCCAAAAGACACGTTTAAGAATTTCAATCATAGTCTCAAAGAAAAACTTTGCAAAACCTTTAAGTTTTAAATACAAATGTGTTTCCTCAGTAATCTAAGCCAACCTCTGAACAGAGGCTGCTTGCCTAGAAGTCAAATCAAAGAAGTACAGAATGAACAAAATAAAAACTGTAAATGTTGGTTTGCTTTCCACATCTGACACACAAAAGTCATTTACAAAAAAAAAGATTTCAAACACAAACAATTCAAACAGTTCTAGCATTAATCAAAGCATGTCAACCATTAACACTTTACCTCGACCTTTCCTTTTTTGTTTTGTTTCCTGTCTCTCTGTTCTGAACGCTGATTGTCCTGTGGCCCCACAGGTGTCTTCTGCCTGTCTGAGGAGGGGATGATGAAGAAGAAGAAGAAGTCGTCTCCTTTTGAACCCTCCACAGTCACGTGATGTAACCACAGGAAGAGGTTTAACAGTCACAGGCGCTCTCTTTCTCTTCTTCCGTCTTAACTCTGCCTACTGCAGACGCCTTTTTTAAAAAAAGCAGACAGCAGTTGGACAATGAGCCCACCGTGACATGAACAACACACACTACACCGTCCCTGGTTGCTTTTAACAAATATGTTTCTCTTAATCCACATCGAGCTGGGAAACGAGGTCAAATTAAAGCATAACGAGGTTATAATGTCTGCAGTGTCAACTTTTACTGGTTCAGCTCACATTCATGTATCACAGTGATGGTTCACTTCCACGGCTTGTGTATGTCATTCTACGTGTTGCACAGTGTGGCAGTTAGGATTTCTCCATAAATGAGATCTATGAGCAGCCAGAGGTGCAGTAAGGTGGAGCATTTCCTGTGAGAAGATGGTGTCGGTGATAATCTTAACTAGAGCGGAGAGCTGCTGTAGTTCTTACTGTTAGTCAGTTCAACACCGCAGCCATCGTTGCTCGCATTCTTCTGCACACATCTTAGGAAATGTAATGTGAAATAGGAAGGTGACAAAATCCACAGTCTTTACTTTAGAATGTATTTTTACACGAGGGGAGAATGCTGGGTTTTTGGGTTCTGATGTCAGCAACCATATGAGCATGGAAGTGCTGCTTTAAGGCAAACTTGCTGAAATGTTAGAAAAAAAAAGAAAAAAAAAGAAGTCAGCTGCGACCGCCATTAAAAAGAAGAAAAAAAAAAGGCACACTGAATGACATTTTCATCAATGTGCTTACGTTCTGTTGGGTTTTTAAAAGTGAAAGGCTACAAGTTTCAATTCCCCCTGAATGTAAATGTCCAACTGTAACTGTTTGTTTTCTCATAATTCAAACCCTGAAGGGCATCTGGGTGAACCCTGAAGTGTGACAGCTACGGCACATCGCTACCAACTTCAGCTTTCTGGACTATAATCTTTAATCTACACTACCTTCCAAAAGGAAGCCATTTACCTTCCTACTGCACTCCCTGTATTTGGCAGCACAAATTCACAAATTATACATACATAACATAAAGAATCCTAAAGAATAAGATTAGTAAACTACCCAAAATGAACATCACAGCTTTAAAACCTTGAATATCACTGCATCTGTGATCTAACAATCATTCAGGAAATGTCTCCACCTATTTGTTTACATTTTATACCCGTATCAATAACTACATCTTTCTGATCAAACTCTGTTGCTTACATTTTTGCAGTGGGCGACACATTTTATTAATTCAGCGTTTTAATGCTTTATTTTTTCATTAAACTTCTTTTTTGTTTTGTTTTCTGAGCTTTCTTTGGTAATTTACAGTCATTTTATGCTTAACTATTTCATCACGTGGGATCCAGACTCATGTGAAGGGACTGAACTGTGCTCTGGCCTGTAAGCCTCCCTATGTAAGCTGTGTATAAGAGCAGATAAAGTTCTTACTTAAGCTATTATTAAATGTTTGAGTACTGCCACAAGACTCACAGAAACATTTGGGATATATATTTCCTAGCCTCTACATTATTTTCACTTCTCTTCTAGGTTTCTAAAATCTGCTCTTATGGTCACTGTGTTGTTGTTAGCATATGCACAGGGCTAAATGTTTGGTTATATGTTAATGTTGGATGGGCTTGTGTGATTGTGATTGTGTGGTTTTTAAATTGACAAAGTACTTGGATTCTTCTTAAAGGGGTCTTAAAATGCTCATGTGGAGCTCTGTGTTTTTATTCGGGGCCTTTGGGGCTGGCTTTACACAACTTGGAAGTTCAACAAAGCGCTTGTTGATGTGATGTTGGCGCCGCCCGAGCTCACCCACTGTGTGAATCGGGTCATTTTAGCTTCTGTCTCTTAAAGATCTCACCTGGCCTAAAAGCTTGCTTTGCTCTGATTAGTCAACGTCCAGAAGCCTGCAGAGGGGCCGCACCCATTGCTTGTGAGCTGGTAGTGTGGGGGATGTTAAACAGAAATATAAGGTACAAAAGGTTAATTAGAACTGTACTGATCAAAGCAGACAGGAAAGGTGTGTTAGATCCTCTTACAAAAAAAATCAATAAATAATTACAATTAAAAACTCTCATCCATTCCGCTTGAATAAAATACTAAAACTAGGAATAGAAATGGAGAAATTAATGCTTTTTAAGAATGACTTTAGTGTTGGAGACGGTTGAACTTTGAAATGCGTTAGATTCGTCTCGCTGTTTCCCAACCAAGGGCTCAAGCCCCTTCAAAAGATCATGGCATAAATTTTTTTTTGTTGTTTTTTTGTTTTTTAAAGGGCTTGTGAAATTACTTTTAAGAAAGAATAGAAGAAAAACCAAGCTAAGTCACATGTGTTTCATCATTTTTGGAACACTGTCCTGGTTTGGTGAACTTTTTCTAGCTTGTCTGACCTTTTGGGTCAGTGAGCGTGGAACAGTTTGACAGAAAGCGTGCGAGTCCTCGGACACCTAAAACTGTAACTAAACTATAAGAGTTCGCAAGCCAGAAAAACAAGTAGTATCTGTGCTTCTTATATTTAAGATGTAAAGCTGAAAGTAGACTAAGAATGTATAAAAGCCACAACATACGCAGAAGCAAACAACCTCAAATTGCACCATACTTATATACTCAGTAACTTTCCACTACTGGATGTAGGTTATGTATAAAGGTTTCAGATGCGCTGGCACACAATTCCCTGTTGAAAAGTGTAAACAGTAAGGGTGCGTGGAGAAAAACATTTGACACAATACAGCAGAATATAAATGAATTCCCGCACGTTACATCCTCATGAGGGACAGAAAGAGCAGAGGTCACTCTCTGACATCGACACCTTTAAGGGCACTGGGTGTGAACGCTTCAGTCCATGTAAGTGTTGTCCGCTACAGACACAACAAAGACATAAGAGATAAGATGACATAAAAACCACAACAGATGCACCTGATACAGCAGAAAGAAGACTCTCAGGAGCAACCAAGAACTTTGATCTGCTCCTGAAAAGAGCTACAGCTCCCTGACTATGTATTTCAGTTTATATAATGCCAATTTACAACAGCCACCTCAAGGCCTCTCATGTTAGGGTAAAGGCCTTCCAATATTTCAGAGGAAACCTCAACAATCAGATGGGCATCTTTGGGCAAGTGCTTGGCGACAGTGGTAACAAAAAACTCCCTGTTAACCGGAAAGGAGTTCCAGGAGAACCAGGGTACAGGAAAGGGTAGCTAAAACTGATGACAGTCAACAGTAAAAAGTGTGTGTGATATATATGTATAAAGCATATTGATGATAATTGTTTTTGCTACTAGATGACTACTTGAAATGAATAAAAAATACTAAGAGGAATGCTTAGTTGGTTTTACACGACAACTAAAAGTGGAATTCTCTGGACCAGCTCTATCTGTCATACAGTGAAAGGCCTCAAAACGTCAAACTTTAGCTCATTTTCCTTGTTATGAAGACTGTTATATTATGTTTCTCAGATTCTTCTATTCTTAATGTTTCTACTAATGTTACAAATCATTAAAAAACTGGTCTCCTCACCCCTGCCCTCTACAACTTCCTGAGTTAAGGACAGAGGACGTGTGCTAGCACGCTGCTAGCACACTGCTAGCACTCACTCGCATATGTCATTGAGGAAATGGCCCAAACACTGTGAGGAATATTCTAACACTGGGGCCTTCCCCCCCACACTGGCTCTTACGATAGACCTTATCTGGACCGGCAGCCATTTCCCCTCCCTGCCAGCACTCGCCAAGCTCCCCCTGGGCCACAGCCTGGGTGTCGACACCACAGAGCCACCCTGGTCCCTCGCTGACCTGCAAGCTCCACACAGGCCTGAGCCTGAAATATTAAACCAGCTGTTTGTAACTTTTTTAACTTGTGGCTCTTAACACCAACAAAAAAACTGTGTCTGGCTGTGGCCCCAGCAGAGATGGATTTCTCCTCTGACCTTTCACATGGTGCCATTTAACCCTCACTCAGGTTCATTCTTCTACCTCCATTCATTTTGTCTTTGTTTAGCACCTTAACCCACATGCATTTTTTCTTAGCACAAACCTAACGTAAACATTGCATTGTCTGACCTTGGGGTGAGATTTCAGGGATATCCATACTCTGGAAGATGGGTATTTGTCTTAAATGTTTTCCACTTGTGAACAATCTTTCCCACTGCAGAATGATGGATTTCAAATTGTTTACAAAGGTCTTATGAGTCCTCCCAAACTGATGGGCAGAAACAGGTATTCTTTAAGATCATTGCTAATATCTTTTCAACCTTGGCACTTTCTTAACACACAGCTGAATGCTCCAGACCAGCAAACCGCCAAATCCTTTGCTTTTACAGAGGTGCACATTTGAATTTCATTATATTTTATTTATTTTTTGAGTCCAGTGTGAACATTTGGGAAAGACAAAAGGAAGGAGTCTCATGCCAAAGAAAATAACTTCTCTCTCTGTCTCTCTCTCTCTTGTTGAATGTAAGTCATGGAACAAGGCACAAATAGCGACATAAATAAGAACTTTCAAATGTAGTCTACAAAATGACAAAACAGGTGACTGTACAACGTTGAACATAGCTTTAAGGTTTGTAATAAATCTCAGTGCTCCAAAATAAACAGTATCTAGAATATGTAAGCATTGTGAAGAAGACTACTGAGATAAAAGTGGAAGCATCAAGTCTCTGGTTTTGCCTCAGAGGACAGAGAATCTCAATTCTAAAGTAAAAACCCAGTTTCACTGTAAGGTTTTTACCAGATGTACACTGTCATCTAATTCCTGTGTACTTTCAGAGCTGTACACAGGAATTACTGTAGTAATATATGAAAGGTTCAGTGTTTTTTAAGTTTGCATTTGAGAACATCATCAGTTTAGTTTTGTCAGCATATAAACCAGTTCTAAATCACACAAGTAGATTTAGCAGACAGAGAAGATGTTGGGAGTAGAGTAGTACATCATCATATCATCAGCGAAAAAATTAGAGGTTTTTTTATTACATCTAAAGCCATTTTCATATATAAAATAAACAGCAGCAGTCTTAGAATGGACCCCTGATAAATAACTTTGAAATCATCCAACAGTTTTTTATTTGTTTTCTACAGCCCTGCACTGACAAGTCTTTGCTTTAAGATGAAGCAAATGGAAATGGAACAAAGCCTGCAAAGTGGTTCAGGCAGTAAATGAGCAACATTGCTTCTTCCAAGCTGCCCTCACTTGATATGCAAATACATCTTCTGATTTGGCAGTCTTCTTGAGTTGTAAAATCTTGTGAATGCAGGGCCCAAACACCAAACTCTAACTAAATTCTGCTCCTGAAATCAAAGATTTTATATGTGAGGTATCTGAACTACCCACAGACATAGCAGTTAGTTAGCAGTTGACAGTGTCTTCACTTTCAGATGCTACACAGAAAGGTCCACCTTGCACACTTTTGTTAATCTGAAACATACAGCCCGAGTGAGGATTTTACTACAGAATGAGTACTTTCATACATGCTTTGATACCTTTTGATTTTCACCATTTGCTTACTTGTGAATATGCTGCTGTTCTTGTATTCGACCAGCGTTAACATACAATCGCTTTGTCCATTGAAGCTGCCAGCATTTGTAAAAGGAATTGAAATCCTTCAGTATGATGAACTGTTCTCAGTTCTGTAGCTGCCAAAGAGAGGAAGCTTTGTAAGCCTTGTGAAACACATTTACACACACACACACACACACACACACACACACACACACACACACACACACACACACACACACACACACACACACACACACACACACACAGAGCAAGTTAAAGTGTGTGTGAGCTTTTGCTGCTAATGTCCATCCCCCATGCAAAATACATCCCCTCGCTTCCCTAATTCCCGTTTATCCCAGTCAGACAGAGCACTTTTCGAAACTTAGCTGAAGAACTTTCCACTTGCTTTTTTTTCTTTCTCAACAAAGGTTAGTGCAAACCTGAAGTTAACACCTCAGTTCATGATCTATTACTTTCCCCTAAGCTCAGAGCACTGATACATCCAAATAAGGGCAAAGGCACCAGTGAAGCCTCACGGGTGTTGCTCTGTGTGTGTGTGTGTGTGTGTGTGTGTGTGTGTGTGTGTGTGTGTGTGTGTGTGTGTGTGTGTGTGTGTGTGAGAGAGAGAGAGAGAGAGAGAGAGAGAAAATGAAGGCCATACTTCACTTTGCTTCTCTCAAATGCTGCTGCAGCACTTAATCTGAGTAAAAGCCAGCACATGGGCGGAGCCGAAAGCCTTCCTGACAGCGCCTGCGGTCGTGGAAGCTGAGTTCTCAGTTTTGTTTTTAGTTTGCAGCTCTCGTGAAATGACTTCACCCACGTGTAGTTTGATGAAGACAGGTTTAGGCCACATGGAAAAAACCCCACTGCATTTTAGTATTCTATGTGTCGCACTGCAAATGGTGGTGGTGGTGTGTGTGTGTGTGTGTGTGCGCGTGTGTGTGTGTGTGTGTGTGGGGGGGGGGGGGGGTGTCAAGGTGAACAACTAAATGATGGTGCACATGCACTGACTGATCTCAGGGCCCACATGGAACAGTGCAAACTGACACTTGTGGTTTATTTCTCATTTGGTTATCAACTGCCTCCAACCACTGGAGGTAAAGCGTCTCTTCAAAAAGTCTCTGTTCTACTTGTGATGGAAAGAGAAGTCTAACCTGCTGTGCATTTGAATAACAGTGATATTTAATTTGTATGGTTTTGTAGGTGAAGAGGGAGGAATGTCAGCAAAGTGGCTGTAATTGTGTTTGAAGATGAGATGAGACTTACAAAATGAGTATTTTCTCATTTGTGTCTTTGAAGTTTTATTGTTGCACTTTATAATATAACCTGTGACAAAGAGTGTAATCCCTCTGTAATTACATTCAATTTCAGTGTATTTTGTTTGAAATAATATTTATCTACAAATACTTAAAGCATACTAGAGTAAGGAAGTAACAAGCCAGGTTTTACAGGGAATAATTAGTGAAATTATTATTTTTTTTACAAATTTGCATATCAATAGATAGATAGATAGATAGATAGATAGATAGATAGATAGATAGATAGATAGATAGATTAGGACTGTCCTCTCTTAACCACTTACAAGAAGAACTAAGGACCATCAAAATTCGCAGACCCACGTGATCGTAATGATGAAGCCAAGTCTATTTTTTCCGTGTAACAATCACTGTTCAAACACAAATTTCAAAGGGAGTGTACAGGAAAGGATTGTCTCATTTCCTTTAAAATAACTGGAAGTTAGGCAACTCCACAATATGGCCTGTGCCCTGATGTATGTAAGCTGGGGAAATATTGTTTGCTTTTCCACAAGATAACCAAGGAATTACACAGTATTTAAAATGATGTAGTACTTAAAATTACTTACAGTATAATTTGTGTATCCTTTCCTTTAAAATACCCAGAATTTCGGCCCTTATTACATTTACTTACATTGCAATATTTATTTATTCTGTAAAATGCATGAAGTTGTGCAATATTTAAACTTACATAATAATTTGTGTCTCCTTTACTGCAAAATACCAGATGTTACACAAAGCAGAGAGTCAGCAGGTCGCCTGCCATGAACGAAACTGCACAGGTGCTACAGGGTTGGTTGCTGACCCTGACCTCTGACCCGAATGTGGCAGCTGGGGGAATTAAATACATGAATGCAAATTGAATACAGAGTTAACCATTGCTAAAATTAGCTAGAATTAGCTAGAATTTACTGTGTGTCTATGTTAGATCAGTACTTGACTATGATGTTATACTCCCCTTAGTATACAGAGCACATCATCCATCCATTTTACCTTCTTATGGTAGGGCTGAGGCCTATCCCAGCTGTCACTGGGTGAAATGTGGTGAAAGACCAGATCACCAGTCTATCACAGAGAGACAGGCAACCATTCACACACACAGCCAATCGAGAAACACCGATTAACTTCTCCTGCATGCCTGTGGATGGTGCAAGGAAGTCAGAGAACACACACACACACACACACACACACACACACACACACACACACAAGACAGCCACAGGAGGTCGGAAAGAAGAAGTCATATGTCCAGAACACTGTGTTTTCATTTAAAAAAAAAACTGATTTTGTGTTTGGAGTTTGGAGAAAATGATGTGTCTCAGTGTGGTTCAGCAATTGTGAAATACAGGATTTCAACCAGCAGTGATCTTCAGCACTGATCTGCATATTTTCTTCTAGAGAGATTATGTCATCATTATGAATAGATGGAGAAAAAGTTATCCTCTGGTGGATTAACCTATGTTCTCCAGTTTATGGAGATAAGAACAATGAAAATAAGTAGTTCTTCGTTCATTGTAGGTCATGACATTTGATTAACGTCATCGCACGTCTCTTCAGGTTACCCGCAAAAGTAAAATGAGAAATGCTTTGTGAAACATGAAACCGGCACAGCTTTCATATCGCATCGCATCTTTTTTATGCAGTTTCCTGCCAGCGTTACGGGTCCGCTTGTTGGTCTTCAATATGGCTAAGAGTTCTCAGTGAGTTCTGACAGACTGGCTTCACTAACTGTGCCTTTGCAACAAAATGTCAGGAGCAGGTGTCGGTGTAGTGAAGACTTTGTGAGCATCACAAATGAAGACAACAGGAGAAGCGGACCGAGATCATGTGCAAGGACTTAATGTCCTCCAGGCTGCAGTTAAGTCAGAGGACACACATGGTGTTAAGTGGAGGTGTTTTCTTAAGTGATAATATAATCCAGTAGTGTAGTACTCCACCTGAACTACACCTGATATATGGAACAGCACAGGATGACAATAAAGATGTTATTCTCTTCACACTATTGTGCTGTAAGTGAAACAGTAACCACAGCAGATACTGGATCTGAAAAGGCTTCAATTTAACTGGAGACTATCGCACGCAGCACCTTCAGGTGAAAGGTTGGCTAAATTTACACGTTCACACTGTGGCTGAGAGTTCTCCACCTGTCGGCAGTGTCGGCGGCTGCAGGGAATTCAGGCACTGAGTAAAAAGCACCATCTAGTGGTGCAGCTAAAGAAGTACAGGGAGGATTTTTTTAAAGGGTCTAGCCAACTAAAAAAAACATGATGAACTCTGTGAAACTGTTGCTCAGAATGAACAACAATCAGAATGAACCGCCTTTGCCATCTTAGTGTTTTGTGACCATATGTGACAAATGGTGACGGAAGAAACAGAGAGAGAAATCGATTATATAACTTATTGGCTAATGACCCTGAATAATCCTCCTTTCTGACTCTAAGAATTCATCATTTGTAAAAGAAAGTTTTATTCAATATGATGTGAAACTAGAGATTAAAACCATAAAGCTGTCTGTGTTTGCTGAGATTGTAGAGAAAAAGGAGCCAAGGGTCTTTTTGCAACCAGTGTAGTCACCCCCTGCTGACTATTAAAAGTAAAGCATGTTATTAGATGCATGATACTAACCTGTCACAAGATTTATTTTTTTTTAACGGAAATAATGAAATAATGCTTGGTGATGGTATTTGGCTTTATTAGTGTGGATGCTGATTAAGCACACAAGTATTGTTCTTCTACTTTTCATATTCCGTACATTTTTTGGCATATATCTCCTTCAACACCGTTCAACTTAGAAAAACCAGTCAACCACTATTAGATTCCTCTTCTTTTGGACATGACTGCTTGTATTTTCCTCATTTTTAACTTTTATATTTTTTAAATTATTCAGCTTCATTCAACAAAAATTTACCGTGTCTTTCAATGGGAGAATGTGGGCAGTGGAGTCAGAAAAGATCTTTTCTGAACGGATGATTAAAAGTTACAGTATTTAATTGTCTGTAGTGGATTTTCCCACATTTCAGTCATTCGGGGACTTAAATAATATGAGGTTTCAAATATTTCTTCAGATGTTTTGTGACTCTGAATTTTCTTTTGTCAATACTCAACTTTTTCTACTGTACATTTTAAACATGGTCAGCTACTTTTCAACTTCTTCCTCTGTCTGAAAATCAGCTTTCAACAGTTCTACACTTTTGTTTTCAAGTGAAACATTTTTAACTTAACATTCAGCAGTTGCTTCATTTCCGCTCAAAACATTCAGCTATCAGCATCCACACTGCAGTTTCATTAGAAAATGCATTTTCTAGTTATTATTTGCTAAAGAACTTTAAAATAAACATAATGGCTTGTAGGAGTGGAAAGACTGACATTATATGTTGAAAACATAAAGATTAAATAGGAAGAAAACCTTCAAAAAATAAAATAAATTGAAAAGTCAAAAATGGTCTAAAACCTAAAATCTAAGGTGCACCTAATTTAGGTACCTTTAAAAACAAATAAATATCCAGGTTAGTCATGAATGTGGACGCGTTTATTTGTATTCTCTGGTCAACATATATCAGCAATCTGTTCCAGAAAGGTTGAATGAACTCTGAGTCTAACCACAGTCCTCTTAGAGACCTCACCACCATCATCATTTTAGACTGCAGCTCAAGGTCATCAGTCAGAAACCACATTGTGTGCCCTTCTGCACAGTAGACAGATTAGTCCCATTAAAAATTAACTGATCATGTTCACTCGCTCGGGGACACTGAAAGCTTAGTTAATTCACAGATTACAGGTGCATATAAATCCAATGTATTCATTTATTTTAAGACACTCACTCACTTTTTTTATAAAACAGGTTTTTATTTCACGTAAACTATTCAAACAAATAAGACATATCTACCTTTTCTTATGTGTCAGCAATCTTTGTTTTTTCCCCCCCCAAATTTAAAAACCTCCAAAAACTCAACATTTCCACAAGACATCACAGACATGGTGAAACAGTATGATCCAGCTCTGGGGACAATCAGCAGGATTTACGTCTTCACTGCCGTGTCTCTGGATTTGTAGATCACCCCTCTGCTTTTCAGCTCTCTCACTACGCCTTCAGAGAAGAGAATAATGAGCAACCGAAACATATGAAGTGAGAAGACAATTCCAACCAATGTGTGTGCCCTGATGTGTTTGAATGTACCTGGAGGTAGTCTGCCAGTCACTGAAACGGCATATACACCTGGCTTGAAGTTGCCTGAAAGACAGAGCAGGAAAAAAATAATTACACAAATGGATCATAATCTGAACTATGTGGCTATCATTAATAACTAGCAGGTTTTACAAGATTTATTAAAAAGCATGTAAAAAATGCTATAGTCCTGGTTTTAAAATTAGGTAAATAACTTCAGATGAACAACAACATAACATATTAACACTGTGTCATTATTTAACAAAAACTAATCCAAAGCCAAAATCTGTAAGCACTGTGGAAAAACTAATTTCTGGATTTTCTGGATGATTCAGTAAGCTTGCTGAACCACCTTTAGCACCAATAACTTAAAGTAACAGTTTTCCATTTGACTATCAGTCTCTCTCATCCTTGTGGAAGAGTTTTGGCTCATTCTTTTTGTTGTTGTTGTTGTTGTTGCTGTTGCTTCAGTTCATTGAGGCTTGCAGGCATTCTTTTACACACAGTCTCTTCAGGTCCCGCCACGGCATTTTAGTCAGATTGAAGCATGGACTTTGACTGGGCCATTGCAGCACCTTGATTCCTTTCATTTTCAGCCATTATGTTGTAGATTTGTTGCTGTGGGTTATGCAACAGGGTTATAGCCCTGTTGCATGATCCAATTTTAGTGTACATTTAGCTTTGGGGACATCTCCTCACATTTGAATACCCTGGTATACCAAGTAGTTCATAGTCAACTCAATGACTACGAAACAAGCCCAAACCATCATCCCTCCACCACCGTGCTTCACAGTTGGTTCTCTCCAACCAACTGGCTTAACATCTCCACTTTGGCCTCTTTTGATAGGATTGTTCCAGAAGTCTTGTGGATTGTTCAGATGCAACTTTGAAAACCAAAGCCATGCTGCCATGTTCTTTTTTAGAGAAAAGAGGCTTTCTCCTGACAACCCTTTCAAACAAGCCTTAGTTGTTCATTTTTTCTGAGCAGTGTATGGTCTAACCTTGTGGTGACTTTGCTGTGATGTCCACCACTGGAAAAATTTATATCTATCTTAAATGTTTTTCACTTGTGAGTAATCGATCTCACTATAGAATGATGACATTCCAATGGTTTGGTTTATAATCCTTCCCAAATTGATGGGCACTAACAGTTGCTTTCATGAGATCACCGCTGATTGTTTTTCACCCTGGCACTATGTTAACAAACACCTGCTAAATCATCTGCTTTTATAGAGGTGCTCAGACTGGCTGATGATCAAGTGCCATTTTCCTTCTCAATTATTATAAAAGCAGTGTAAGATGTACTTTGTTTTTCCAGAAACAGTGTCTCCTTTTTGTCTTAAATAAATAATGAACAATTTAACATTTCTTATCATGTCCTGATACATAAAACCTGAGAACTGAATGTACTTTCTTCTTCTTTTTTTGTTTTAAACCATGACTGTGTGCTTCAGCAGATCCTTACCTATTCTCTGCCATTTAGCCACCCAGCTATCTTCAGGACTCATCATGGCGATCACACTATAAACATTTAATCAGTGTCAGTAAACCATAGGGAAGAACAGACAAAGAAACACATAGCTTTGATGGGTAAGCTTTGTCAACACTTACCCATCAAACGAGGAACTTGTGCATTCATACACCATCTCTCGGTTCCCCTTCATCTGGAGGTATGACTCACAGTTGTCACAGCCATCATATTCAAACTGGTCAATGGTCTAAATTGGAAGAGAACAAGAGAAAAGTGAGGTATCAGATTGCATGAGTCCAATAAAAAGAGCCAGAAGAAAGGATCAAAAATGAGAAGTGAGATATTACTTGAGAAATATTAACTGCTTTAAAAATGCTGCACTTCAGTGTAGCAAGACTATTATTTCTAATGAGGGTCATACATATATTGGAACCCACCATAGATAATGATGCCAACAAACCTTGGCACATCCACTGATAACGGCTGTGCATGGTTAAATAATAATAGTATTAATACTACTACTACTACTACTACTATAACAAGAAGAAGAAGAAGAAGAAAGTGAGATGGGATTGTGTGTTGGTGTTGTGCCAAAGTGTCATTTCTGGTATTTGCCAAAAAAAAAAAACCCACAAAAAAAACAAAAAGAAGCCCGCATTTAAACTACTGTAAACATGCTATACTGTAAATGAAATCTCTCCAAAATAAAAACCTTTAATTTCTCAAAAATAAAGTCAGATTGCCTGCACGCCCGACCTTACAAAATAAATCACTGAGGAAGCATTGAGGAGCAATAAATGTTTCTAGTTCCATTTTTCGTGGATTTTTAACTTTAAAGTTAATCTCAAAATATTTAGTTTCGCTTCAGTGGACAATATTGTCCACCTTGTTTCTTTTCTTATTGTCCACCTTAAGAAAAAAAAAAACCCCAATAACTTTATTCTGCGTTTTGTCACAATAATATCACCTTCTGCCCAGGCTCTGCCATTCTGTACATTTTTCTAGTACGGCCCCAAGTCGTTATCGTGGGACTAGAAACCAAACAAACTAGCACAGATGTCTTTTTGTAAACAAAAAAGCCCCAGTGAATACTTTGGTTACTTTACTAAAAAGCAACCAAGCGTCATTTCGAAGTTTTAATTCCTGTTAGGCCAAACAGGAGGAAAACACTGCGCAGAGCACCACGTTAGCACAGGAGCTAGCCTCACAGTGTTTTTCTCTCAGATAAAGATTTACCTTCACTAACGAACAAAGCAGACAGGCTCTCAGGTGGCGCAGGTCTTTGGGGACTGTTTCTAGTGCCATTATGTTCGGACGAAATAATTGAAAAAACACTAAACAATCACGCCGACTAATATTATGATGATTTTCTAGTCGCCTAGAGATTGCGTCACTGTATAAGGCCCTAGCAACCCAGAGGCGTCCCTGTAGTCCGCCTGAATAAAAGTCCGTGCACACAGTCAGAATCAGAGAGACTTTATTTATCCCCAAGGGCCAATTAAGATACAACAGAGCAGCATGACGTTAAAAATAAGGACAAGGCATAAACAGGCAATAAGAATGAGATAAAAAAAAAAAAAATACTTAAAATATACAGTATATACACAGTTTTAAAATTAAAGTGACTAAATAAGTGAATAAATAACTGTAAGTGACTAAAAGTGAATAAAGTGTCGGCAGCATAAAAAAGAGTGTAGAGTAATTTATGTTTATGGGTGTGGGAAATGGTCTTATCGACTGGAGTTAAAAAGCAGAGTGGCTTTGGGGACAAAGGTGGCTCTCCTCTTCTCAGTCCTGCAGGAAGTGCAGCGGAGGCGCCGCCCAGAGGGGAGCCATTGAAATGAAGAATGTGAGAGGGGTCATTAATAAGTTAATTAATTTTTACTATGCCTTTTTACTATGTCTTCCTGGAAAGCATCATGACCTTCTCCATTACCTGCTGGTTCCACTCCCTCAGCCTTCAGAACAGGAACAGACTGCAGCACACTGCACCAGTGTGCTCAAAAACCATTGGCCTGCCTGTCAGAACTCTTGCACAGGTTTTCAGCCAACGAGGCCATTAGCCCTTGGTGGCACCTCCTGAGAATTTCCTCTGTGTTAGCAGAGAATTTCAGGAGGTTGTCAAAGATGGTTCCCAAGTATTTGTACTCCTCAACTACCTCCACGGGCTTCCCATGGATGGTGGTGGTGACTGAAGCAGCCAGATCCCTCTGCCTACTGGAGAAGGTCACCACCATCTCTTTGGTTTTGCTCACGTTCAGCTCAAGTTTGGAGCTGTCACACCACTCTACAAACTTCTGAAGAGCGGGTCCGTGGTGTTGTGAGGGGCCTGACAGCAGTGACAGGAGAACTGTGTCGTCAGCATATTTCACCTGGTGACAGTTGGGCTGTGTGGATCTGCAGTCATCAGTCTAGAGGATGAAGAACAGGGGGGAGAGCACACAGCCCGGGGGGGGGGGGGAGCCAGTGGAGGTGGAACAGAGACCAGAGTCCAATATCCACAGGATTAGCTGATCAGGTGAAATCGGGAAGAAAGTTTAATGGCCAGGATATGAGACTGCAGAGTGTTGAACGCTGATGAAAAATCAGCAAAGAGAAGTCTGGCGGAGGAGTGAGGGATCTCCAGATGTTTGTGGATGGAGTCCAAGATGAAGATTTTTGCGTCATCAACGCCTATGCGTGCACGGTAAGCAAACTGAAGTGGGTCCATCAGGGGGTCAGTTGCTCTTACAATGTGCTGTTTTATGATCTTCTCCATGGCCTTCATCACCAGAGAGGTAAGGGCCACAGGATGAAGATCATTGAGAGACTTTGGGTTGTTTCTTTTGGGGATGGGGATGACTGTGGAGTGTTTCCACAGCTGGGGGACGGTGTGACTGTCAATTGAGTGTTGAAATAGAGTCCGGAACACACTTCCTAGTTGCCCTGCACAGTGCCTCAGAACTTGACTGCTGATGTTGTCAGGGCCGGGTGAGCTCCTCTCCTTGGTCCTCCTGAGGGCTCTCACCACGTCCTCAGTTTGAAGGTGAGTGCAGAGCTGCCAGGTTTGATAATAAACTAAAGCGATATTTATGACATAGTATTAGGGCCACCTTAAGAAACAAAAATATTATTAATCATTTTGACAATAAAGTCGAATTTTTTAGATTAAAGTCGAAAAACCTAATTCGAAGAAAGGTCGAAATGTGGAGATTGGAGTTATTGTGTCACTGACTTCAGAATTTGCATACCTGAACAAAGGCATCACGTTCTCCTCAAGTGGTGCTACACACCAGTCTCATGTAATGTTTTTAACAGGTTGTTAATATTACATAGAATTAGCAACACATCGGATTTTGACAATGAAAGGATACAAATTGGATGTATTTTACTGGATTGGCAGTGAGATTTTTTGTTTTCACAAAATGTAGATAGATAATGCTGTCTACATCTAAATACAAATAATAATAATAATAATCACAACAACAACAACAACAATAATAAACTACTTCCTTATCACTAGGTGGCGACACAGCTCAGCGTGTTTTCATTTGGTACAGTTTCACACCACATGTGCTTGGTGACATCTATTAATTCCATTGACCTAAACACTGATTATGTTACCAGTCAAATCTCTTTCAACAGTTAACATCGTTTTCTCACATTTTGTTTCTTATTTGTTTATCATGGATAATTAACCTGCGTTTGTCACTGCACTGTTGCCGTGCCACATCCAACTTTGGAGAGGCTCATCATCTTGCGTCTTGTATGAAGCTGCAACTAAATAAACTCAGAAATAAACTCAGATGATGTGAAATGTAAGCTATAAACAGCAGGCTGTGTGAGAACCTGCGATGCATTCACTGGAGCTATTTAAAGTAACATATATTACCTAAAGGCATTTGTGGGCCTGTGACAACAAAAGCATGTAAACCAGAGGCTGTAAACTGTTTTTGGCTCTCTGTGTGATGTTTAGGGCCAAGTTTCGGTGTTGAAATGTGAAAGGATCTTGGGCTTTGTAGTCCCCCAAAATTAAGCGTTGTTTAAAGTAACGGAGGGATGTCACATTGAACTCCAGCACCTCCACCAACGGCAGTGAACTTCCAACGGTTCCCAGTGCGACTTGGTGATACAGGTGCAGTTATTACAGTGTTTATTTTAGATTTAACCTTACTTAAAATATATGAGACAATATGGAGATGGATAAAACTTTAACAGCTCTTAACTAAAAAGTTCTTTACTTAGGAGAGGCTGTTTGACAAGATAACACAGCCAATGCTAATGTTAGCTAATGCTAGCAGAGTAACAGAAACAGTGAAAGATAACATTTTACTTTTTACAGCATTTTATTTATAATTTTTAAAAAAGTTTAATCCGTTTTCATTAACAGGGGTAATTATGTGTTTAATATAATGAATGGTGGTTAAATAACTTTGTTAACTTGTTATAACTTGAGTGTATGTAAGACATAAACTAAAGTTAAATAGTAACGTTATAAACATGTAAAGCAGGTTAGCTGCTTTGACCAGGGCTGTTTAATATTGTTATACCTGTCTCAGTTGCACAGGCAGAGGCATGGAAGTCGGTTTAAATTCACTCCCGGACTCGATCAACCCCAGCAATTTTCCTGCAAAGCTGTGGCGTCTGGTGAACAACCCGGCCTACAACGCCATCTGCTGGGACCACCAGGGTGAGGTAATCGTCATTGACCAGCAGCTGTTCGAGAAGCAGATCCTGTCTCCAAGTGCCATCACCGCGGGCAGCGCCGACTCCTTCAAAACCACCAACTTCTCCAGCTTTGTCCGTCAGCTCAACTTGTACGGGTTCAAGAAGGCCGACCCTCAACAGGATCTGGACGGCAAGGAGTATCAAAGCTTTTACAACCCCAACTTCAAGCGAGACCAGCCTGAACTCGTTGCGAGGCTGAGGAGGCTCACCGTGGACAATAAGGCCAAGCTGCAAGCCGGTCTGAACATAAAGTGCCGGTCCCCGAGTGGATATCAGCGCCTGTATCCGGATGGGGACGACAGAGGAACATCTATGAGAAGAGGCAAGTGCTATTAAGGGATAATAGTGGAAATATATGGTTTCCCTGAGGTGCTCAAGTTCACACTAACCGTTCCTCAGCCACAAGAGTAGTTTCTGCAAAAGTGCACAGCAGTTCTGTGTAAAAAGGGTCATCAGCTCCTTAAAAAATACAACACTGTCCCATTTTATGTACATAAACTTTGTAACTGAAGAATATTCTTTAAAACGGAACAAAGCTTTCTGCCGCAACTTCGCCTACTTCCTCTTTAGAACAAGGGTCTAAAGAGGTTGAAGCACAGCTTTATTACTTGATCGACATGTTTGGGCCTGTGGCCTTCATGAGGGATGACCTTGACATAAGTAATAAAGCTGTACTATAAGTGTTGCTGGAGAATTGACCTCATTTAAGAGTATTCTAAATATATTTTTCTGTTGACCAGAGGAATTACTAAACTTTCATTTGACAATCTTACATGTCACAGAGAAAATACTCAGATGTTTTCAAGAAATATTACCTGCTGATAGGGTTTTCTGTCATATTTCCGAACACCATATTGAACTTATTAAGGACAATAAGTCTGTGCCCTCCTGTACCAAACCTTAAGCCCTCTCGTACTGTCTAACAGGTCGTTGTTGTGCTTTGTGTCTTCCAGTTTCTTCGGGAGGCTCTTTTCTGCTGAGCCCCACAAATCAAAAGGCCACTCCTCCTTACTATCCAAGTAAAACCCAAGCCTACACTGGGACCCCCATCCCACCACGATTCCTGATGAGGACTGCGGCTCTTCCTTCTGCTTTGTTTTCCTCAGGCAAAGAGCTACCAGTACCCTTAAACCGCCCTTACACTGGAGTAAACTCAAGCTCCAATGCTGTGCACATTCAGCAGAATTTCCTGGCCCACGCAAACCATGGAAGTCCAAATTTCACCAGTTATAGTCCTTGTAATGCTCAGTACCAGCCTGGCTACTATTCCCCACGTAAGCATTAAATATTATTTAGTAATAGCCAGTGTACCACTTCACTTAACATGCTATCTTTTGTCCTTCCTGAAGTTGGTCATTGCTACCATCCCAACCTTGTGGCCCCTCATATGGCAGGTGGTGGCCTTCAGACAGGCTTATTCTCGCCTCAGAGTTATTATCAGGTAGGACCACTGTCATGTGACGTAACAAGTCAGTGAGTAGTATAGGAAGATGAGTATTTGGGCCATCTTTAACATATGCTTTTATATCACCTTTTTAGGCAGGATATCCTGTCGGTATGTTGTGTTTCCAAGACAATAACCAATGCCTGCAGAAAAATGAGAAGCAGGAGGTGAAAAACTGTGAAATCAACTTGGAGGCAATTTTTAAGATCGCAGATGAGGTCATGCAGACTCCACCCAATACCTGCCTGGTTAAAGTTGAGCCCCAAGATGAGGTGGTCCCTGAGCTAGAGTCTTCATCCAACACCTGTGACAGCCCACTGTGTGACAGCAACGGTGTCATCAGGTCTATCCCTTTCTCTGCTGGACCCACCATAGTGTCTGCATCGAGTATTGCTCCTCTAATTCCATACAAAGAGCAGTGTGTGGAGTCTGTACCAGAGGAAATGCCTGAGGATGCTATCATTGAGGTAAGGCTGCGCATTGAAGAGTTCCTGAAGCTAAAGTGCATCTGTTTTATGTTTTTTTGTAATATTTGACATTGAGGTATTTTTTGATGCATCACCTTCTTGATCTAAGATGTTTTCTACTTTACTGTGCTAGACAGTAAAGTAACCCAAACTTGTAGGAAAGTTTTCAAGGGAAGGCGGGAGGGTGGATCAGAGCAGCACAGTGGTTTTGGTTCTTGATAGGCTGCAATTGCAAGAAAGGTTAGAAATGATAGTTGATCTTTTTTCACTGAGGAACATGAGACACATTCCTCAGAGATTTTGGTTCAGACTCACATGATAGCAGCACACAGTTGCTGACGTTTTGTCAGCTGCACACGATGGGAATAACCTAATAGAGCATCCTGAAGGTACTCTATTAGGTTGAGATCTGGATATTGTGAAGACCAGTTGAGTAAAATAATAGTGAACTCACTGTTGTGCTTAAGAAACCAGTTTGAGGTTTGTGGCATGGTGCTGGAAGCAGCCATCAGAAGATGGGGACACATTGGTGATAAAGGAATGGACGAGGTTAGCATCAACACTCAGACAGGCTGTGGAGTTTAAACAGTGCTCAGTTGGTACCAAAAACTATCCCCCACACCATTACATCACCATCAGCATGAACCATTTATAAAAAGACGGGATAGATCCATGCTTTCATGCTGTACATGCGAGATTCTGACCATCTGAGTGTGGCAGCAGCAATTGAGTGGCACTCTGCGTCATCCTCTAATGTTGTAGTACATCTGCATAAAGGTTCAAGGAGGTATGCATTCAGAGATGTGGAAATCCCAGTAGATCATCAGTGTCTGATGTTGCACATTCTGGATTACTGCAATGTGAGCAACTGTTGCTCTAGGTGATCAAACCTGACACTGAAGCTTTTTCCACACACAGATCATTAATAATGGATCTTTCCGCATAGTTAAAAAACGTAGCAAATATTTTGCATACTGTTTTGAAGTTGGTTCTTTTTCACGTTTAGAACAACATGTAGAAAATGTGAAAATCCGATTATGTTTCAGGATGTTACAGAAAATTATTGATATTGTTATATAATTTGAATACATATATATGTGTGTGTGTGTATATTTAGTGGGCTTATATATAGTTTAGCAGAAAGCCTAGATTATTTGCCTTCTCTGTGTCCCTACATTAAGGTTACCACAGATGATGAGAGGGATATTGTACCCGTTACAGTTGGTGATACTTCCAGTGATTCCAGTCTGAAATTATAACAGCAGCTGCACAGGAAATACACCAACTCTTTAGGTAAGGCTATTTAGGGTCAAATTCCAGAGTAAAGGCTTTAATTCTTGCTAAAATCAACAGATCCGTGATGACAGTGTCTCATATTTTTCATTATAGATCTCAGCTTGTTGGTTTGATTGGCATGTGACAGGGAGCCTTGAGTCAATCCAGGATGTGAGCTTAAGCTCTTACTATTACCATACTTGAGTCTCGAATTGGAAAGATGATTTATTGTGTGAATGCTTGTTGCTTTGTTCTCTTTTAAATCTTATTACAAAGTCTTTTGCAGAAGTACATATATGTTGTACATTGTACGTAGTTGTACCGTAATGTTTTCTCCTCTTATTTTACACATCCATTGTAATTAACACTGATGCTTTTATTTCTGTAAAATTTTAAATTACATTTTTAAAACAAGTATGCTTTATGTAACTGTATAAAGCATGCATATTTACGTACATGATTTTGTGAAATAGTTTTACCAGATTGTAATGTTATTTTCAAAGAACTGAAAGAGAAAAATAAGTCTTGTAAACCATAAATTGGTATTGGAGTGCTTAAAAAGGACTCAAATTATTTTATGAGGGAGAAACACTTTGTCTACTGATTGCTTGCTTTATTGTAGTGATGGTGTTTTCCCTACCTTTTTATTTTCACTATTGATGTACTTTTTAAAATATGTAACTAGAATTTTAAATAAACGTGATTACAGTTTATGGTTGGATGTTTAGTGTGTACTGCATTATTAATAATAAAGGGGTGTTGCTTGTTGTAGACACCAGAGGGAGCCACTTACTTGTTTTTGGTGAAACTGCTGCTTTTCGGCGGATCCGCCTTCTGCTTACTAATGCTGCATTCAGGTGCTCCTCGTTAACTCCATCTACGATAACGTTAAAAGAAAATTAACGATTTTTGTTTGTTTGTTTGTATGTTTACGTTCTTACACATGCAAGAAAATTAGTTTGCGTTTGATTCTTACCGCAAAATAGATTTTCAGTGACGTTAGAAAAATGTAATACTAACGCTGCAATTCCACTAATGGCTTATACAAATAACAACGTAAAACACTTGAAACACAATCTGTTTACAGGATTAGGGGTGAAGTGTTGATAAAACTCCCGTCCCCGTTAGCACGTGAAAGTAGCAGGAGAGGGAGCAGGTAGACACTTTCAATGAGATCCCAGGGGAGAGACAGAGAGTCCGGGAGGTAAAGTTCTAGAACGGTGTTATAATAGTACACTGTCTCTATGCTTTATCCCCTTCAAACAAACACTACAAGGAGGCTGGGCAACTTTTTTTAATTAACTTTTTGCAGATTTTCCCCCTCCGCTTTCAGTGATAGTTTTGATAAACGAGTCAATTTCCTTCATTCTTCTCAGGAGGATCGGGTCTAATTTCTCACAGTGCAGCGGAGGCACTGAACTCAGGGAAAGCCTGCGTGTGTGTGTGTGTGTGTGTGTATGCGTGCGCGCGCGCGCGTCGCCCCCCTGACGGGTAGATTTAAAAGAAGTTGATGGCCGTGTCACTGAAGCCGCTTCGGACCCAGTTTTAATTACCAGGCTACAAGCAAAGTAAGGCAACGGCCCGTTTGCTTCGGTTAATAATTACACAGAGCTGTGTGCTGAACGGAGCAGCTTCTTCGAGGATTATTTTTTCGCAACTCCTCGGCTGTAAGAAACATTGCCCAACTTTTCGGCGCCGCATTTGATCCGTCAGCATGCCTCATAACTCTCCGGCGGCAACCTGTAAGCCAGCCTTTGAAGTCGTAGACGTCGCTCTCGTGCGTTTTTGGTGGATTTATCCACAAAGTGTTGCGCTCACGGGACGGGTTTAACTTTTAAAGCTTTGCCTCCTGTGTGCTCGCAAAATGTGACTGGAAGGTACAGTGGCCAATGTGCGCTGCATTGTAAAAACAGTCCCGAGGATTTACGGATACACAGTTGCCAGGAGAGGACCCCGTCCTTCTTGGAGAGGATACCGCAGTTAAGCTACCACGTAAACACCCTCCAGACGAGGACATAGACCCGCCTGTGATGAAGAGCACCCCGGTGGAAACAAATGCACTCTTTAAGATCTAATACGGCACGGCTCGTCTTCACAGTGCACTGGCGCATGCAGTGCTTCTCAACCCACATTAATGACACTGGATAACAGTTAATCGGAGCTTTTTCCTCGTGTGAGACATCACTTTTCACGTGAGACATATAAATATCTGTAACGTGTTAGACTGGGAATTAACTCTAGTGTTGAATGGAAGTTTTATGAGTTACCATGGAAGTCCTCCGGCTTTGAAAGCCCAGATCTGTTAAGCAAGTAGGCAGAAGGAATAAAGCGGGACCTGTGCGTGTACTTGTCGATACCGCTTTCCTGCGTCTTGTTTATCCGCGGTGCTTGCCTGCTTTGAAGTCCAAGATGTGCGGCCGGGACCCGCCGCTACAGCCGAGGCCATGACCGTCCCACAGCGGCGCCCGGCCGGGCTCTGGCCGTGGCTGCTCATGGCGGCCCTGCAGGTAGTGCTGGGCCAGCAGGGCCTGGAGTCCGAGCGGCCGGTTCTCCGAGCGATTATCAAGGTGACGCTGCTGAAGCACGAGCCCACGGGGAAACCCCTCACCTTGGAAGGGGTGTTCGTGGGAGGAAGTGCCGGCAAAGCAGAGGGAAAACTCATGCAGGTAGGGTGTCATCAAAGGGTACCTGCACTACATGACCACATCACTGTCCATTTACCTCAAAGCTCACCTGGTGCACAGGTGGCCCAGCACCTTTGTGGCACCTGGTGCAACAATTTTCCATAGACTACTCAGCTCAGTGAATAGCAGCTTTATAGCTGTTGGATCAATAACTCAATGCTCATATTGTCAATGTCTGATCTTCATTTTGTGTATTGATAGGACAGCTTTACAACACATGTATTTACACTTCTGCTCTGTCCGATATGGATTACCAGCCTGAAAACTTCTCCTATAGTACACTACTGGGAACACTTAACACAGCAAGTGTTATTCTTTGGACCCCCCTCAAGAGAGTCACTTTAACCTCTTTTGCAATCACCGCTTGACTAATAACTTAGTCTGTGTTAAAAGCCTTAATTGGAAAGTTATTTTACACTCCCACCTCTTTCAGTGCACCAATCCCTCTGTAGAGTGACTTATGTTTCCCTACAGTTTACACAGCATCCACTGCCATCAGACTCCTGCAGCAGAGACTATGGGTTACAGCACAGTGTGCCTTTCTGAGAGCTGCTTACAGCAGCACTCTTTCCACTCAACACTGGGCTTGTGATGATAGAACATATGAATTCCTTTAACAACAGTGATGACAAACGTGTTATTGAGGTTAGCTTATTTTCAGTCTATTTTAGCTCTCTCCTGAGAAACAGTGGTTTGGCTCAGTCCGCCAGCCTCTCTAACGTGTATCTTTTCTAAGGTAACTGTTTTGTTTTGCAGTGACTATTTTTGGCATTTGATGCTTTCTCCCATTATATTTAATATCAAGGTGTGGCCAGTGACTGCAAAATGAGAGCATGTCGAGACCAATATAAAACCTGTCATTTAATGTTTGTTTTTTTTTAGGTTAAAAATCTTGCCTTTAACTGTGCAAATGTG
Source organism: Neolamprologus brichardi (assembly GCF_056152115.1). NCBI lineage: Eukaryota > Metazoa > Chordata > Actinopteri > Cichliformes > Cichlidae > Neolamprologus > Neolamprologus brichardi. The sequence continues at coordinate 8,501,850 of NC_142113.1, forward strand.
AAGTATGCTCTCTATTCATTGTGCATATTTAGGATTCAAGAGTGGATTAAGGTCCCTGCGCTGTAAAGCTCGGCCGTGTCGATTTATTTGCCGTCTCCAGAGAAACGGGACGAAAGATATTAGGTTCTGTGGGATCTTGTCTCTCTTCACTCACCAGGTGTGGGAGGTTTTGTGAATGGTGAGCCAGATGCTGCAGTTTGCCATAGTTGATAAGGATTTATAATGCTCTGATGGAGAAAAGCCCAGCATTAGTCACAGTGAAAAGCCACTTCTGTTTTCCCACTCCGGTTTTAAGCTGATCTGACTGGACCCTGTCTGTGTGGGATGTTGACAACATGTTGCGGATGCGTATCACATAGCTGTTGAGATCAAAGCACTTCCAGCTTTCTGGGATTTCCAGATTTTTGTTGTTGTTGTTGTTTAAGACTTTGCAATGTTTGCAGGGCGACACGGGGTTTTGATGAAGCTGTGTATTCCCCTAAAGGTGTGGATGAAAGGTTGAGTGCCACCCTCAAACCATTCTTTTTTATCTCTGCCACCGTCAGCATGGCGACAGCCTAATTTTGTGCTGATAAGATCCCTGCTTTTCCCCCCCTGTTTCTTTCTGTTTTTCTTTTTTTTCGGCTGCCCAAATAGGTTATACATCTACTCTGTTTTCCTTGGGTCAAACCACCACTTGTGTTGCTGTCCAAGGCTGGGAGGGCATGGTCCTGCGAGGCTCTCTCCTCCCTGGCTGTTCTCATACTGCACAGAGGTGGTGTTATGCTGCAGGATGCTCTTTGTTGCACCTCAGGCCTGTTGTAACAGGTCTCTGTTACCTCTGCAGGCAGCTTCATGGTCCCACTTTATGTTCTTGTCTTCCAGTGGACGAGGGGACTGATGGCTAAAAAGTTCCAGTTTCCATCTTGCATAGCATTCTCGTCTCTGTGTTAAATATAAGCCAACCTTGTTGATCCATGTCTTTTATAAAGCCTAATTCCACTTTTCTGAAAATTTTTATGGACTGACAGAGTTTTCATCTTTTGTCATTTTAGATGCTTGTTCATCTTTATCGATACGTTGCTTCCCTGAGCCTGGGAATTGCATTGCATCCTTGCTTTGATCATGTTTGCTACCATGTGTGGGACAAAGTTCTGAAGCCATGAGATTTCACTGTGGTACTTGTCTCCGTCTGATCTGTTAAACTGTGATCTCCCTGGAAGTGTGCCCTTTCCTCTGAATGAACACGCTCACTGGAACACTGGCTGGGGTCTGGCCAGCACTATTTGGACAAATACAAGTGCTGAGGAATTTTGACTCCCTCTCCCTTCCAAAATGAAACTCTGTGATTAAAGGAGAAGCCCAAAAGCTTCTGAAACAATGATGAACTTGAGGATTGTTGTTGGAACTTCTTTTTGAGAAATGGAGATAAACTGTGTTCTTTTAACAGGCCCAATTAAGGTATCCTTAAAACTCCACCTATGTTAACTTAAAGTCATCTTGACTTTCTTTTATTCCTTTTCTGCATTGTTGTTTTTTAAATGTTGAAGTGAACTTTGAGAGCTCCCTCAAATACGTAAGCTATAATTAAGGCTTGACACTGGGTAACTGTGCAACACTTCACATTTTTTCGTCTCAGTGTCCTACAAGGTAGTGAATGCCTCCCCGTCTCTCTAAAGCGTCCCAGGCCACTATCTGCACACCCGCCCCTCGGCTGGCCCTCAGCGCAGCCGTTTGGGAACTAAGGAGGGGAGGGTGGAGAGGGTACTGAGGGAGAACATCAAAGTGTGTCCAGTTCCGAACGTGAGCTGGGATGATTAAAAGCTGAGACTGTTTACACTGCACTTCCCATATGGGCCCTCTCCTCCCCCTCCCTCTAGATTTCCTGTCCATACTTCCTATCTCCCTGGATGAGATAACAGCCTGTCCAGGACTCCTCAGGGCTCCTCACTGCCTCACATAGTTTTGCTTTTGTGCATGTGGTTTATAACAGTGCGTAGCAGCAAACAATGCAGGTGAGCTTCATGTATTGGAGCCAACATACTGATATGATATAATAAACAAGCTAATGTGTTTGCAAAATTCGTGAAATGAACCCCACATTTGGCAATCAGATTTGGCATTCATTTGCCATTCATGCTTCTTTTTAAAATACAGTAACAGTGAAGCAGCCTGCTCTGAATGCTTCACAGCGCTCGTGTCTGGCATGCACAGCACTGCTGTGTCCACCAGTATGGACGCCATATGAGAACTCAACATTAACAGCAGTAGAATCACATCACCATCCGTCCCACCTGCCCCTCGGCGACACTGGCAGTTGCATAAAGGTACAAATGAAATCCCTATAAGCTCGCAATTTCCCCCCCGCTTTGCCACAGCGCCTGTTTTTTTAAAAATTATGAATGCTTTATGCAACTACTGGCTGTTTGTGTGGAGGTGGAGGCCATTTAGGAACAAAAGCCTGCTTTGAAGTCATCATATATAACATTATAAACAAGTTCAGTGGTGATCATGCAAAGATTATTGTATGAATGAACTGTTACACTGGTTTTGTTACCAGCCAGCACTGGCCCTGTTGACTTATATTGGACCACTGGCAGAAAAGAACGTCATTTTATGTTTTTCAATATTTTTCTATTAAATGTTTGACTGTTTCATGAACAGCTAAAATGCTTTAAAACAGGATGACTATGTTTTTTTCCAAGGGGCAACATCCAGATCTGAAAATTTATGAATCGTGGAAGTTCCACAGGTGCAGTTCCTCCAGCTGGCACTTGAGGCATGCTCCAAAACTGAGTCAATCTCCACAGACTCACATGTTAAAGTGCCAAGCCTTACATCAGCGGTCCCCAACCTTTTTCGCGCCACGGACCGGTTCATGCCCGACAATATTTTCACGAACCGGCCTTTAAGGTGTCGCGGATAAATACAACAAAATAAAACTAGTATCCGTAGTGTAAAAAGAAGATTTATTCATAACACACGTGAAAAGACCCAGGAAAACCGGGTTAACGATAAAAACGATAACAAAATAACGCTAAAAACCGATAAAAATCTAGAAAACGATACATTTCACACCTGAGCCTCAACTCTCACGGCCCGGTACCAAACGACTCACGGACCGGTACCGGTCCAAGGCCCAGGGTTTGGGGACCGCTGCTTGGTGCATTATTTTACCCCCTGTGGACAGTTTTTTTAAAAGTTTTTCATTGTACCCATACAGTTTATGGATACAGGTTGCTATCCAAGCTTGCCAGTATTAGCTGGTAAATTAGAACACTACACTTTCATCAATATTAGGTAGCATCTAGCTTCAAAAAAAGCAACACAGTCCAAATTAAATGAGTGACAGCATAGTTACTGTCATTCTTTTAGACAGTTGCAGTGGAACAGTTTAGAAAATCAATTAAAAATAAATGGAACAAAAGTTAAGAGAATATATCATTTTTGGCTACAAGCCCATTTGTTACTTATAATCATTGCATTCCAACATCATCTACTTTATCTCTTTTATTTCCATGTGGTCTTTTGCAATGGTCTCCTCCTTCAGCGACACTACAGTAATGTGTTTCCTCTAACTCATGCATTAAACAGACCCCCCCTCATGTGTCCAGGCTATCAAACAAATTGTGGACTAATGTGTTCTCCTGAGCAGGGAACTGAGAGAGCTGCAGCCTGCAGCACAGGAAGCAGGGGCTAGCGCTGTCCTGTCTGCCCTATTCCACAAGAGATGGCTGTGGAGATGTTCCTTAGGGGACATGGAAGAAGGGAGAGGCAGGTAGGGGGGAAACATGGCAAATCTCTTAATCCTGCTGGCCCCCTTCTTTTTTAGTCATTAGATCACGTCTGGAATTCTTGAATGTTATACAACACGTTTTTGTTTCCCCTTTCATAGCTCTCCTTATGCAAATAACCAGGGATGGTCTCTGTTTCTCCGCTACTATCACTGCTTCACTCGTTCAGCCACTCCCTAATACATCTACAAAAGAGTCGCATGCTTAATTCCATGTTTTTTGTAGCACACCCATGTAAACACACACACTAAGTCAAGGCTTCATCTGCCTGTTTTCATGTGTGTGTGTTTTCACACACTCCATACACACACTCGGTGGGGCAGTGGAAAAGCTAGAAATGCGCACTCTTGAATTAAATGTTAATCACAGAGGCTCTGTCTCGCTCTTCATTTTGAGCACTTTTTTTTGTCCCTCCCTAGTACACAAACCACCGAAGGAGCAGCAAAAGCATGCGGCCCTTTTAAAGCTGTGCCATTATGTAGCCACACATGTGTTACAGTGGAGAGGAATGAGTCACCGCCGACTGTGAAAGCAGACACACACACATATATGTTCCTTTGATGGCAGGACAACTGACACGGGGTCCAGACAATTTCAGGGTCAGCGGAATTTAATTATGTCAAATATCCAAGGTTTAACAGTCGTGAATACCGCGGCATTTTTGCATTCTCTGTGAGATGCGTATCTTGCGTGACCTTTTTTGAATTTGTCCTGACAACTCAGGTCAAGTGAAGCACCTGTCTCTTTCCAGTTGAAACCGATCCACTGGAAGTACAGAGGAAAGCCTGCTGATCCATAGCGGGTGTGGAGGCCAAGCTATCCTTTCCCCCAGGATCAAGGCCACATTTATAGAGATTTACAGAGAACTATGTTGCAACAGATGACAATTGTACCATATGGCATAAGGATTCATATGCTACTGGTGGGAAAGTTGGCTGTCTTTTTTTTTTTTTTTTTAATCTTCCCACAGGTTAAAGTTTATGCTCACAAGGATGAGTTGACTGAAAAGATGTATAATTAATGAGTGATGATTTTATTGTCTGTTAACTATGTAAGACTTGCTTTGGCACAATTTTGTATGTAGTGATAGATGGATGTATGTGCATTTTCAATTAGTGTGACACTGCATAAAAGGTCACCTGCAAACAATTCCCAGCAGTTAACAGCTGTTAACAACGTGTGAAGTCCACATTTGCCTTTGCCAGAAATGACAGAGTTAGAGGGAGGTGTTAATGACTGTAGTTAGAATCTGAATCGGACTGCCTTCTTCTCTTAATGTATATTTAACTGTAATTTAAATCAATCTTATTTTTGTATAATTGACAACCCAGTTTGGTAAGTGCTTATCACAACTTCAAGCACACCAGCACGTCACTAAAACCTGCCATAAATGTTGCCATGAGACAGTTAGTCTGACAACAGTTTGCAATTTAATGGGGTCAGTTGGCAATTATATGCAATCTGTTTCTCATAATACAGCAATAAACTGTAATATATCATTGAAAAACACATTGACAGAAATTCACATTTAACTATTACATTACATGCTCAGTAGCCTTCAGTTCTACAGGAATATAAACCAGAACACAACCAGCTGGTAGCCAGCTGAGTTAAGCTCCCTCAAGTTGTGCTCAGTAAAAAAGTCTCCTTCAGACCAATGGCACCAGGTTGGCAATTTGTCTCTGTTTATAAATTAGATAGTAATTATTTACAAAATTTTGACAATCTCTCTGAGAGTGACTTCAGTCAGTCCAAGTCAGATTGCAACTGTTTGCAGAAAGGTTGCCTCCTATCAGGCAATCTGTGCAAGTCATGCATGGTTCAACATCCTTAAGCTCTGGGCAAATGTTTAGTCATATTGGCTGCAGAATGTGAAAAAAACATTGATTACAATCACATATAAGAAGCTCGCTGTCCTGTTTTTACCGACTTAGCTATTAGCTTGCTCTGAATTAGGAAGTTTGATTGGTTGATTTTGCTTGAGCTGAGTTAATGTAAGTTTCCTCGGCTAATGTTCAGGACAGAGGTCCCCGAGGTGAGCACTCTTGTTCATAGTTTTCTTGTTCTTGAGTATTTAGATCAATTTAAATATCCATGTTTGGTGTCCCTGTATAGTGTAATATTGCTGTGTAAAATATTGCAATGCTATGCTGTATCGATTTTTTTCCCACCACCCCTACTCTCAGGTGCTGTCCTCTCTGTCAGATGGTAATGACTCTCTACACATTCATCTGCAGCTAGAACAATCTGCCTCACTGCCACTAGTTGTAAACACAACCAGCACAGCCTGTCAGTACTGCACACTTCACTGCATGTTGGCACAAGATGCCTATGAATGTGGTTGAGAAATGGTGTCACATTGACCAATGAAGACAACAAAAGTGTAATCAAATCTGGTGAAGCTCCAGCCAAATAAACAATGACTCTGTCTTTGTGAGGAAGCTCATTCTGTGACAACAAAATGTAAACCTATCAAAGAACAGTGCATGTAGCCTTTTTTGGCTATAGAGTTGTCCTTCCCTTAAGATGCACTGTTTGTCCTGTAACTGTGCTCAGTACTCCTCTTCAGATGCTAAACAGACTCCTGTTCTGCTTTTTTATGCAAAAGTGCAATTGTGCTGTAAGCCACATTTACACAGCTCTTTTTATTTATTCTGTGCCTTTAGATTTTCTACTGCTTTTTTCTTACACACACACACTCTGATTGATGCATCCTGCAGTATCTTGCCCAAGGACACTTCAGCCTGCAGAGGGCTCAAACCACCAAACTTCTGATTAGCACGCGACCTGACCACATTCGCACGAGGTTGTCGCTCGGGAGGCAGCAGTCCTGTGTGTTTTTGAAAGTTAAATATACTAATGTAAGATGTGTTCGTGACAAAATAAGATCCACACTAAACATCAGCATGTTAAACTTCCTACTGTGGTCAAAAAATAAAAATTCTCAAACACTAAATTAAAATCATCGGATCACTTTTTTTTCTTTTTAGCTCAGGAATTCCCTCGTGGAGCCATGAGCATGGCGAGACTCTTGATTTTGTGTACATCACAACATTTTGTGGGTTTCTTGAGGGGAAAAAAGAAAATTCTCTTAAGAGAACAGTTCATCTTGGTGCATTCCAATCTCTCTGACTATTAAAAGAGCAAAATTAAACAAACTTCAAACTTCTCTAAAAGCTTTTCATAGCACAAACATTACAACACAGATTGTTCTTGTAGATATGCAGCATATCGCTGAGAGCATACAGTTTGTTAAAGGTTGGATCGGCTTCTTTGCTGTTTACTTTGGATATTTAAAAGGCGATTAGGGGCTTATGAATAATTTTGGACCTCAGTTGTTCTTGTCGTCTACACAGTCAGCAGTATTCGTTTTGGTCGTGAAGCCAGTTGCTAATAACTTCAGCCTTGCCTGCGGTGGCGAGAGCAGGCTTAATGCTCGCGCTCACATCAAAGGCCCAGCAGCTCTTCTGCAGTTTTTCATTTCGCCGCCTGTCTCGCTCCTCTTTCCCCCAACAGTGTGGCTTTGAATTCCTCCTCCTCACCTCCTCTGCTCTAACCAGCCCTCTCTTGTTGCTTGACAGCTCTTTAGTTGTAATTCATTGCGTGTGCTTTAGTTTCAAGGACAAAAATGGCTGTTTGAAAAAAAACCAGGCAGGAAGCGCTTAGTTTGCTGAGAGGCTGGAGGAAAAGAGTCATCACCATACCACAGATAAACGCTGCGTAACAAACTCCCTCTTGCTCACTCCCTCCCTGGCTCCTTGCAGCTCCTTTAGTCACTTTCATGGGCTTTTCTCGTTAATATGGCTCTGAAGAATAAACGCCAACTGCAGCTCCTAGTAACATTAGGTTGATTCAATCAGTGTATGATGAGATGCAAAAACCCCCAGATGCATTTAAATCAGAGGTATGGTGTGGTACTGTTTAAGACAGAATGTGCAGGGAGCACAGAGCAGAAGCAAATTTTCTACTTTTCTGCTTGAACGCTTGGCTCAGCGATCCGCAAGAGGAAGAGCTTTCACCTGTGGAGCGGCCTGATCCTTTATTTGTGTGTGTGTGAAAAAGCATGAGTGTGTCCACAGTGTGTGTGTGTGTGTGTGTGTGTGTGTGTGTGTGTGTGTGTGTGTGTGTGTGTGTGTGTGTGTGTCCGCGCAGATGAGGTGGAGCTCCCATACTGAGATCATTTACCAAACTCTATTAAGCGGGATCAAAGTGACTTAGATCTTTCAGTGCTGCATGACTACAAAAGCCATATTGTAACCCCAGAACCAGGGAGATAGCACTGCTGACAAAAAATGCTTTATGTCTCTAGGAGTCACATGGTCACTTCCCAACAACAAACAACATGTCCTGTTTTTGACCTGTTTTTTTTCCTCCTCTGCTTCTCAGAAGGGCTTTAGTGTTACTTTCATGCCAAGCTTGATTTATTGAATTTGCAAAGTGAAATACAAATGTCAGATTTTACTACAACAAAGACGGTTTGATTCAAGTCTCCAGAGCAGTTTTCAGACGTGATCAGATCGGCTGCTTTCATCTTGGCCACGGACCACCCATCACGCGTGCATTAGTGTTAGCTGGACCGTAAGTGAAGTGGTGGATGTGTAAACATTTCAACATCAGATATGCAGCGGCTAACAAGTAGAACAATAACAACCTGTCCAGTGATGGCAGATGCACGCAGTTCCCTCCACTTTAATGGAAGTGTTTTTTGTGTGCCAGGTCTCCAGTGTGTGCTCTGGTGTTTGCATTATTTGCAAGCCACTGCTGAGACAGTTAAAGCAGAAAATGCCAAGGTTTCCATGTTATTGTTAAGTCTTGGCTGATAGTGACTTGTAGTTGTTCTGGAGACACCCGTAGTTGTGGTAACGACAGCTGCTGGTTTAATGCTACAGTAGCTTGTGCTCCAAAGCAGGATTTGGGTCTTATCGAGGTATTTTCCAGTGAAGCCCGATAAGGAAAAGATATCCTGGGCAATGCTGAACTTTATTAAATCTGCAAGCCCCAGGTAGATGCTGAATGCTGACTTTAACCCTTTAGCATTCCATGTATCCGTCAAGCTGCCTTTACTTATTTTATAATTTTGGCTGTAAAGTTGCATGGAATCTGGTCAAATAAAGTTTTCTGTCCTTGCTAACATGTCAGCTCTCACTGTCACCTTGTCTTGTTGATTTCAGATGGCCTGTAATTTGCAATGTAAACAGTGAGGGATAACTTTCCAAAATCTGGTGAGAAACACCCAGCGAGACTTGGGTGTTTCTCACTTTTTAGAGAATGCTGTGTTGTTCTCACGGGGACAGGTAGTGCAACAAGTCTTAAGTAGATTCCACTTTGGGCTTGTCGGGAGGCTGTGTGTCTTTGCTCACTGCTGTTACTTGCCTGTACTGAACGACTGCTGTTTGATTGGGAAGGGATTGTTCTCTTATCATACATCCAGTCACATGCCTGCCAGCATGATATATGGCTGTTCTCTCAGTTGGACTAAATGAAAAGTGCCTGCCTTTGAGCTAGACAAAGGGGTAGTATGTCTGCCAGACTTCAGCTAATGTGTTCGTTTCTGTTCTGCAGGGAGAGCTTTCTAGGGAGTGTTTGTAGAATATGCAGACTCAGGCCAAAAGTTCCATGTGACTCGGTGAGAGAATTTGAACTGGTGTCACATGGCGCTACTCTGGCACTACCGTACATGCACCTATGCATGCCCTCATGAATACGGTCTTCCTGTTTACTGCCATCTGTACCACTTCTCAGCCTTCCTCTGCTCGATCAGTTGCGTCCATGTATTTTACAGCATACTGGTCCAGATCCAAGTCACACAAGTGCAACATGATAAAAAAAGAAAACCCTATCACCAATTCTTCCATCACTATCACTTCATTGTACTCTGTCCAACTAAAAGAGACAGGATCAAAATCTACTGCTATGGCACTCATTTGATTGAAGTGTGTTCTATTAGGACAAACTGAATTGACCAAACATGCTTCAGGTCTGTTTTGAATAACTGATTAAAAGTCTCTCTTTTCTCCCCGCAAAATATGGAAGCACCCTGGTTTGAGGATGGTTTTCCAGAGGATGTGCGGAGATCTACACCTGGTGCCAGGATAGACCTCATTAAAGATATAGTCACTAATTTAGTTTGGCTGTTGGTGAGAGAAATTTAAAAAACAAAAAAAGAAAAAAATATTGTGCAGTACCAGAATTAGTGGTCCTGACCTACAGGTTTGTGGAATCCCCTTTTGAAGTTTAAAGTAAGTGGTGGATCTGACTGATCTGACAAAGGTAGTCATGTCCTAAATCCTCTTCTGATTTACTGTCTATTTAATTCTGAAAGAGATGAGTGCGAACATAATGAACATCTTCTTGCGTTAAATGAGACCTGAATCATCAGAAAATGGAAGACATACAAGACCACTGATAATCTCCCTGGATCTGGGGCTCCACGCAAGATCTCATCCCGTGGGGTCAAAATGATAATGAGAACGGTGAGCAAAGATCCCAGAACCACACGGGGGGACCTGGTGAATGACCTGCAGAGAGCTGGGACCAAAGTAACAAAGGTCACCATCAGTAACACACTACAACGGCAGGGAATCAAATCCCGCAGTGCCAGACGTGTTCCGCTGGTGAAGCCAGTGCATGTCCAGGCCCGTCTGAAGTTTGCCAGAGAGCACATGGATGATACAGCAGAGGACTGGGAGAATGTCATGTGGTCAGATGAAACCAAAGTAGAAATTTTTGGTATAAACTCAACTCGTCGTGTTTGGAGGAAGAAGAATACTGAGTTGCATCCCAAGAACACCATACCTACTGTGAAGCATGGGGGTGGAAACATCATGCTATGGGGCTGTTTTTCTGCCAAGGGGACAGGACGACTGATCCGTGTTAAGGACAGAATGAATGGGGCCAAGTATCGTGAGATTTTGAGCCAAAACCTCCTTCCATCAGTGAGAACTTTGAAGATGAAACGAGGCTGGGTCTTCCAACATGACAATGATCCAAAACACACCGCCCGGGCAACAAAGGAGTGGCTCCGTAAGAAGCATTTGAAAGTCCTGGAGTGGCCTAGCCAGTCTCCAGACCTCAACCCCATAGAAAATCTGTGGCGGGAGTTGAAAGTCCGTGTTGCTCGGCGACAGCCCCAAAACATCACTGCTCTTGAGAAGATCTGCATGGAGGAATGGGCCAAAATACCAGCTACTGTGTGTGCAAACCTGGTAAAGACCTATAGTAAACGTTTGACCTCTGTTATTGCCAACAAAGGTTATGTTACAAAGTATTGAGTTGTATTTTTGTTATTGACCAAATACTTATTTTCCACCCTGATTTACGAATAAATTCTTTACAAATCCTACCATGTGAATTCATGGATTTTTTTTTCACATTCTGTCTCTCACAGTTGAAGTGTACCTCTGGTGCAAATTACTGACCTCTGTCATCATTTTAAGTGGGGGAACTTGCACAATCGGTGGCTGACTAAATACTTTTTTGCCCCACTGTAATCTCATGAAGAAAGTGTTCTTTAGTAACATCATAAATAAAGTAACATCATAAATCAGGTTCACTGACTTCTACATCATGTGAATTCGTTTTAGTGGCTTGAGGAGTTGCCACCTGCCGGCTATGAGAATGAATGCTTTTAAGTTTAACATCTAGGTTTTATACACAGTATATGAGCTATTAACATAGTTTTAAAAACTTTGTTATTGTGAGGACTCAATCATGGCTCAGGGTTTGAAATCAATAGTGTAAGTGAGTGCCAAACTCTCATTTACCTCCACTTATCAGGGTGAGCCTCTCTTTCAGTAGTCATTTCTGTTTGGGAGCTGTTTTGTCTGCTGACACTAGCCCTGCTGATGTGCCTGTGAGTAAGAATGAATTTAAAAAACAAACAAAAATTCATGGCCATGTAAAGTTCATCAGCTGCCCGAGTTTACTAGATCTGGTGCAGCAGCACATCAACATGAACATTTGTAATTTTAGAAATACAAATTGAAATATTAGTAAAAAGAAAACTTGCTTTATACTTTTATATATCATATTTTTTAGATCCCTTTTTGGGGACTAAAACATCACCTGCTGCTTTTTACTTGTCAGTAAGCAGTCACATGCACTGATTTCAAACATGCAAGTTTCAAACATGCAGAACTATTATAGCACAGAAAATCTAAAAGATATCCAGCATCACCTTGATGTTCTTAAATGTACATGACTCGCTTACTTAATGCTAAGTTACCAACTGACCTGTGTAGCATGAGTAAAACATCCACAGTGCTGTTGACTTGAAACTCTTATGCACCCCATGTTATAACAATGCAGCTACCTGCCATGCATTAGTCCAGCCCCAGGTGGAAGAACTGATTCAGTACAGGCATGTAGGGACCCTGTTGCATACTCCAAAACCAACTTAACCCACACTAGTCTGTGTTGGACGCACTGTTCAACAGCCATTAAGAGAGGCCTGTGTATCTAGGAGACCCATTCCGATTGGCCGTGACCTCCTGACTGGCTGCTCCTAATTAGAGACAGTCCCTTACAGTGCTCCTCTCTCTTGTCCAAAGTAAATACTTTGGCACCCAGGAGGAATGCTGACAGTCTGCTCTTTAGGGTGCTCTGAGAGAGGCTTTAAGAGTCACTGACTCCCCTTACATTTAACCCTCTTGGTACAGCCAACGCTAAAACCTAACGCCAGTCAACAACAGCAACACAAATGATCTCATTGTTGTACTCTCGCAAAGTACGCGTGGGTATCTCAGCCCTTTCATGTGATTACACCGTGTTGGTTTTCCACTCAGAAAGCTTTGCAGTTGGTTCTCTTTAAATGTAATAGTGGTGGTAGAATATCCTTAACATCTAAGTTACACAACATGGGCATTTACATTTACTCGAACATTAGGCTTCAGATTGTTCCTTTTTTTCTGTTTCAGTTGCCCTTAGTGTGCAGTCACAGTCGACTGAAATCAGGTGGGTGGATCAAAAGGCAGTCTGTATTTGAGAGAACAGGACAGTGATGTGTCATCAGGGCCGTTAACCTGATAACGTCCCAAGTGGGAGCTGCTCCAAAGCAACAAAAAAAATAGTACTTGACAGCAAACAAGGCATGTGTTTTGGGCTATATGGGCTCTTTTTCTGCTTTGAGACGGGCTGTTGGTGGCTCAAGTTTCCAGGCCTGCTATTTTATCCCCTCCAGATTGATTGATTAACCACAGGTTAAGGTTAGCACAAGGTTAGCAGGTTAAGGTTAGCACAGCATTAGACCACGGTAGTCCCGAAGGGCAGCTCCATAGGACTAAAGCAGAGCTGTGTTTGGTCTGTTTGAGGGGACAGGGCTATGGCTCTCTACATCGTCTTGCAGACCATTACATGGGGAAACCATTTGAATACAAGCGCACTGATCCACACAGGTGTGCACACGGGTGTTCACTGTTCGTAGACTTAAATTACACCTTTCTTGGCTGCTACTTCAAAGCACATTGTGCGCTGTCTGTCCTGCGTGCTGCACAACAACATTCAATATTTAGTATTTACTGCTGTTTACACTTAGCTAGATTAATGCGATGGTGTTGTGTTTAGTATGTTGCTTTGTTTTGTTTTTTTGCTTGTTTTCTATTCTTTCTCTCTCAACAGGTGATCCAGGAGATTTTTTTCCCCCTTTCTCACTGTCCCTCTCCCCTTCTGTTTTTCTTTTCCTTCCTCTTTCTTTCTCCCTTTCCTATCCCTCACTCATGTCTGTCCCGTCTGTAACAACTGAAAATAAAATAAAATAAATAATAAAAACAAAGGTCGATCAAATGGACCAATGCCATGATGATCCATTTGGCAAAATAAATCCATTGGGTATCCTTGTTGGTCTTCAGACAACAATTCTGACGGCTAAAGAACCAAATGGGACAGGCAAAAAAAAAAAAAAAAGGTTAGCACAGCATTAGACCACTGTAGTCCCAAAGGGCAGCTCCATAGGACTAAAGCAGAGCTGTGTTTGGTCTGTTTGAGATTAGAGCCGCAGGTTGACAGAGAGGATCGGGTAATGACATGCCTACCACCTTTCCGAGTCCTTGGACTGTCTGTCTGCGGGGCTACTTGAAAGCAAGGCATGCACACACCTCCACACATAAGCATAGCTCTTCTTCCACAAGCAGAGGAAATGTGACCATGAAGACTCAGGCTAACATTGTGGTAACAGAAACAACATAGCATGTATAATCTCTGCCATATTAGTTGTGACACTAATGGGCTTGGACACACAGATGACATATAATATTCCACTCATGTCACCGAGTCAAAACATTGTTTTCCACGGTGTTAAGTCATTGTGGATGTATATAATAGGAGGACCATGCACAACACTGTGGAATTTGGACCTGTTACTATAAATAACAATCTACATGATAGTCTATATAGATCTACTGGCAGCATCAGATGCTAGAGATGTGAACTGAATGTATTTCCATCGCACAGAATAAGGTTTGTCAAAGCCTTCAGAGGACCCCTCTGTCTTTCGTGTAGAACGTTTCTGGTGACTGCTCATCACATCTCTATGCTGTATATGAGTGTTTATGAAGCTCCAGTCCAAATCTAAGAGCGAAAAGCTGAGCCAAGATCCCCACTGCAGTGCCAAATCTATCTGAGAGAGAGCAAGGTGACTCTAAACAGAAGTGGAGGAGCAGACAAGTGTTGTGTCGCTGCACTTCTCTGACCTACCTCCATGCTGCTGCTGACTTCTACTGTTTGCCCACTCTGTTAACTATTACCAAAACGTTGTGTACCTTGGCGGCAGACCAACACTGTTACACATACTGTGGCCCATTATCAAAGAAGACCTGCACTACGAGCCCTGGAGTCCTTCCAATGAGGCCACAGTCAGTTTTCTTCTTTAAGACCCATCTCAGTGCTGCGGCACTATCCCAGCACTTCCTCCAGTTTAGTCTCCCGCTCACACTCTCTCTCCTTCTTTAACCTCCTCCTCCCATTTAGCCTCTTTCTCCTGTTCCCCCTTGCTTCAACACGCACATGTTGGTTGAATTGTCTTTGGCAGGCACCTCACCCATTCGCAATTCTTTTTTATAATCCCTCTAATGTTTGCATTCACTTTATTTGGTGTGATTGCAAAGTAAGAAAAAAAAGCACGGGTGCCTGATTTTAACCAGTAAAACATCTGTCAAGTCATCTGTTGTAGTTTATTCAAAGTGCCTGCTTATGCTACAGTATCACAAAGAATTTTACATTTTCTGCAGAAGTTTGCACAAGGAACTCAGCTGTGGGCAGGCTAAAGCAGCTTAAAGAGTGCACCCTGTATGCGATTTGCTAGTATGAGATTTGCTATAGGATAGGATTTAGAAGAGTACAGATGTAGGTTAGCACAGCTAATTTGATTTAATTTAATTTGCAGCTTCATGGCCTGCCTGCACCAACCTAGCTAGCTTGGTTTTTAATATACAGGGTGGGCCATTTATATGGATACACCGTAATAACATGGGAATGGTTGGTGATATTAAAGTCCTGTTTGTGGCACATTAGTATATGTGAGGGGGCAAACTCCTCAAGATGGGTGGTGACCATGGTGGCCATTTAGAAGTCGGCCATCTTGGATACAACTTCTGTTTTTTCAATAGGAAGAGGGCCATGTGACACATCAAACTTATTGGTAATGTCACAAGAAAAACAATGGTGTGCTTGGTTTCAACGTAACTTTATTCTTTCATGAGTTATTTACAAGTTTCTGACCACTTATAAAATGTGTTCAATGTGCTGCCCATTGTGTTGGATTGTCAATGCAACCCTCTTCTCCCACTCTTCACACACTGATAGCAACACCGCAGGCGAAATGCCAGCACAGGCATCCAGTACCCCTTAGTTTCAGGTGCTGCACATCTCGTATCTTCACACCATAGACAATTGCCTTCAGATGACCCCAAAGATAAAAGTAACATAAAGAGGGAAACACATCATCATGTAGCAATTTCAAATATCCAGTGGCCTTGAGGTTTCCATTGATGAAGAATGGACCCACTATCGTTGTACCCCATATACCACACCAAACCATCACTTTTGTTGGTCCAACAGTCTTGGAGGGATCCATCCAATATGGGTTATTGTCAGACCAAAAGCGGTGGTCTTTGGTGGTGTTTGTTAACTTCACCATTCACATAAAAGTTTGCCTCATCACTGAACTGATGGTCCTGTTCCAATTTTTGTTTTGCCCATTCTGCAAATTCTGTGCGCCGATCTGGATCATCCTTGTTGAGATGCTGCAGTAGCTGGAGTTTTTAAGGGTGCCATTTGTGAGTAGCTAATATCCGCCGAAGGGATGTTCGACTAATGCCACTCTCCAGTGACATGCGGCGAGTGCTATGCTGTGGGCTCTTGCTGAATGAAGCTAGGACAGCCACTGATGTTTCTTCATTAGTGACAGTTTTCTTGCGTCCACATTTTGGCAAATCCAACACTGAACCAGTTTCACGAAACTTAGCAAGCAGTTTGCTAACTGTAGCACGGGAGATGGGTGGTCTTGTAGGGTGTCTTGCATGGAAATCTGCTGCAATGACCCGGTTACTGCATTCACCAGATATCAACACAATTTCAATCCGCTCCTCACGTGTCAACCTCTTCGACATGTCAATGGCTGTGAACAAAGAGAAACTTGTAAATAACTCATGAAAGAATAAAGTTACGTTGAAACCAAGCACACCATTGTTGTTCTTGTGACATTACCAATAAGTTTGATGTGTCACATGGCCCTCTTCCTATTGAAAAAACAAAAGTTGTATCCAAGATGGCCGACTTCTAAATGGCCACCATGGTCACCACCCATCTTTTTTTTTTTTTTCATATTTTTATTGAGAGACAAGTGTACATTAGTTTACAGTGACAATACAGTCTGTTCCCCTCACATATTTTTTAGTTTTTCTTACATGAACAGATACGATAATATACACACACACACACAGGCACACCCACACACACGCTTAAATAAAATTAAAACAAACAAACAAACAAAACAAAACCTAAGAAGAAACCCAAAACAAACACAAACAACAAACCCCAAAACACACACACACAAAAAAAAAAAAAAACAAAAAAAAACAAAACACACACAAAAAAAAAAAAAAAAAAAAAAGGGGGGGGGGGGGGGGGGGGAGATATGATATTAATCAGCTGGTAGAGCGTTTAATGACTTGCAATAGTTTACGAAGGGGTCCCAGATACGATAAAATTCTCTGTATTTGCCCTTCGCCACAAGGCCTATCTTTTGCAATTTAAGAAATGACATCACATCTCTAAACCAAAAAGAAACTGAAGGTGGCTTTGAAGATTTCCAAAGGAGTAAGATGCAACGTCTAGCCAAAAGTGATGTAAAGGCTAATATTTTGAAGTGTGTAGGGTCGGTTAGACCAGTGTTGACTGGAAGCCCAAAAACAGCTAGAAAAGGGTCCATGCAGATTTGGGTCCCAAGAGCCTTGGAAAGAATAACTGAATACTGACTCCAGAAGCCATGGAGTCTTGGGCATCACCACCCATCTTGAGGAGTTTGCCCCCTCACATATACTTTAATGTCACCAACCATTCCCATGTTATTATGGTGTATCCATATAAATGGCCCACCCTGTAGATATAAAACATTCTTGTTTCAGTTCTTGAAACATTCAATTTGTTGTCTTTTGTCTATTCAGGTTAAAAAAAATGTTGTTTTTTTTAAAAAAAAAAAAACTGTGTCAAGACAACAGAAAATGTCCTGGATATTATCCATTTTATAACGGTGATGAATTCCTTTCCTTTTCTTTAATCATACAGATTTTTTTAATACTGTGAGTTTAGAACTAGCTGTATTGCAGGAAACTGTCGAGGACGATGGCTCATACAGAAATTTAGAAGAGATTAATAAACAATGAATATGGAGGCAAGTGGAAGCTTTATATACTGAGAGCAGATTTAGTTGCTCATAAATGTTTTATGCCTGTCAGCTCATCACGTCACAGTGGCACAGTCCAAATGTAACTCTGCCACACCTCCTAAAAACCAAAACACAAGAATATAACCTGCTGTCACTATCAATTTGTTATCACAACTTTAATAATTTAATTATTCCTGATAATAAATTGCATCTTTTTTCTTTTTGCATCTTTAGGCTGTTAGCCCATTATTTGACTATAATGGTTCTATTATATTGCTATCATGGGATATCAAATAACAAGGATCCTATGGTCATGACTTTATTATCTTGTTATCTTAAGATGACACATTGATGGTTTTACTGCGATCCAACCACGGTGGAGTCAGGTCATGAGGAAGAACCCATGGAGACGAGGGAGCGGCACTGTACATCAAATTAGATTTTAGAGCAATTAAAAGATTACAAAAATGAGCTGGCCGACTTGGATAGAATTGCTTTGTAATCCAATTTGAAGCTGGCAAAGCTGTGAATTTTGAGATATATAGATCACAAGAAAAGGATTTTATATGGAGGTAATTATATAATAATATCATTCATAAGACCTGTGAAGAGCAGAAAATGCCAATTAGTTATTTCCAGATAAGGGGGGTCTGCTCTGAGTTGCATTTTCAATGGGACATAACAGAAGAAAAACAAGAAACTGAGACCTGTTTCAGCGTCCCTAACTTTGTAATGATTATATAATGAGAATAAAGTGCATTGATCACCTTCTTTTGTGAGTGGACTCTGTCTTTCAGAGTTAGTGGGATGTACGCACACAGAGCCATGACCTGTTTTAGATGACAACAAAACAAGCTTTGTTTCCCCCATTCAATTCAATTCAATTCAATTCAATTCAATTTTATTTATATAGCGCCAAATCACAACAAATGTCGCCTCAAGGCGCTTCATAGATACAGAGAAAAGCCCAACAATCATATGACCCCCTATGAGCAAGCACTTTGGCGACAGTGGGAAGGAAAAACTCCCTTTTAACAGGAAGAAACCTCCGGCAGAACCAGGCTCAGGGAGGGGCGGCCATCTGCTGCGACCGGTTGGGGTGAGAGAAGGAAGACAGGATAAAAGACATGCTGTGGTCTTTGCAGCATGTCATATAATTTACTATGCATGCTTCAAATAAAAGTCCTGACACAGGGTAATATTTCCAGTTTTATGAAGGAAATTTTGAGTCTTTGATTGTTGTGGTCATGTCACAAGGGTCTCATTACAACTGCGTTTCAAATAAGGACTACTGTTAGGCGCAATTGAGCCAAATATTTATCCCCTTGGTAAAACCGAGATCACTATTGAATGCATTTGCATTCCCCTTGTTGGTTGATACTAGAGATGGACCGATCCGATATTATGTATCGGTATCGGTCCGATACTGACCTAAATTACTGGATCGGATATCGGAGAGAAATAAAAAATGTAATCCGATCCATTAAATATCAAAAAAGCACCTCACAAAACTTGCGACACGGCGTAACTCGGCTTATAACCGTAGCACGTCGGAGCAGTGTGGTCACGTGATAGAGCGGCTGTGTGTATTTGTAGCCTGCTAGCAAACATTTCATCTCCGAGGAAGTTATCCCAGAGAGAAGTAAAACAAGTGTGTAAGTTCATCTCTGAATGTTTGTAAAGCATTCCCGCGTTAAGCTTAACAACCGATATATAGAGCAACTGCCTCTTCTCTCCGTCTCCTGCTGCTACTTCAATCAAAAAACTGATCAATGATCAGCTGATCGGCTTTTCTGTCGCGAGTCCGTCTCTCTTCTTTGTTTTTGGCCCACTTTGCACCAGAAAGAGGAAACCAGCGGCTGAACAACAGCAGCACGTTTAAGCTTGATAAGCTGTTGTTAGAATTTATTTAATATTACTTTCTACACCAGGATCTTTTTCTATGTAGCTGACGGCTGGTAACTGTGCAGGGGCGGATCTAGCAAAGTTTAGCCAGGGGGGCCGATAGGGCATGAACAGGGAAAAGGGGGCACAAAGACATACTTTTCTTTCTTATTCTCATTTAAAATATCTAGCTTTTAATTATTTAATAATTATCTGAATCTTACACCCAACGTTTTAGTCTGATGTAAAATGTATAGAAGTCCATTACTGTATATAGTAACTGTTAAGTCTAATATACCCTAGTAAGCTATAGTACTTTTTCCTTACCATCTGTGAATTCTGCAATTTTGTTGAAGAAAGATGTTGAATCTATTTAATTATTCTTGAAATTTATTTCTGTGAATTTTTTTCACCCTGCATCAAATTAAAGTTGATTACATTGATTAAGCATCATGAGGAAGAGGGTGGTTCCCTATTTTTTTTTTTTGCTGGGAGTTTGCAACCCTATTAGTTAGGTTGCTTAATATTTCTGCTAAGTACTCTGTTGTTGTTGTTTTTTAACTTGAGTATGAACTTATACAAAAAGCAGCAAGATATTAAAAAAACAGTTTTATTGATTAAAAAACACACTATATCGGATTCATATCGGTATCGGCAGATATCCAAATTTATGATATCGGTATCGGTATCGGACACAAAAAAGTGGTATCGTGCCATCTCTAGTTGATACTGATCTGACCTGCCATATTCATCATCTAATTTCAGGCCATTTTTGTATACCTGTAGTATACCCTACATCACTGACAGCAGCCAGGTGAATACTGTGAATAATCTTGTGTGTTATAATGTATTATGTACCTTATTTGATCAGGTGACACCCTCATCATATTTGAACCAGGTGTTCTCTTGTAATTTGAGTTAAGTTCAGTATGTCTGTACACATAACACTCTCTGCGGCATGTAAACATCTCAGACTTTAAAGCGTGGATGGTCGTGTTTGAAACCTGGACTCTTAATTACTGATATGTAAACATGAGGAGCTTTGAAGTGTGTGTGCAGCACAGACTCTCACTGAAAGTGTGATGTCAGATATCCTCAGGTTACAAGGTATGCCATTCACTCAAACTGAGTAATGTGAAGAGATAATCGCCACGCATGCAGCCGTGCATCTCCCAAGCCCGCTTTCTTTCCCGAGAAGGAAGTCCTGGCCTTTTTTTCACCCAAGACAAAGATTCGGAGACGGTTACATCTCATCTGAGCCTTTTCTCTGCAGCTCTTAATTAACTGTTAGATGTTTAGTCTCTGACCTGTCATGCCTGGGAGGGGTGATTAGAGGTACAATAACAGCAATGTGACAGTTTAATCCTTGCCTTGAACGTGGTTCACTTTGTATATTTAAGTCAGCTATGTCATGGATCAATTGTAATGTGATGCAGCACAATATTCACTCACCTTTGGTAGAAATGCCAACACAGTCACATTGAGTGCAAAGTGAGACATGGTGTACAATCTGGGAATTCCAGTTTGAGTACCTGATCCATGAGCCTTAAGCCTTCATGGCATGACAGCAGTTTATAATATTGAGGTGCAACATTATACAATTCTGTAAAGCTGACTTTATTTATTCCATTTATTCATTTAATATGTTTACTACTTAGCAAACAGCTACAGTACAGTTATGGAATTGTGACCATTTGGTGACCATTCAAAGTTTGGACAACATATTTTAGGTGTTTTATACTAATTTGTGATAATTAATATACATCTAATATTGAAAATATACATCCTACTAATTTTGTCACACATTTCAATTTTATTTATATAGCACAAAATTACAACAAAAGTTGCTTCAAGGCATTTTATATTGTAAAGTAAAGATCCTACAGTAATACAGACAAAACCCCAACAATCAGATGACCATCTTTGAGCAAGCACTTGGCAACAGTGGGAAGGAAAAACTCCCTTTTAACAGGAAGAATCCTCCAGCAGCTCAGGGAAGAGCAGCCATCTGCTGGGACCAGTTGGCAAATATACAGCGTAATACAGCGTACAGCATAAGGCAACCATGAATTATGTCTGTTCATATAAAATATCCACAGTCACCTGTTATTGATGGATTTTTTTGTACACTGTTCTTTGTTTGACTTTTTTTTTTAAAAATTTGTTGCTTTTTTTAAATTTCTTTTTTTAATACCATAAGTGGATAGGAGATTGCTATTTTGGATATCAATATGCATCCATAGACTGCATTGGTCCGTCACAGAGACACAGGCATCTGCTAATTTGAACAACTGATGAATGAACATGTGAAGAAATGAAATTACAAAAGACTTCCTGGATGGGCTATTAGTACAGTTAACATGCTCCAATTATCCTAGGTCCACCTGTCAGTCAAAGCTTTCATTCCCTTAACTGGAGATGACCTGTTTTATGTTCTGTGGATCATTTTGACTTTGAACGCAGAACTCTTTGTAGTTTGTTTTTAACAGTTTCTAAATAGCCCCGTGGTAAGCCCCAGCTGAATGAGACCTTTCTTGCAGAGCTTGTAAGTAAAGAGCCGGCTTCGACTTTGGCTGGCGCCCTGAGGACAAACGGTGGCAGTGCTGTACAGTTTGGTATTGCTTTACAATACAGTGTGCACCATGATGCATAGGCCACAGTCTAGATAAATTACAACTCTTGTTCAACTGTCTGCAGTTTGCCCGTCAATAATTATATGTAAAATATAGTTACTCACCACCTCCTGAACACAGAGTTATTGCTTTAAAGAACCTAATTAGGCACAACTTGAAAATTGGTGACTAGTGAGATCTTCCACACACCACCCACACATTAAGCACCGTTCATATGCAGACCTGATATGCCCCGAAGCAAAACCAGTGGTTTCAGCCTTCGTGGCGGGCCGGGAGGAGAGAGGGCAGTACCCTTCAGAGGGTTTCTCCTCCACGCCTACGACGCCATTGTTTTCTCGCATAATGATTTCCTTTTGGGTCACCTCTCCAGCCTTTCAGGGCAGTGAAAGTGGATCTGTCCAGGGCCTCTCCATTACATAGCCCATCAGATAGGGAGCACCAGATAAGTCCCCCCTGTATAATAAATGTCTCATATTTGATCTTCACAGGTGGGAGCGATCTCACAACACTGTAGCCAGGGTGCCTCTCCTGGGACAGCTTGCACAAACACCTGCTCTTTAGGAAAAGAAAGATATGTCCGCATTGCTTTTTCACACACACCGTGTCATACAAACACAACTTGAAAGAAAACACACACACACTCACATTGGTGTTTCTTTTTTACTCTCTCAATGTGTAGGAAGGTGAAAGGTTAACATACCCGTGGTTATTCAGCCCAAGCAACCTTTCAGGAAGCTTTATGGCGCGGATCGTAAACGAGTTAACCCACCACCAACCCCGCAACCCCATGCCCTCTCCACATGCCTCGCCTCCCTGCGCTGTTGCCTTATGGGTTCAAAGTTCATGCACCGGGCCCAGCAATCATTGACACAGTATAATGACACCATTTTAATGGAGGGAAAAGTGCCGGGAAATCAAAAGGAAATATAAGAGGGCTTGGCTCTAGAATAGACAAATGGTCATAAATACAGAGGAGAGTAAATAGTGGAGGCAGAATGTCCGGCTGCCTTGTTAGCAGGTATAGTATTGCAGGGCTGTGGTCTGAATGGGAGGCACCGGAGACATGGGAGGCAACCCTAGCAGTGAGTTATGTTTCGCTAGCCACACGGGAATGCAGTGCCTGTTCCCTCCTCACATTTGCCAACAGAGAAAGCTGTGGCTTGTCAATAATTTCTTTTTTTTCCAAGGTGACATTTTTTTTTCAGAGATTGTTGGCCACCCGGGCAGGGTACTATTCCACTAGGCGGCCCACTCAAAGCTCTCTATCTTGGCCCCACCTATGTTGCTTAGATTGACTCTTGGACACTTGTTCTTCTGGCACTGTGAAAAAGGCAATGACCTGCTTTTGCGCATACCTGCATTCTCTGCTCTTTGCTGTTCAGCTTTTCATTCAACTTACCTGTGAAACACCTAATTGCAGTGAAAGTGCTGGAAAAGTATGAATGCTGGAAATAAAAAGCGCAGGGTTGCAAAGGTGACTCTCTAGGGGAAACTCAATCTGTGCTGCAGGCTGTTTAAGCTATAGACTTCACTATACCAAGATCAGGTGCAGTCATTTCATTATTGCAAGCCTCACAGACATTTGTCAACCACACTTTAGATCTGGCTTGGAAACCTTGCATTGTTCATTGTTTTACTGTTATTCAAAATTCTTATCTAATGTAAACAGATAAAAGATTCTTAATATCACTCAGCTATTTTAAATCAGCATTGAAGCTCACCATTTATGTTTCCCTCTTTGTTTCACGAGTCGACTAAAAGGTATTTGACCAGTATTCGCATATGATATACTTTAGTATGAATGCTTTTGCTGTCACTGAAGGCTAATGTGCACATACATGCTTCGGTCCATAGCCAAGTTGTGTGACCAGGCCTGTTTTGTTGTTGCCATATTTGTATCCAGTAGCAATGGAAACAGGCATTTCCCCTTTTATCTGCCTGTGTTTCTTCTATACAGATTCAGTCAGTGTAACCTAGACGCTTGCTCTGTCATTGTCTGACTGCTTCTTTTAACCCCTTATATTTTTAGATCTCTTATCTGATATTGTCATGGCAATGCAGAGTAAACAGACCATTTGGATAGGTGCACTTTTTTTGGTTGGAACCTGTCTGTGGGTCCTTTGATCAGAGGGGCCTTTTATTCTGCTAAAGAGCTTGAGAAGCTGGAAGAGTGCTGGAAGTGCAGTTAAGCAGCCAGAAGAGCGGCAGTGTGGCTGAATGTGAGGTGGAAGGAACAGAGCTGAGATTTGTATCAAGGTCTCATAGACAGTGTTGGGAAGGTTACTTTTAAAATGTATTCCTCTACAGATTACAGAATACATGCCCCAAAATGTATTTTGTAATGTATTATGTTACGTTACTCAATGAGAGTAACGTATTCTGAATACTTTGGATTACTTAACCTCCTAAGCCCCAACGCCCCCTGATACGGGGGCAAAAGGCAGGAGATCAGTTAGGCTTGGGGCTTAAGAGGTTAATATATTATCATGCTTTTTACAACTACATGAATGTACTATTGCTGTGTGATTTATTACTTTTACTGAAGGTTGTTCGCCATAGCAATACCAACTAGATTTTTAAATCTCAATATAAAATGAGTAACAGTAAGGTGAACATTAGGTAAGGCTGCACTTTTTTCAGCGATCTCGTATAGAAAACTATTCCACGCGTATTTAAAAGAGGTCCGTGGCTCTGAACCGTAAAGGCATAAAACCTCTGGATAATACGTTGGGTTCCGTGTCGGGCTCGTAGCCGAAAAATAGCTTTACTTTGTTGTCTGGGTCAACTTTGCTAGCGAGAGACAGAGAGAGGCGTTGAAAGGCTGGTTCAACTGTACTACAGTGTACAGTCGAGTCTTAATAGCTTAGTTACAACTGGGCTCGTCAGGCACTCTTCTTGGCTGCAGTGGTTTTTATTATATTTGCATGCTTCCAGCTCCCGTTTCTGGTCAGTGACAACTCATACTTTTTGACTCTCCCTTTTCTCCCTCCCTCACGCTCACAGACACATAACGGGTATGACAGTCCATTCTCCCTGCAGCACGGACTACACTGCCCATGAGGCTACATTGTTTAGGGCTATGCCTGTAACACTCTGCCTAACACTATTGCCTTTATATTAAATACATTTTGTGAATAATTAAAAAACATTTTTCTTCACATCATTATGCGGGCCGCAAGTAGGGGTGACGTGGGCCGCGAGATTGAGACACAGACATTAGAGCCTCTTAATGCCTGTTTTGTTTTGGTTTCCACCGTTGTGGAATTCCCCAAAATAGAGAGGACATAGCCTTACATGAAAATACCGCTGTGTAATCCGTGTATTTCAACAAATTAACTGTATTCTGAATACCACCTTTTTAAACGGTAACTGTAAAGGAATACAGTTACTCATATTTTGTATTTTAAATACGTAACGGCGGTACATGTATTCCGTTATTCCCCAACACTGCTCATAGAATCTTGTTTTGCTATTTCTTTTGTCAAAAAATTTGGTTTTGCTATAACATAAAACAGAGCATCATAGCAAAGGGATCAGAGTGCCTGCATTTTTCAGATATCTGTTCCTGAATGTTTCTCTTTTCTCTCACGTTGCAGTCATCTAGTTTAAATAAACTTTATTCCAAATGTCACTGGACATAATTCTATTCAATTTAATGCATTCATAGTGTCAAATCACAGAAACAGTACTTTATAATATATGGTAAACATTGTAACTGACTGCTAGCGGTTCTGTGCTGATGCCAACATCAGCATTAGCTTAATCATTAAATTATACAGTATACAAGAGTCTGGAAATGTTTTAATTGTCTTGTACTTTGTGACAAAAGTAACTAAACATACCAATCTGAATAATGAGAGACTCATGGGCCCATTACACTTCCATGTCATCTCACATGACATCTGCTGGCACAAGGTGCACTTTGGTGTCGTTTTGGACAATCATGCATATCTCAGTTACCACCAATGATATAACAGTACAGGAGCTCAAAGATTTACAGATTATACAGGATGAGATTTGCAACAGTTTGAAAAGTTTTCTAGGAAATTAAAAAAAGGGTGATTTCTTTGCTTCAGTTTCTAATTCCTCCTCCTATAAGGTGGGGATTTTGTCTGACTGGTGACATATATTGACACATATCACTGAGGAGAATACTGCAATACTTGCAACCACACTTGCAACCACAGTTCTGGATATTGAGCTGCAGTGATCCAGTGCAGCAAATACAATTGGCCCATCATCATCCGAAGGATGAGCGTTATCATTTGGATGTCAGTTAACTCTGTTATTCCTTTATTTCAAATTTTAGAAAAAACACTAATTAACCTCCATAAGTTGCTAAAGATAGTTCACTAGAGTGGCACCAGGGTGATACTGAGGATCACTACCTGTGGATTGGGAATCACAAGGTAAAGGGAACACAGTTC
The DNA here is from genome assembly GCF_056152115.1 of Neolamprologus brichardi. Lineage (NCBI taxonomy): Eukaryota > Metazoa > Chordata > Actinopteri > Cichliformes > Cichlidae > Neolamprologus > Neolamprologus brichardi. Next base: position 8,528,446 of record NC_142113.1, read on the forward strand.
TGAGCGGGTCCTACACAGACACTACGCACAGCTTTGCACAACATGGTTTGCAAAGCTATTGTAGTGATTCGCTGCCACTAGAATGCAGTGTCAAAAAACACAACTGGTTTGTGCTGTTGTTGATCTATTAGCTTAGCTTCCACTCTGGAAAGGGTCGAAGTCGTATTAAAAGGGAACATTGCAGCCACTGTCTTTGTGGCTTATGTGATTTGTCATGCTCCCCTCTCTTCATGGTGTAATCACCTGTATAAGCCCTCAATTCATATGTGTAGTGTCACAAAAAAAGATTGAGGTTTTTTTTCGTTTGTTATTTTGAAGGGTTACACACAAGTATATCTGCATATGTTGCACACCCAAAATTCTTCACTTGGCATATCTAAAATACCAGCATACTTGAATCCTGCTTCATTTGTATTACATTACCCATGATAATGTTAATATTGTGGTTCTACAATGCTGCAATAACGTGATAGTTGATACACAAGATAAACATCTAAGGTATATTGTGATATTTGTGCAAAAATTGGAGTGCATTGTAATGTCTGTCCATGTGTGTCAATATTGTCCAATTTTAATAACGTGTAAGTTCAGTTTGTTAGCTCTCTGGTTTAATTCTTAAACACTATCATCATTTTAAACCCAAAAGCTTCTTTACGGCAAGATTGTTAATGTTCACTCAATTTTTCCGTTTAATTTGATGAACACCACAATAAGGAGTCATGAATTAGTAAATCAGGTAAGTCAGATTGATGTGAAAAGTTGTCTAAAGCATCATATTGCATTAGGGTCAGAGCTAGTTGGTTAGCAGTGACTACATTACTAAGAGTGACTACAAAAATAAGAGCATCAGAGCGTTTTTCACTGGTCGTGGGTGACATCCTTCTCAGGGGTGGAAAAAATTTGCTAACAGCAGCTATTGCTAACAACACATACTTTGGCATATACCAGTAAAATCTATGCGTGGGAAATGGTGATGTAACCATTTGACTATTCGCCCTCAGGCCAAGATAAGACCAAACTAATCATATGCAGGGCTCGCAAAATTGCTAGCCCGACGTCCCGGGGCTAGCGATTTTTCCAGTCGGGCTACCAAAATCTATCTCTGCCCTGCCCGTCGGGCTATCATAGGAAGGAAAAATATATGTCAATGCTTTTGCATTCTTTCAGAAATGTAGCTGGGTAATTATGTCATTGGCATCGGTGAGCCACTGTCAATATGTGACATATTGAAATCGCGTTTGAATTTGCGCTTGTTTTTTGCTTTCACTTTGCAATCACGCAAACTGTGTATAGAGAGCGACAGCACTGATTGGTGAGTGACGATAATTTGTGCACCAATTCCTCTGACATTGTCTTATCAATCGTTAGCTTACTATGCAAACATGACAAGAGAAATCTCCCGCAGCAAGCTTAAACATGTGAGAGGTTGATCGCGCAGAGAATCGCTGAGCGTTATGTGACTGCGTGTGTAAAAGCAGCAGGATATATATTTTAGTTCTGCTGAGCCAAATAAGACAGGTCAGGGTGAAGAAGTGACAGCCAAAGAAAAGCTTACCACAAAACGGAAAAGTTATGACAAATCAGACTATAAGGCAAAAAGAAAGTGCAGCTTTATGGTTTCATGGACAAAAGAATTTCTGTGGCTGCAATATAACAAGCTAAATAACCAGTGGTGCACATAAGTGGTCCGCAGGTGCGCATTTGCTGTCAAAATAAAAAACGCGCACAAGATAAGAAGTTGCAATGCGTGTTTGCGTACATAAGATTTTCTGGAGGAGGACAGACATTTGTTTAGAACTCTTAAAGATGTCGAAGAAGCAAGCTCCTTTAAGCAATTACTTTGGTTTTCCTCCACCTCCAAAGAAATGTCAGAAGGAGTCCGAACCGCAAAAGAAGCGCGTATTCTCGGAAAGGTGGTTGCAGGAGGTGAGCTGGCTTCAAACAAATGATGAACACACAGAAATTTGGTGCAGAATGTGCCGTGAAAATCCCACTCTAGCGGACAAAAACAGTGCCTTTTATATGGACGCAAATGCGCGTTGCAACTTCTTATCTGGTGCGCGTCTTATATTTTGACAGCAAATGCGCACATGCGGACCACTTATGTGCACCCGTGTAAATAACATAATGTTCTGCCGGGTGTGTTGTTGGTTTTCCCTCGATTTCTGAGTCGACAAGCGCCTTTGTTACTGGGACCAGTAATTTTAAGAAAGGCCCCCATTAGAACCCATGAGAAATGCAAAAAATGCATTATTGCTCAGTCTGCAATATCTTTCCCAGAACAAACACCAATTGCAAATAACATACTAAAAATAAACCTGAAAAATCTCTTTAGAACAGCGTACTATGTTGCAAAGAGTGAACTACCACTGGCAAAATTTAGCAGTCTTTGCAAACTTCAAAAAGCAAATGTCCTAGATCTTGGTTCCACTTGCCTCTTACCCGTGACTTCAGTGGAAATTTAAATTCAGGATCTGACACAAACTGATTCATGTTCTACACAGTTCTTACAAGTTCATAGAAATTTCTGTTCAATTAGAACCAAGTATTTGAGTTGATGATTGTAATTTTTATACAATGTTGTAATTTCTGTTTCAACAATTTTTTGATTAATGTTTTGTTTCCTTTACAATATTATACTTTAATGTATAATATTGTAAAGGAAACAAAACAGGAAACAAAACATGAATCAAAGAATTGCTCTCTTTTTTATTCGGGCTACTTAAATTTATTTTGGGCTACCAAAAACTGAAGAGTCCCTGCCCGAAGGGCTACCAGGGATTTTGAAATTTTGCGAGCCCTGATATGTGGATGCAACAGGATGCAAAGTCAGCTGGTACACTGTTTGTGTGTTCTTTTTAGCCGCATACTCAGCCTTCTTCTGTCTTCTATGAAGAAAAAGAACAAAACCCAATTCCACATCCATGTGGAATTTCAGGGTTTCAGCTTCATTTTGATTCATGTTTACATCAGTTGTTAGGACTGTCAGGTGGAACTATAAAGCCATCTTCCTGTAGTCCCAATCATTTTATATAGATTATGCCATGCAAGCAGTTAAGTTTTTTGACTTTGACTTTGATTGCTTCTTCCTACAAGGAAGAAGCAATTATGTATCAAGAGATTAACACAAGAGATGCACGGCAGCATTGTTGCAATGCTTAAATGTTTGAGTGTGTGTCATTCAACTGTGGTTAAATTAAACCTGTGGGAGAGGGATGGTGGTGTTGAAGGAGAAGATTCTGATTCATTCTGCCATAATGTGGATTTTTATTGACAAACTGTGTATACGAAGTGTAAAGTAACTGTTCAGTGGCCCTTTTGTTGGGGTGAGGTCGGGGAGCACTGATGCTTGCTAACAGAAGGGGAGTGTGGGAACAAACCGGCCAGTGCACAGGGGATGGGGGCTGGGGGTAAAAGATGAGGTAAATGTTCTGGAGCCCAACAATCAGCATGTTGATGTCTTCACTGGGTGGCCTAATTCTATGGGTCTGCGGGACATAGCAGGTCACTGGCTGTCAGAACGATATGGGGGCACAGTGCCACCGTGCTGGCTAATGCATGAGCTGTGCTGCTTGCTGCAGATGAAAAACAACAACAACAACAATAAGATGGAGTCATTCCATGAGGTGTCAACTACAGTTTGTAGTCTATTTGAACAAGAATCAACAGAAGGTCTATCTGTTTGTGTGTGTGTGTGTTTTCAGATTGTATGATAAGCACTGTGATTTCATGCTGAATATCATGAAGCTTAGTGATACAAGGCTGAACACTTTGTTTCTTCAGATTGCATTCATGAAGAATATTTTGCGGTAATAAGAATGTACTGATAAAAGATATATGCAAAGATGTGTGGTTCAGTTCCAGTTGAAGCCTGTTGAAAGAACTTCTTCTGGTTTGTTGACTCCCTTACACAACTGGCATCTGCTTGCAGTTTACAATTTACACAAGTTGTGTGTTAACTGTTTGGCCATTCTCCACGTGGTATGTAGGCTATAGAAATGACCAGTAACACTGACTGAATTACAACTTAGACGCTAATCTTTCCAACTAACCTCACAAGATAGCATGGACTTGGCAACAGACTTCTGCTCTACCTCCATCACCTCCAGGTGAAAACAAACAGTGGCCTGCAGCACCACCCTGGGCCTACTATAAGAATGTACAGCATGGGGACAGGGAAAGTCTAAATGGGAATGTAGAAAAACATGAAAAATACAGGCTTATACAGATCTTTACTTTCTTATCTGGGGTTTGTATTTGTTTAAATAACAGCATGAACTCCTCCTGTTTGCCTTCTCTTTTCCATCACCCCCGTGTAGCAGTTGTAGCAGCTGGCTGCTCCTCCTTGACCCTGAGTCCACTGGAGACGTCTTCCTGTTAAAAGAGAGTTCTTCCTCCCCACCGTCACCACATGCTTGCTATAAAGTGATTGTTTCATGGTTGGGGTTCTAGCTCATATTTTAAGGGTGTATAATATGAAGTGTCAGAAGGCACTGAACTGCTTTTTGGGACATAAGTTGAATGGCATCATCAGTCAAAAGAAAAGGATCTGTTGCAAACAATAACCCTCATGTATAGTCTACTGGGCACAGTGTTTCCTGTCAATGCAATTGTTAGTGCACATTCAGTGGCTTTTCAAGTTCTGTTTTTGAACATTTTTAAGAATACATCAAACAGACCCCTATTTATTCCCTCATTGAAAAAAACGTGTTGGTTTGTTCTTTTTACTCTACCAACATGACAATAGTCCACACAATAGTCTGGCTTTTGTTGTGGGTTGGGCAGCCATACTGACATAACATCACAGATTGGAGTCTTAGTGCTGTGATTTGTAGCTTTGGCACAGTTAGCACACAAATAATGATTAGTCTTTGCTTTTCTCCAGAAATAGCATGCCCAGTCATTGTGGTAAGTCCTCTCTTGCAGTAACTCTGTTGAGGCAGCATCATTTCTCCCTGCTAGACAATACAATACAATCCAGCGCTCCTCCCTTAACTTATATTCATATTTCTTTCAAGCACATTTGGCTCCTGTTGGGACAATGTCAACGCCTCCTCCCACTCTCAAATTCCCTTTTGGAGTGAAATCTTAACTGCCAGAACTCAAAGCCCCGTCAATGAAAGGCCAGCTGTTCCCCGCCCCCGCCTGCGCAGGCCGTTAGATGGCCACCCCTAACTCACACATCGTGCAAACAGACACATACTGATAGGCCCGGCTCGTGTGAAGGCATGTACTGCCATTGCCAGCAGGCATCAGGTTACCCGGGCACAGCACCAAGCTATGTCCCCACTGCTAACGAAGGATGTGGTGAGAAACTTTTATGCTACAGTACTGTGCAAAAGTTTGGAGTCACCCCTCATTTCTTCACATTTTGCTTCCAAGAAGCCAGGCTTTCTTGTAATTTTTTAACAAGATCTCGAGTAATAGTTCTGTATTATTTTTGAAGCTCTTTCCAAGGTTTTCTTTGGACACTGGCTGCTTTTTCGCTTATTTTCAGTCAAGTTCTAATACCTGACGAGGAGGAATTGCTTTCCCTATCCCTGACTTTCTGAATCATTCCAACATAAAAAGGCACCCATTACCCATTTCAAGAGATTAACCAGTGTTGTGACTATGCATATCAGAAAATCTGGTTGGGACTGCACTTCAGCCAATGTTGTTTGAGATTTTGTTAGAATTGATGGAATTATGAACACAGAAAAATCTCATAACATTTTGATCCACCATGCAATACCATCAGGAAATCATATTATTGGCTTCATTTTTCAACGTGCAAGTAACCCAAATGTGCTGCCAATGATGTAAACAGATACCCGAATAGAAAAAAACACAATGGAATGCCATCAGTCATGGATTGGCCTCCCCAGAGCCCTGACCGCAACATTACTGAAGCATTGTGGAATCATCTCAATTCAGCCAACATCTGTTTGTTTCCTTATATACTTTATTTCCATATATGTTTACACATTCATATGTTCATGTGTTTCCAATTTTCCAAGCAATATGTAAAGAAACGACTCAAGCCTTTTAAACTATACTGTACATGCTACAACTGCACTTTCACCAGGGCACTGTTGTGCATATACACACATCTCATGGAGGCTGCTGGCAGCTGGAGCACAATTCTATAAAATTTAACCATATAACAGAAATAGAACTGAGTAGTCTTTAATGTTAGAGTGTTCTCGAGAAAACACAGGCTGCTGGTGGGACCCTTTGGAATAAAATGAAGGCTTCTGTGGTCGGCTCATATGTTACTGAGAAGGGAGATCTCTGACTGTTTTGAAACTGTGGCTAATCAAACACAGAGGGGAGGAATGTTACTGCGGATAACATCCTATGTGAAATAAAACATAATTACAGTTGACGTTAACCTTGTAGTTTATGGTACAGCCTTGTTAGCTAAATGCTAATATGCTCTTGAAGTGCTATTTTAAAATGTAGAGTCTCAGAATAAACTTACTAACAAGTTAAAATCAGTGTCTCTGTGTGTGTTTTTAGTTTTTGTTTCCAAATCGTTGTCTTAGTACATTTTTCATTTAATTTTTTTATTATTTTGTTAAGCCCTGTGATAGACTGAGATTAAAGTCATGCATTTATGAGATAAATGGCAGGTTAAGTTCACCTCTGTAGCTCACCTGCTTGAACAGGCAAATCCCAAAGGCCATCGAAGGGGCCTAGTTTTCCCCAGACTGCGTGTTTTCCCCTGTGTGTTGTTCTCCCCCTTGCTCTCCTGTCTTCTCTATGTACTATACTCTCCTAATAAATTTTAAAGGAGTGGTATTTCTTTACCTTTGAAGTTTCCATTGGAAAGATAGTCACATATTAGAATTCCTGGGATCAATAATACATAATGAATGTTAAAAGATCAACAACAGCCGTTTCTGATCATGCCTTTAAGGCTGAAAACAAACTACAAGGTTGTTTTGATTAAAACAAGTGTCTGGTCTCCACATGCAGCTGGCTGAGAGCACTTTACAAAGCAAAAAGCGAATTTTCTTCTAGCTTTGCCTTAAAAGTGAAGGGATATGATTCCCTAATCAAAGGAACACAATTTATTTTGTCATTCTATCATGCTATTATAACATTGCAGGAAACAGACCTTTCAGTTCTCTATAGTGGTATTTCCCCTTTTTCTTACATAATGATCAGGGCATTTATTTAGTAAAACTACTGAAGGTTTTAAGTAGCCTTATATTAGTAGAACTAGAGTAAATGATCATATTTGTTTCACTATATATATATATAGTGAAACAAATATATATATATATATATATATATACAGTGGGGCAAAAAAGTATTTAGTCAGCCACCGATTGTGCAAGTTCCCCCACTTAAAATGATGACAGAGGTCAGTAATTTGCACCAGAGGTACACTTCAACTGTGAGAGACAGAATGTGAAAAAAAAAAATCCATGAATTCACATGGTAGGATTTGTAAAGAATTTATTCGTAAATCAGGGTGGAAAATAAGTATTTGGTCAATAACAAAAATACAACTCAATACTTTGTAACATAACCTTTGTTGGCAATAACAGAGGTCAAACGTTTACTATAGGTCTTAACCAGGTTTGCACACACAGTAGCTGGTATTTTGGCCCATTCCTCCATGCAGATCTTCTCAAGAGCAGTGATGTTTTGGGGCTGTCGCCGAGCAACACGGACTTTCAACTCCCGCCACAGATTTTCTATGGGGTTGAGGTCTGGAGACTGGCTAGGCCACTCCAGGACTTTCAAATGCTTCTTACGGAGCCACTCCTTTGTTGCCCGGGCGGTGTGTTTTGGATCATTGTCATGTTGGAAGACCCAGCCTCGTTTCATCTTCAAAGTTCTCACTGATGGAAGGAGGTTTTGGCTCAAAATCTCACGATACTTGGCCCCATTCATTCTGTCCTTAACACGGATCAGTCGTCCTGTCCCCTTGGCAGAAAAACAGCCCCATAGCATGATGTTTCCACCCCCATGCTTCACAGTAGGTATGGTGTTCTTGGGATGCAACTCAGTATTCTTCTTCCTCCAAACACGACGAGTTGAGTTTATACCAAAAAGTTCTACTTTGGTTTCATCTGACCACATGACATTCTCCCAATCCTCTGCTGTATCATCCATGTGCTCTCTGGCAAACTTCAGACGGGCCTGGACATGCACTGGCTTCAGCAGCGGAACACGTCTGGCACTGCGGGATTTGATTCCCTGCCGTTGTAGTGTGTTACTGATGGTGACCTTTGTTACTTTGGTCCCAGCTCTCTGCAGGTCATTCACCAGGTCCCTCCGTGTGGTTCTGGGATCTTTGCTCACCGTTCTCATGATCATTTTGACCCCACGGGATGAGATCTTGCGTGGAGCCCCAGATCGAGGGAGATTATCAGTGGTCTTGTATGTCTTCCATTTTCTGATGATTGCTCCCACAGTTGATTTTTTCACACCAAGCTGCTTGCCTATTGTAGATTCACTCTTCCCAGTCTGGTGCAGGTCTACAATTCTTTTCCTGGTGTCCTTCGAAAGCTCTTTGGTCTTGGCCATGGCGGAGTTTGGAGTCTGACTGGTTGAGGCTGTGGACAGGTGTCTTTTATACAGATGATGAGGTCAAACAGGTGCCATTCATACAGGTAACGAGTGGGGGACAGAAAAGCTTCTTACAGAAGACGTTACGGGTCTGTGAGAGCCAGGGATTTTCCTTGTTTGAGGTGACCAAATACTTATTTTCCACCCTGATTTACGAATAAATTCTTTACAAATCCTACCATGTGAATTCATGGATATTTTTTTCACATTCTGTCTCTCACAGTTGAAGTGTACCTCTGGTGCAAATTACTGACCTCTGTCATCATTTTAAGTGGGGGAACTTGCACAATCGGTGGCTGACTAAATACTTTTTTGCCCCACTGTATATATATATATATATATATATATATACGCATATATACGCATATATATACATACATACATACTTTATATATATACATACATACATACTTTATATATATATAAAGGATGTCCCACACTCTGTATTCCACTCCATCAAATGTCAGTGAACAATATATTTCACTTTCATTGATAGTCGCTTCAAGTAATGTAAACCAGGGACTTCTCTCAATCCCTAACCAGAATGTTACAGTACAAAGTCAGCACATAATTGTTAATGTCTCAGCGTGTCAGTTGACAGAAACTGCTTAGGAAGGTTTTTATTTTGAAATTATAGACCTTTAGACTCCCCTGACCATTATTACAACTTTTAATTCAATAACATTTTCATCTGAGGAAATTTTGTTTACATTTTAGCATAAAAATATTCAAGGCACAGCAGACAAGTAATTGAATGATTCATTTTGGAAGTATTAACGCAAGATAAAAACATATTAGCTACATGCTGAAACCAATATAGCAACTGACAGCAAAGATTTAAAGTCCATGAAGTGAAGTCTTGATATGATTATGCACTTTTTGTAACTAGGGTGGGGCTGTGTAGTTAAGATAACACAAGATAGCTGTCAGTGCTGTCATTGTACACATTTGTTTTAGTTACATTATGCATGACAACAGAACAGCATTTGGAAGACTGATATCATGCTGTTGTTGCAGACAGTAGTGCTGGTGTTTTTGACTGAGAGGAGAGATTGGATTCGTTTTCCGCATGTGGGAAGCATACTCTGCACAGCCTGAGGGCACAAAACCAGATATCTGTTACATCTGATATCAGCTTCTATCAGTTCTTGAGTGTCATCCATGACAGACTGCATGTTGCTGTTCACCACAAGCTGTTTCTGTGCATTGAGTTCTAGTCTTTATGTGCCAAAGGATAACCAAACACGGTTTACATTTGGTGTATTATTTTTTCGATACATCTGCCTTTGCTCTCTGTCTCTCCCGGCTTTTCTCTTTGTCTGAGGCGGGTTAGCTTTAATGACTGGACTCCTTTGTTACTTGGGCTGGCTGCCTGCTTGCAGCGGTGGCTGAAACTATCTGGTCTGTTTGGCATGGTGCCCATCTTTCAGCCTTAGTTTCTTACAGGAGGAGGAGGCCAGTATATTGGATGTTCTTGATGTGGACTGATTGACAGCAGACAGCTTGCCACGTATTCAGGAAAACAAGAGTCCTTTGCTAATCTACTTAACCAAGAATCCATGGAAACAAAATGCTGCTATGGGTGGATGTGGAGTAATAGTAGATAAGAGATTAGCACTTAAAGCAAAAAGTAATCCTCTGTTGCGTTTTGTTTGTTTGTTTTTCAGTTGGTTTGCTTGTTTCACAGTATAATCTGCTTGTACAGTTTTCCTGCTGGACTGTGTGACAACATCAAATGGCAATGTAAACTCTGCATTAACCTGCGGGTTCCCCTATCCCCTCAGTTCCAATCATAGCACATAAAAATGACAACAGACAAAACAGTCTTTATCATTTTAACTGTTTTGATTTACAGTCTTTCCTAGGATGTTTTAAACTTAATAAATCGTCCTTTGCGTCACATCAACATGGTCATAAGACTTGAAGCTTAGCCAGATGAAGTCGATGTTATGGAAGTCTATCAGCCAAATAAGATAACATGTAATCTATTAAGTCATCTATACAGTTCTTTGTTGAGCTCCACTGATCACTGTTATACTGTTAGTCAGAAGTGAGCATATTTACATGAGGCCATGGACTGTTTGCAATGCACAGAGACAGTTAGCTGTTAATTAGTGCCGATTAAAATTTAAATAGAATCTTAGAATTTCTCCACCAGAGGCATATTCACAAGCCCAGACTTGGATCATTGTACCAGACTTGGATCATTGTAAAATTGTTTAAAAAAAAAAACAATTTTAAAAACAATTTTAATGAATGTGGGGGGAAAACCTCTGTAAACACGGCACAATAAATAGATCAAACAGCAGGTTCCGCACCATGCATGTGATGACATACATTTTTCTGTGGTATAACTTTCACACCCCATTATATTTATCAGATTAATCCAGGAAAAATACGCCAAAGGGTACCAGCACCCCCAAACACGCTGTTGAGGTCCAGCTTAATGCTATAATATAGTGTAGACTGGAAAGTTACGAAGGAAACTAACGCCTGTTTTGTCATGGAGCGGGAAATTGTCTATAGAGACTAAAACAAAACATGTAAACGTGGTGTAAAACTGGATATTTTATTATGGGAGATTGGAGGATTACCTCACTTTTCATGTGGCCATTAGAGGAACTGCGTTTTTTGACACTTTGCTGTTGTGTTTATTTTTCAACCCTGACATTGATGGAATTTTAATTTAGCTTCAAAACCTCCACCAAAACCCTGAAAATCTCAGAGTATCCATTAGACATGAAACTCACGTGATTTCTGAAGCTGAACTGGTGACTGATAATTAACAGCCTTTAAATCCAGTTACATGGTCCCTGTTGCTTGCTTTGCGGCTGTTGTGCAGGTCTTCCAACATCCACTTCGCACCTGCCGTTCCCCCAACAAGATGGTCGTCATAGACACAGACTACCCAAAAATGTAGTCTAATGTCCTACCTGACAACCAGGTGTTTCCACTTTGTTTACCTCTTTGTGTCATATAAGTTCAAGGAAATATCCCAAAAGAAGTAATGTATTTAAAGTAATAAACAAAATAAATAAATAATAAGTAAAATTGTATTTATATGGCACCTTCCAAAACAGAATCACAAACTGCTGCACAAAAGATAAGTCGTAAAAGGTATAAAACAGGCAAAAATTAACCAAAAGCAATTTTAAAAAGTTGAGTTTTGATTTGTTTTTAAAAACAACCACCGACACCACAGTTCTTAATGTTTGGGGGAGAGAGTTCCATAGTCTAGGGCCCACAGTGGCAAATAATTGTGTTTATGTAATAATCTAATGTAATAAAACATATCTGGAGTAGAAGGCAGTTTTCGGTAATATACAAAAGTCCTGAAATTCCACCATCTGGGGAGTTTTATACTTACCAGTATTTTTTCATTTGCATCGCTGTGTTGTTTCATGCTAAGCAGCAATAAAATTCCCTTTAGAGGCCCCTGCTTCTTTGCAGCACCTTTTTGTATACTTTTCTATACCTCAGATTATGTACCGTATATATGTAGACATATACGGGCACCTTAAAGGGTTTTAGGTTGTCTACAGGCTCAGTTGTTTGGCTACCAGAGGAGATCTGACCCTGCAAGCTGTCTGTATGCAGACCTTACTGTGTGTAAAATAAAGGATGTGGATGAAAGAGAACAGATTGCTTATTCATCTGGCCCATTTAGAGCTAGCGAAGCCTACAGAGATGCCTGTCGAAGCACACGAAGAACCCGAGATTACTCACAGGTGCAAGATGCAAACATGCATTTCTTTCTTGTCCATCAAATCTCTCTCTCTCTCTCTCTCTCTCTCTCTCTCTCTCTCTCTCTCTCTCTCCCTAACTCTGTATGTTTTTCCTGCCCCTACGTTTCAAACGCTTGTGTTTTGCCACCTTGAGCTCAGCGTTTCTTATCACAGACCCTCATCTCCCTGGACTTGGCGCGTTTGTGCATGTACAGTCTTTGTCTCTTATCATCAATCTGCACTGCTTATCAGTCCCCCCTTTTATGCACAGGATTTTTCTTTATTCCCTCGTCTGTTGTCGGCATGCTTTTATTTTTCCACAGTTGCTCATAATAAAGTCCTTCATAGGCTGGTCCTGCTCCAAGGCCATTGATGTTTCGCTGCTCACTGAGAGACGGATACTAATGGGCTTAGTGGTGATGTCATAAGTTGCACATACAAAGTGGACAGATAAAGATAGGCTGGAGATAAGGAAGTCCGATAATTGTCAGTGATTGGAAATATGTTTTTTTCTCTATTGCAGCATGCATCTTTAAGCTTTGTTTGCATGTAAAAATCTCTGAAACAATACAGACCTCAGAAGTTAGATCTTGTTTACTTGGATTTGTTTTATTTATGATGTTGGCTTTCTTAGGTTCAGTTACGTGGATTGCAGCTGTACTGTAAAAATGCAGTCTGAGTCACAGCAGTACTTCTGTGGTTTCTAATGGGATTGCTGTGATACTACTGGAGATATGTTTTGTTTTCCTTTCCTTCCATTCATGAACAGAATACTTATGTTGTAGTCAGAATTGACAACAACAACAAAAGGTGATCAGCCTCATTTCCTGGTGAGTTTATGGTCTCAGTTGCTGGTTTCAGGTCTTACTCAATCACAACATGATGTTCAATTGGTAAATTGTAGTCCTTATACCACCTAATTGCAATAACATTTGGCTCAAGGGGATTTATATAGTAAGGCAGACCCACTTACAATAAGAAAGAGAAAGCCCCAACAATCAGATGATCTTCTAAGAGCAAGCATTTGGTGACAGTAGGAAGGAAGTGTTTAGAAAAAATGTGTCTCAACTGTTCCGATACTCCTGACACGTACGGGATCACTACAGGTTTTCGCTTAGTCAGCTGTTGTCCTTCTGAGAAGGACAACCGCTGACTAAGCGAAAACCTCTTCTCAGAAGCAGTTTTCGCTTCTGAGAAGAGGCCATCGGCTTCGCCAACCACTGGCGAAGTGAATGGCACAACACAGAACAGCTACCTTGTCAGGCCAGGACTCTTCCATCTATTCACACCTATAGGCCAGTAGACACTCTTTCAAGGATGAGGATGTACACATCCTGGACAGGGAGGGACGCTGGTTTGAGCGTGGAGTCAAGGAGGCCTGTTACGTCCCTCTGCAGCCTCTAATCTGCTCAGTGTGTTCAGCTGGTGCTAATTGACCACACCTAGTCAGGTGTGGATAAAGGCATACCTGAGGCAAGCTTCCCGGGGAGCTCACTTGTCTTTGCCTTGGTGGCACCAGCCATTTTAGCCGACTTGATAGTCCATTTTAAGACGAAACCTCTGTTCACCTACACTCTGGTATTCGTCTCCTTTTTTATGTTGCGGCTTTGAGCCGGGTCGTAACATAAGTGGGGGCTCGTCTGGGATATTTGGACATTTTAGTGGAGATTGAATATCAGTTTTTTGTATTTGACTTTTAAGTGGGTGAGTGAAGGTGTTCACTGTGATTGAGCAACGTCCCTTTAGTCAGTGTGTTTCAGCTGGGTGGCTGTGCTGCCCTTCCAGTGAAGCACTCGTTTGTTGTTTTGCTTTGTTGTTTTAATTTGTTGTTTTTGGTGGCTATCCTGGGTGGGGGTACGCTTCGGAGTTTGGTAGGAGACTATATCTCTGGTCTGCTGCCTGCTCTCGAGTTCGCGTTTTAAGTTGCCTCGAGCCTGGTACACCACTGAAGACTAGGATAGGTAAAGTTAGGGTTTTGTTGTTTTTAGTGTTTTAGGCTGGGAGTTGCACATAGTAAATCAGTGGCACCAAACTTGGTAGGAGGTTTGAGACCATTCATGATTATGGTCTGTAGCTGAGGCAGGTAGGCTGTTTTTAAGTTGGCATAATGTGTACTGTGTGTGCATATGTCAGTGTTGATGGATGCTAATGAGGTCCTCATGAGGTGAGTGTTTTGTGCTGTGACCTTTAGTGTTGTGGGGAATATGGCGTTTTGTTGGAGCACTTGTGAGTGTTGTTGGCCAGGTGATGGCAATAACACTGTGGGGTGCTGAACCACCCTTGATGTGATCACTGTGTGGCCATAGCTCTCCATTTTGTGGTTGGTCACTAGCATGCTTGTTTTACTGAACTTTGTGGATTAAGTAACTTGTTGTGGTATAGGGCCACTCATATGTGACCGTTTGTGTGGTGGAGACCACAGATCACTTGTGTGTGATTGTTCGTGGCTGGTTTCATTTTGTGTTGTAACAGGCTGAATAATCATTTTGGGTTTGTGACTGTTGTACTCCTTTGTGTTGGTCACATGTTACTTTTTGTGTGTTCAGTGTGGCAACTTCAGATCCTCATGTAGGGGCATCCATGCTTAAAGATGCCAACTTATTTTTGAGGGATCAAGGCTTCAGAGGGACTTTTAATAAATTTAGGGGTCCTAGAGGAACCCTTTTAAGGGAGGAGGTGTTACGTCCCTCTGCAGCCTCTAATCTGCTCAGTGTGTTCAGCTGGTGCTAATTGACCACACCTAGTCAGGTGTGGATAAAGGCATACCTGAGGCAAGCTTCCCGGGGAGCTCACTTGTCTTTGCCTTGGTGGCACCAGCCATTTTAGCCGACTTGATAGTTCATTTTAAGACGAAACCTCTGTTCACCTACACTCTGGTATTCGTCTCCTTTTTTATGTTGCGGCTTTGAGCCGGGTCGTAACAAGGCCATTTACGTGAAAAGGGAAAGACCATCTCTGAATCGAGGAGGGGGCCTAAGGGTACATCTTTCGCCATCTTACAATGCTGTGATTGCAGCCATTCCCCAACTCTCTGGTAATAGTACTCATGGCCATTGATCCGTGGTCTTTGATCAGTGGTTGTTGATCGGTGTTTGTTGATCAATGGTCATGAGAATTTGCATAATCGTGATGAAGGAACTCACCTCCCGGCCCATTGTTCCTTCAGTGGGCTGGTTTCAGTCATTATGGAAATGTACTGTTTATAAGATTGGGGAAACCTGCAGTCAGCTGAGACTGAAGAAGTCACTTGGATGAGTGTTGAAACGTTTCTCCCACTGAAAACGCTACGTCCAGATGAACAGAATCAACTTTTGGAGATTTACTTACCTGGATGATTGAGAATGCATCAAGACTTATTCATTTAGCTTGTATTTGAGACACATATTGGCTTGTTTTTGGCCTTCCCCTAATTTTGTTATTGCCACAATCAAAACCCTCTGTTAAAGGCAAAACCTAATTTAGTCTGTCACACTACTGTCACATCAAAATTTAACATGGAGCCAGCCCCACCATCTGCTAGTATACATGGTAGACATCAAGTGTTTGAGACAGAATTTTTTTATTTAAGGAAAGGAGTGGAGGGAGTGGCAAAGAAGTAGCTAATAAATATGAACCTTTTAGTTTGCCATTTTACTCAGAGTTCAAAGAAAAAATGCACCCAGTTGTGATAAAGAACATGTCTTTTAGTGGAACAGCTTTTCTTGTCCCCACAGGTGCTGTCGGAGAACAGCAGCATGCAAACCCTTGGCTGGGTTGGGTTTGTGTCTTTGTGCAGAAAAAAAAAGTATAATTGGAAAATGCTTACATCTCGGGCCAAATCGAAATTAAAAGCTTTGCAATGTCTGAAACACACTTTGCCTTGTTTTAAAGCAATGGACTTTTGCTGCTTTATTTTTGAACCTAATGACTATGAGTGATTTCCTGCGCTGTTTATCGACTGCATGATAACAGGGTCACCACTGAAACAACATGAATTATGTCTCTTATGACATTATCAGTCAGATTTACCGCCTCTTAAAGACAGAGATTGTGCTCTGGCTCAAGATAAGCTTGGTTGTTGACTTTATGCAGCGGAGTCCAGTTTTTAAAAAAACAAACAAAACCAGCGTTTTGAATTTTGGGGCAAAGTCAAAACACCTTTTAGGTGCTTTAAACAATCAGTTTTGACTTGTGATTCTATAGGCTACTTGTTGTTTTTATGTCCACATGACCATGTACATTAAAGTCTAGACAAATCTCCCTCAAAAGCTCAGTACATTAATATGTAAAAGTATGACTTGCTGTTATTGTAAAGATTTAAACAGGAGACGCCGTGTGAGACTGGAGCTCATAATGTTTTTACTTCTTTGAAGCACAAATCTATGAACAGGAATGCAGAACGCTGCAGTCTGGCTCTCCTAGAGGGTCTCCTGAGAATGAGGACCCCCTCAAACATGAGTTGCAACATCTCATAGAGCTATCCTTTAACAAATTTGTCTCTCGGCTTGACAGGCATGTTTTTAAATTGCGCTTGATCTTGACCCGCTTATTCTTCTTCCACTTTTACCCCCGATCGGCCTGAAGGGCCAAAACAGACGGCATGCTTCCATGTGGATCTACAACAAAGCAGTGTAGCAGCTCAGCTGTCGCAGGTCTGTGCCTGGGGCCAGATCCATCGCGTGCAACCACCCCGGCCTCTAATCAAGCTTCTGAAGGGAGCAACTAAATTAAAAGTATAGATATAACTTATTGTGCAACTGTTTCCCCAACTTTTGCCTCCTCCATATTTCATGCCCCTGCTGCAATGAAGGAAAACAACTAAATGGGGGACACCTTGTATGTAAGCCTCTTTTAACCCTCTTGTGGAGCTTCCTGTGTCATTTTTATGTGCATTAGAGGAATGTGTGTGCATGTGTTTGTGCATGTGTGTGGTGGGGGATCTAATTGTGCTTTTGCATCATGTTGGCTTGTTGTGGGTAGATGAGGGGGCTACAGCCACTGGAGGGGGATGACTCCTCCAGATCATCCTGTGTGCAGCAGCAACAGCAACGCAGCTGGAATTGTTATCTGCTTTGATATTAGGGCTGCATGTAATGTGGAAAACACCCTCGGCCGTCTCCACTTCCTCCTCAGACGATAGGGGTTTCACATGCCAGTTGGTTTTTGTAATCCTCCTGAGATTTGTAGTTTATTCCACTGAATTCAACCTTAGCTATGTGAAATATTTCCCCATTTTACAGTTTGTTTTGCTGTTTCAGATTCGAATCAGTCGCAAACACAGCTTGGCTTCAGTGTCAGATTTGACTCTGAACACACTCTGAAGTTACGCCCAAAGTCAAGGTTGCCACTTTAAAGAAGATGATTTAATTTGCACCTGTGGTAAAGCCGGAAAGTGTTAAAGGGATCGGTGTTAAGTGATAAAATGATAAACTCACTGACCAAGTTGGTGGGGCGTGATAAACAACAATCACGCTGGCATGTTTCCTGTTGGGACCCTGCCAACGAGCTAGCAGCACTCCCATGTGATGAATGTCTGAGAATCGCAGCCCGCCTCCCTACCTTAACAGCATGTTCCTTTGGAAGGAGTACAGAGGAAGTGCTTTGGATGTCATTGCCCTTTTACCCAGAGGGGGTGCATGTTGAGACACACGCCTCTCCTCCTTCCCTTCCCGCCTTCTCTTCACACCCCTTGCATTGAACTCCTAGCTCATCCATCTCTCCTGAGTTGACAGTCCCATCTCAGTTACTAAATCTGTCCATCTGTGTTGTCTCTACATTATGGCAAAAACACACTGGCGCTGTGAAAACCATTAAAACAATAATGCTGACTTTCTCTTCCTCGTGTTAATTATCTGTAATACAGGGTGCATCACAAAGAAAAATCAGATTTCAAAAGGCAACATTTTTAAAGTAATAGACATAGAAGTTTGAGATACATTTTTAAAAATAACCTGGGTGAATATAATGCTTCATATACAAAACTCAGAATGTTCACACGCCACAGCACAGCATGTCCGTATGATAGTCAAACTTATCCTGTACTGTGAGCATGTCTGGAGTCAAGGCAGCCACTGCTGGTGTTATGCCACCTTCCACGTGAACTCACAAATTCACTCTTTCTAACAGTGCAATCATTACTGATGAACAGCTGTGGGATTAATGCACTTTGAAATCATATGTTTCATTTATACACCCTGTTATAATATTTAGCCTTTAGGGCTTCTGAATAAATGATTAATATCGTCGAATTGAATGTATCTTGAACACCATCTTCTTTTTGTTTTTCCATTTTAATGTGAGCTAACACACATTTCGCATAACATAAAAGAATGTTCTTTGCTGTTATGAAAAAAGATTATTCTAACATCACACGCATGCACTTTGTGAAGCGTTTAATCAATGAAATACAATCCTGGAGTCAGTAGTTTAGCTTAGCTATGATAGCCTAAATGGGCTTACCTTATCTTAGGTTAGCCAGAAAAACTATAAAAAAGAAGACATACCACTGTGAGAATCCTGAATTGAAATCTGTGGGGCAATGTAGCAACAGCAGAGACAGCTTTAGAAGCATAATTTAAAGCGGAAGAGCTTTTTCAAACCTTTTGGGGCAAAGTCAAAACACCTTTTAGGTGCTTTAAAAAAATCAGATATGACTTGTGATTCTATAGGCTACTTGTTGTTTTAATGTCCACATGACCATGTACATTAAAGTTAATTTAAGTAATGCTTTAGTTTAGCTTGGCTTATTTTAAGAAATCTGGGAGAAAGCACAACCAGACTTCTGTCCACCAGAACCTGTAAGGCGCTTAATTAAATGTTCTGATCTCCTAATTTAATTTATAAATAAAACAAAGTCTAATCATACTGTTAAACCGTTTGACCTCCCTCGGTGACCTTTGGAGGTGATGGAAGGTGGATTTCCTTACCTTTGAAGAGAGACATGTTAGCTGCTTCCCCGTGCTTTCAGCTGCTTTGCTAAAGTGAAATGTCACACGTGAGAGCAGCAACTCTTTGTTGATCAAGTAGTGCTGAATGTTTTTTTGTAGCAAGCCACTTCTGACGGTTGTAGTTTTTAATATTCAGCATATAATAACAAACTACTGTATTTAGTTAGAACAGCTGGGGATTTAGTACCATACCTTCAGGCAAAGTAATGAACCTGTGCGGGAGGTCTGGAGGGTTGGGCTGATTTCCTGCTCTTTGGAAGAAAACCCCTACTATTTTTAATTACTTACATTTAAACCAGAAAAAAGTTGTAAGAAGGAAAAAAAAGAGTTTAGTTTAATAATAGGACTGGATAGGTTTTTTCTAGATTGAGGATTATAGGTCACTTCACTGTAAACAAATGGTTCCTAGAGTAGTAGTTTAGTTCTGATTATGAAATCGGGGCATTAGCAGGAGGACAGCAAGACTAATGATATTGCATTGTTTTGTTAACCAGAGTGACGTGTTTAGCTGGCACCTTGGCTAAAAGTGTGTCTAAAGTGTGTTTGTGTGCGAAGAATCAGAGAGTGAGAGGAGATAACCACTTAAGTTCGTGGCCATACTGCCTCAGCTCAAGCCATATAGCAGTCTGCCTGTGAGGATGACTCACAATGGGCTTGCGGTGATAATAAACTGGCAGAGAGTCAGCATGACTAAACATCTGCTTGAATCATACAGGTCTGTCGCTATTGATTCAACAGTTCATTCAAGGCTCCAGCATTGGTGTGAATACTGAAATCAAATGAAGGGACACACCTAGAGCTTACCTAATGCTTTATGAGTATTAGACAGAGTTAATGCCTCTGCAATTACCAAGCTTGCAGAATCCTGTGACTCACGTAGGCAGGTGAAATCACTTAAGTTAAACAGAAGCAGATCAGGAGACAAACTGTTGATTAGTGTCCTCACATAGTGAGCGTGACATTTTGAGTGTATCTCAAGGGCGTAGATTTGGCATGGACGGAAGGGATGTGTCCCCACCAATATCCAGCGATTATTGAATTGTCCCCACCAATAATTTGATCTCTTCGAGTAAAGAAAAACAATCCGATGGAAAGAAAAAAATGATCTGTCAGCGTCTCATTCACCCAGTGGTGCAGAAAGAGTTAAATTACGTTCTCTACTGGAGTCCTACGTCATGTGACAAATATGGCCAATGTGATTGGCTGTGCCTTTCAGGGAGCTCTGTTTAGTTTTAGCAGCGGCAAGCCTGCGCTGCGAGGGCCTGCAAGGAGGAGAAGAGGATGGCATCAAAAAGGAAGAACCTGGATATAAGAAAGTATTTTTCAAAGAAACCTGTAAGTCACTTAAACTCAAGTTCACTCATAAAATGTCTCCGTCATAATAACGTTACAGGCTATGGCCCACATCAGTCTAAAATTGATGTGGGCCATTAATGACCATTAATAACTAACTGCACAACAGGCAGCACTCCCAGAGTAGCATTTCTAATTTTGATTGAAGCTGTCGGAGAAAACGGCAGCCTCGAGTGAGCCAGGATATTAGTTTACATAGGCTGTTAAAATTATATGTCTAACGTCAAAATGTTGGTGACACAATAATTTCATCCTAATGGTACTGACATATTCATAGGGTTAATTTTTGAGACAAAATATCATGTAGTCACAATTTTGCAAATATTCCACCTTGTAGTGCAGTTTGCACAAATTGTTGTAAAAATGCACTCACCTTACAAACATTACTGATGTGTCAAGATCTGCACAATTTGACAGAAACACTGAAGCAGCTACCCATTTTATTCTTATTGTCATGTATGTCCTATTTGTCAGGTGACAGAAGAACCAACACAAAGCTCAGAGAGTAATGGTGATACAAGATCACAGGTGAAACTGGATGATGACTTGTTGGTTCATGACTGTATTTGAAGCACATGTGTGACTGCATGTATTTGGAATGTCTCATTGTTATTTATCAGGTGACAGAGGCGGCTCTGCCATGTTGTAGCTCAGACAGAGGTGACGGGGTGAGGTCACAGGTGACTGACTGATGATTTGGTGCTATAGATTAACTAGTATTTATTATCATGACAATTGTCAGGCTGCTTTTAGTCATCCCAGTATCCTCAGTTGAGGCTGAAAGAAGCTTCAGTGCTCTCAAAAGATTAAAAACATGGCTAAAGTGTGAATGAATAGTGGCATTGTAAAGCGCTTTGGGTGCCTTGAAAAGCGCTATATAAATCCAATCCATTATTATTATTATTATTATTATTATTATTATTATTATTATTATTATTATTAAAGTTAACAATGACTCAAATGAGATTAAACAATGCTGCTGTATGCCATGTCCACCAGGAGAAACTGGACAGTATAGATGTAAAGCCAATATGCCAGCAGTTTATCTCTGTTAACAAGAGGAGAAGGCTTGTGTTTGGCTCCTTCACATAGTGGACATTGAGTTGTTGTGTGGGACATCAGTAGTATTAATGTCTGTTGCTGTAACAGTAGCTCATGCTTAGAATAAAAAATCCCAACTCATTGATTTGATAGGGGCAATAGTGTGCTAAAATGTTGCATAATTTTGCTGAGAGATCTTTTACTTTGTGGTAATCTTAGATGGACATAAACCACCAGGTCATTCAGTGTTCCCTTAGTGCTAATGTATCAGAGATGTTGGTGTAATGTAACTGAAGTAATGTTGTTAAGTCCTTGAACTCATATTCGTTTATTGTCATGACTGTATTTCAGGGCTGGACTGGCCATCGGGCATACTGGGCATTTGCCCAGTGGGCCTCTCGTGATTTTTCGTTTTTATGGGCCAATGGGGTTTTCTTCCTTTTCTTTTTTTAACGGTATAAATGAACAGTGGTGGATTGGCCAGTTGGTCATGATCGACTCTGGGCTGGACCAATTACAGCCGAGGAGGTCAAACTTTAAAGTTAAGGTGAAAAGGAACGCGATTTGTCCCGTACTACTTCAGCTAGAAAGTTGCTAATTCAATCATGAAACTGATCAATGATCAGTTGATCGGCTTTTCTCTCTGCGCCAGAAAAAGGAAACCAGCGGAGGTCGCATTAAACAACAGCAGCACATTTAAGCTTGATCAGCTGTTGTTAGCATTTATTTAATATTAATTTCTAGTATCAGCTGATGTTTGCTGGAGCCACAGCTGTAAAAGCTGCTGGTCATGATGTCTGCTGGTCACCGGCCTGTATTTCTCCCTCTGTAATTCCTCTCCCATCACGCTGTTTTTCTGCTTTCCAACTTCCCTCTGTCACTGATATTTCAGATCTCATCTGTAAGTCAAAATCTTCTGCTTCTCAGCTAGACCCCATTCCTACAGTTTTGGTCAAAGCCTATCTACCCTCTCTGCTTCCCCTCATATCTGCTATCATTTACTCCTCACTTACCACTGGAACTGTTCCTGCTCCTTTCAAAGTTGCGGTAATGAAAAAAACAGGCTTAGATCCCAATAATTTTAATAATTTCTGTCCTATCTCCAATTTACCATTTCTATCAAAAATTCTTGAAAAGATAGTTGCCACACAACTCCACTCATACTTAACTAACAATAATCTGTATAAACAGTTCCAGTCTGGTTTTCGCCCCTTCCATAGCACTGAAACTGTGCTAATAAAAATAACCAATGATCTTCTCATGGCTGCTGACTCTGGTTTACTCTCCATTCTTATTCTTCTCGATCTGACTGCCGCTTTTGATACTATTTCTCACTCAGTTCTCCCCAGTAGGCTAGCCCCTATCGGTCTTTCCCATATTCCACTAGCCTGGTTTAAATCATACTTGTCTGATCGCTCTCAGTTTATTTGAATTAAATCCTTCACGTCTCAGCCCTTTCCTCTGGTCGCAGGCGTGCCTCAGGGATCTATCCTGTGGCCCCTTCTTTTCATTATCTGCCTTCTTCTAAATACAATATTCAGTTTCACTGTTATGCCGATGACACCCAGCTTTATTTGTCCACTAAACCTGATTCTGCTCTCCCCCCATCCTCCCTCACCCTCTGTTTAGCCGAACTAAATTCATGGTTCTCTATCAATTTTCTCAAACTCAATAGTAACAAATCTGAGCTTCTCCTGGTAGGCACTAAACAAACACTATCCAGAACTAATAGCTTTTCTATTCCAATCAATAACTCGCCGGTCTCCATTTCCCCATGTGTGAAAAGTCTGGGTGTCATCCTTGATAGTACTCTATCTTTTAACTCGCACATCAATAACATAACTCGGTCTGCATATTTCCAACTCCGTAACATTAATTTCCTTTTCTCTCCCCACATGCCACTGCCATTCTTGTTCATAGCCTGGTCACTTTCCGGCTCGATTACTGCAACTCTCTTCTTTTTGGTCTTAGTCAAAAATCTATCCTTAAGTTTCAACGTGTCCAGAACTCTGCTGCTCGTATTATCACCAGGACCCCTTCTATGCACCACATCACCCCTGCTCTGCAGCAGCTTCATTGGCTTCAGGTTAAATACCGCATCAATTTCAAGATACTTTTGTATACATTCCAGGCTATCCATCATCTCTCGACTTCATACCTCGCTGACCTGGTTCAGATCACCATTCCTTCTCGGTGTCTCATATCCTCCTCCTCTTTCTCTTTCCATCCCTTCCTCCCGGCTAGCCACCATGGGGCGCAGGGCTTTCTGTTGCTCTGCCCCCCGTCTTTGGAACTCCTTTCGTCCTGAGATAAGAAACATCACTTCCCTCCCTCTTTTTAAGTCCAGACTCAAAACTCACCTGTTCACAATAGCCTCGTGTACAGTGTTCTTGAGTGTTTTGATAGGCGCTTTATTAAATCAAATGTATTATTATTATTATTATTGATATATTTGCATATTGAGCAGGTATAGTTAATTGCCTATTTCACACTAGCCCTGCAGCACGCACTTGACCCCTCACTCCCCAACCAGTTGCAGCAGATTGCTGCCCCTCCCTGAGCCTGCTTCTGCTGAAGGGTTCTTCTTTTTTTTTGTGTCCCGTTTGGATCTGTAGCCATCAGAATTGTTGTCTTAAGGCCAAGAAAGATGCCAAGTGGATTTATTTTACCAAGTGGATCATCATGGCCTTGCCATATTGGTCCATTTGATTGATCTTTATTATAATTATGTATTTATTTTATTTTCGGTTGCTACAAACGGGACAGACATGACTGGGGGATAGGACAGGGAGAAAGAATGAAAGAAAGAGAGGGAGAGAAAGAAAACCAGAGGGGAGAAGAGACGGTGAGAAAGGGGGGAAGAAAGAAAGAAAAACAAACAAAACACCTGGATCACCTGTATGGAGGAAAAAAAACAGAAGAGAAAGCAAACAAAAAAAGAGCAACATAATAAAAACAGCACCATCACAATAAACTAGCTAGCAGTAGATAACAGTAGATATTAAATATTAAACGATATTGTGTAGCACGCAAGATAGACAGTGCACAATGTGCTTTGAGGCAGCAGCCAAGAAAGGTGTAGTCCGCATCTGTGAAGACCCGTGTGTACACCTGTGTGCACACCTGTGTGGATCAGCACGCTTGTATTCCAAAGGTTTCTCCATGTAATGATCTGCTAGGGAGTGTGGGGAGCCATATGCCCGTCCCCCAGGGTATGAAGTAGGTATGGAGGAGATCCAGGCCCCAGATATCCAGAGGCCCCAGAGTACAAGGACCCGAGGAGGACCACCAAAAGGGGGGGAACCGTGCCACCCTCCTGGGAAGAGCTGAGTAGAGCCCCAAATGAGAGGTCACCCAGCAGCTACGGAGCAGAGGCCAGAGGGGGTTGCAGTGGCGTGCACGCGGGCTCTGCCGGCAGCCAGCTGTGCCAGAGAGGACCGAGCTTCAGGCCCAGAAGCCAGAGGCCTGAGGGCATCCCATCCCCTGGAAGGGGCCCAGCCGGGCCACAGGCGCCAGGCCCCGCCAATCGGCCACCAGGAGTGAGCCGGTACATACATGAGCGCCCAGCCCCAGTCGTCAAGGACCACCAACACACCAACGTCTGAGGGCATCAGCCACCGGCAGGGAGTGTGGTGAGGAGAGATAGGCGTCCGTACTTTGGAGGGCCTGAGATGTACCCAGAGAGGTTGAGTCTAAGACCCAACCTGACATAGACACAGACGAACAGGCGCATGCGGACACAAACGTGCATTCCCACCCCATATACACAACCAAATACTCGGCACTCACCCAACGTGTAGACAGACACAAATAGACACTGCACAGACAGTCGCACTCCCCAAACATACTCTATATCCCAGGTCCAGGTACCCCCGCCCCCAGAGGGGCAAGCTGCACCTAAACCCAGGAGATGTAACCCTTCTCGCTGGGGTGGAGGCAAGCGGACCACCTCCTTATCTGCAGTAGCAGTAGCTGAAGGTTTCTTCTTGTTGAAAAGAAGTTTTTCCTTTCCACTGTTGCCAAGTGCTTGTTCAAATGGGGTTGTCTGATTTTTGGGACTTTCTCTGTATTATAGTAGGGTCTTTAATTTACAATATAAAGCACCTTAAGACAACTGTTAATGTTAAGAAATTTTTTTTAAGTCTAAACAGTTAAAATTCCAAAATATTGAATGGCAGTTACACATTGGACTATAAAACTAAAAATTCAATATTTTATTTATATACAGTAAACAACATGACACTGTCACCTTCTACTACCTTTAGGGTCCACCAGGAGGTTGTGGGTTATACTTCTCCAAACTGTCTGTCTGCAGTTTCTCCAATATGATGCTTTGCAGCCTTTCCATGCTGTAAACCCAGCATGCCCTGTGCTGTGTACTAGCAGTTTCCTGCCGCTGCCCTTCTTAGATACACCATTTTATTTTATAGTTTGAGGTCGATATTATCGCAAACTGCACAATTAAAAACATGCTGTAATGATTAAAGATCTGAAAAAAAAAGTGTTTTCCTCGCCTTTATTGTTACCCCTATGGGCAAAGACAGCTGTTTAACATGTTTAATGAAATCATTTAATGCTAATGCACCGCTCTGTTATTTTGTCATTATCCTGCAATGATAAGTAGGTGTGAGCGGGAATGGGAGGGATGTGACAGGCAGGAGGCAGTGAGTGGTCTGAAAAGTCAGGGTCGCTGTAGGTTTGGCTGTGATGTGGTTTGCCAGGAGAGAGCTGGATCGTTGATGTAGTTTGGTGGAGTGGCAGCTGGTACTTGCCACACAGCACCGATTCCTGTTAAAAGCTGACTTTGATTTACAGCCCACCCACGCGGCAGCTGAGTTTAGAAGGGCCCATTGCAAGGAAAATACTGTGCTTTCCCCACCAGCCTTTATCATTTTCATCCAGTTTAATTTTATGCGGTTATTTGCTGTGGTTTACACCTAAGTTCCATTGCTTTTTGTTTCTCTCTTCTCCGTCTCCTTTCCGCCGGGTGCAGGTGTGTGCTCATTCGACTGTGGAGATGTTGGCTTGACTACAAAGGCACTGACATAAAAATGGATCAGGAAATTCTGGTTTCACTTTATACTGTGTCCTCCTCCTCACATAGCAATAAATGCCACAAACTGAGATCCTAACCCTCCCACAGCTCCAGGAAAAAAAACCCCAAAAACGATTCCCACATTGTTGTTGTTGCCTGCCAGCCGCTCAGTAGAGCAGTGCATTCCAGCAGTCATTGTCTTTGTTTGCTTCTCATTTTAATCATCTGTGGAGAGTTTAAATGTCTGTCTGATCACAGGTGAGCTTTTAGCAGTAGTACATGCAAATCCCTACTTTAGAAAAATATAAAATAAAAGTGGAGAATGTGAAGTGCTTTACGGTCAGGCAAGGTTGTCATTCTGATAGGAATTCAACCGTAAAGATGACATGTGACAATAACTCTAGCAGGCATCCAAGTTTGAACGAGTTAACATGAAAGAAAAGTCAGCGGTGGAGTCAATAAAGATAAATTAACGACAGCAGCAAATACAAAGCTGACACTTTCAGCATTTTAATAGATGCTGTGTTAGCAGAATTAGTGTGTATAAACGATAATCTGCGCAGAAAGGATTTATCTAAGCATGTAGTAACTACATGAAAATTCATTTTAGTTAGCTGAAATAAAAAAAAAACTTTCAAAAAGACAAAAAAAAATGAATTGATATTATGTCTTACAATCATCTTCTTTAGCTGCTCGCTTTAGGGGACCTACCATCCTCTTTTGTCACACGAACCCCTTGCATGTCTTCCTTCACTACATCCTTGAACCTCCTGTGTGGTCTTCCTCTTTTCCTTCTACCATGTAGCATCCATCCAGTATTTCCTCTGTCCTTCCTCTGCACATGTCCGAACCATCCCAGCCTTGCCTGTCTAACTTTGTCTCTTAACCACTTCACCTGAGATATATCTCTGATGTACCATTTCTAATCCTCTACGCTCTGATCACTCCCAATGAAAATCTCACCAGCTCAGCCGCCTTTCTTGTTGAAAGTGCCACTGCCTGCAAACCACACATCGTAGCAGGTCTTGTAAACCCTTCCTTTCCCTCTTTCTGATTTGTCACAAATCACCCCTGACACTTGTCTCCATTCACCCCAGGTATTTCAAATTGTTTGAGGGTTGACTGTGGCTCATAAAGTAGAGAAAAACATTTACTCCTTGAAGTGTTGTTGGTTTCTAGCTGCTCCAGTAAAAAAAGCTAAAGTATCGTTGAGCAAGATAGAGTACCCCAAGGTGCTCCCGATGCATTCACTAGCATGTGAATGTTAGATAGAAGGCACTTAGATGAGAAAAAAATTTTCTTGACTGAGACGAGTTGTCTAACTCGAGTAGAAAAGTGCTATATAGGAATCACCTCTACTCCTTGCATCTGACTTTTCTCCCTCTCATTAATTCACATGCATTCTGTCTAGCTTCTGCTGTCTTTCATTCCTCTCCTTTCTGGTGCGTACCTTCACCTCTACAGGCTCTCACCACCTGCTATTTACTGTCACTACAGATCATGATCTTGACTCCTACTTGATCTCTTAAAATGTCCATCAACTCTGCAAACAAGAAGGGGCTCAGAGCTGATCCCTGATCTAATCCCCACCCCTTAGAAAACTACCTGAAATTAAATTAAATAAGAGATGTCCAAAGTTTCAGGTGGCATCTTTGCATCTCTGTTTCTCCAGAGACTAAGATGCCTGTGTGAGATAAAAAGTTGTTTGTCTTTCCTGTAAGACAAAAATAAAACATGTGACAGTTCTGGTAATTTGGTAGTATTATGTGTGTGTGAAGTGACATTAACTCTAAACCATGACTAAAACCAAACTAAGCCTTGGGACCACATGACATGGACCGCAGAGGATGTCTTACAGTGGAAGCATCCGTGAATCCAAACCTTACCTTACCATCTCTGTTTTACTTCTAGTTTTAAATACACTAAAACTACAAAGTGCAAAATTGTACGTACCAAAGGATCTGCTTCATCCCTTTAGTTTTTTTTATTTCTTGATGAACCTGCACTGCTATAGACTGTCACTGTTAGCCAGCAGTTTGGCTCCGACCACAAAACACTCAATTTAAAACATTAAGAAGACAGCAGTACTGTGGACTCCAGTTGAGTCCAATACAGACAAGGCTCTCAAGTCTGTGTTCATGTCACATGAGGTCACCCTCTTTTGTGTCTTTGCACACAAACCATCACAGAGACTCACAGAGACCTCATACCCTCAGGGCCAGGGGAAGGAGACCCCACAGAGGAAGTGTAAAGGTCTGATGTGGGCCTGCTGAGTGACTCTTGAAAAATATGAGATTAGGTTGCTGGGGGCAGCTAGCTCTGTATTAGAAAGATGAGTTGATCAGTCTCAGTAAATGGGTCTCGCATCCGTCAGTTTGTGTCGCAGACCCCCGGAGATGCCTGTAGGTGCTAACCGCAGAATGGCACAGTGGAAACTTGAATTCCTTTGTGTCTCAGAGGTATGCCATTCATGACTTTTTGACTTGAAAATAGATACTGGTTCCAGTTACATGTAACATCAGAAATTGCTTTTCTGGGCTAATGTCCTTTATATTGAACCGGGTTGTTGGCACAGCAAAATAATACACAATGAAACAAAGATTAATGGTGCCTAACTTAACAATTTTTTATACTTCTGAAAACTCCTTCTGAAGCTTTGGCTTCAATACCGATTGACTGAAATACCGATTTTTTTTTAGCAAATGATCTACTTATTATTTGTAATTCATTAGCTACAGTAGAAAACTAACATGAAGGGTGGATCTCTAACAACAGTGCAGGGACAGAGAGGGGAATGTCTCGTTGGGGCCCAAAAGACTCGGGAGTGAAGAAAGTGACCCCATAAATATTCCAGCAGGAAATGACTTAAGGAGCTTCCTGGAACTGACTCCAGATGGGTTAACTCATTTCCCAGAGGCTAAGAAAGCAGCAAAGTTAGGGACATACATTCTCTTTTCTACAGAGAGGACGCTGAGGATTCCAAATCTCTGTTTACAAGGAATCCTTGCCAGTGATAGTAAGAACGTAAGCTTAAATACAGTTTCTGTTTTTCTGTGATTGAATTAAAAGTACTTCTCTGTTGGTGCCAGAGATCTGCAGAAGTACAGCAGTGTTTTGCCTGTGGGCCCACAGACCTGCCAGGTCAGGAGGAGACGGAGAGTGTAAGGCATGGAGAGGGAGATGAACTGCCTCTGCGGTTTTATGCACCTTACCCTTCTGACCAAAGTCTCTCTCACTCTGTGCCAGTAGCGGAGCGATGCCTGGTTGTGGCACCGGCCCCTAAATCACAGGCAGTGAATCAGCTTTCTTCATAAGATAAGCAGGTACCAGAATACACCAGCAGACCTGCCACACCATGCAGCAGAAGTACCAATTTAAAAGTTTTCCTATGATACGACAGCGCAGCTGTGATGACAGGCCATTCTCTCCTTACCTTCCATCCCACAGAGTTCGGAGACAGTAAACAAGCGCTAAAAAGCCTTTAAAGTACTGCACACTAATTTCGCCGTTGCGGTGGACAGAGCTTTTTTGACTGAGGCTCAACACACTCATCATGCACTTCTGTAATTATCCACCAAATATATTTTAATGAGGAATGATGTCTACATAAATGTAATTTGTGCAAAGCCACCAGAGGAGTTCATTCATCGGACTTGGGGCTGCGCAGCAGCCACCACTTAACTGCACTTTGTTAGTGTCTGTGTGTACTGTACACATACTGTTACCACATAGGACTAGTGACTTATGTGTATATACACTACAGAAGACTTTTATGAGTGTATATATGGATATGTTGAGTGCGTGGTGCTGTTGGAACAAGCAGATGTTAGGCAACGATTCGGGCGTCTGCTCCCATTATTTAAGACTCCTATCACTGTAGATAAGCACTGTTTGTCATGTATTTGCAGAATTTTGCCTGATTCTTAAAAGATCTTGAATTTTGCATTTGGTTCATTCAAGATTCTTTGCGACTGTGTAGCCAAGCACACATTCATTTTGGTACGAGATGTTCCTCTGATTGAGCACAGGCTTTTTTAGAGCGAGTTTTTAAAGAAACGATTTGGCAGGATGTCAGATTGTGGTTAAATGTGGCACATTAGTCAGGTTAGCCAAGCCTGTTTAGCCTGGATCCGCTTTATGGCAAATGCAAATGAGAAGCCAGAGGGGAGCATAAATTACAGAGAATGGAGGAAAAGCGTAACTTCTAGGTACAGTTCCAAGCCAAAAAGAACTAAATCAAAACACTACTGATGCCAGCGCAGGGAGTCATAGACGTGTTTTAGACAACTTCAAAGGGGAAAAAATGCCATTAGGACAAAGTAAGGGGTAAGAACAAGGGAGTTGCTACAGTGACCAAAGCTGAAGGTCGCTCAATCTAGTAGGAAAAGACATGGTGGAAAAAGTTAAAAAGCACACTTGTTCCATCCTCATCACCACTATTGAGACTACTGACCTCCAACTATTTCAGTGAAAGCTATAATTCACATTCTTCACTCACCTCCTATCACTCTTTGTGTGTTTATACCGCTCTGCATTAAATCATTAGTAATCCATGTTATTAAGCCATGTCTGTCTTTTGTTTTGTGTCTCTCGCCTCACCCTCATCTGGCCCTCCCTAAGCCTGCCAGAGGTTTCTTCCTATTAAAAGGGAATTTTTCCTTCCCACTGTCGCCAAGTGCTTGCTCATAGGGGGCCGTCTGATTGTTGGGGTTTTCTCTGTATTATTGCATTATTATTACCTTACAACAGGGGTCTCGAACTCCAGGCCTCGAGGGCCGCTGTCCTGCAGGTTCTAGATGTGTCCTTGATCCAACACAGCAGATTTAAATGGCTAAGTTACCTCCTCAACATGTCTTGAAGGCCTGGTAATGAACTAATCATTTGATTCAGGTGTGTTGACCCAGGGTGAGATCTAAAACCTGCAGGACACTGGCCCTTGAGGCCTGGAGTTCGAGACCCCTGCCTTACAATATAAAGCTCCTTGAGGTGACTGTTGTTTGGATTTGCGCTACATAAATGAAACTGAATTGAATTGAATAAAATCTTTGTGTACTGGGAAGCTTTCACTATGAATATGTAGTTTAAGTCCATAATAGTGAAACATTTTTGTTGTTGTTTCTTCTTTAGCTTATTTATTCCTTATTCCCACAATTCCAATTGGTTTTATTCATTCCTGCCAGAGTGGTCTTACATGATTTACACTTGGTGTAGCCCCTCAGTTTATCCACTGTTTTTTTAACTGCCTTTGCATAACTTTAAGCCAGCTGTCTTCTGATTGGCTGTCCTTACGATTTGAAAAGCAGATTTGTTGGGCTTCTGTTTATCCTCACAGCTACATTAGGGATATCCCCTAATTACTTCAAACTAAACCAAGAGTAGAAAATTTGTGTGAAGCAGAGTGCTTAGAGAAATCTGAAACGTGAGCTTTTGGATCACAGGGATTTTTCGCACATACTGTTTATTATTTGCAACTTTGATTATGTTTTATATAAAAATCCAACATTATTACACTGTAGATATTTAAAAATACAAAACAAATAATGTAATAGGATCCCAATTTCAATATACAAATAGAACAAGAATCATGTTTTGTTGTCCATTTTATGCAGGAAATCATCCCATAAAAAACACTTTTATATATCGAACCCTCAGGTTTTGAATACCATCACACTTTGTACAGAGTGAATTTGTAGAGCACTTGCACAGGCTCTGCTTCTCTGAGAGAGAAAGAGTGAGTGGCGTTCCAAAGGGCACCGGTGTTTACCTGCCCACTTGAGTGGATTCCTCAGCTGGCTGGCTCAGACGCTGAGGTGTAGGCTGCGGTGCCTTCGTGTCTGCTGTCTACACTGGAAACATTCTTAGCCTGATATCACTGCCACACGCTCAACAAAGATGTTGAAAGGCCATATTGAAGCGGGAGTGCAGGGAGGGAGGGTTGGAGGAGATAGATGGTTCGTAAAATTCACTGCAGTTAGCGGTCCCGGAAGCCTCTTGAAGTGTCCTGCTTGCAGAGCCAGAGCAGGTGTGAGCTTCTGTATATGTTTGTGGGGACGTGCTGTGTGTGGCCGCGCAGGCATGTGCGTGGGTGTGTATGTGCACCCATGTGCTGAAGTGAGTGCATCTGTGTTTGAGTAATAAATAGAGTGTGTGTTCCGGCCTGGACATCTTAAATGCACACATGCTGTACATGCTGTGTTTGGAGGTCCTGTTGGTGCCTCGGCCCCAAACAATGTCCAACCTACCGCTCGCTAGGTAACATCGTGCTCTCCTGGTTAATCACACAGTAATAGGTATTGGATATATATTTGTGTGTTTGTGTGTGTGTGTACGTGTGTGTGTGTGATAGGGAGATGGAGCGACTTCAAAGCAGCGGGGCAGCATTCTCTCAGCCCAGCCTGTTTACACTGCTCAGTGGAGTCTGCATTCCTCTGTCTCATTTTTCCATGGCATTCCACGGAGAGCTCAGCACTCCTGGCCATGTGCCATGCAGATTTACCCCACCCCTCCTCCCCTTGCCCCTACACATACAGTATAGAGCATGCATACTTCTCCACACACAACTGTACACTTGATTTGGCCATTAAAACAAGACAGGACCCAGCTGGAACTGAAGCAGCAGGGGCAAGTTTTTGGGGAAGGGGGGGGGGGGGGGGGGGGGGGGGTGGCGGAAGGAAGGACAAAAAAGAAAACAAAAAATAAAGGTCTGACACGAACCACAGGAGGGCAGGAGATTGCCCTCACTTGTTCCGCTCCCCTGACGGACTCAGGTGGATATGCAGCTTGAGCCTCCCCGATGTTTGACCGAAACATCTGCGCTGGTTTGTCTTGAAAAGCTCTCAGCGCATTCCCTGACCATAAATCAAGTGGCTTCAACGCCTGCCTTGCAGCCAAAAGTGAAATATAGCAGTAAAAAAGAAAACAATTATGCTGCCAATTACAAGGTGTGTTGCAACCAGTCTGCAGGCCACATCAGAGCGCTTCTGTGCTGATGTTTTTGTGACTATTTACTGGTAAGGTTGCTAAGGATGAAGCCATGTTGCCCGTGCAATATGTTTACATAAACATTTGCGATGAGTAAAAATAACACAAAAACTCCCTCTGGTTAGTGTTTACCCACTCTTAAAGCCTTTATGACGGCATTTCTCCGACACTGGCCACAGGTGGTTATGGGATCCCGTGTGGGGTGGGCTGAAGGGTTGGTGGCAGACATTGACATATGCAGAAAAATATGTCACTGTTTTTCTTTTTTCCTTTCCACTAGATCAAATTAGAGATCTTCCATGACAGTGTACTAGGTAATAACAGCTGCACAGCAAAAATATCCATCTGAAAAAGTGCTTTGATCTAGTTTGGAACCTCCAGCTATTTAAAAAATTTGCGGGAGACCATGGGGAGACCACTCGAAGAAGTTGTTTTCTAGTTGAGTAATCTGCCTGCCTTGCTTTAGTTTTATGGCAGATATCTTCTTTCCAGGAAAACAAGATTTAAGGCTGAACAAGCAGCTACGTGAGGCTCTGTGGTGTGCAGCAAGTGAAGATACACAGGAGCACATGCTAAAAGAATTATCTGTAGAGTCAGTGGGTTAAGTCATTTTTTGGTTGTCATTTTGTTCAGCGCAGCTGGGAGGATGGGTTGGCCATTTCCGGAAAAGGATTTACGGTACAAAGCGAAACCTGGTGCTTAAACATGTCTCTGCAACCATTTTAGTTAATTCCTCCTCTTTGTGCTGGTTGAACATACCTGCTGTCAAGTCATAAGCTAAATAAAAATCATAATCACACAGACAGTATATATATTATATGTGCTCACTAAGAAATTCATTTTAAAAGCAGTAATCTGCTTTTATTGGTTGGTCACCTAGAGATTGACCGTACAACACTCTCAACCTCTGTGTGACCAGTTTTGTTTGTCATGTGGTCACACAGCAGGAGGTAAGCTGTGTCTGAACAATTGTGGCTCAGACTGACTGCAATCAATCTCAGACAGATTGGGAAATGTTTACAACTAACCTCCATCTAATTTATAAAAGCAGGCAGACTGACAACATGTTTCCATTAATCTGAGTCATTCTGTGTTGATAAGCGCAACTCATCTGTGACATGTTTGTTTGCATTAGGTGACTCGACTCAACTGTTTGCCAATTGGTTATATTCTGGTTAGATTCCAATATAAAAGCAAACTTCTCTGGATTCTGCAGTTAAACCATCATGCTGCAGAAACTGCTTTGAAATTTGTGCAATTTCTGTTTCAAATCTATGAGGTTCTGGCTGGACTCTGAATGTAAGTAGTTAGTACTTACAACTACTCATCAGGAAAGTCTTTATTGAAGTCGTTACAGGAGCGGGAGCAGGGCTTTTCCCACAGGCTTCAATATAATTATGCTTCTTTTTGAAACTAGTGGTATTGCTTACCATTGGAAAGGTAGCATTACATTTCCAGTCCATGAGCTGCATTTTAAATGGCTTGAAAGCTAGAGCAATAAGAGAGAAGAAAGATATCTCCCTCTCACCTGCTATAATAAAGTTTGACCCCTCTTTAAGAACAGCATATTGCTATAAAAGACACATGATGGTTGGTGGATTCATGGATGCGGGTAGGGGGGTGGGGGGTGGGTGGGGGGGTGAGCATGGGATTGTGTTCCAAATAAAAGAGTGGCATTAACCACCACCCCCTCAGCCTACTGTATTTTATTTTATGTGCAAGTGTGTAAAGAGGACACCTGTCTCTCGTTAAAGAGATCTATAGTTAAACTCTGCGATGCTGCCCCTGACTGTCTGTCTGTGGAGAGGGCTTCAGCTTCATGCATTGGTTCTATTTTGAAACCGCATCCTCTGCCAGCCTGTTTTAACTGATCTTCACTCGCCAAAGTTTCTTGCCTAGTTCGGGTGAAATGCTTAAATTAGCTTTTTTAACAAATTTCACTAAACAAAGAAATAAATGCTATACATTCAATGTTACTATAACCACATAAATAAAAAAAATAAGTGAAGTGAATAAAAATGGGTTTCAGTAAGGCAAATAACAAAAGCCTGCATTCTGCAGGTGTTTTTGCTGCACTACAATCTTAAAGTATGTTTAAAAAGAATAAAGAAAATAAAATGAATACAGAAAAACACAATACTATTCCCTTAAAAGTAAATACTGCCCAGAGAGTGAGCTGCCTTGGCAGATATTTTCTTGTAATACTGTACAGATGTCAGGTGACAAGATGATTTCTAGACTTTCTCTACACAGCCATCCTCCAGTCAAGTCGATATTACTTTAAGACCATGGATGCTTTTTACTTGCAAACTCCTGAAACAAGTAGTGTTTCTCTGGCAAAAGATAGATTATTAATAAGGGCTGAAATAATACTTTTTGCACAGTTTGCATGTTTTTAGTTCCATTGAGTGTTCAGATTCTAATGCTAACAAGCAGGCATAGGCAAATTGCTAATATTACACACTAAGGTGATACATCTAATATAAAACTTATTTCAGCTATACAAGATATGTCTTTTTCTTCACTTCCATCCTGTTACGCCTCCACCATATTCTCTTTTTGTCAGCCTCCTTTACGTGTATATTTTGCCTATATATTACTCACTGACACTATCCAATATGATCAATAATCAATTCTTTCTGTTACGGGAAAAACAAACCACATGTTGTTGCCTTTTGGCTAGTGTTAACCTTATTTGGACAGGACTTATGGTGTGGATTCTTTGCCTCACATTCCTTTTTGCCTGATTCCTCTCTTTCTGCCACAATGTGGAGCCTCCCATCCTCACTCTCCCCAACTAATTGATTTCCAGATAGCTGACCTTAAGCTCCCAAATGTGAGTGACTGACACATGGAGGCATGTGGGTTTTCTCTCTGACTGGTGTGGGTAACCTGAGAGAGCTTGAGAGTTGTCCTGAAGGCTGGGGATGTGCCGCAGGAAGCCTGGAGGCTGTGTAGATGTGGCCGCTGTGTCTACAGGGAAGAAGGATCTCTGCAACACTAACAAACTGCTGTGTTGCCGAGCCTCTGATTTGTTATGACAGGGAAGTGCTGTGTTTATGTTTAACTCAGAGCTTTGAAATGTAAAGCGCAGCTTTGGCCTCAGGCTGATGCAGTGACCTGAGTTGTTGGTGGTGTGTACCAACAGTGCGTGTGTCAGTTCGTGTCTACTCACTGACACGCTTAGGTAAAAACGAAGGTTTTACCTGGTCAGAAGCAATGAAGGGCAACTTTGGGAGACAGACATTCTCTCTACTTTTAAGTTTACTTCCCTTTTGGATTTAGTTAGGGCAGGATCAGGTAAACCTGAAGTTAGTTATGTTGCAGTTATGTGGCTTCTGGGAGCTTCCCATGATGCACTGAGTGTTCCCTCATCCCTAACCAGTTGCAGCAGATGGATGCCCCTCCCTGAGCCTGATTCTGTCTGAAGTTTCTTCCTGTTAAAAGGGAGTGTTTTTCCTTCCCGCTGTTGCCAAGTTGCTCATAGAGGGTCATCTGATTATTGGGTCTTTACCTTAAAATTTAAAGCACCTTGAGGTGACTGCTGAGGTGACTGCTCTTGTGATTTGCTGTATAAATGAAAGTGAATTGCACTGACGATATATGTATATCTATTTTGTGTTCCTATAGCTTTCTATCCAAAGCTTGTTAGACTATTAGTAATATGAGGGGTGCTTTCACACTATGCACTGTATTTGAGTACATTTGAGCCTTGCACAGTCCTGCACATATGGTAAGTGTGAATTCTATGTACCTTACCCAGGAAGTATACATTATTTAGAATTCTCCGCACTGCCAGATTCTTTCGAAATCTACATCCACAGCATACTACTCACCACTCATGTGTCCACTTTATCTGCACACGCAAACCAAAAACAGCAGCTGTATGTGTGGTTAGGTTAACATTATGTAAATGTGGATAGGGCGGAGCTCTGGCATAGAGGATTTTCAACAAGGTTTGATGAAAAAAAATGTGCTGCCTTTGTGCACAGGTAAAGCTGTACCCAGCCCAGGTCCTCGGTGTGCAAAGTTCATCCCGGTTGAACTTTTGTGCTCCCTTTTGTGCTTCTATGTGTTTCTATTAGAAACAAGGAAAGCAGGAAAGTGTGAAGCGCCCCACATGAACACTCTGATCTGTGGAAATATGATTTATAACAGTTACTCCCTCAGCTGACATTTTACCAAGCCGAACCAAAAGCTCACTCATCAGTGTCCTTTTCGTTAAAACCATTTCTTCTTCCCTCTTCAGGTTCTTTCTTCTCTGTCTAATCCCTTTTATAGAACAGAGAGAGACAGCCTGACGCGCCTGGAGTTTGGGAGTTTGGGGGTGGGGGGGTATTCGTACTTAAAGAAAGGGCCCGGGCAAATTTGGGGCTGGTGGTAATTATTTGGGCCTCATTATGGGATCGTGTTTCCCCAAGTCATTCTCTGTGGTAACCGTTACTGGATATGGGTCTGACACTGTCAATAAAGCGGGAGGAAAGATGACACGTCTTTTGTTTTGACAGGACCAAAGCAGTAATACCTTCTGTTCGTTTGCATTTGCAAAGAGAGACAAGGCGAGGGCCTCAGGGTGTACTTTTCCAGATGCTCTGACAGAGAAAGACCGCTCTGCTCCCCTCAGCGCTGGGCACTGCTCTTATATCAGTTTTTTATGTAAATCTAATTAGTGTAGATACATGAAGTCTGATTGAGCAGCGTGTATCTGTGTTATCTATGGCACTGACCACAGTGTGTGTGTTACGATTATTGATACAGGGAAAGGATTTGACATTTGAGAAAAGGCTCAGCACCTAGACTTTCAACGCCCCCACCCCTACAGCAATTGCTGAGATTCCGACACACGCTCCTGCACCCAGAGATGAGTTACTCACTCCTCTGCAGAACCAAAACTGTCGATCAGCAGGCACAAACTTTTGCACACAGAGGTTCACATGCAAGCACATGTTCAGGTGCCTCTAGCAACAATACATAGCTATGCTCTCACTCATTTGCCCATGCTCTCACACACAGAATTAAAGCAAACGTGCTACCTGATGTGCTCCCAAAGGGTCAATGTTTCAGTCTTTCGTGCCAACTCAGGCTCCCTTTTCTTCTGAAGAGGACCTGTATATATTTCCCTTTTATAGTATTCTATATACACTGTTACAGTAGCTTGGGCTTCTAACTGTTCTGAATGCTCATTTTCACTGTTTTTTTTTCCTGTTATTGTAGAATATCATTAATATAATTAGTTACATAATAACTATAATGAAGGGGAGAGTACTTAAAAGAGCTTGGATGAACAGTATATGCACAGCATAGGAGGGATTATTTTCAAGTGTAAATCAAGCAAAGCTACTTCAGCATAGTCCAAGAATAAAAATATGGAGCTGGAAATTAGCTTAATGGGTCACGTAGCATCCACAACACCTGTTGCCTGTTGCTTAAACAAACATTTGCCTTCGTCTGCCGAGAGAAGCGAGTCTAATTAGACCTGTCGTGCAAACAAGTATTGAGTATCACTTTGAACAGCAGTTTAGAACATGGTTAACTTTAGAAACAAAAAGCTGTGGTCACAATAAAAAAAAAAAAAAAAAACTGGATCACATGCTGACTTTTTTCTCACCCTATCAGCTGGCATTGAAAATGTATTCACCCACTGGGTGTGTGTGTATCTGCATGTTTGCATGTGGCAGAGTTGATTGAATTCTTCCTTGATATTCTCTAACTTGGCAGGCTTTCTAGGCCCTGAGGCAGAGTTCAATTGATTAAACCTTTTACCTTCCTCACTCCTAGTCTCGAGTCATACAACAGAAAAAGCACTTACTGGAGTGTTTGTTTCACCTCCTACTAAACGAGCATGTATTTTGATTGGCCACCAGTTTTTCAGAAGCCCTGTGACCTGCACAGCTGTTAATTGACCGGTAGCTTGATAAGAGGTGCAAGCCTTTTCTGTTTCCCCCTTTTAGCGCATACTGACATAACTGCATAGGCCCGGTTCCCTGCTGGCAACAGATGAACTAGAACGCTCGCTTGCTGGTTATTGGCAGATGAAAAAAGAAGATCCGCAGGGCTAAGTGAGGGGGAAAAATATTATTGACTTCTCACTGTAGCTACTATTTATTTTCCCCTTTTTCTTTCCATGTATTTGTTTTTGAGGCTGTTAAATTCATGCCTGGGAATATTTTGGGGGTAGTCTTTGATTGAGCTGGAAAGGAATGCCTTTAATCGTGGCTACAAAGGAACCGAGGGACATGTCCTCGTCAGTTTTGCAACAGATCTAGACAGATGAGGAGGAGGAGGAGGAATGGAGGAGTGAGCATTGTTAACAGTCTGTGGGGAACTGTTTGTGTGCCCTGTGGTTTCTAGTGCCTGTGAAATAGAGGCTCAGTGATTTGGTTTCCCAGGCCCCTTTTTCTCAGGGCCATACAAAAACCAAATGAAGACGTTTCAGTCTGTCTTGGTTGCTGTTTATAGTCCAACAGCGGAGTGTTTCGAAGTGGTAAATGGTACCAATGGTGGCACAGGGAGCGTTCACAGCCATCCGATCATAAGTTGTGTGGGCATATCTAAAATAGAAGATAATGCTTAGTCTTGCCGACTATGCAAATCATAGACACTGTGACCATCGAGGTGGTTGCCCTCAGAGCATCAGAAAGAGGAAACTAAAAGCAGCCACTCCTTATGAGCCTGCTTGCCTCAGCTTTGGGATTATTATCTGCTTTAGTAATTATGATTGTACACTCCCATGCATCAACATGTTTAATGTCATGGCAAGAGCCAGACACGATCATATAAGCCTTAAGATACAAATGAGTGTTGTAATTTTACTGTAAAATCAGACTCTGAATGCAGCTCTTCTCATCATTTCCAAGCAGCCGTTAGCAAAAATGAGCAGAGGTCATGGCATCTGTGAAGTAGTGTCATTAAAGGATTTTTGTTTTTTATTTTCTTTCTTTTTCTTTGTTAAAGGCCAAGTTCAACTGTAGGCCTCTAATTTGGGCCTAGTAAATGCAGACTGGTAGAGGCAGCTGGCAGCCCTGCATGCAAGGCTGGCCAAGAGTCCATGCTGTCTTGTTGCCTGCCTTTCTGTTGAGCAGTGGCTGCCATTAAGGAAACATGCAAGGGTCTGAGAATTCACAACAGGCTCTGTTTGTGAGGTCAAGCACACCTGTCATCTTCTAGACGCTTTCACTTCAGTGCATTTAAAAGTGGATGTTGAGTACCACCACACAAAAATGTATACTGTTTTGGTTGCCACTGAAGTGCTAATTAGTCTTTATATTTGACTAGGAAAATGGAAAGTAGCTGCAGCAAAACATGTGAAACAACACATTCATGGAAATAGAGTATATGAACGAACAGATGAGCTTGAAAGTCAGTATTTGGTATGACCACTTTTATTCCCCAACACAGCCTGAACGGTCTTAGACAATCTTTCTTGTCATTTCTTTGAGTAGTCTTCAGGAATGGCTCTTGAAGAACATTCAACATCCCATTCATAGTCTCCATAGGATTTTAGGTTATGAGACATAACATAACAATCCTAGGAGGGAATAGGACAAATGTGGAAGAGAGCCAGAGAATAATAGTAATTAATGATTAAATGCAAAGTGCAGTATAAACACAGAGAGAGTGAAAACAGGCAGGTGGAAAAGAAGAAAGAGAGTGCAAAACTTTACTACTCACACACACACACACACACACACACACACACACACACACACACACACACACAAATCTAAAAAATCTGGATGGATGTTGTTCATTGTGGAATCTGGGATTTGCAGTGCTTTATGGGATGAGTAGTTCCTTCTCTGTTAAAATTACAGTCGTTATGCACACAGTCTTGTACCTTAGTCTTTTTGTTTTATTTCCCTTTATTCTTTTTTATCCAGATCAAAATCTTTGAATCTTTTTATGATTCACCTCCTAGCTGGTTGGCTTGGCTTAAAACATGTGATCCAAGGATTTTGTGAATCATCAGAAGAGAAAATGAATTGGAAATTTACATCTGGAACCGGACCCCTTAAAACAGCGGACAGTGACTATGTTAATGCACTTCTTCTGTCATGTTGTTTGCATCTTAGGCAGACATTTAGCATCAATACTGGTGTTTCTTATGCCAATGATCACAGCCGATATCTCGATAACATTCTGCATTATTTCATTTTAATCCATTGCGTTGAACAGCCGCTGTGATGAAGGTCCACCCCCTGTGTTTTTCTTTTATCCCACCCTGATTCCCCAAGTCTGCTTGCTTTCTTCTCGTCTCTCTCTGTTTCTCTGTTTCACCCTCTGACAGACATGCAACAGCCCTTTGCGGGACATTACGTCATTACGCCAGCTGTTGATGTCACCCTTGGGTCTTTTTAATTTAGGGATTTCCGCTGGGTGAGATGAGGGGGAGCCCCATTACCTCAGCCCACAGCCACATGAAGAGGCCCTCCGTGGCAGAACCAGGCTGGGACGAGCTCGTAGCAGGGCTAGGAAAGGACAGGCCAAGACAGGGCTAGGGAGGAACCCCAGGGACCGGGTGCTGCAGAGTGATTTGTGAACTTTAAGGACCTGTACCTGAGGTGTTATCATTCATGTCATCCAGGCAAATTAGCGATGCTGTTTTCCCGACTGCCGTGCAACTCCCTGTGCCCGTGACAGCATGTCTGTGACTTGCAAGCACTGCTGCGATCCCTTGAGCTCTTAAATGCAGCCTTTCAGCAGCTCAGAATTTCCTTCCTTTCAGAAGGGATCAAATGTTCCACTAAAGATTGACTATCTCTCATTCTTTCAGTCCTCAAGGCTTTAAGTGGGAGTGAATACTGCCATCCATGTCATTGATTTTGTAGGGTGCCAAAGTTTTCCTCTTGATGTCAGCCTGGGTATGGTTTAGGAAGAAACCATTTAATTTAACACATAAAGGCTTCCATAAATTGCAATTGTTGTTCTCTAGTGGTGTGAAAAAGAGCTTTAGCATTTTTGTGCAGACTGTCTTTTAAAGCATCTTTGTGAACATTTCTTTTTCTTTTTTGCTTTTGGTTTGAGGTCACACACTTTAGGTTGTCTTTTGGGTAGATATGGAAAAATGTAGATATGATAACACTGAGTTATTTATCTACTATTTCATTTAAAAAAATGAAATCTAAATTTAAGTAGGCCCTTGTAATGGCAAAACCCCCACCAAACTACACTTGAATATATCAGAAAGCTTTGGTGATTCTGTAATAGTTAATGCCTTAAATTGTCTCTACTGCTTCTGCATGCACTCAGTGTGATTGAGTAATTTTGCCTCATTTACATCATTTCTAAAGAAAGTTCAGTAAGCCGTACATCATTCCCAGATTCATTGTTTGTGTACTTTGTGCTCGTGCTTCTGGAGTGTGCATTGTAGCAAGTACTGCAAAGAAAAAATATTGCTAACCCCTTGCTCTCTCTCCTTTTTTTTGCAGTATCATCCTCTGTCTCTTTGCAACACAAGTGAGGATGAACGACAAGAGAGTGACTTCATCACCATCGTCAAACTGGAGCACAGGGTACATCACTGTCTGCCACTGCCCGACAAGGTATGGATTGCGCACACTGACACACAGGTGGTGTTGAATTTAGCTTTTTTTTGTTTGTTTGTTTGTTTAATGGTCTGAGAAACTCCTCCCTCCGTGACCCCCTTCCTCGTCTCAGACGTGGCAGCAGACAGATCGACCGTACTGCCATTTTGTCTTGCCTCCAGCACCCCTCCCGCTCTCTGACTTTAAAGAGATGATCCTTTATTTGGCAGGAGCCTGATGTTTTGTCCAGTACAGTGATCTTTTTGAGTGAGGGCTTGGACAGGAGGGGGTGGGCTTAGCTCAGCGCTGCTATGTAGCAAGTGGCATCGAGCCCTGGCTTTGGATGTAAGGCTTTCAAGCCCCAGCTGTCACTAGTCAGATCCCAGCCAGCCAACCAGAACCAGACACTGAGTGTTCTCCATTTCTGCTTCTCTCTAATATGAACGCAGCCAGAACTCCATAGAGTCCACTGACAGTGGTTCAGATGTATGTGTAACTTTGACGGAGGTGACCTAAATCTCCCTTGTGTTTAAGCATTCTACCATACACACTGGCTGGCATACCCTGACTTTAAAATAGTGTGATTTAAAACTGTTGCTATTTTTTCCCCTGTTTTTCAAGTGGTGACAAATTAGCAGGCAGGAGTATAGTTAAGCGCCTGCCTTTTTTTAGC
The DNA here is from genome assembly GCF_056152115.1 of Neolamprologus brichardi. Lineage (NCBI taxonomy): Eukaryota > Metazoa > Chordata > Actinopteri > Cichliformes > Cichlidae > Neolamprologus > Neolamprologus brichardi. The sequence goes on from NC_142113.1 coordinate 8,572,269, forward strand.
TTGTGTTTTCTTTTCCCCTAATTTAAAGCCATGTTTAGGAGCTGCCCGCCGTGGCGACGATGTAGAGACATTCCCACATTCCCCGCTCCTTTCTTCCTCCTCCTGTTTGCTCCTCCGGTGGGAACCAAATCGGAGAAAGAGGGGTGTCATTCCAGGCTGACTGCAGAAAACAGTTCTGATTAAAGCCTTAATGGCAACACTGTGTTGTCGCATAAACAAAACACACTCTCCTCCCTCATGCAAAAGTATCCAAGAACAAAAGGCCGCCGCTTCCGAGTGCTTTCTTCCTCCCTGCAAATCGCCTTTGAGAAGCAAGGGAAAGAGGAAGGAGAGAAGTGTGTGTGTGTGTGTGTTTTGTTTGGCTTGTCTGGAAAGTATGTATTGCACTAAACTCCACTCCAGCCACCTGCATCCTCGTTTTCATAGCACGATTCAAAGCTTTTGGTCTGGTGGATTTATTGGGGATTCAGCATGCAGCTGCTGAGAAGTTTGCTCTTGGCCTTTTGAAGGGATGAATCAGATATTTGGGGATGTGCGGTGCTGGGTCAGCCATGGTCTCTGGATGGGCCTTGTTTACAGCTAAGTCTGAGTGTAAACCCGCCTCGCTGATCTATAGATACTCTGACGGCCGCAGAGGGTTCGGATTGCACCACGCACACTCAGAATAGAGCGTAAAGCAAACAAAGTGACGCTCGAAACCCCGAGGGATAGCATTTCATTGTTATTCCTTGTTTTTATTTTGGTTTTCAGGGATTCTTATATCCAACCTTGCAGGGAGATTTCCTTGTTGATTTGCAGCAGTTCGCGCTGCCTCATTCAGTGCATCGAAACAGCTTGGAAAGTTTCTGCTGTGATACTTCCAGCATTGCTGACCATCTCTCAAATACATTCATGAACTTGTATGACGTGAAGAAGAACGTGTGCCTCTACCTCAGTGATTTAAAGTCTATGTTAAAAGTACAATGCTGTAAAAATCAGGGTCGTTTTCCCTTGATTGTTACTCAGTGCGAAACAAAAACTGATATTGGGAAACCTTGTATGCTCATCTCCATTATGTCATAGGAGTGTGTGACTGACAGACTAAATGAACAAAAAAAGCTGATGTTTTACGGGAATATGTACAAAGGGTGACGAGAGAAACGCAGCAAGGTTCTCTAACGTGGAGGCACTGAAATATAGGAGAGGGTGGTTAGATCCAGAGCTGCACAGGTGGCTGAAGGTGAGTATGAATTTAATCGGTTTAGGCTTACTTGCACGTGGGGGTTAGGGATAGAGTGAGCATCTATCTGAATGGTGGGATGCATGAAAGGTTCCAGATTTCCCAACCTGGTGATTACAGGAATCCAGGAGTGACAGCACGCAGGTGAGTCCCATGAGTAGTAGCGTTTTTCCAGGAGTTTCCAAGCAGGCTTGGTGAATGTTAGTAGGTGCAGCCAGCATCCAGTAGATTACACTGCAGGTGAAGTTAATTGAAAGCGAGAAAACTAGTGAGACAAAAACATTAACAGCGAGAGACAAGGGCTGTATCCCAATTCAGGGTCTGCAGCCTTAAAGTACGCAGCCTTAACGGTCCACAAGGGCCGCGTACTCAAAGACCGCTAAGGCCGGAAGTGAGAGGCTTGTGAAATGGGACGGTCTAGCCTCCGTCGCGTTGCCCAGGTTGCCTAGCAACCATGATACTAACAGCTGGAAACGTTTCATACAGCTTTGTTTGACAGAAATGAAGGAGAAAATCTTTTGTTCATTTGTTTGTTTGTTGCTACATGAGCTTTGATCATTCTGTGTAAGATTAAGGTCAGCTATTGAACGGCGTACATTTTAAAGGCTTTAAAACCAAGTTAGTTCAAACGTCACTAATGTCACATAACTTTGCCGACATGTGGCCAACAGTAATGTTTTAATGTTCTTCGTTAATAAACATTTGCACATAAATAAGTGACATAATATTCAGTACTTACTTAAAGTTTACTCTTTGGGCGCCCCTCATCCGCCGTTTTTTTTCGGCAAAATTATCCACACCCACCGCCGCGCTATGCATTCTGGGATATGTGGGACCACGAAGTCTACACCGCCACATCCTTAAAATTCAGGGAAATGAAGGACGCATTTGAGGGCCGCATTTCGAGCAGCCTTTGAATTGGGACAGCCTTCGTCGTGTCGCTATGACGTAATCGGCCTTAAAATGCAGCCTTTAAGGCTGCAGCCATTGGCTGTATCCCTGAATTGGGTTACAGCCAATGAGACCTCGCTACTACTGTGAGGTAGCTGATGAATTTTTGGGTTTTCATGAGCTGTATGCCAAAATCATCAATGTTAAAACAATAAAAGGCTTGAACTACTTCAGTTGTGTGTAATGAATCTAAAATATATGAAAGTCTAATGTTTATCAGTACATTACAGAAAATAATGCACTTTATCACAATATGCTCATTTTTTGAGAAGGACCTGTATATAAAGAGCCAAGAGCCCCCCACCCCACCCCAAAAAAACAAAAAAACTTCTACATACAGTGACTTCATTATTTGAGACTTTGGCCAAGCAGCGTAACAGTACATATACAACATAAAACAAAGAAAGCTAGAACGAGGTCAATTTCATAAATTATTAAGAATGATTAATTATTATGAATTTTTTTTTAACATTTTAATTGAACTTAGAGATGAGGGTTTTATTCTCAACCCTTATAAACTGAAATATTTTAACAGCTTGTAGGAGTTTTTAGGCCTGACTTCACCTTCTGCCATGTATTGGTTAAAAAATGTTTCTGTAAAATAAAAATAAACTCTGCAACTCTGTTTCAGAGGGTATTCTTCCAACGAGTCTGCCATGCCACACCAGTATTGTTTCTACAGTAGCCCAGATTGGACAAACCAAATACCTTCTTGAGAGGGTTGTTTTTGAATTTGCGTGAGGGTACTACTGTAGGTTCTCATTTTGCAAGGACAGGATGAGGTGAGAGGTATTAAATTGGTTGCAGTATGCAACCTCACCACAAGATACCACTAAATCCCACATGCTGCATTTTTAATAGCTGAAAAGGATTTTCAGTGTAGGCAGAGACAGTGTATTAATGATAAATTGAGCTGTTCTGAATCAGTAAGTTCATTATTAAGTTCGTTATCCCTGCAACACACCTGTTCAATGTGAACCCCACCTCTTGCCCTATGGCAGCTGGGAATGGCTCCAGCCTGCGCCATGACCCCGAATTGGAAAAGTGGAAAAAAATGGATGGATGAACTTTACAAAGTGAACTTAAATATGTTTAATAGAAGTTATAAAAAAGGGGGAAAGCTTTTCCTTTGTACAGTTATGTCCCATCAATCTGTTGCAGCTATTTGCAAATGCCTGAATCAGAACTGTTCACTGCTCCACTGGTTTTGCATCATTGCAAAATGCGAAACAAGCAGAGGCCACAAGCTCTCTCTTCCTGCATGTTGTGCTATGGTAGAAGCAATCTGTTTGCTGTCTGCTTGTTTCACTTTACACTGAAGCCATGGAAAGGCTCTCAGGCTTAAGTCACAGGGCAACACGTGATTCAGAGAAAAGGCACTGCGGTGGTGCCAGGAGTACTAGACTAAACTCCACACCAAGCTTAATTTACTCTGAATAAATGCTGTAATCTGTGCTTTTTGAAAGTGCGGACATTCTCCCACTCAAACTTCACTTCTGTGAAACACGATGAACACGAAGTGGTTTTGTGAAAACAGCTCTTACAGTGATTGAGTTTGGCCCATGTCTGGACTTGTTGACTCTCATAGAAAGCCTTGCTTATTGATTCTGCTCCTCTCAGATGAAAAGGCTTCTTGGCCTGATTGTTCAGTAATCCTGTTTTCTTTAACTGGGGCTTTTATGTGTGTGTGTGTGTGTGTTTGTGTGTGTGTGTGTGTGTGTGTGTGTGTGGATGCGCATTACTAGGCCACATGAATTCAAGTATGTTTTTGCAAATTTTATCTGGCACAAACACAATGCCAGTCAGATGGGTCAAGAGTCAGGTGACACTGACTGTGTTTGTCTAATGTACTGAATCGCCTGGCATCAGTTTGATAATACTGTTTGTGACTGGTGCTCGAAAAATATATGATAGCAACATCGTTCTGTGGATCATTGTGCTTGTCTGTCAGTCTCTCTACTACTTTGGTCTAACTGAAATATGCCAGAGGGCAGCATTAACAATACATTAAATATGTTAATGTTAGGAAGACAACTGGTCTCAAGGGTCTCAAACACGTTGTGAATGGACTGTGCTTATTATTATTGCTTATTAGCATGTTGTGCTAATAAGCAAATGTTGACCTGCTAATATATAAAAATTGGGGTAAACCCATATACTGTAGCTAAAAGATGGATGTAGCCACCACCACAAAATAGTAGAATTTCACTCAGTAAAACCGAAGCACAGATGGACAGTTTGGACAGTTTTAAACCTCATAGCGGGTCATAAAATTTCCCAGATAGTGCAATTAAAATGCCCCAATGACACCAACCCTATAAAAACAGAGGGGACAGTCAGTGGAGGTGAAGCTAGCGACTGTGTAGTTCTTTTCACCTGTATTGTGAGTTAGAAAGTACTGATCTTGTAATTCCAAGTATATCTTTTTTTCTCACTTGGTGGCTTTTAACAAGAGTTAAACTACATGATGTGGATGCAGTTTAAGTGAAGCTTTTGCTGGAGACTAAAGGTGGTTAAGCATATCCTTCCAGTGTAATGGGACGAGCCAAAAGAGCGTTTGTTGTTCTCATATCCAATTTTACTATGGTGCACCTCTGATTTTTCTTGGTATCAGGTGGGATCAGGAGGAATACATTACCATGCATACATACATTAAAATTGGGTGTGCTAGGCTTTTATCCCCTTTAAGTACAATACCGTCCCTGTGATGACTCACTGCCAGTTTGGGAATTCTATAGTGAGCTTTTCTCAGAGGAAACATGTGGGAACTACTGCAACTCAGGTGTACCGACATGAGCATTCACTTTTTTGAATACACTGAAAATGCCATTTTTATTTGTCCTCACAATAATTAATTTAAGTCCGGCAGTGTGTATACTGTATTCACACATGAACGGGAACTAAATGCAGTGCTAAAATGATTTTCTAACTTGAACTCTTTTTATATACAAAAAAAACTCCAAAACATTGCTGACAATCTGAGTAATTAAATATGTACTTGTTATCTTCAGATTGTGACACAAACCTGATCCTGGAAGTTATCCACCACAAATAAATAAAAACTTTAAAAATAACACGCTTTTGCCTGTGGGGAAGAGCGCCTATAAAAATGAACCCTGAACCCTCTCTGTCGCATCATGTTGGTGATCGCAGCAACATGTCTACCTCCAGGCGACAATTAAAGACTTTTTAAGGAGAAGCTGATGTGTGCAGCTGTCGTCCTGGTTACCTCCTGTTTGGAAGGAGGGAAGGAGTTGTAGGAATGGATGGTCCTGAGGGAGAGAAGTTTTAATTGATCTAGGATTTTTCTTTTCTTTTTTTTTATGAGGCTGTGTGAACTGCTTCCAGTGTGTCAGCATAGAGCACGCCCCATGACTTGCAGTAGAGCCGGCGGAATAATAAATCAAAAACGACATGCTTGAAGTGCACAAAACCAAAAAAGGTTTCTGCGGTTATTTTGAAACACCCTGGTGCTTGTTGCACCGAATTTTAAGTGGAAGCACCGTGTATAATTGTGGCTTGATAGTGTGCAAAACTACTGGTGCGAGAAGGCAGCGGATACCTGCAACCTTCGGGTTTCTGTAGAGTCACTGAAGCTGTCAGAGTAGATAGAGAGCTGGCAAGAATCGCTCATGAATAAAGGGGTTTGTGGGATTTTAGGGAGGCTTACATTGGTTCAACTTAACCAACTAAAGTAACCAAGAGCAGATGGATTATGGAACAGATGTGCACAGACTGTGGGACCGAGATTGCGGTGCATCATAGGCTGCTGTCTCCTTATTTACATCCAGGCTTCTGCTCCTCCTGCTATCTATACTAAGTCACCAGGACACCTGGAGCAGTGCTTTCACACCTATCACCAACAATAAAATACAGCCTTTTGATTTGTTATATTTAATAAGAGGTAGATAAGCCACAGAGTCCAAAAGATTTTTTGCTAGCAAGCTCTGCATGTGTTTAGTCTGCTCTAAAGCTATTAACATGTTTAACACGGGGTATATGGAGTTGACTCACTTTTGGAGGCAGCCTAAATTGACATCAGAGAAACTGAAATTTTTGTCAATTTCTGCAGTTTGCTGATCGGGAAAGGTAAATAAAATATGAGAATAAATAAATTTTCTTCATGTTTTCGGTGCTTACAGACTTACTAGTAAGTGCTTGTTATATTAAGCTATTTTTCTGTGTTCTGTTCAAAGAAAATATGTATATGTTTTTTGAGCAAAGACGTTGGCTGGAAGTGCAGTGGCAGCTGCCTTTATCTGCTTTTACTTTGGCAGCCGAGTCTAACATCTCCAGCTCATCTGAGACAAGTTTTTCTGTGTTCTGTTCGCAGAAAAATGGGATAGAATATTAAAAAAGTTACATTTGGGTCGTAATGACCACTGAAGTTTGGTTTGCTTATGGGACTCAGTCACCAGCATTAGAACTTCAGTTCTGTTGCTATTGAGGGATTTCATAAAGAATTGGTGACAGTATAATGCCATAAACACTCCTCTTGTGTCCTGAACTTTCAGACCAGGAAGTGTAGTCTCAGTAAAAGGAAGCATTTTGAAAACAAGGGAAATCCACTAATGGAGGAATGAGTTGTGGTTTCTGTCTCCTTGTGTGTTATTCTCTGTAGGGGTCAACGCTGACTTCGGGCGTATATGTTTTTTGAGCAAAGACGTTGGCTGGAAGTGCAGTGGCAGCTGCCTTTATCTGCTTTTACTTTGGCAGCCGAGTCTAACATCTCCAGCTCATCTGAGACAAGTCGAGGAGGAGTAACACAGAGGAACATCTGGAAAAAAGAGGATATTTCAGCTTTTGAGAGTAAATGCAAAAAGCAGCAGGTACACAATGGACATTTTGGCTGGTATGAAATGCGTCATCGTTAGCAGACTTCTGGATTTGCTTTGATTTCTCTCCCATGAAAATTCATTATTTGCCTGTCTGTGCCAGACAGTTGCTCGGTTGCCTTCAAAGGGATAAACTATGACTTTTCTGTTTCCTTCTTCAGCTACTCAAAGCTGGATACCAACTTTTGCAACCTTGGCCATACATTACAAGCCGACCGGCAAGGACTGTGCACCTCTTAAACCTGTTGCATGCAGCTTAAATTTTTGTCTTTTATTCTTTGAAGCACACAAAAACACCGACAGCGTCACATTTTTACTGCTTCCAGTTTGAGATAAACTCTAAATCACAACATAAAAAGTCTGGAAACCACACGGGGACAGTTCAAAATCAGTTTTTCAGTTGTCAATGCAAAAGACATGGGCCTGTTTTTTCCTGTTATCCTTAGGGTAATATTCCATCAGCTCATTGTGAGATAGGTTTACAAGGCTTTGATCATTTCATCTTTAATGTGAGTGCTTCAAAAGTAATATAGAATTAGCTTTGGGCTTATCTCCAACAAGACTCCCTTTTATCAGGCAGCACAGTGAAAGGGTGGCCTTGTTACTGTGCAGTCTTGCACTGTTAAACATCTCAAATATTTCTCCAGTTTTGACTGTTCGCCTTTTCAGGTACACCACACGCACAAACCCACACTGCACTCTATCCGATTCTTTAGTTTTTGAAATGATGGGATTTTTAAAAAGTGACTACGTTCCTGTCTTTGTGACCCAGATGCCTCCGTTTTCTCCTCCCTTTTCCCCATTGCTAAAGTTAGGCCATGTCTTTGTTCACCACATCACTGTGCAGATAAATCAGTAGGAAGTATTTAGTTTTGAGTCCGCTGCCGTCTTTTAGGTCAGTGCACTCATTACTGTGGTCATGATGTAATTTGTACTTTGATTAGCCCGTCTCCAAGGATTTCATTTATTTTGTCTTTGAGACAGATGGTGTTCTGACTGCGTTGCTATTTGCCTGAGCCACAGTCCTCTGTCTCTCGTTCCTTTCATGATAATGCAAATGTTAAACACTCGCAGGGCTTTTAATAAGGCCAAACAATGGGCACCTTTGTCAGGCCGTTCCTTTAATCCACCTACACAAGCAGAATCATGACTCCACTGCCCCCCTCCTCCAAACTGTGTTAACATCAGCTGCAGTTGGCTTTCTTAGTATGGTGTTGTTTCAACACAGGAAGAAAGGTTTTGTTTGCACCTGCGTACTAACTGCGTCTGTATGAAATGAACTATGTCAGACCATGTGACGTAGACACATTCCAGTTATTGGTTGTGTTAACAATCAAGAATTGGCTAAAATGGACAGGATGTACACAGTTTTTCCATAATAAAACATTTTCAAAATTTGGGGGGTTTATTGCCATAATATCAAAGTAAATAAGCTATTCGGGAAAGTAAATGCTCAAAAAATTTTATGATATTGTTGATACCAATAATGTTGCAAAGTTGCTGAAAAAAACAGTGTTGTTAGTCGGCTGCAGATGAAGCTGCTAGTTTGCAACTGGTGTTGTCCTTTTGACAGTAAATTGAACCTGTAGACTGTATATAAAAGATGGAGCTACTGTGACTTAATTGGTTGAATTTCACTAATCAAAACCTGAACATAAACGTCTTGGAATGTCTGTGCTTCAAATTTTCTACCTATAGGGTTGATATAAAGGTAAAAAAGTATGCATAGAGGCCATTTGAAGATTTGTAGTTTTTGGGACTTACTGGCGCTTTGTTTAGTCACACATGGTGCAGTTTGGGTGAAGCGCACACTGCCAGACAACGATTTATGTTGCATTTAGATGCCAACTGGTTAGTCATGTGCACTAGCTAGTTTTTTGGGATACAAGTGAGCACCATTAACATTTGAAAATGAAAACCCTGCATCATTTAACCTGTAATTTTTCTACAGAAAATCACACTCTTCTGTTTGTAGTTTTGCACAGCAGAATAAACAATTCTACAGCTACAGGTTGAACGTGCATAGCTTCTGATTCTGTGACTTGACAGTGACTGCTCTGTCAAAAAAAGGCAGACATGTCACTTGTACTTCATCCTTTTTCTTATAAAGCATAATCTTTGAGTTTGTCTGCATGATAGATTGTGTTATTTTGCACCTTTGAAGTGGTTAAGCATGACATTTTAGAGGACAACACTATGCTTTTTTCCAGTATAAAGCACTGTCATTTTGGTCTGTGCACCCTTCCTTTTTGCAGAGCCATACTCAGGCACGCTCTCTGAGTAAATGGTCAGCAACTGTACGATAGGACAAGGGAGGAAGCCGAAAACAAATTCTGAGAGGGCAAATCTGCAGCCGTTCCAAGGACAGGAAAATACTTTGATAAGGGAACATGGACAATGAGTCCATGGCTGGACTCATTAGCCTAACATTTAAATGTTGTATTTATACTGTTCTGTTATACTGTGCCGTCAGTGCTGGTGCTTCCTCACTGTTACCTGAAAGAAATTTCCACCTGAGGTTGCCGTCTGGTTAGTATTCTACACACAAGGTGGGATATGTGGACAGGGGAGTAGCAGTATCTATACTGTTTAGTGGTGCACTTTAATGCAAGTTTCTGTCCATCAGGGTGACAGATTAGAAAGCTCTGGAACAAGCCTTAATTGTGTGTGTGTTTGTGTGTGTGTTGGGGGTGGTGGCGGGGGTGGGGGGGCTTTGTGGGCTGCCTAACAATGAAAAGAATACTTCAGGTTTCCCTACTTAATGGGAAAGTGCATTCCTTTTTTCTTTGTCACCACTTCAAAAACAGGTGGTGTGCTTTACATTTCACAGTCACGTGTGGATTTTGAAATGGTGATTTGGTCGCCTGCGAGAGGCTGAAAACACTTGTTCAAGTGAGCAGGTGGGACAAAAAAAGGACATCAGGGCATGGTACGGATTAGGTCCTCTAATCTTACCTGGGAACGGTATGAAAATGGGCTGGATTTTTAGTCAGACACTTTTGACTTCTTAATTAATCAAGGAAGTCTGCAGATACGTGAAAGCTGAGTAGTTGTTTAAATTGGTGCCGCATTGGGAAGCAAGCGGGAAGAATTTCATGCATATTACTGTCTGCAGGTACCTGGAAATTTTAGCTTGACAACAAGAAAAGTCTGAGGTTAGACATTCTCACAGATGTCAGCATTGTTGCTGCTCAGCTCAGTTCACCGTTGTCATCACCTCTGCCACAGAGGTGCGAGTAATTCGCCTGCCTGCCTGTTGCCTGCTGCTCTCTCCCCGCTGGTTCTCTCACATCTTGTCGGCTTTCTAAGACGATGCCAGCGTTGCTAAGCTAAACACCGACCCTCCCTCCCAACATGCACATAAGATCTGGAAGATGTTCTGTTTGCTTTTAGCTGCGATGTGCTTTGAGTGGCCACCGATTAGCAGCTTGTTGTCTCACTTTCTCACTTTCCTGCCCTTCCTATTTTCGCTCCCCTCATTGAAATGATAGAGGGGCTGTGTCCTGGCCCGGCTTGGTTACTGTAGGCATGTGGTGCTAACACAACCTTTGTGGTCCAGTTGGAGTTTGTCATTAATGGCACCGCAAAACTTTTGTACCCAAACAGTGAGATGTCCATAGAGATACACCGCTCTAAAATAGGAACAGGTGGATTCTCGAATATTTGTGGATGTGTGAGGATTGTAAAATATGTCCCTCTTAGCAGGGTCTGCCTAATATTCCTGACTTATATTTCTATGAAAAGTGGAAATGCAGACTTGGTTGCTCTTTTACATGTTACACAGAGGGAAATGGGGACAAACTTCGCTAAGTATTACTCACATAAGCAAGTCTTTAACCCTAAATACTTGGTGCATGTGTAGCGCCTCTACTCAGGACCAGTACACTCTCACTTCAAATAGAGACCCTAGACATCTTACTAGGTTCAGAAGGAGGTTTTGTTTTGGAGACTCACAAAAGGAGTTGGCTTGGAAGTGAATAACTGGGACCTTTATTGCCTCAGTACCATTTATATACATATACAACACAATAACCCAAATTGCACACTAATAGTGCATTTTAAAAGTGAATACATGTAAAACAAAACAATAAAGACATTTAAATGGAAGATTTATACTGAACTGTATCAGAGCTCTTTGGAATGAATGAAACAGATTAAAGTGTTCCCGTTGTGAAGTTTGAATTGTCCAGTCTGAATTGTCCTTTAAAGTCGTTGAAAACCCAAACAGGTGTACTGTAGGGGAATTGTCAGTGTACAAACCCTCTTATCCGGGTAGGAAAAGTAGTGCATAGGGCTTATCTGAAATCCAGGGTTGCTTGAATCAGTTTCTCAGACAAATCCCACAATCCGATCGCATGGCTGGCCACACCATTTCACGATCATCCAGGATCTCATTTGGGCTGTTCTCGCCGTCAGTGGTTCTCCAGAATTCTTCTAGTAGGTCAAAAAAACCAATCTACACAAACAGTGCAGAACAATCAATTTCTTTCCCATTTTGTGTTCTTAACATGAGCTCATTAACTTCTTTTTTAAATGTATTAATCACAAATGGCATTCCCTTTAGCTTTACCAAGTTACAAGAGTTACAGTAACTTGCTTGTACCAGTATAAACAATTTTATCAAAATATCACAACAAAGAACATCAGCAGCTTAAACAGTAATGTAAACAGTCATAGCAATGAAAATGACATTCATCCTTAAGGCTTACAAACAAATGTAACTTAATTCAGTGCAAATACTATTAAACTTGAAATATGCTCATATCTATTAAGACATAACCATTCTAATATAAACAGAGCTAGTGCTTCTACTTGAATAGCTCCCCGATCGGAATATGGCTTCGGTGGGGTGGCTAACAGCTATTAGCAGCTAGCATCGCATCTAGCATCGGCATCGTTTAGCTCAAAGCATTCAACACTTATAACACACTGTAAAGAACAACAGGAGAAGTAAAACAACACGCCAGATTCTCATAGCTCCCGATTGGTTTTTGTTCAAAGGTTTCTGAGCTGAATCGGCTAGTAAAATACATTATCTAACTTAACAGGTAGCTAACAAAAGCACTTGACTCACCGGGATTTCCAGACACAAATAACTTGACAGACGTTATTCTCTATGTGGTCAGAGTTCGGGGCCTAATAAAAGAGTACCTTATTAGCATTTATACATAAAACAATCTGGTCTCATTAACCGGGTTGCAGTATTGCATACCAAGATACTTTTTCCACGCGCTCCGACACGTACTTGACCGCCATCAGAGGAAAAATCTCACAGGAAGAGACAGGTAATACTTCCTGCGCACTAGACGCAAGGTTGTCAAAACACAAGACTGCATCACAGCACCCCCTTGTGGCAATAACAGGCTATAGCCTTAGATTACAAAAAGGGATTTTGCAGCCCTGTATTTCACATGGGTTACACCCTCCCCCTTTGACCCAGCATGAGCCCCTTCATGCGTCACGCTGTGGTCTACAGATGAACTCTCATAGTCACCTATTGTATAAAGTGCTTGGTTAAAGCTCTCTATGAGGCTCTGCGCAAAGGAAATTAAGGGATTTCCCAACTCAGGATAATGGAAGCGCCCTGGTGGTCGACGTGTCCTTTCCGACTTACGAACATGGTCATTTTTTTCTGCACTTTCAACAGTTTCCTTATGCTCCAAAGCTACCTCAGGGGTTTGTGGGTTCAGATCAATGGTTTCCATAGCTATAGGAGCCTCTACCTCAATGGACGGTACATCAATGCTGTCTTCGGCCACAGCTGATTTTTGATTAGTCATAGTTGGTAAAGTTACATCGTCTTCAGTAGGGAGTTGCTCAGCCACAACATCTGGCTCCTCTCCTTCAGCTACTTCAGGAGATACCCCTACAGGCTCTGCAGGCAGCAAAGGGGAGCTGCCTCTGCAAGGCTCATCCTGAGGCTGAGGGTTTACACAGTCTGCTGGCATAGCCGGTATACAACTACCCTCCGATACTGTTTTTCCTGTTTGCTGTCGTCTCTTCGGGATTTCAAACACCTGAACCAACTTTCCAGGAATGACAGAAGACTGCCTAGGATAGACAGGTGAGTCATCTTCAGATTCTGATTGCTCCTCCAGTAACAGAGGCTGACTGCGCCTCGTTCTTGGCCTGCAACTCTTTGGCTTGACCTGGTCAACTTCCTCAGCTTCAGATAAGTCACCACAAGGGAGTAAGAGATCCCTGTGAAGAGTTCGAATAGGACCATCTCCATTCATAGGCTGTACAACATACACAGGTAGGTCTACCATCTTTTCCACCACTCTGTACATGGTTGACTCCCACTTATCTGCAAGTTTGTGTTTATTTCGAAGTCGCAGGTTGCGCACTAGCACTTGATCACCTTTCTCCAAGGTTGACTCCCTGACAGTTTTGTCAAAACGGCGTTTATTACGTTCAGCAACCTTTTGAGAGTTTTTGGCAGCGATCTGATAGCTCTCTTGAAGGCGAGCCTTCAGAGCTCTCACATACTGAGAGTGAGATGTAGGAGAGCCATCTTTAACTGGCAGGCAGAATGCAATATCCACGGGAAGCCTCGGCTGGCGACCAAACATTAACTCATATGGGCTAAACCCGGTGGTCTCGTTCTTGGTGCAATTATAGGCGTGAGTTAGTGGTTTCACATAATCGCGCCAATGAGTTTTCTCTTTGTCTCGTAGAGTTCCTAACATGCCAAGAAGAGTTCGGTTGAACCGTTCAACTGGGTTTCCCCGTGGATGATAAGGACTGGTGCGCACCTTCGTGATACCAGCTAGGGCACAGAGCTCTTTAATGAGTTGGGACTCAAAATCCCTGCCCTGATCACTAAGCAGGCGCTCAGGAAAACCATAATGCACCAGAAACTGCTCCCAAAGACACTTCGCAACTGTTGTAGCTTTTTGGTCTTTTGTTGGCATAGCAACAGCATATTTGGTGAAATGATCAGTTATGACCAGAATGTCTTTGGTGTTGTGACTGTCAGGCTCCAAGGATAAATAGTCCATGCATACCAGTTCCATGGGACGGGTTGTTTGAATACTCACAAGAGGTGCTGCTCTTTCAGGAAGGGTCTTCCTTCTAACACAACGTCCGCAAGACTTAATCTTTCTCTCTACATCAGTTGCCATTTTAGGCCAATAAAATCTTGACCTAACCAAGTCGAGGGTTCTTTCCAAACCCATATGCCCCATGTCGTCATGAAGGCAAGTGAGAATGGTGGACCTTAAAGACTCAGGGACGACAAGCTGAAAGGTGACATTTTCACCTGATTTGCGGGTTCTGTAGAGGAGACCATTTTTCAGTTCCAACCGTTTCCACTCTTTGAGCATTAGTTTAAGCTCTAAGGATGCAGAGTTAGGATTGGAATTTGCTTCACCTCCATTTTCTAACATGTTGACCACATACCCAATAATTGGGTCAGACCTCTGATGTTGTTGGAGTTCTACTTCACTATAGGTAGGTATGACAGAACAACCTAATGTTCCATCATCTGCGTAGACGTCTGGCACCGCATCAGTGTGTAGAGCAAGGGACTCTACCAAAGTGATAGAAGGTAGGCTATTGTCAGATTCACTTAAGAGATGACGGTGGCACAAGACACTGAATGTGTCAGCTGTCACATCTTGTCTGTTGGGAGATGAAGAGAGATGATGGGAAGCAAAGCGTTTCATTCGCTCTTTTTCTTCAAGAGAAGCATAGTCATCATCCACAGTATCATGTGGCCGCCTAGAGAGGCCATCTGCATCTTGATTGCTCTTACCAGCACGATACTTAATATTAAAGTCGAAGGTGGAGAGAGCGGCCAACCAGCGATAGCTGGCAGCATCAAGCTTGGCTGACTTCAAAACATAGGTCAATGGGTTGTTGTCCGTTAAAACCGTGAATGTGTTCCCGTAGAGATAATCTTGGAACTTCTCTACAATGGACCACTTTAATGCAAGAAATTCCAGTTTATGAGCTGGATACCGCTTTTCACTGGGTGAAAGTCCTCTACTTGCGTAGGCAATAACCCTCACTTCACCATCCTGTTCTTGATACAAGGCTGCCCCTAGCCCAGAGGTGCTCGCATCAGTATGAAGGATGTATGGTAATTTTGGGTTAGCATATCCAAGCACTGGAGCTGACGTCAGTTTCTCTATGATTACCTCAAAAGCTTCCTGACAAGCAGGGGTCCAACGGCTGGAAAGAGGCTCTTTAGGGTTCAAGTATCCACTAGGACCGGGTGTCACCTTTCTGCCCTTCCTGTATGGTGGGTAGCCTTTGGTAAGATCATTCAGGGGTTTGACAATTTTTGAATAGTCCTTCACAAACCGTCGATAGTACCCTGCAAAGCCTAGGAAAGACTTGAGGTCACTGAGCGTCTGGGGTCTTGGCCAGGTTTTGAGAGCTCTGACCTTCTCAGGATCAGTCTCTACACCTTTGGTAGACACGATGTGTCCTAGGTATCGCACTGAACTTTGGAAAAAGGAGCACTTTTTGGGAGAAAGTTTCAACCCATATTCTCTCAGTTGCTGAAGGACACGTAGAAGCCTGGTTTCATGTTCCTCCAAAGTGCTGGAGAACACGATGATGTCATCTATGAACACCAGAACTTCTTTCAGATTGAGGCTGCCCATACACCGTTCCATTAAGCGCTGGAAGGTGCTGGGAGCGTTGGTGATCCCCTGGGGCATACGGTTAAACTCGTAAAATCCCAAAGGGCACACAAAAGCTGTCTTGGGCTTATCACATTCCTCCATCTCAATCTGGTAATAACCAGACTTGAGATCCATTACTGAAAACCATTTGGACCCAGCAAGGGCTGAGAAAGCCTCTTCAAGGTTTGGAAGTGCGTACGCATCTCGTATTGTTAACGCATTGAGCTTACGATAATCAATACAAAGACGGACCTCTCCATTCTTCTTTTTAACCACCACAATCGGTGAAGCATAAGGGGACTCTGATTCACGGATTACTCCTGCATCAAGGAGTGCTTGCAAGTGCTTCCTCACAGCTTCATAATCATTTGGGTGGATTGGCCTGGACTTTTGCTTAAAGGGTGCTTCGTCCTTTAAGTTTATGTGATGTTTCACTTTAGATACATGTCCAAGATCCAAATCATGCTGGGCAAAAACATCAGCATAGGCACTTAGACGCTGGGTAACCCTCTCTTTCCACTCCTGCGGGAGGGGAGAATTGCCAAAGTCAAATGTCAAATCTGGGTGAGCAGGTTCATCAACTGGCTGTGCAGTAACATTACAACATTTCACAGTGTCATCATTTTTGGTTGAAATGGGTGATTCGTCATATATCTTTGCAGGACTATGGAGCTCTGCAATGACACACCTAGAAGGCAGTGTTATGTCATGCTCAGTTTCATTTCTCACCCATATAGGTAACCTATGAGGATGCTGCTTGGGCAAAGTGACAAGACAGCACTCCACAAAAATTCCCCCTGGTAAGGTGGATGTTGTTGGCTGCTCTACAATGGCACATTCACCAACACTGCTGGATCTGACACAGCCTTCAAGGAGGACTCTCCCTTGAGCTGGTACTACATGTTGCACCTTGCCCTTAAGAGTTACAAAGCCATCGTTTCCGGCTAGGTTTATCTCTCTCCTGACCTTGAGTGTACGGAGGATCTGCCTGTAGCCATAGACTGGCGACAAATCATTGGGATCTTTACCTTGACAATATTCGTCGTACAGAACATCAAGTGCATTTGTCCCAATCAACACAGGCAGGTCACAGTTAGAGCGTAGGTCAGGTACTACTAAAGCAAGGCTAGAAACCTCAGGCTCAGTTTCAATAAAGCTTTTTGGAAATTTAAGGCTGATGGGTATGTATCCCAAGTAAGGAACATTTTGGCCACTAGCAGCCTCAACATCCAGGCCACTGATAGGCTGAATGGGATGTTCTGAAAGATTGGTGTTGTAAAATGAAGCGGATACTGTGGTCACTTGAGACCCAGTGTCAAGGAGACAACTGCAATTGACTCCCGACACGGTAACATTTGCTGTACATTTCTGTCCTACAAGTCCCTTGGGTAACCTAATCTGGGGTCGTGCTGCACGAGAGAGAGAAGATGCTTTGCTCTGAGGTTCCGGTTTGGGACGTTCATGATTACTTTCAGTTCCTGGTAGTCCCTCCCCAGAAACTGATTTTAGTTTAAAGCTGACATATTTTGTTCCTCCCAGACTTGTAGTTTTTGGTTGAACTCCTTACGTTTCATTTCAACTAGTTCAGGGTTTGGTTCATTGCTGCAAGAGGGAGCAATATGACCATCCTCGCCGCACCTGAAGCAGTACCATGGGCGTGGCTTCTTAGTGAGCTTAGTCTCGCTTGGGTCAGATTTCTCTTTAGGAAGAATCTTAAACTTAGGTTTGGTTTTCTTATTTGGCTTGTCAGGGTTCTGGCTTGAACTGTCAATAGCTGATGCTTTTAGTGAAGCCACTTGGGCTTGTAGCTTTGCAAGTTTCCTTTCTAACTTATGTGCATCATAAGGCACTAGCCTATCATTAACAGCTGATACGTCTGTATCATCAGTGACATACTCTCCTACTTCAAGGGAGTTCAAATGTGCCTTAGGCTTAGAAATGCCTAAGTGCTGTTTCATTCGGCTGGACTTTGCCGCTTGCCGGTCCTCCTCAGTACGTAGCATGAGGAGCAACTCTGGAAATGAAGGTGGCTTGTCCCTCTTCTGCTCAAGCTGCAAGGTTGTGATCAAGCTGTTGTTCCAGCAACCTCTACAAAACTGTTTAAGCAGTTGGCGATCTGAATCATTTGTAGTGATGCCACCTCTTTTAATGACTTTGCTCAGGGTTATCTGCAACCGCTGTAAATAGGCAGAAGGCTTTTCACCTGAGTTCTGGTTTGTGCTCAGGAATTTGGCAAAAAGCTCATCCCCATCATCAACAGTACCATACGCCGAGTCAAGAAGGCTGAGATAGTTATGGGGAGAAGCGTTAGGACCAAGGTGCTTTACAATGTTAGCAGCTGGTGGAAGAAGGCTCTCAACTATTTTCCTTACCATATGTTTGTCAGATATGGTACAATCTGTGAGGTGGAATTCAACATTGTTGCGCCACGTATCATAATCAGCTTCGAAAGTAGAGCAAGGGGTTTTCCCCGAGAAGGGCCTGAGCTTTGCATGACCTTGAGAAGGCATTTCATTGTTCTTAATGACATGCTCAACTACTACTCTCTGTACTTCAGGTGTAGTGAGCTGTTCAGGTGGTAAGTAGATAGTGGTTTTTCTGTGCGAGGCAGTCACTTCTACACTTGGAGAGGATGAGTGAGAGTCATGCTCAGGCAAGTGGGTTAAATCACTAACAGGACTTTGATGCTCTATGATGGCTGGTTCATCTTGGTCTGTGTCACTAGAGAGCTGTAGATTCTGATTAGGCACTGTTACATTTGGTCCAACTGTGGGGTTACTCTCAGTGGACTTCTTCATTCTGGCCAGCTCATCTAGCAAAACCCTCTCAAAATCTGCACCACTCAGTTTAGCAAGCCCTTTCAGTTCAGTTAGGTAAGAATGGGTTAAACATGAACCCCTGTCTGCAGCATACAGCGCAGACAGAAGCTGGATATGATGGACAACACTTGGGTTACGGCTTTGTCTTTTGCAAGGCAAGCTATCCTTAAGGAACTGGACTGGTTCACCTGATTGGAACTCCACAATGGCTGTGTTTTTAAACTGTGCCTCTGTGCTAGTTACTTTGATTACTCTTCCAATAGAACCAAACTGCCCTAAGTAATCAATAACCTCATTGTCAACCTCATCACCTGTTAACCCTCCTACTAGGACAGAGTTAGGTACTTTGACACTTTCACTTTGGATTACATCCATGTTGTCTTATTGCTCCAACCAGAATGTCATGGACAAATGTAATGATTTGACCCAAATGGCATGAAAGCACCAGTTGCTCAACTTCCAAAAATAAAGGGAATTAAACCTCCTGGCTGGCTCGCCACGTATTGTGTAGCGCCTCTACTCAGGACCAGTACACTCTCACTTCAAATAGAGACCCTAGACATCTTACTAGGTTCAGAAGGAGGTTTTGTTTTGGAGACTCACAAAAGGAGTTGGCTTGGAAGTGAATAACTGGGACCTTTATTGCCTCAGTACCATTTATATACATATACAACACAATAACCCAAATTGCACACTAATAGTGCATTTTAAAAGTGAATACATGTAAAACAAAACAATAAAGACATTTAAATGGAAGATTTATACTGAACTGTATCAGAGCTCTTTGGAATGAATGAAACAGATTAAAGTGTTCCCGTTGTGAAGTTTGAATTGTCCAGTCTGAATTGTCCTTTAAAGTCGTTGAAAACCCAAACAGGTGTACTGTAGGGGAATTGTCAGTGTACAAACCCTCTTATCCGGGTAGGAAAAGTAGTGCATAGGGCTTATCTGAAATCCAGGGTTGCTTGAATCAGTTTCTCAGACAAATCCCACAATCCGATCGCATGGCTGGCCACACCATTTCACGATCATCCAGGATCTCATTTGGGCTGTTCTCGCCGTCAGTGGTTCTCCAGAATTCTTCTAGTAGGTCAAAAAAACCAATCTACACAAACAGTGCAGAACAATCAATTTCTTTCCCATTTTGTGTTCTTAACATGAGCTCATTAACTTCTTTTTTAAATGTATTAATCACAAATGGCATTCCCTTTAGCTTTACCAAGTTACAAGAGTTACAGTAACTTGCTTGTACCAGTATAAACAATTTTATCAAAATATCACAACAAAGAACATCAGCAGCTTAAACAGTAATGTAAACAGTCATAGCAATGAAAATGACATTCATCCTTAAGGCTTACAAACAAATGTAACTTAATTCAGTGCAAATACTATTAAACTTGAAATATGCTCATATCTATTAAGACATAACCATTCTAATATAAACAGAGCTAGTGCTTCTACTTGAATAGCTCCCCGATCGGAATATGGCTTCGGTGGGGTGGCTAACAGCTATTAGCAGCTAGCATCGCATCTAGCATCGGCATCGTTTAGCTCAAAGCATTCAACACTTATAACACACTGTAAAGAACAACAGGAGAAGTAAAACAACACGCCAGATTCTCATAGCTCCCGATTGGTTTTTGTTCAAAGGTTTCTGAGCTGAATCGGCTAGTAAAATACATTATCTAACTTAACAGGTAGCTAACAAAAGCACTTGACTCACCGGGATTTCCAGACACAAATAACTTGACAGACGTTATTCTCTATGTGGTCAGAGTTCGGGGCCTAATAAAAGAGTACCTTATTAGCATTTATACATAAAACAATCTGGTCTCATTAACCGGGTTGCAGTATTGCATACCAAGATACTTTTTCCACGCGCTCCGACACGTACTTGACCGCCATCAGAGGAAAAATCTCACAGGAAGAGACAGGTAATACTTCCTGCGCACTAGACGCAAGGTTGTCAAAACACAAGACTGCATCACAGCACCCCCTTGTGGCAATAACAGGCTATAGCCTTAGATTACAAAAAGGGATTTTGCAGCCCTGTATTTCACATGGGTTACACATGCATTAAAAAAGTAACCTGGTAACAACCCTGGAAAAAGCAGTAATGACCCTGAACATGTCACAGCAACCTGAAAGAAGACTGTAAAAGCCGTCATGCAGAGTGAATAAACAGTACAATTTCACAAATCTTTTTTTGCAAAGGCTATAGTTAATGATGCTAACAAAAGAACAAACATCCAAGAGATCCAGTTTAGTGACTCTCATTATCGGAGGTGAGGCCTTCCAGATTGATTGCCTAGAGCTCTGTGTCTCGCCTGTCAATCTAAGGGGCACGCCCCCGGTCCCCTTCGTCTAAAATCATGTATTTAACAAACAGTTGTTGTGAAAAGGAAAATTAACCAAGAGAGGCTAAAATCATTTATTGGATCAGCCTGTAAACATGCTTTTAAGTTCTCCAAAGATGGCCTTTTAAAATGGGGACTCTGTGAGGAGTGACTCACTCTTTTTAGCAACTGCAGTTTGTGCCACTTTCACACTGGCTTTATTTCTACTTGAAGAACCCTGCTAGCAAATTTTAGCAGAAATCACAAATAACTGGATTGTCTTTGATTTCTGGGTTTAATTACAATGGACCTATCAATGTGAAGAACAGGCACATGTTTTTGTAAGTTACACCTGCTTCAAAGCACCTTAACTGTTCTCACCAGCTGCTGCTCCATTACTTAACTGTGTGTTCAATGGGCCAAACTACGCCAACAAAACTTCCTGCATGCACCTGCTACTGGTACTTGGTGGATCCTTATGCCATCCATCCATCCATCCATTCGCTTCCGCTTATCCTTTTTCAGGGTCACGGGGGGCGCTGGAGCCTATCCCAGCTGTCATAGGGCGAGAGGCGGGGTACACCCTGGACAGGTCGCCAGTCTGTCGCAGGGCTAACACATAGGGACAGACAACCATTCACACTCACATTCACACCTAGTGACAATTTGGATTAATCAATCAACCTATCCCCACAAGCTGCATGTCTTTGGACGGTGGGAGGAAGCCGGAGTACCCGGAGGGAACCCACGCAAACACGGGGAGAACATGCAAACTCCACACAGAAAGACCCCGGCCTGATGGTGGAATTGAACCTTCTTGCTGTGCGGCAACAGTGCTAACCACCGTGCCACCGTGCTGCCTGGATCCTTATGCCACTGATCAAAATTTATTTAGTCTGTTATTTCAAGCTTACTGAGCTAATTGCATTTGCTTTTTAAAAAAAAAAAAAAAAAAAAAAACCCAAATCACTTTGCTCTGTGAAATCAGCTGAAAAGCATGTTTCCATCAAACCAGGTTGAAATTTTTTACATACAAGTAAACCTTAAAATCGGCCCAATTTGCACATTAAGCAATGCTTCTGAACACACTTGTTTACTAATAAAGCCATATAATATATTCCCCGTAAGATAAGGCAGGGAAAAGAACATGTGCATTTTAACTTGCACGTGCATCATACATTTCCCCCATATTAGCATCTATGCATGCTAGGCTGTTTTTTTGCTGCCTGAGGGCAAAATTCGCCTACCTTTCACATGTCTCCCGATTTTAAGGAATGAAAAGCGTTTGTGTCTCAAAGCGTTCATATTAGGGCAGCACATCTCTCACTTGTCACTTCAGTGGGAGCGTGTGAGGGTCAGGGTTTCATCGGGCTGTCGCTGGCACGCATGATGTGACAAAAATGCTGTGCTCAAAATAGGACGCCGTGTCATGCTTGCACAGAATGACAGAGCCCAGATAATGCTGCACTGTGCCAAATTTCTGTTATTAAAATGCCAACCACTTGGGAGACACCTTCAGTTGGCTGCTAAGAAGGGAAGGTGGGAGATGGTGTGGAGTTCCTTATCAGTTGAGATTTTTGGAGTTCATCCTGCGTCCTCACTGAAGATGTTTTTCCACATGAGGATGGCAAATAGGATGATGAGTGCTTAATGGCCCTGCAGTTACAACTGTACTATATCACTGCCTCTCCCTGATGAATGAGGTGTTCATAGGTCAGTAACTTATTATTACTGCAATATTAGTCCTTTGATCTTCCAGCAGTTTTGAACCCTGGAGTTTTTTAGAAGGGTGGCTCATCAAAATAGCTTAGCAGATGCGTTCGGGCCTGGTCTTGCCCCCGCTATGGGAAGAGGAGGCCCGGAGGTGTGCAGAGGCACCAATGTGCAGGAAAACCTGACTACAGAGACGCTGCATTTTGGCCCGTCTTGTTTGAATGGATCAAAGAAGTCGTTTATTATCGTATATTGTGGTTTATATTTATTTGGAGATTGATGATTCTTGTGTCTGCTGCAGAAGGTTTTATTGTGAAGGGGAAAGCCCACTTTTATCTTCAAAGACCCCGAATATAAAGGTGCTGTCCTTGAATCCCTGCTAAGGAGCCCCAATAAACCACAAGATGTCATTCTTGCCAGGGCATTCCTCTATTAATGACAAAGGCGAATGGTAAGTCTCAGGGTGAAACATGAAGAGGGAGAAGAGAAGGGAGCAGAGGAGGTGAATGGGTTGATTTAGGGGAGTGGCAGGCGAGACCCAGAGGGCGACCCTCGCTGACCCTGACTCCGCCTGCTTCAAGGTCACGTCTGCCGCGTCAGAAGCAGGACTGCTGGCAGAAAAATTTGTTGCTTTTGATTTTCCTCTTTCAAATCTCTTTTTTTCTCTTTTGCGGCCCCTCTGTGCTGCTCACATTCCCTCCTGTTTACCTACCTAATTCTCTTTCCACCATCTCATCCTCCATCGGCGTGTCTGGCACATCCCAACTCTCATTGTGCAGGCTGAGCCGCTGGCCCTCTTTAAGATCTGCATTAGAATGTTGTTTTTATATAGCAGCAAGCGGAGGCATGTGGAGTCTCTTTTGAACTGCTTAGCAAACAGATGGAGGTTTTTACGCTGCCTTTATGAGATTAAGTGAAACATTCCCATAAAACAGAAATGTCTCCGTGTCCCTTCACCCTGCTCACTCTCTCTCTTTCTCTCTCTGTCTTTCTGTCTTCCATACCTTTTTCTCTCTTCATCCTTGTCTTTTTTTTTTTTTGTTCCCCTTATTTTTTTTTTCTGGCCCACTGCAGGCTTGGGCAAGGGCAGCCTGCTTCTGAAAGTGAAGTGGAAAGTAGACAGGTTTGTGTTACCAATAACTACTTCCCCAGGCAGGCGAGCGCTGAGCATCTCCCAGAGTTTAGACCACAGTGGCAAACAGGTCTTGTGAGTCTGACACTTCAGGCAGAGAGATAGAGCAAGTTCTTTCTCTGCTGCAGTGTGAACCAGTTCAACTCTGACTCAGGTTGGGTAGGCTCAAACGAGGTGTCATTGCTCTAGTGATGACTAGAAATTTAGGAAAAAAAGTTTTTCAACCCATGGGTTTAAAGTGAGTGTCTAGTTGTCTAGTGTACTGGTTGAGTCACGCAGGCATTTTATATGTGAGCTGTCTAACCTTACCAAAATGCATTTGTTTGTGGTGTGAGTAAACATAAAAAGTTCATGCTGTTATTGATACAGTAAGCGTTTAGTGTTTTTTCATGGAGGACCAACTTAAAAAAATCTTTAAATATAGTTTTATCACAGTCCTCGTGACTTATTTTGAAGAGAAGCTAAAACCTGTTTGGTGGGTAAGTGCCAGTTTTTTTTTTGTTTGCTGGAAAAGTCCCTTTTCTTCGCAGCCTTAATTTTCTGGCTTGTGTGACGTTAACTTGGGCCTTCTGCGTGCAGTCCTGCAAGGGGATGATAAACAACATGACCTTTGTGGCCCTCAAAATCCAACTGACCTGTGGTGATCTCCCATCTGTGCAACAACCCCCCCCCCCCCCCCCCCCCCCCCAAAAAAAAAACAAAGCAAACAAAAACAAAACCCAAAACAATCTTTAACTCTGCTTGGATAATTTAAAGAAATGGCAAGCTTTCTTGTAGTAGTCTTGAAGAAGCCTGGGGAACCAGCAGAATGCAAAACCTGCATATAATTTCAATCAGACCTGTTGCCACTGATTTTCTGTCCAGTTCTTATGGCATTTGGCATTCCTCAGTCTTTTCTCAATGTTTCCCTTATAAATGGCTTATTGACAGTCACCCTGTCAATGAGAAGATTTCGAATGAGGCTTCATTGAACAGTAGAAGGATCAACTGACAGTCCTGATGCATCTCCTAGGTCCTTTGTCGGGTCTTTGCTGGATTTCTTTCCTGTGTTTATCAGGATATGACTTTCAGATACTGCTCATTTGCTGTAGATAGTTTTATAGGCTGCCACTTCTTCTTTTGTCTTCTGCTTCTCCAGTTTTTGCAAAAATAATGAGGACTCACTGCACACCAGCTGAGATCCAGGTTTTTGGCTAATAGCTCCTTTGGAATCACCTTGTTGGTGCAAAAATACAATTTTTTGTCTGTCAAACTGTGTTCTTTGACATTTTTCCTGAATTCAACTAAAGAAGTGTGAACAAACAATGATTTTTTCCAACAGACTGCTGATAATAAATTGGCAAAAGATACCATTTAAAATTGGTTCACTGTTATACACTTTTATGTGTATATATAACACTGGTTCATCTCTTGAGTTAGGAGCCTTTTTATATTTGAATGATTCATAGGTCAGTTTTAAGTGGCTTAACAAACAAAAATAAGCACTGTAAAAGGTTGGGCTGCTTAGAAGCAAAACATAAAGAAATGAGGGTCGGCTGAATATATGCATGTATCATATGTTATGTATTATAGGAATGATAAACACAACAATATAATATTGACATTGAGTGTTTTTGATGGGGGGGGGGGGGGGGTTATAGTTTTTAGCACATATTGCTGATGACAGGTTAGAGGAATTGACTTTGTTCGTTTGGGTTTAAGTCATCGCTGAAAACCAAACGATTTCCATGTTTGTCTTTGTACTTCAGTCACACGTCTGGATATCAACACATAGAATAGGCAGGGGACAAGCTTTCTGGTGTCCCTTTGGTTGCATGTAGGCAAGTAGTCCATGTGGAGAGCAAAGGAGGATTCGCATGTAACACAATAAAAAGCGACATCTGCTTTTCAGTAGGTCTTTTTTTTTCTTCTTCTTTTTTTACCACTCTTCCTCCAGAGGCTAGGTGAACAGAGTAGCTGATCAGAATAAAATGGAGGCACAGCTCATTTTTGTGAACAAACACTGAGGATCATAACTAAAATGTGATTTGCATTGATTTGCAGTAGTTGACCACTACAGAATGTCATATGGTATTCATGTATTGTCATAGTAAAATAAAAAAGGTGCTTTTTTTCAGCTTTTATTTGTACCTATGTTAACGTCATTTACAAGCAGTGTGTGTGTTCAGTTGTCACTGTGCTGCTTGTGTGTGTGTGTGTGTGTGTGTTTGCTCTGCAGAAAGACACGGCTTACTGCACAGCCTGTTCCAAGAATGAATTCCTGGAGGCTTACAAGAGCTGATGAATGAGATGGAGGGCTCAGGGCAGGAATGATGGGAGGGAGGCAGCTCTGCACTGTAGGAGGGGTGTCAGGCTCTCACTTACAGGCCTGATTAAATAACAGGATGCTTTATGAAAACAAGAACATTATCTGCCTCTTAAAAGGCCGGGAAAGGCCCTCTAATTGGCTTCCCCCGAGTCTCTGTGTTGCCGCCATCAGTAAGAGCTAGTCACCAAAGTTTTTTTTTTTTTTAAAAAGACCTAGGACTTTTTTTCAACCTCCTCTGCACTCATCAGTACTATAGGAAGGAATTTATAAACATACCGCTATTGAGCCTGCAAAAAGAGTGTCTTTTTTCCACTGAAAGGGGGATTACAGCTAGATGAATCTCTGATTAAGTGCAATGCAAACAGTAAGGAGATAGCGGCTCTTCTGTGGCATCAGAGGGCTTCTCATGTGGCAGGTTTCGCAGTTGAGGTTTACAAAAGGCCCCCCTAGATGTTTGGAGAAGAGCGAGAGGAAAGCATCAGAGGTGGGGTTTGGTATGTTTGTGCGTTCCCCGGTCTAGATCAGAAGAGTCCGCTCTTCCTCTTTACATCTCTCCACCTCCGTCAGCTAACCGATCTGGTTTACTTAACTATACTTATTACAGTCAGGTGCTGCTGTATATCATGATAGTTACAGCTGTAATTAATTTTTCATATGCTTGCGCTGCCTTAGTTAATTATAGTGACCTGTCAAATATAGTAGCACAGCCTATTACCAAAGATCAGACATATGTTTTAAAATGAATCAGAGGCCACATTTATGAATGCAGTTTTGTATGAATATAAGCATGTAAAAAATGTTACTCAGCTGATGATTTAAGATTTTTTTAATCTTTCCTGTTCATCAGCTGATGTTATGCATCAAAATCAAACCAGTGTTCAGTGCTGTCCAACTTCATTAGCTTATTTTACAAAGTGTTGCAAAGCAGCGTGTGCAGAAAACTTGATGTGCATATTTTGCATTCTTGCAGATTTATCGCATGTGCAGTTTGGCAGCTGTTACACAGTGAAACCAAGATTTTGAAAAATATGTGATCTTAAAAGAAATATGGGAGCACAAATGGGGAAAAGTCTCTAATTGCTGCCCATCAAATCAATAAGAAAAAGTTGGGTTGGTTCTTTTGCTGTGATGCTGGATCATAATAAATCCAATAAGAACAGAAAATATCTAATAGAATGAGCTGCAGCCTTGCAATCACCCTTATCATGTAATGTAGCAAAATTTCATCTTTGCTGTCCCCTAGTGGTAGTGTAGAAATCCATGTAGGTTACGTGTGATTTGTTTTTTATTACTTCTTTCTTTTTTTACTGCATATTTCAAATGTGTATATGTATATACATTATGAACTGTGGAGAAGAGTGTGTGTTTTACCCTGAAAAGCTGGTTAGTCAGGTGCTGGGATTACACTTGCTTCAGTCAGATCAAATTAGAAGATCAGAAATGTTTGTTTCTCTTCTTCAAATCTGATGGTTGAACCAGGAGGTAGTTAGCAACTTATACAACAACGTTTCTGTTATGGTAAATATTTTTCATTTAACACTGGAACTGAATAACTGATGTGACTGTGTTAATTACAAATGCTTGTTGCTTTCTCCCTGCTTTCATCTTCCATGCTTGCTCTCTCCTGGCTCTGCTTCTATATTTAGAGTACGGATATGTGAGTATCAGCCTAGAACTATTCTTCTGGAGCAACACAGCTTACACTGGCTGGCTTTTCTACTTCTTGATACTCTAGCACACTGTTAACCCCCAACTAGACTTGTTGACTTTAAGGAGCAATCAGTGAGGGCACATAGTGGAGTCAGGCCTCGCGGCTCCATCATCGCTGCTTTACTCTCGCTTGCCCCCGCCCCCAACACGGGCTTTGGGCTGCTTATTTCCTTTGATGTCTGCACGATGTGTTTAACAAGTGATAGCGTATCAGATGACACTTGTCCTCCTCTGTCACCTTGTGCTTTGCATTTCAAATGTGTGGAGTAGTTGCAGCTCGGGCGACTGCTAACAAGGGAGGGAGGCCCAGCCCGACCCTCAACGCTGAGAGCTCTCAAAATGACTGCTCCCACCTCAAAACAGGCAGATCAGGTTCATAACTTTTTCCAGCCTCTCTCCTCCGCATGAGAAAGGTGGCCAAGCCCTGGTTCTGGATTTAATATCTCTGTGTGTGTGTGTGGCACGATGAATGAGAGGTAGGAGGAGGAGTGTGTGTGATTCAGGCCCACCCCCTCAGGCTTAATACTTTTCTTGAGAACACAGAATCCACTCACCTGCCCTGAC
Organism: Neolamprologus brichardi; assembly: GCF_056152115.1. Taxonomy (NCBI): domain Eukaryota; kingdom Metazoa; phylum Chordata; class Actinopteri; order Cichliformes; family Cichlidae; genus Neolamprologus; species Neolamprologus brichardi. Next base: position 8,600,489 of record NC_142113.1, read on the forward strand.
ATGCATGCCCCCTCCCCCCTTCCCTCCATACAGTAGCCCCCCCACCCCACATCAAAGTGCCGGTGTGAGTAATGGATACCCAGCAGAGCCACACCCTTCCCTCCTCTGACTGACTCCACTGCTGGTTCAGTCAGTAGCGAGCACCCAGCAATCAGCTCACTCACACACAGACATGTTATTCACACACAATTAGACTTAAATACACAGCTCCAGAGTTATAGCTAAACAGTGTTTATAGCAGAGGCTGTGTAGTTCTGGTTCAATTTGATGTAGTTTACACAAAAGAAGTCACAGCAATGCAGTCAGTTAAGAATGCGGTGTGGACGCTGGGAGTTTGGATAAATGGACTTGAAACAAGCGGAGCGAGCGCCCACATTGTTCTTATTTTTTGCTAGAATCTCCATTCATAGATGTTTTTGCCACACAGTTTGATTGAAGTACCAACCCCAGTTGGATTTTTATCAGGTTAAAATGATGAAAACACAGATACTGAGATCGTCCACATGCCCACAGTCACGTAGTCTGTGTCGTCTTTTTAACGTGCACTATGTAAACTGAACTCAGTGCTTATATCCAAAATGAAAGTTTATCCGATATTTCATTTTGTGCTCGTAATTCGGTCACAGGTAAAGCGTGCTTTTCTACAGTGTTGTTATTCAGAACAGGCCTCTGTTTTATCGACTGAGCCAAGCCAATGTAGCCAATGTAGATTTAAATGGGTCCAAACATGGGGAAAGTATTTCAGCTGCTAAATAAGTTAAAGAATCATCTGCCTGCCTGCCACGTGGCTGCCTGCAGAGCTTTGTTATTAGCACAGGAGGGAAAAATACAGCCTATTTTTTACAATTTAGAGTTCTCCTTAGGTACTTTACAGGTATTTTACACTTTACTGTTGTGGTCTTTTCCAGCTCCATATTTTTATTCTTGGCTTCTAGCTTTGCAGGACTCATCATTCAGAATGATCACTATTTATTCAGTTCACTCTGCCTGAACCAAACTCTCTCCAAACCTCCCTTCTGATTGGCTACTCCTCATAAACAATTGTGAACAGCAAGGAGCTCTGTACCTGCAAATAGTCAGCTCTCAATGACATCACACAGAGCCAGGAACACACAAAAAAATGGCCTCATTATTTTGCACATTATGCCATGCTTGGTAGGAAAATCCACTGTCACACCATCCATGTGACATAAAATAACAAAACTCTTTAGGCCTATTAAAGGTTTTGAAGACTATCCCAAATCAGATGTCGATTTGAACACTGCACCTATAATAATCCCACCGCAGACTGCACCTGTTTTTCATGCCGTTTTGCCCCTTCTATCATCACCAGCCCCCACCTCCGTCTGCTCCTCTTTTAGCCGTGCGGCGTGTCCTGGTGCCTCAGTAATGGTTCCAGCGTGCCGGGCCGCTCAGGAGAAATGACAGAGCAGAGAGTCGGCCTCAGACCTGTAGGCCCGGAGCGCTGTACTCTGTCATTAGACACTTTAATGCAGCAGCACCACAGCTCGCCTCCTTCCTGGTTTATCTCGGGGGGGTTTTTTTCTTTCTTCTTTTAGCCCTTTCACTTTCACTCCTTATTGCGGGGTGTAATTTACTCATGTGCTGGACGCTGTGGAAAGCCATGCTGGGATGTTAGACCTATGGACAAGTCATAAAGTTGGGTTTAAACGGCGAATAAAGTTCAACATCAGCAGGTTTATAAAGCCTGAATAACTTTTTAAAAAAACTCTGAATCCAAAAGTCAAATGTTATAGAGTTCAAAACTCTGAGTTTAATCAAAGACATTCGACTAATACAGCAGATGTTCCTTTACAGACGAGACTGAATCTGTGTGTCTCAACATTCCCCTCTTCATTTTCTCTCCATTACGCTGACACATGGCTGCAGATGAATGGAGTCTGGCTGCTGGATGGGCCTCGCATTACACCCAGCACAAACACTGAGACGTTTACAAGCAAAGAGATCGTGTCAGGCGACAGAAAAATCCTCAGCGCGGAGCTGAGGACATCAGAAGTGCATAGTTTGTTTCTGCTCCGTTGAAAACACGCTGCGATGCCAGGCCTGGCTTGCAGACAGTGCACTTCGTCTGGGATGTAAACAAAAACAGCAGGCCACCCACTGCTGGAGAGAGAAGATGACTGGCTCCAGCTGATGTTTACGCACAGTGAGCTGCAGTTAATATGGAGGTTAGATACGTGCCACTCATAGTAAAGCGGGACATGCGCAGATTTTGGATTGGTTTGTTTGTGTGAGTCACTTTTTCCTGTTAGCTCCTCTCTTCTGCAACTTGAAGCCCACCTCATGTTGTATGATTGCAGCATTAAAGCATGTATTTATTTGCAGCTATGTATATTGTGTTTTCAGACAGTGTCAGAAAACCACACTATTAGGAGTAGGGATACATTGTTGGGAAAGTCTGGCCTAATATTAATAGAAGTGTTAAAAATATTTTTTTAGGCCAAACTGATGTGATGAAACAGATCAATCTGACATCTGTAAATGTCACCTTATTTGCTGATGCCAGCAAGGCCAATATCGACATGAATGGTAGACCAAGGTATTGGTGCCTGATTATATACGCTTTCTTTTTCTTATCAGCGTCTCCAGTTCGGTTTTGTGGGGAGCTGCCACATATATTGTTTAATCCCTTATTAAAGGGATTGTGGTATAAAGTACTGGATACCAATATTTGGAAGGAATTTAAAGTGCATTTTTTATTCTATACATAATGTGAGCACAAAAACAATTATGCTGTGCATTTTGAATGCTTATGTTGCAAGCGGCACAGTGTAATCTGAAGCTTTACTCTTTAAATTAGACTGTTAAATCACTGACACTACAGACCACTAATCAATACTACAGACATAATAAAAAATCATCTGGTCCTCACCAGTTTCTAAAATTATTTAGATCTAATCCCAGTGGATTCCACTATTTTAACAAAACCCCCAGCAAAAATGCAGAAGCATTGTGTAGAAAACTAGCGTAAAGCTTATGGAGCCTCCTGTAGCAGCAATAGCTTAAAGTTATTTGAAATGATTTTCTGTATGATTTAATCAGTCTCTCACATCCTCGTGGAGAAATTTTGATCCACTCTCCTTTTACAGCGCTGCTTCACTTCATTAAGGTTTACATATAAAAACATCACATAAGCGTTCAAGTTATAAATCTGTGCTTTTCATGCTGTGGAGATATGTGCTGTGAATAAAGAGCCTGCAGAATGAGCTCAGTAACCAGATTACATTTGCCTCTTTAGTTCTAGGTCGCTAGGGTTGAAAGCTTACCTTCATGACCTCACAGTGCCTCTCTCTGGCTACTCGCCCTCGGGTGTGTTTGTGTTTGTGACAGGAAGGCCCACATTACCTGCTGCCACTCCTCATCTGAAGTAATTACTCTCAATAAGACGCACCAAAAGCTTCACTTACACCCTTCGCCAACAATCCGTCATCGTCAGAAGTGGAAGCAGACTATTGTGCGGTCTGTTGTTTGTTAGTTTTTTCCCTGACATCCCTGCTGTTTAACTCTGCAAACCACAGTCGTTGCTGCAATTGTTACGGCTCACATGCCAAATGGTGTGTAATCACATGTGCCAAGTTGCACTTCTTGAGGATGGGTGTTTACCTAACTGCAGCCATGTATGTTTCAGTTCAGATCATAACGAACGTGGAGATGTTGAAACACTTGCATTGCTAGTCCTCTCAACTGTCTCATTAGAAGCAGACAAGTGTTTTCATTTCACTGCGCCAATAAAGTTTAAATATATCTCATATTAATCATGTAACAAGATCCTTCTCGGCCCGCTTCCGGATCTGTAGCTCAGCAGCAGCTTGTGGTTTTGCGACCACACTGTGGTAACACCACTACTAATACTGAGATATAATAAGACCACAGCAGCAGTCATTTGTAGAGCATATTATGATATATTCCCTAACTGGCCACAGTTAGTCTGAAGTGTGTGTGCGTGTGTGAGTGTGTGCGTGTGTGCGTGTGTGTGTGTGTGTGTGTGTGTGTGTTGGACCACAAGAGTAGTCGTCCCTGCATTTATCACCACGATTAGAGGATATAAACGCTCATAGCGGTGTAGGGAACGTGAAGCAAATTCCCACATGTCAAGAGTCCAGCTTTTTTTTCTTTCTTTCTTTTTTCCTCTCCTTCTGTGTGACCACACTACATTTAAGGCTGATGCATGTACTACAATTACTGTTCAAAAATTGTAGCACCAGAGCTACAAGCTACTTGACCTATTTCTCAAATATAATTCTACATTAATGCTTTTTTTCTGTACACTCCTATTGTGCACACTCCTACCTGCACACCTTTGGTGCACCCGCTGCTATGAGGAAATAGGTGGTGTGATAAACGTTTTGTTTATACATACTAAATGTCATGTGCTGACGCTCTCTTCTTTTGAAGTGTTGAGAAGAGATCAGGGCTGTTATTTTATTTAAGAAGCTCTTCATTAACTTAATTAATAAATCAAGTGAGTCATGTTTTTCACTTGAATTTCTTTTGTTAATGTTTTGTGTGTCAGTGTGCGTGCTCCTTCCTGCTCTGGGCCGGGGGCAGTAAGTTGGGAATCACTGTTGAAGGCTGGCCCGTGTCATTAGGTGTTTAAACTCATGTCTTGTCCTTATTAAGCATTGGCAGATGCCAAACACTTAAGAACATGTGATGAGACAGCTGCTATTTGGCGATGGTGCAGAAAGCAATTCTGGGCTTTTGTAGTGGAGCAATTAGATTAAAAAGGGAAAATTTAGAGGGGTATAGAAATGCAGGCTCAGAGAGCAGGCCTGACATGCACAGGACGATATAAGGCAAACCCAGCTCTGAGGACTTAGAACCTGGTCAGTAGCCCGGGTAGTATAGTACTCACGTGAGCACACATATGGTTTAAAACAGTTTCACCAACTGCAATTTTCTTGACTGATTCTACAATAATAAAGAGAAAGCCCCAACAGTACTTGGCAAGCACTTGGTGACAGTGGGAAGACAAAACTCCCTTTTAACGGGAAGAGACCTTCAACAGAACCAGGCTCAGGGAGGGGCAGCTATCTGCCATCAGTTAAGGACTATAGTTTTAAAAGATATGTTACTAGCAATATTAAATTACTAAGGTAACAGCGAGCCACAGATTCGACAACACTTGTTCTAGGGCATAGGAAGCTCTTTTTTGTTTTTGGTTTGTTTGTTTCTTTGTTTTTTGGGTAATCAATCTGTAGACAATCAGCAATATATACACCGGCCAAAGTACTCCAAACCTGCTTTGTAGTACTTTCTAATACAATTTCTAATAATCTTGGCACAGACAGATTGCACTATAGCTACACTGTAGCTGGCAGTCAGACAAAATAATGCCTTCATGTTCACCATTAACACACTTGTAGTCTGTGTTTGGCTTCTGGAGTCAGCTAGAGCTCACTTTGCCTATGAGGCCTGAGTCTCGTGACATGACTGCCACCCAGTGATGGTTTAAGACACTAACAGTCCGCTGTATATCTGGCCTCTGAAGAACTCACACTGACACACTGCTGTCTCCCTGTTCTATCCCCCTGTTCTGTCCCCTTCAGGCTCGCATGGCACTGGATAAAGGAGCTCAAGCGGTGATCTTTGATATCAGAAACGATGCCAGTGCTGCTGCTGAGGTGAGTGTTCAGACCCTGCTAAAGCTAGAGTTGCCAATAAGGAAAAAGCATGCTGAAGTTTCACATTCAGTATGATATTTCTGTCTCCTCCTGCTTTGTTTACTATCATATTTTTGTAACACACACACAGCTGCAAGAAGTAGACTCCCTTCCCCGTCCAGTTGTGCTGGTGGAGGATAATAATGCTAAGGAGTTGATGGATTTGGTCAACAAGAACGAGGAAGCCAAAGTTGTCATTGAGATCAAGATGGAGCCAAAATGGGTAAGCATGCAGGAACAAGCCGGATGCTTTCTGCAAAGCTGTGTAAATCTAAAAAATTCAATTGTCTTAGTTAAGAGGCAACTTTTTATCTATTTATGTCTTTTTAATATGAATCTAGCGAGTGTATAGTGCAATCTTCTTTTCCCTTTTCAGCCACATTATGATGTTGGTATCCTGCTCACCATTGTCCTGGCTATTCTCACCATCATCCTGATTTTTGCTTTCCGCTACAAGTGCAAGTCCAACAGAACTTTGGTGAGTGACAGCAGCAGTGTTGGTAGGAAAGCCCACTAAAATGGATTCAAAGGTTTACCTAACGCTCCTCCTCTTGTGCGTGCAGGACTCCGTCCATCAACAGACCATGCGGGCTATTAGTCAACTGGAGATCAAAATCTACAGCTCTCAGGGCTGCTCGGGCTTGCAGCGCCACCGTGCAGCCTGGGGTTCAGCCAGCAGCTCTAACTCGAGCCCCGTCTGTGCCATCTGCCTGGAAGAGTTCCAGGACGGGCAGGTAAGAGGAGAGGGTGAGGGTGCACATTGCAGCTGTAGATTTAAGCATCGCTTTTCAGTTGGACATTCTAAGAACCACCTCCTTTTCGTCCCAGCTTCTGAGGATCATTTCCTGTGCTCATGAGTTCCATAAAGACTGTGTTGACCCGTGGCTGCTGCAGCACCGCACCTGCCCACTCTGCATGCACAACATCATGGGTGAGGACGAGCACATTTCTAGTTGTTTTTTGGTGAAGCTGCTGCAGAATCTGATGGTTTTCTTTGACTTTACAAGACAAACAAAGTTTAACTGACCAATCTAAAGCATCCATCCATTCTCTTCCGCTTATTCTTGTCAGGGTCACGGGGGTCTGGAGCCTATCCCAGCTCTCTTAAGGCGAGAGGCAGGGTACACCCCGGACAGTTCACCAGTCTAACACATAGAGACAGACAACCATTTGCACTCACATTCACACCTATAGGCAATTTAGAGTTACCACTTAACCTAACCCCACTGCATGTCTTTGGACTGTGGGAGGAAGTCAGCGTACCCGGAGAGAACCCACACAAACACAGGGAGAACATGCAAACTACACAGAAAGAGCCTGGCCTGATGGTGAAATTTGTGATCCAGATCTTAAATCTAAAGCCTGATTTTTTTAAAAAGATTTTTGCATATCATAAATTTAACATTCTTCTTAATAAGTGCTGTATTTGACAGTAATTGCTTTATTTTACCTTCTGCTTTGGTTCACAGGGCCGGAGCGGCAGTCCCAGAGGAACAGACTCCAGCAGAACACAGAGCAAAGCCAGAGCTTCTTACATCCTCAGCCTTACAGCAGTCCCCACAACCATCCCTTCCCCCAGCATGCTATCCCCTTCTCTATGAGGCCCCACTATCCTCGTGGACCCTCTGGACCTTATCCCAATCTGGGCCACTATAGTGGCTCCTCTCCCATGGAGACTCAGACTGTACGTTTCCTCACCAGCAGGCCGTTGGGCTCAGCCTGTGGGTACCACCTTCCCACGGAGGTTCCTGGGAGGCCCCACAGGATTGGCGGTAACTGTAGGACCTCCACCCACCACTACACCCCCCGCCGGTCCTGCTATAATTACCGCTCATCCTGCCCAGGCCAGCGCAGCGCATCCAGCTCAAGACTGCATCACACGGTCTCACTCACGCCACAGACCCGTGGGGCACCTGCCCACAGCCGGCAGGACGAGGGAAGCTGCTCGGGTGGCAGCTACCGTACGGAGCGCAGCGGATACTTAGCTGACGGACCAGCGAGCGACTCCAGCTCAGGGCCGTGCCACGGCTCATCCAGTGACTCAGTTCTCAACTGTACTGATGTGTCCCTGCAGGGAGTTTATGGCAGCTGGTCCACCTTCCGTAGCTCTCTGAGCAGTGACTATGACCCGTTTGTTTATTGTGGACCAGGTCCCGGACATGCGCCCCGCAGGAACAGCCTGGAGGCTGGTGCCCAGGCCCGGCCCAGGTCCCTGGATTCTGTGGTGAACAAAGCAGGCTGCCCTGAAGAACAGCCACAGACTGTATTCAGCCACATCCACTACCACCGTCACAGACACCACCACTATGAGGAGGGGGAGCACAGCCAGGGTGCGAGCAGAGGTTCAGACGAGGAGCAGGTGGCCGCCGCTGCCACAGCTGCACCTGCTGTTCCTGTCCCGGACAAAGACTCAACCGTGTCCCCTCCTAAGCACAGCCCCTGCCACTGCCCCAAAGCAAACTCCACTGATCGGCCTAGCCCAGGGCCTGAGTGTCCAGACCACGACGCCGGCAGCGCCGCAGGACCTCCTGTGCTTATGTCCCCAATCTCCTTACAACTCCAGCCCCACTGCTGCCACCAGGGACACGGACACCCTCCTGCTCCTCTCGGGAGAGTGGGAGGATGTGTGCTTGAAGGACCCTCTGTTCGCTTCCATCAGAATATGGATCTGCAGGATGACCGCAGCATCCACATCCACTATGGTCAGGGCCCGGGCTTCTGCTGCTCTCCTCCTGAGCTGCACCCCACCTTGCTCCCTGTGCCCCTCATTCTGGACTCTGGTGGGATGGAGGACTGGCCTTGCTGTGCTGGGGCCCATGTTGTGTGGCAAAAACGGGTGCAGCAGGCCCACTCAGAGCCTCAGCTCCTGGGGCCTGGGACCTCTATGGACAGGCCACCCTGTAGGTTCCATCAGGGGCCTGCTGCTGAGTGCAACACAGACATTTGTTTATACTGCCAATCATTACAACACAATCAGGGTGGGTGTCACTTCTTTGTCATAAATGCCATTGCTAGCTGTGTGGTCTAAAACTAAAGCCTCTTTGTTTACTGTGTTTATCATCATAGAATGAACTAGAGCTTTTTTGTGTGTGTCCACAGGATCAGAAGAGGAGTCTGGAGTGTGAGAACGTATTGCATCCCCATGATCACACTGCTACACAGGAGCCAGACTGGACAAGCCTCTCATTGGCTCTCATGTCTTCCACAGATGTCTTTCCACCAGCAGTGCCTTCACACAGATGATTCCCCAAGCTCAAACAATCAAACGATCGTCACTATTAAAAGTGAAATTAAATGAAATTTTAGAGTCATTCTCAACCCTCTATGATATTTAATATCAAAATATACTAAAAGGAATATGTGAAGATGAGTAAAAAAAGTTCATATAGCACAGAGGAAACGCCCTTCTTCTGTGCATTTACTCCTTATCACCTCGTAGGAAGAACGCCCATGCTATCACAAGTTCTCATGCTCCTTGGTGACAGCTATCAAATGGTCCTTGCTGAAGGTGTTGAGCCCTCGTGAAGTGAGACTCTGTCTCTGCAGCGTGTCCCAAACTCTCTTCTCTCACATAATAACTTGATTTATCTTAGAGGTACTTCATTTTCACTTCTTCGTCTTCCTTCGCTGAGTCCAGTCTCAGCTTGAGAGATGCTTTTCTCTCCAGCCTACCTCAGCTCAGATTTCTTAACACGCCTCAAACACGAGGTCCTTAAAGGTACTGCTGTAGTGATTTTATTTTTCCTTTTTATGTCACAACCATGTAGCTCCCACAAACTCAACAAAATCTCTCTGCAGTCTGACCTGTCCAAACAGAGAGGAAAGGTTGATGCTCAGCCCCTCAAGCAAATGAGCATTCATTGAGGTTGCTGAGCTTTGCATGGGCCTTTTGTTTTCACTATTACAAATATGGCAGCTGTATTTTTTCTTCTTTTTATTTCATCTGTCAAAATGAATCGATTTGACTGAATTATGTTTTCGTCATTACAAGCTATCGTCTTGGTATTGTCATTTCTTTTGCCAGTGGTTACATCACATGTTTGACCTCAGTGCTGTTAAACCCCCTGATCTGTGCACAGTGAACGAGCCTCAGCAGAAGGACGGTCATCTGCTGCTTTAAACTCATCACAATGTTGTAGTGTCCTCCACAGAGCTCATACTCTCCACTTGTCTTTCAGCACCTAAAGCTGTAGAAATATGCCTTAATAACTGGGTATCAGTGTAACTGGAGTAAAGCCATGCTAGATACACCTAGCAGTCCTGAACATCACTTTAAGGAGCACCAGTGTCCTTCTTTTGCTTTCCCAATGTGTAGATCCTGAGGAATGTCTCAGGAGCAATCAGACACTGGAGAAAAATCAAAATAAAATGCCCAAAGCGGTAAAATAATTTTTTTTATTCTGTGCCAATCATGAAGAAAGTGCCACCTCAAATCATAAGACATCCACGCTGTGCTGAACACTTGATAGAATTAACTTTTAAACCTTTGTTACCTTGGTTTCCCATCTATCCTTCACATGCTGTATCTAAAAAATGGGCATAGCCCATGTGGAAGTGCCTTAAACCTTTTTGTAATGGCCACACATCCATCTTTTATGTAAAGCCTATTCTAGCCACTCTGATAGATAACAGTTGGCCTGACGCTATCAAAAAAAATGACCTGCTTCTTTTCTAATTAACCACAGGCTTCGTCTTGTTGTACCAGACTAGAAAATCTGAGATCAGAGCAGTAGGAATTGTGTTTTAGAGTGGAGTTCCTCTCAAGGCTCAGCGAAAATGTGAAAGGATTTTACCTGCAGTCAGACTGCAGACTGAGCAGAGAAAGCATGGACATTGGCCATGTAACCATTAGCACTTACTAAACTCTTACCGGTGCCTTATTCATGTAAACAGGAACACACTAAGCTCTTACCTGTCTAACCAAAGAGGCAACTTCTTGAACACAGTGAACTCTTAATATGTTGTGCCTTTCTTTTCTTTTTTTTTTCTGCTCCCACCCATCTTTTGGATCCCACTGTGTGCTCCCACTGACAAGAGAGGACATGCTAGAATAGAAGTGGAAATTATTTTTGGAAACTTTTTTTTGGCCTGCGGTCCCTCGTACCAATACCTCACTTTGAATGTGTCAACTCAGTGTCCTTTAGCTAAAGCATCAGGGTTTCCTTTTTCTGTCCAAATGGTCCCAGAGACTGAGATGGAAATGACTGAATGACAAGCAGCACTTTGGCTCAAGTAAATTTTATAGAAAAAAAAAACAACAACATAAAACTTTATATAGTATTAATGGAAAGTAAGCCCGGAACCATCAGCACATGGGAAAAAAATTGCATTAAGTGATGCCACACAATATCTAGTGTGATTTCATCCTGTTCAAGATCTTTCTCTTTGTGTCATTTATGTGTTTGTATGTTTTTTTTATGTTTTGCAAGAATAATGAGCTGAAACTGCCTTTTCTAATAGAGTGAGGAAAAAAGAAAGTCCCTCCAGAACTTTAAGGGATATGTCAGTATATTTTGGATACTTTGTGTATAAAAAAGTGAACAACAAAAACAAAAATGAAATAGTGTTGTATTTTATATATAATAGAACATTTCAATATAGTGACATGTCACTAATATATTTATTTACTAATATATTTATCCATTTTGCCCAGGTTTGAAAGTGGTTTCTGTATAGACTGAATGTTCCTATATGGAAACTGACCGGTGCCATCACAGATGTATCAACCTGTCTTCATTCCAATTATATGCAAATAAATTATTTTGAAATAAGTCCTCACTGCTCAATTCATTATTTTGTTATTCTTGTTTTGCTTGATATTGCTGTGCAATACTCCAGATTTTGGTATTGATCTGATACCAAGTAAATACAGGGCCAGTATTGCTGATGCTGATACTGATACTCTCATTGTTAACCTATAAGGGGTTCGGTAGGGGAGAACAGTGTGTTGTTGATTTATGGGATGAATCATCATGACCCTTCTGAACACATTTTAATGACCACTAAATGATACGATATGATATTTATTTATCATTTATCTTTTTTCTTTCTTTCTTTCTTTCTTTCTTTCTTTCTTTCTTTCTTTCTTTCTTTCTTTCTTTCTCTGTCAAATGATATAGTGCTTATATTTATGCATGGCCTGTATTATTATCATTTAACGTACCCTACCTTCCAAGTTAAAATAAGCCCCCAAAACTAACATTAACAAACATATGCATTTCATCCAGGTAGGGTTACAGAAAAGCAGTTAGCATAAATGCTAACTTATTTTGAAATGGCTCAGCAGTGGTCGCACAGTGTTTCTGCTAGCTACAGCTGTCTCACTCAGAAAAGTTGTAATGGAAGAAATGCATGGAAATATTTTGCAGCAGCAAAGTTGGTGGTAGTGATGTAACTTCCAGGAGAGAAGGCATTTAAAACTTTATTTGTGAGTAACTTTTAAATAATCTTTATATCAGATTTGACCGGACACTCAGTTTAGGCAGGTTTTTTTGTGTGTGTTAAGTTACAAGATAATGCTCCATAGTGTCCAGATGTGTTTCAGTTTGGTTTCAAATTGGAGTTGCTTGGGGAGTTGAACAGGAGGGGATTAAAACAATGTTCACACTGAATTTAAATTAATTTAAATATGATGCACACAGCAATGCATTAAGCCAGTACTCTGGCTTTTTTGGACCCCGGCTGCTTTTAAATGCATTTTCAGTCCAGCCATTGGACCTGACTATTTTCACTGACTCACAGTATGAATCATTTAATCATAAAAAAGGTGCTTTATCCAAAAAATTAACCAGTGTTTTATCTACACATTTCAAACTGTAATTTTAGTAGCTTTATTAGGAGCCTGTTGCAAAAACACATCATTTGTTCTTATGTCTTTAGTTGAGTTTATGAAAACTGCCAAAGGTAACACAGTTTGGCAAACATAAAATAGTACTTTTGCACCAACATGGTGATTCCCAAAGAGATATTAGCTGAAAACTTAGAATATCTCAGTATGTTGTGTAGATTGACCTTATAAAAATTGAGGAAACTGAGCAAGTGGAGGATGAAATAAGAATTAGCAATCTACAGCAGATGGAAGAGGTATCTGAAAGTCATGTCCTTAAGAAATCGGGGGAGAATCCAATAAAAGACCTGACACAGAACATGATACACCTGGGCCTTTAGTTGATCTATCTGCTATTCACTGCTTCATCACCAAAAATCTCCATGGAAGCGTGGCTGTTGAGAAGCCATTTATGACAAAGAGAAACAGGCTGAGGTAAACTGCTAAATTAAAAAAAGAACTGTACTGAAAATCAGTGGCAACAGGTCTGATGGAGTGATGAAATTCGAAATGTTTTAGTTCAAATCAGAGTTCTTCAAGATGCATGAATGACATTCCAACTATTCCTGAAGACTATGACAAGAAATGACAAGAAAGCTTCCCTAGGAGAGTTCAGGTTGTGCTGAAGAACAAAGTTGCTTGTACAAAAATATTGACTTTCAAGCGTTTTAGACTTGTACAAACTCTGTTTTTGCCTTATAAACTGTGTTTCCTTTTATGTTTGCAAGTTTCAACAAATCACTACAATAGTTTCCCATTTTTCCTATCAAAATATTCAATTCAATTTTATTTATATAGTGCCAAATCACAACAACAGTCGCCTCAAGGCGCTTTATATTGCACAGTAGATCGTACAATAATAGATACAGAGAAAAACCCAACAATCATATAACACCCTATGAGCAAGCACTTTGGCGACAGTGGGAAGGAAAAACTCCCTTTTAACAGGAAGAAACCTCCAGCAGAAGAACCAGGCTCAGGGAGGGGCGGCCATCTGCTACGACCGGTTGGGGTGAGAGAAGGAAGACAGGATAAAGACATGCTGTGGAAGAGAGACACAGATTAATAACAGGTATGATTCAATGCAGAGAGGTCTATTAACGCATAGTGAGTGAGAAAGGTGACCGGAAAGGAAAAACTCAATGCATCATGGGAATCCCCCGGCAGCCTACGTCTATTGCAGCACAACTAAGGGAGGATTCAGGGTCACCTGGTCCAGCCCTAACTATATGCTTTAGCAAAAAGGAAAGTTTTGAGCCTAATCTTAAAGGTAGAGATAGAGTCTGTCTCCCGAATCCAAACTGGAAGCTGGTTCCACAGAAGAGGGGCCTGAAAACTGAAGGCTCTCCCTCCCATTCTACTTTTAAATACTCTAGGAACAACAAGTAGGCCTGCAGTGTGAGAGCGAAGTGCTCTAATAGGGTGATATGGTACTACAAAGTCATTAAGATAAGATGGGTCCTGATTATTTAAGACCTTGTATGTGAGGAGCAGGATTTTGAATTCAATTCTGGATTTAACAGGAAGCCAATAAAGGGAAGCCAATACAGGAGAAATATGCTCTCTCTTTCTAGTCCCTGTCAGTACTCTTGCTGCAGCATTTTGGATCAGCTGAAGGCTTTTCAGTGAGTTTTTTGGACTTCCTGATAATAATGAATTGCAGTAGTCCAGCCTGGAAGTAATAAATGCATGAACTAGTTTTTCAGCATCACTCTGAGACAGGATATTTCTAATTTTAGAGATGTTGCGCAAATGGGAGAAGGCAGTCTTACATATTTGTTTAATATGAGCATTGAAGTACATGTCTTGGTCAAAAATGACTCCAAGGTTCTTCACAGTGTTACTGGAGGCCAAGGTAATGCCATCCAGAGTAAGAATCTGGTTAGATACCATATTTCTAAGATTTTCAGGGCCGAGTACAATAACCTCAGTTTTATCCGAATTAAGAAGCAGAAAGTTAGCGGCCATCCAGGTCTTTATGTCTTTAAGACATTCCTGCAGTTTAACTAATTGGTGTGTGTTATCTGGCTTCATGGATAGATAGAGTTAGGTGTCATCAGCATAGCAGTGAAAATGTAAAAATACTATGTCTTCTAATGATAGGGAAGCATGTATAATGTAGACAGAATTGGTCCGAGCACTGATCCTTGTGGAACACCATATTTGACCTTAGTGGGTGAAGAGGACTCTCCATTTACATGCACAAATTGGAGTCTATTAGATAGATATGATACAAACCACTGCAGCACAGTACCTGTAATACCTACAGCGTGCTCTAATTGCGCTAATAGAATATTATAGTCAACAGTATCGACCGCTGCACTAAGGTCTAGCAGGACAATCACAGAGAGGAGTCCACTGTCAGAGGACATAAAAAGATCATTTGTAACCTTCACTAAAGCTGTTTCTGTGTGGTGATGAGCTCTGAAACCTGACTGAAACTCTTCAAATAAACCATTCCTCTGCAGATGATCTGTTAGCTGTTTGACAACTACTCTTTCAAGGATTTTTGATATGAAAGGAAGGTTGGAGATTGGCCTATAATTAGCTAAGACAGCTGGGTCTAGAGATGGCTTTTTAAGTAAAGGTTTAACTACTGCCAGCTTGAAGGCCTGTGGTACATAGCCGATTATTAGAGATAGGTTGATAATATTTAAGATTGAAGCATTAATTAATGGCAGGACTTCTTTGAGCAGTTTTGTAGGAATGGGGTCTAAAAGACACGTTGATTGTTTGGAGGAAGTAATTATTGAAGTTAACTCAGAAAGATCAATTGGAGAAAAAGAGTCTAAATGAATATCAATGGTACTGAAAGTAGCTGTAGATAATATTACATCTGTGGGATGATTATTGGTAATTTTTTCTCTAATGATAAAAATTTTATTTGTGAAGAAGTTCATGAAGTCATTACTAGTTAACGCTAAAGGGATAGTTGGCTCAACAGTACTCTGACTTTTTGTCAGCCTGGCTACTGTGTTGAAGAGAAACCTAGGGTTTGTCATGGTCCTGAGTCTGATTCAGTGGTTTTGGTTTTGATTATTATCTTATGTTTTAGGTTCATTCTTGTTGGTTGTTGTTGTTCTCAGGTTTTGTTTCTGTTTTGTATTTCAAGCTCCTTTTGTTCTGTGTCTCTGTGCCTGCCCTGGTCCCACATCTTTGTGTTCCCTCCCTGTTGCCATGTCTTGTGTTAAGCTCGTGTCTGTGCATACCTGTTGTACTTCCTGTTTTTATTCTGAAGGTTTCTGTCTCATGTGAGTGTTCTCAGCTTTACGTCTGTGTCTCGTCAGCCCTGATTTCTCCCAGGTGTGTTCCCCTCCTGTCTCCCATCCTACGATTAGACCTGTGAATATTTAAGCCCTGTGTGTTCTCCTGCTTGTTGCTGGTTTGTCTGTGATGTCTACCCAGAGTCTCCTTGTGTTTCCGCCGTGGTCCGTCCTGTGTTCATTTGCATGTTACTCCGTGAGTTTTGGTTTCACTTTCATATATTTAGGTTTTCCCCGTTTAGTTATTTTTTTTTACTCCCTGTCCTTGTCATCTCCACCTTAAATAAACTTACTCCTCATACCGACCTCTGCTTGCACTTGCGTCCTCACTTCACGCTTTAGGCTATGTGTTTGAGAATTATATCACGGAGTCAGGTACTTCTGATTTGAGGCCTTAGTTTTCACCGGAGCTACAGTATCCAGAGTCGTACGTAGTTAGGAGGTAAAATTATTAACAAGATGATCGACCTCTGTTGGAGTAGCGTTCAGGTAGCTGCTCTGCTCTGTGTTGGTACAGGGCATTGGAGATGATAACAGTGGGTGGATTATATTCTTAAACTTAGTTACAGCACTTTCAGAAAGACATCTACTGTGATGAAGTCTACTCCCCACTGCTGTGTAATCATTATCGTAAATGTTATCAGGAAATGATCTGATAGGAGAGTTTTCAGGAAATACTGTTAAATGTTCAGTTTCTATGCCATATTTTAAAACAAGATCTAGAGTGTGGTTAAAGTGGTGGGTGGGTTATTTTACATTTTAAGAGAAGCCAATTGAGTCTAATAACAGATTAAGTGCCATGTTGAGGCTGTCACTTTTTTGCATCCACATGAGTGTTAAAATCATGACAATAATTATTTTATCTGAGCTGAGCGCTAAATCAGATAAAAAGTAAGACAGAAACTCTGTGTAAGGCCCAGGTGGACGATAGATGTTAACAAGTAAGACTGGTTTCTGAGTTTTACAGCTGGGGTGGACAAGGCTAAGCATCAGGCTTTCAAATGAATTAAAAGTATTGGTCTTTCATTGATTAATAGGCTGGTGTGAAAAATTGCTGCCACACCGCCCCCTCGACCTGTGCCTCGAGATTTCTGGTAGTTAGAATGAGTTCGGGGGTGTTGATTCATTTAAACTAACATAATCATCCGGCTGCAACCAGGTTTCTGTAAGGCAAAGTAAATTGATTTGTTGATCAATTATTAAGTCATGTACTAACAGAGACTTGGAGGAGAGAGACCTAATATTTAATAATCCACATTTCACTGTTTTACTCTTTGGTTCAGATGTGGATACTGTATTGTTCTTTCTTTGTGATTTTTTTTTTTTTATGTTTAAGTTGTTTGTTGCTGGTTTTTAGTTTGTTTTTTTGTCTGTTTGGGAACTGACACAGTCTCTATGGACATGGGGGTTTTTTTGGGGGGGAACAGGAGGAGAGAAGCTGCAGAGAGGCGTGTAAGTTCTAGTAGCTCTAGTAGTACTGTTGTTTCACCTTGAAAAGCAATCTGCATAAAGCCTAAAGTGTAAGACGGACATATGATCAATCCTGGATAATGCTTTTAGTTTTTAGAGGGATTACATGCTACTACACGCTCAGCTGGCTCTTTGGCCTCTTTTCCAGTCTTTGTGCAAAGAAGATATGAAATGAAAAATTCATATCCCACATATTATAGTATAAATGATGTGTGCAATTGTTCCTTTGGTCTGGTTATTTCTCTCTGCCTCACTATACTAAATCACACTTTAAGTTTATTTGGAGCAAAACAGAGAATTATTTTTTTTAAATTTATGTACATATCACGGTGATGTTTGATTATATTTCTTTTGAATTTCTGTAGTAATAGTGGTGTGTCGTACAACCATAGTACCTACACACATAGCTACGTACATAGCTAACTGTCTCCTGGCTGTGGTTCAGCATGAAGATGTGAGCATGTCAGTCTTCACAGCTAACCCTCCACAATAAAGCATAGCAGTGTCAGACTATTCCTTTAATATTTGAACCTCTATTTACAAACCACATATGCCAGCCCACATGAACATTTGTTTCTTTATTTAGCCAAACACCGTGCAATCTCCTGACAGCTAAAAGCATATCTGATAACACTCTCAGCTTGTCACACTCAGATATTCAACACTGCATAAGTGTTTGCTGTGCTGCAGTCGTGGTGGGTGTTGTCGACCGCCTCTGAAACGTACAGCCGAGTAGATAAGAGTCCCAGTGTGGCTTGGCAGCATCAGACGTCAGCGGATCAGTAGAAGGCTTCGGCCTGCCCTTTGGGTGTCAGCACAGTGAGGTTGCCCCTGGCGTCTTGGTCGTTCTCAATAGCCTCAAAGAGAGACTTGAAGTTTCCTGCCCCAAAGCCCTGGTGAAAGAACAGACACACACAGATGGCTAATTACCCAAAGATCTACCTTCTTCTGTGTCATTTGTTATGGCTCTAGGGATCTTCTCTCAGACAACGTTCAGGGTGTTTAACGCTTTGATGTTGGATCACAAATGGTACATAAATATCCTCCCAAAGTTCAAACATCTCCTCTGTGACAGCAAGCTGCGCTCACCGGGCGCTCGCAAATTAATCATGTAAATATTTTCACAGATAATCCAAAAAACAAAGATCAAGTGTTGGTGGTTCCTCTGAGAAATTCTTTGCTGTGGTTCAGATGCAGTTTCTCACTTTCATGCATTGTATCCACATCTGTAGACACCGGAGAGTGACAAGATGAGCGTGTTCTGACAAGCAGAATGGGCGCCGAGTGTTATGAATTGAGTGCCACAGGGTGCAACCCAATCCAGAGATCCCCCTCGCTGTGAAGCAGTGAGCCTTTTAATCTGCATCTGTGACAGATTTACTGAGCTTTTACAAGTACGCTGCTCTTGTAGCGTTCATGCTGGGTGGGAGCTGTAAACAGGTGTTCTTCCTCAGGTTCTTGAAGGTGGCAGAGGCGTGAAACAGAGCCCTAGGCCTGTAAATCCCACCAGTAAAGGCTAGATTACCTACGCATACTGGGCACAGTGGGCAACTGTCCCAAAAGTCTGGTCCCTTCAAAAGCCATATTTCTATTCAGTAAAAACTTTATCAGAAGTTTGCAGCATTCAAAAACTGCATCACCTGAGAGAGGATTGTCAATATGTGGTTTCAGTGGTTTTAACTGTGTTTTATGTGTTATATCACATCGCTTCCATCTTTTGATATAATTACCACACAGAAACTCTTTGAAAATAGATCATTTACATCATAAAATGTTCCAAAAATAGTCTAAAGGACTATTTTTAAATATTCAAAAAGTCAATAACCAAAAAGTGCCATAATGAAGCAAAAAAATCTTCAAGTAAACCGTGAATTCGGTCCAAAAAAACGTATTAGTCAGAGTTAAGTTGTGCCCAACTAAAATATTTGCCCTCCATACTGATGGGGTTAATACAGGTGTGGTATGAGAGGCCTTAGATATAGCAAAGCCCTACTCTCTGTTTATACAAGTTATACCAGTAGACTGCCTAACTGGTCACTTACAAAGTGGTTATGTCTCTGAATGACCTCCAGGAAAAGTGTTGGTCTGTCCTGCACAGGCTTGGTAAAGATTTGAAGGAGGTAGCCCTTGTCATCAAAATCCACTAAGATTTTTAATTCCTTAAAAAGAAAAACAAAAGATCTTTTAGATTTAAAGACACAAAGAAAAAAGCACAAAAAAAATCAACCATGCCAAAAGCAGTCCTCACCTGTAAACGGTCGAGGTCTTCGATCACTTTGATTTTGGCAGTTTTGAGTTTCTTCCTCAAGGTGTCGTAATATGTGTCAGGTACTGAGAGGAACTCCATCCCTCGGGCGCGCAGGTTCACTATCTATTTAGTGACAAGAACAGAGGGAGAAAAAAGACAAATCTAAAACAGGCCCTGCAAGCATGAAGCTTCAAAATAGCCTGGAGTTTTCCTGCTAATTACACAAACTCACAGATTCAATAATGTTCGATGTGTTGAGGGCGATGTGCTGAACACCTGGCCCCCCGTTGTAGTCGACGTATTCCTGTGAGGACACAACACAGGACATCACACACACACACATTTTTGTATCAGACCCCTCGGGCTGCTGGGATCCATGTCACAGAGCAAACCTCTGAAAGCCTCACCTGGATCTGCGACTTCTTTTTCCCTGTGGCAGGTTCGTTGATTGGCATCTTAATGGTCTCTTCGTAGTTTGTGACAACTATAGACCTCAGCGCGCTGTACTGTGTGTGGATCTGCTTGTCATCGATTGACCAGAACCGGTGAAACATCAGACATTTCTGGTACCTAGAAATTCAGGAATACGAGCTAAGCAATACTAATCATTGGAGCTAAAAAGGAACTACATTTCTTCTTGTTCCTTCTTTCTTGAAGCAATCTTTGAATTTTGTGGAGAAGTCATTTTGTATGAGGGCTTGCTGTTTTGAATAAATGCACCAACATTTTCCAGCAACAGCAGTGGAGCGACTGCTTGTGGTGTTTGTTTACTTTGTCCTTTTGCCCTGTGTGTCTGCTGCACCCGCAGCGAGTGTACGTGCACTGGAGACAGGTGACCTACCAGTCTGAAATTGGCACCATTTGGTCATCTGGCTGGTTTCCCACAATGTGATCGATGAAGTTCAGACCTGTTGGTGGACTTTGAAAGAAAAGATGAATAAGCAGTCAGGCTGCTTAATGATATACAGATGTGATCAAAATACACATAATCATGTTTTGTTGTGATTTTATGATAATCTTTTAGTCTATAATTCCACAGAAAAGGGAAAATATGTACTAAAATGTTATCAGGGACTGACAGTGGTGAAATCTAGATTCATCTTACTTCTTCCATGTGTATGCACAAAAAACACCAGAGGGAAAAAAAAAGGCACAGGTTGTAGCAGATGAGGTGGTGTTGTGGGAGAGACTCACAGATTAGCTAACAGGGGATCTCTAAACAGAGGCTCTTTGTAGCTCGGCAGGAAAAGGCCCTTGTAGGGACTTAGGTACTCGATGAGTGTGTGTGTGGTATCTCCATACTGAGGACAAAACATTTGCACAGCATTATTATTGGCTTTCAGTTTCTTCAATGTATTTACACAGGGCTTTCTAATGTGAGTCACCCTTTATGTACCGTCTGAATCACTGCAAACTTGACCCTCCCATGGCTGTCCTGCTCCACCCAGGGCTCCTTGACGACCACAGCTCCTCGCTCCTTGGCCGTCTGTCATTGGAGAGATGTCAGGATGGGTGTAAGATAACGGGAGTTTGAAACAACTGTGTGTCTGTGGCTCCTGGAAGCCCTCCAGTGGCCAAAGGGAAAATATCTTCCTAAGAAGCTACAAAATGGTGGTTCAGAGAGCAAAGGCTGTTGATCCCTGCAGTAAGTGCGCGTTGATTCTGTATCTTTGCAGCCACCTGATAGTCCACACGGCAGTTTATGTCTTGCCTGACCTTGTCTGAGGTAAAGAGAGTTCACACGAGCAGCTAAACCTCAAGGCTGCAGTAGGAGTTGTCACAACACTGCCTGTTTACCCCAATTTCAACACACTCCTCACCCCATGTCAGTATATATAGTATGAGGTAAGAAGATTAAATCTCAGTCACAGAAGTGAGCTAATGTGAGCACAGTGGAGCTCTAATTATTTACTATCTCCTAGTATTATTAATATGAACCTCAGACAAACAGTGGATCAGTGCAGCTACTCTATATTACCCAACTTTTGTCAGGAATTTCCCAACTTTTGGCACAAGCATGTAAGTTTTTATCTTATCTTAGTCTAGATAAGCGGAGACTGAAACTAACAGATAAAAAATGAAACAAATTCCCCATCACTGTCTCTTTATGGCTAATGTTGGTTTACCGTGTAGAATTATCCACAATCGCGCACCACAACCAGTTGCACAGTTCAAGGGACACAGAAAAACACGGAAATTTAGAGTGTTGTTTGTTTTTTTAAATTTTATTTTATTCTCACACTAGAAAGATTTAAAGTTTAACTGAAAACAATCTGTCATCTTACCTTGAATAAGAAGTCACAGTCCTCCACTTGGAAGGCAATGTCTTTAACTCCGTCTCCATGTTTAACTAAGTGCTCTCCCATCTCTGGGGGGGGGGAGCAGAATATAAATGATTTATAAAGCAGAATTTAAATCATATCGTCATGTCACCTTTTTTATAATCTTAAGTGATCTGATGAGAAAACCTGCCTTCATTTCCAGGATTCAGAGCAGATTCAAATGCAAATATAATCTGTGAGGAGAGCAGAGGAGTAGTTATGTTTTTGCACTGAGGGTGAGATCTTCTGCCAGGTTGAACACTCTGTGAACGTTACTGTTCGTACCTTATTCTGTCTGATGACATGTGACACCACCTCTCTGCTGCCAGTCTCCAAACCCTTGTAGGCCAGGGGCTCAAAGCCAAACTTATCACAGTAGAATGAGGCTGCCTGTGAAGTAACCACACTGTTACTCTGATGAAATCTAACAATGCGAGACGTACTGAAGCTAGGACATGCCACAGTGTAATGTGTAGTCTCACCTGTATGCTGAACAATAATCCACAATAAAACTGTTTTTACTGATTATTCTGTTTATTTATTTAATTAATTTGACATTTTATTTTTTTTGGTGCAACCAGCTCTCTGACCTGTATATGAGTCTGTACAGGCTCAAAGTCAGCTCACAGATGGATGATACGGTAAAGATTTGAATAACTAACAGTGAGCTTCTGGTCATGTATAGAGGGGTTTGGATACTGACCTGTTTGGCGTTGCCGACCCAGAAGGTGATATGATGGAACCTGACGAACCTTCCCCTTGCAGGCTAGCAAGTAAAAGCAGAACTCAAGATTGACATTGGAATGTGTGCAAATTCTTCAGGTGACAAGTAACACAGTAACCAGTTATAATGGGTAGTTGAAAAATAACTCTGGGATGGTTTATTTTTTCCTGCACCAATTAACCAGCTGTGAATATTACGCAAAAACACAGTAGCACACATAACAAAACATCAGACACCACAGAGAAAATATTAATCTCACCTTCTCTCCTTTGTCTGTGTAGCTTGTCTAAGAAGAAGGAAAAGAGGAAAATCATAATAGCTTCATTAACACGCGGTCAGCAAAAACCTGCAGTCAACTGATCTCGTATTTCTAATGTGACTTAATTGGTTCTTATCTGCTGAAGAGGCCATTATCTCCACAATTACTCAGTTGTGGGAAGGCCCAGAGTCCCACAACTGACAGCATCTGCTCATTATAATTGGCTTTGATTATAGTCGAGTCTCCTTACCATACTGCGATTTCAGATGGGGCTTTGCTCAAGAAGAGGAAGATTGGAAATCAGGGCCAAGCCAAAAATGAGCAGATAAGTACTGACCTGATCACCAGCTGTGATTGGTCCTTTGGGGTCTACACCCACCTGTCCACCTCCTCGCTTCCTGAAACTTCGGCAGCAGTGACCCAGGTTTTGGCGTCTGTCCTGTCATTTTTGTGTCTAATCAGTGTCCAGTCCTTAGTCATGCAGTCGTCATAGAAACATAGACATAATAAACAAAGCTAGGGAAAACATTACAGACACAGATCTTTTTCTTGAAACTAAACTTACCACTTACCACTGAAATAAACAGACAAACTTTTAAAAATGTATTATTTAACTGAGGCTGATGAAAAGCTAAAAAACAATCATAATGCATCCACAGTGTGCAGAACTGAACTGGGAGTTCTGCACTAAGCAAAGATGTGGTGTTGTTAAAGGTGAGGATAAAAATATTCCTGAATTTCTGAAAGCCCTCTGTGGTTTCTGACTTCCACCACCAGAGGGAGCAATATTGCCGGACAAAATAAGCACTTACTGTAAGATTAGTGTGTGCCAGCTTGGATGTGATGTGATTTGAATTACTGTCTCCATACATTGTGCTAAGAGTCATACATTTACATGTTATACATTTACTGAAAACAGATTTTCACTCAGTTTTTTTTTTTTGCATTAAAGTATGTGGCAAATAAACCATCCCTTTAAACAATCATATACTGTAGTGTTTATTTATCGATCTATTTATGTATTTATATATTTAGGGTGCTTGTAGTGTCTTGGGTGCTTCAGGATAACTGGGCAACTAACTAGTTGCATTGGTTGCATGATTAAAGGTTTTAAGTGTAAATTTAAAGGGTTGGTTGTTCACGCTACAAATTAATCAATACTTTCTAATTATTCTATTTATTGAATTAACCATATTTAATATCAGATATCAAATATATTCCAATATAACTCACATCTTACAGTTATTTATTAGATTTATAGTGTACATGCTTACACTATATGCAAGAGAGTAATGCATTGCACAATCTCAGTCTTACTGTTCACTCTAACGTAATTGCATTTTTATTCTGTTTTGTTTTGTTTTTTTAGTTATTCTCACCCTATTAGGCCTTGACTATGCGCCTGTGGCACGTATGTTTAACTATTTTGTTTATTTATTGTAGACTATACTGTTTTTATTCTTTATCCTGCTGCTGTAATACAACAAGTTCCCTCGTGTAATCAAAAGTTCCCTCGTGTAATCAATAAAGTATCAGTTTATTTATTTAAATAGCTATATTACAAATAAATTATTTCGTTTGATTTCTTGTTTTAAAGATAAATCATCGATAGTTCAGTTAAACAATCAGCTCAAGCGTACATCTCGCGTGTTCCGCTAATGTGAAAACCCTGCTATTTTCCAGGTGGTGTGTGTCTGTGTGCCGAGCTCACATACTGCACGTTGTTTGTGTGCCTCCAGTTGGTGCCGCGCTGTGATTTTCTATTGGTGCGCTTCAGGAGTGTAGTGGCACCTGATTGGCTCTGCTGTGGGCGTGTTTGACCCGCTGGCTTGTCTGCTCTCAATTCTCATTGGTTGGTGAGAATTCTGCAGCGTCGTTGGTCTCCTAGTGCTCGGTTACCTACTCGATTATTGGTTGCGGCTTTTGTCATCGGGCGAGAATGCGGAAGTCGTGCAGTCTACTGAGTCACCGTTGTGACAGCTGATTGTTTCTGAGTGAGTAACTCGATTTAATTTTTTAAAATGAAGTAACTTCTAAATGATATATTGCATGTGACATGTTCTCAGGCCGTCAGACTTGTCTCGAACTTGTGGACCTTGAGCGGTTTTGTCGTTTTTGTGGGCAAATGAGCGAATTTTAGTCACTAGCCTGTATCAGTGTTGCTATCCGGTAGCTAGCACAGTGCTAACATTTACGCGCACACACGCACACTTTCGGTTCACCAACTAATTGGCTCCTAGTATAGTGCCAGGCTGTGCTGGGGCTGTGGTCCACTTTCACTTTCACCATACGTTTTTTTTAAACTTCAGCCTCCTCGTCATCGGTTAACACCTGTTGTGTTGTCACCAGTCAAACCGGTCACCTGACATTTAAATGGAGCTCACAGTCAAGAAAGCTGGAAATTTCTAGACCGTTTATGATCAGAGGAAAAACACCCCGGAATCCCCCACTGTACTTGGAAATTATTTTTATACGGAAAGTAAAACCGGCTTCCCAAAACAAATGGCTCTTATTGTTGTCACTTCCTGATTTTTAAAAAAAATTCCCCTCAGTTTCCATCAGAGCACTTTTTTTTAATTATCAGCTTTACTACTCCTATGGAGAAGTGAAGAAACTAGTACCTAGCTTTTCTTCAAAATGTACTTCTGTAGCTCGCACTGCTGCATCACAGTGTTGCTTTTGTTTCGCTAGCAGTCCACAACCTAAAGGTATTCATTTTGCTGTCACACGAGTCAAAGACAAGATGCAAAAACAATGCTGTTTTTGGTTACTAGATGTTTGTCCTTTTTGCTTGATGTAAAGTGGACATACAAAAGCTCCATATTTTTATTCTTGGCCTGCAGTAGAGTAGCTTTACGGGATTCCATTTAAAATGATTCTTATTTATAATACTGGCCCTTGGGATAAACTGAGGGACTGCCCAGTCTTGAACAAGCTGCTTTAGCTCCCCTGCCTTTAAGCTAACTCTATTCTCATTGGTGGATCATGCAAACAAAGAGTTCAGTGTTTGAGTTAACTATATTATGGTTATCTCATTGCTATGACATAATACGGGGCCAAGAGCAAAAAAACCCCCCCTGAAACAGAGTGTTTAGAGGGAGAGTGTTAAACATGAGGTCCAGGGACCAGAATTGGCCAACAAAAACTCCAATCTGGCCTACTGGACAGCTTTGGGTAAAATGAAGGACGGCATAAACTTTGGCCTTTCAGCTGTAACTTGGACAGGTTTTCCTGTTGATAAATACCTCCCACATGGCCATTCATACTACACTAAAGTAATTAAGTAATAAGAAGTTAGTAGTATGTGAGTAAGGTTAACAGTGAAATAATCTACTGTTTCCGTTTTGTATTTTATTGTGTGTTTTAAAAAACAAACAAACAAAACAAAAAAATGGTTCCACAGTTAAAATAAATAAATAAATAAAATGGTGCATTCTCTGTGACGAGAAGCCTACTTAGGATTAAAGTGGACTGCGTTTGGCCCATCATGTGAAATGAGTTTGACCTTTCCGAATCAGAGGAATGTGAAGCCTAAGCTTCTGGCTCATAGGGATTATCTATGTAAAACTTTGCTCATGTTTAATCCACATCTTTAACGGTAAATATTTGACAGAAAATAAGGGAGAGCGTTACTTAAATTTGTTTTGTCAAAATTATTATCAGGTTGTCTCTTCTTGAGTAGCTTGCAGACATGTTTGTGATTCTTGCATGGAGCTTTTTTTGTTGTTTGGTCAGTTTAGTTTTGATTTGGTCTTTAGTTTGGAAATGGGTTTTGTCTTGATTTTGAATAATTCCAACTGTAATGATCAATTGTGAAATAGGGCTGCAAAACTGGACTATTTTCATCACTGGTTGAGCTGCAGATTAGTATAAATTTTGTTGCGCTGTGGAACATGGCAACATAAAAAGTTCATAATTTTGAAATTCCAATCCTTTAAATTATCTTGTTCATTTGACAAACAGTCAGTAATCCAGAAGATAATTTGTTTTCAACACCCAATAATCTTCTCAGTTTTGAGAAGAAAACAATTGTGTCAAAAGGACTGACTCGTTTTTGTTTGACCACCTTGTTGATTAATGAATGCATTTCTGCTTGGTTGCTGTCATTGCTCGTTCCAAATTTGAAGGACAAGAATTAATCAGACTTATGTGTTCAACAGTATACTGCAGTATACTTCAGTGCTTCCTTAAATGTGTCCATAGCGCAGAGGACTCAAAGTAACAAATGATGGCCTTGAATGATACTTACTTCTGTTTCCCCATTTCACGACACAGTTCCTGATTTCATCCTTTTTTTGAGATCTTGTTACATAATCTGTTTTTGTTAACCAGAAAAATTCAAATCATACCACCCCTTTAACTAATATCAACTACATACTATATAGTTCTTTGACTGTTTTTAACTGAGCAGTGTCTCAAAACGGCATTGGACATGCATAATCATGCACATTTCTGAGAATAGGTGTGGTTTGTACCTGGAATTAATTGTGACATCACCTCCTTATCTTTAATATCAAAATAAACACTGCCGTTTGTGGAATTTCAGTTTTGATTTCCAGATCAGTCATGTCAAACATAACTCACCATCAGCACGACATTACCTGAGCTCAGATGCTGCCTTCAGGGTAATATTTGTTGTCACAAGCATTTCCCGTACATTGGTGTCAGTGAGTGAGAAGGTATTTCAGCACAAATGTAGTCGGTGTTTAGATTTACAGCCTGCTTGCTTTCAGTTTCACAACCGGGATGGTACATGCTAACATTGCTGCACTCAGATTAACTGTAACTGACATTTATATTTAACCCTCAATCTGCTTTGAACTATTTCTGTCATATTGTGGCTCAAATATAAGTTTATTTAATATATAGCTTTAATTTTTTTTTTAATTAATAGCTTTATTTAATAGTTTTTCTTCTAAATGTGTTTGTTTTGTTTTTTGTTTGCTTGTTTTGTTTTGGGGTTTTTTGTTTCTTTTTTTTTAAAGCTTCAACCAATTCAAATCAGATTTCAGTTTTTGTTTAATTAAATTTCATGGGGCTATTTATGCTGAGTCAATAGATGACTCACATTACCTGAAGAGCAATATTGGACCCTTTTCCTCTCCTGAAAATGGTTGCCTGCATGTGATTTCTGTATTTATTACTGATTAGCAACAAAAGCAGTCCCTTCTGATCATGAGTCACGAGTTTGTTGTAGGTGGGTGAATTGTTAAGAGTGTTTGCCCTGTAGTATGGCTTCTTTCACTTTGAGCAGAGTGGGAGGGAGAAAGAGTAAGCAATAGAGACAGAGCGTGAGAGGGAGGGAGGGAGGCGTGCCATGCACTGGACTACAACCAGTTTGTATTTGGGAGACGGAGACTGCTGCTACTCTGCAAAACTCTTGAGCTTTAATCAACCCCAAAAGCTAGACAGAAGCTTAAAGCAAAAGTTTGATTCGATACTTTGAACAGGTAAGAGAAGTCTGCTTTGAGACAATTTTGAGAGTTGAGTAGTTTTTTGGTGTTTGGTTTTTGTTCTTTGAGCTTTGAGCTGTGTGCAAAAGGGGGTGTGTCGGGTTAAAAAAAAAAAGCAGTGTAGGGAAGTGAGATGAAGGCACTGCACAGTGAGAATCTAGTTCAAAGCTGGGTCCTTGCATGCAATCACTGTGTTGTTAAAGTCTGATTGTTTACCCAAGGAAGTGAAGGCTCTATGTTTTGTCTCACTGCCTGTGTGCCACTCTTTTCATAGTAATGGTAAATGGTAAATGGACTGGTTCTTATATAGCGCTTTTCTACTCTTTCTGAGCACTCAAAGCGCTGTACACAACTTGTACATTCACCCATTCACACCCATTCGCACAAGCACATTTTTCTAAGTGCTTTCTAAGGTAACATTCACACACACATTCATACTCCGATGGATGCATCGGAGAGCAATTTGGGGTTAGTATCTTGCCCAAGGATATTTGGCATGCAGACTGGGGAAGCCAGGGATCGAACCACCAACCTTCCGATCAGTAGATGACCTGCTCTACCACCTGAGCTACAGCCATCCCTAGTAAACTTCCACTGAACATAGTCGCTCCCTCCTGACTTGGCTCGTATATGCACAGGAAGTAAGAGTGCAATATCAGTGTCACTTTTCATGCAGTCATTAAGTGTTTGTTTTCAGGGCAGTGCTTTTTTTTTTAAAATTGTGTACAGCTGCTGGATCATTGCCTGTCGCTGTTCCAATATGGCACACTGTCCAATCCAGGAGCAGCAGATTCAGCCCGCTTATGTTTCTGCAGTGTTGAGATGTAAAGTTGTAGGTTGTTTTCTGTGACAAATGCACATCAATACACAGTCACTGTAGAAAATACAAACCTACAAAGTGCAGATTTGTGCTTATAGATGGTGTTTACAGTGTCCTGTCTGTGAGGTGGTTTAGAAGCTATTACAGGATACGGACATTCACCTCAGCACCTTTTTTTGTTTTTAATGATTTTGGTGGAAAGAAAAGTCGCAGAGTTTGTTCACATCTTCTGTCTAGCTCCCGTATTGTTATCTGTTCGGCTGCTGATAATCTGCAGAGGAATGTTGAGTTTGCATTTCCTGTAAATCAGAGCTTCTCCCCTCTGGCCACGTCAGATCTGCACCAAAGTCTCTTTCACGTTGTCAGACAGCACATATGTGCCTGCGTGCATGTGTGCCGTGTTGTTACACTGACTTGACCACAACTGGAGAGGGAACTTCTTGACCCAGGCAACCAGTTAAACTTGCATGCCTGACATTTTGTGAAGAACTCTTGGGCCACGAGGTTTTGTGTTTAGTCATTTCTGTAAAATAAAAGTATATCCATACTCAACTTCCTCAACAGGTTTATTATTTTAGTGCCAGCTCCTTATTCTGTACTGAAATCCAGCCGTTCACACCATGGCACACATTCCATAACCCATCAGGGCGACTGTGGCTGAGGGGGTTGGGAAGCGCATCTGTGACCGGAAGGTCGCCGGTTCGTTCCCCGGGCTCTCTGTCCTGGTCATTGTGTCCTTAGGCAAGACACCCTACCGCCCTACCTACTGGTGTTGGCCAGAGGGGCAGATGGCACAATATGGCAGCCTCGCCCCAGGGCAGCTGTGGCTACAACTGTAGCTTGCCTCCACCAGTGTGTGAATGTGAGAGTGAATAGTGGAATTGTAAAGCGCTTTGGGTGCCTTGAAAAGCGCTATATAAATGCAATCCATTATTATTATAACCACCCACACACAAGTCTGAAGGTTGTTGTTTTTTTTTTATGTTGGCAGGAGGCATCGCTGTCCCGACAGAGCCCAGTAGGCAAGAGGAGAGGGAGGGATCTGAAGAGGAACACCCAGACTCACTGTCTACAGCACTGGCTGACAGCATGGTGAGCCAATCACACTCCTGACTCCTCACTATTGTATATGTTTATATGTACTCTGCTGCAGATGCCTGACTGCTTTTAAAACAGGTGCCAAACTCCCTACATAATTTTCTTCATGGTAAACTGGCAAGCTGGGACTTTACACTCACACAGGAAATGGCAGAATGCGGTTGCAAGCCAAAACAAAGCACAGACTGTTGCAACACATATAACAATACACAACGCTAAAGCAGTTTTGTAAATGCCAGTTTCTTTAAAAAAAAAAAAGTTTGGACATTTCCTTTTATACTGTATCAGTTTGCATTTCTGACCATTTTCAATCAGAAATACAGAAATGTTAGGATTTACTTGCAAACTAAAATATAGCAATGAAGCAGTAAAACTGAAATGATTTTGCTGCAAACAACAGATTTCTAAGCTCAGCATGTTTTACGTGCAGGAAGCCAGTGCATTAGTGACTCCAGCTGGTTCTTAAAGGTGCCCGTGGAGAGATATGGTGTCAAATCCCTTCCCAGTCTTAAACAGGGACTTGTGGAACACTATTTAGAGTAGCTAGGTGAAAGTAGATCGTCCTCTTACAGAGTCTCCTCACCCAGACACTAGTTTTCTCAGCAGGGATCCAGCTTCATTGGCCTGTTGTTTAGGCCTTCATTGGCCTACGTGTTTCTGCTTTCATGAAAGTGCTATGTAGCACCTAACAGATGTTACAAGTCTTTGATGTAGCTTGTTGCCACGTGGCCCTCGTACAACTGTGTTTTGGAGTACACTAAAACCTGTTGGCGTCCTATTTACATGAAGGAGCTCAGCGCATTACATGTGGCATTTCAGAATATGAGAAGCACAAGTCCTGAACAAGGCAATGAGCATTTAGTTCTCTAAGAGCTGAATGCTCACTCTCAATGTAGATTAAAATGCTCTTAGTGTAGCCAAGTGGTGAAGGTGTCTACTTCAGTAAATGCTGATTATCTTCTGTTTGCCCTCTAGTGGATACTATTGGCTACTCATTTCTGTGGTTTAACTGAGACTAAATGGTTTCTTTGTGTTATGCAAGGTCACAACAGTAATTGGTATAAAAAAGATGGAGGTGGAATTGTGCTGCTTCAAGCTTCTACATGCATTTTTGTTTTGAATCTGTTTTTGCTGATTCTCACATTTTGCGGTTCTTTGTCTAATCGCACTGCAGATGTTGGCCTGAGGGTTTTAATTCTATTGGAGTACAGAAAATTTAACACAGATCTGAGACTATTTGTGGATAACAGTACTACATGTATTTGAAATGAGCCATGCAACTGTGTATTATAGTCCTAATTTAACCTGATTAGTGAGTACAGCATATTATTTTCAGATGTTAAGACATGCAGAGCTTCTCAATTTAAGGAGATCCATAACCTTTAGGAGTTTAAGTATCCAGTATACAAAATGCATTTGTAATTTTCTTTTTTTTCTTATTTTTAATTAATTGCTTCATCATCGAGTAATTTAGGACACCCTTAGTGACCTGATGGGCCGTCTGCTTGTGCCTTTTCAGGCAGTGAATGGGCTTCAGAGTAAATGGTGCTTTAAAAGAGCGGGAGCAGCAACTAAATGAGTGACAAATTCCTCTTGAAACTAATGGGAACCACTTTTATGGGACAGACATAGGAAGTGTAACAGGAGGATACATATCCCAAGGTTCTGGTCAAATGGGTCCATAGAATGTCACTGTGGCTGGATGCCCAACTCCCAGCCTTTTTATGGGAGCCCTGGGCTTAATTGATGGCATAGCTGATGAACAAACAATGTGCCCACAGGAGCATAAAATGAGGATGCAGAGCTTCGCTGTCTTGGGTTGAAGAATGTTTATGCATTTATAGGAAAGCTAACCTCTTCTTGGTTTGGGTGTGGTCAGAGGTATGCGCTGCATGAGTAATCAAAGGCTCAAACTGTTATCAGGTGGCATGATCACACCCTAGAATGTTTCAGATCAGCCTAAGCAGTATTTGAAGTACAACTGTGATTTACAAATGTGTACATGATGGTAGTGTTCGATCAAATATGAAATTGTAATCGTTACTGTACATGTTAAGAAACTACATTAATGGGACCTTTTTAAGTTGCCCAGTGGCCACAGTTAGGGAGGACAGATGGGAGTATCATTACCTTTTTGAGCTAAGGGTTATATTCTCAGGTGGGATTGTGAGACAGTTGTTCCTCAGGTAATATGATCGTTTTTAATCCTCTATGTGAAGCAGTGTTTAATTGCTTCCCAGCCTTGAGCTTGCTTTTTTCCGTCCACTGAAACAAAATGGGAAATATTGAGCTCATGTTGTTGTCCACTCATGCTATTGCATTGTTAGCAAGATAATGGGAGCACGGAAACAGGTACAGCAGGATTGTTTTTACTCTGCCTACACTGCGTGCATCGTAGTGCTACTATATAAGGGTTGTGCACAATTGGAAGGCAAAGTTAATGTGGCAGCACTATGGAAAGCCACATGATGCTCTCACTTAGGGTTGTAGTTAAAGCGAGGGCTGTTAATGATTTGAGTGCAGCCCTACTTGAAGGCACCTTTGCGTCAAACCTAATCTTGGTTAGGTTAAATCATTCTGGCTGGCTGTCTCCGGTTCCTCATTCCTACTTTTCATTCCATTCAGATAATTGTTAACTTTATTTTTTGTTCAAAGCTTTGCATGTGTGTGTGTCCGCAACACTTCCCGTCAGAGCCTGCTTAGCTCAATCTTATTTAAGATGTTGCCTGGCAGCCAGTCAGACGTTACTCTAGTGACAAATGTCAGTGAAATGTACGGCCTACATTTATATGCCTGATGAATTATTTTAATGTTTGTAATGGATCATATTGAGCTAAATACTTGTCCAGACTGAAGTCACACTTCCAAACACTAACTGTACACCAAACCCCCATACCTCCTTGTTACTGCTTCACTACTTAAAATTACTTGTTACTTAAGTTTCAAGTACTTTGGTTACGTCTATGAAAGGCATCCAAACACATACATGTATTTACAGAAATACTCAATTTCTGAAAATTTAGCTTCATTTGGCCCTCCTTCCCAATGCTTCGTGTCTTTTTCATATCCTGCTTCTATAGCTGTGTGTCAACATTGTAGGCTGACACCCTGCATTGGTTACTGGCTGACCTCCTTTCCTAAAATACAACCTGAAACAGAGGAGCCCAAATCTGGTGCTCACTTCTACGGCTGGTTCAGCCAGTACTGGACAAGCAGAGGGAGAGAATTTATAGCTCAGTATTTGGACTCTGGACCAGTTAATGATACATTAGTCAGTAGTGATCCTAAATACATTTATTTATTTATTTTAATGGCCATAAATGAACTAAAAAGAGCTTCACAACCTGCTCAGTGAACTAATGATTAAAAACTCTTGGTTGTATATACTTTTTTTTTTTTTTCTCATTTAGATATTGCCAGTCAAAAAATAACCAGGTTTTAAATAAATACATTTTCAAAGATGTACATGCTACAGTTCTAATATAAGATTTAATGATGAGTCAGAGCAGCTGGAGATCTTTAAAGTTCAGCTAAGCTCATAAAGGGAAAGCCCCCTACACTCACAGGGGTAATGAGGTATCAAACTTATTTGGGACTTGAGTAGGGATGGGTATCAAAACCCGGTTCTTGTTGAGAGGTTCCCACTGTTTCAATTCCTTGGAATTGTTTGCCATTTTTGCAAACGATTCCCCTATTGATTCCAGTTGCCCGAATGACGTCACCACGTTGCGGAGCGTCATTTACCTGGCAAGGAACATGGTACCTAAGCGACTCAAACGCTCAAAAGTTTGGTTATACTTTACGAGAACGGATGACAACAGGGCAACTTGCAATACTTGCAAAGTAGATATTTCATTTAAGGGAGGAAACACTACGAATATGCAAAAGCATTTGCTCACAAAACACGCAATAACCTTAAATGAATGTCGTGTTTTTAATTCTGCTCCGGACTCGTGAATCTCAGCAGCAGCAGCGGTAACGTTTGCACGTCCTCTCCCGTTAATGCGGCAGGTAAATAATCAACTAACAGTGCATACTATGTTAGCACAATCTGCCTTATTACAAAACCTGCCATTACTGTGCATTTAGGTGACCATGTTGAGAGAGACAGACAGTCTGGCTGGCTCAGATGCTGGCAGTTCTCGCTGCAGTATACCGTTAGCGTCTCCTTTCAGGCCAGGATAGACGAATGTGTTTGTGGTCAAAGGCTTGCACCCATTTGCCACAGCAGATGCCCCCGATTTTCGGTAAGTGAATGTGTTTAATTGTAGGCAGGGACATTACTGGATATTCTTGTGTAATTGCTACAGAATAATTTATGTTATACTTTGTTATTGCTACAGAAGAATATTTATTTTATTATTTTACATTTACAATTTTTTTTTCCTGGGGATCCTGTGACACCCCATTGAAGAGCCATAGGCTGTGGATCTCTTAAGATCTCACTGTTGGGTTTGTAAGGCCATGTTACTCCTAAATTTCTATCTTGTTCAAAGAGAAGATATAAAACAGAGTTCTAAGCTAATCGATCTTAGTGTTCTCCTTTTTAAAAAAAAAAGAATCGATAAGAGAATCGAACTGTTAAACAGAATCGAAAACGGAATCAGAATCGTGAAAATCTTATCAATACCCATCCCTAGACTTGAGAAGTCTTAATCATTGGGATTTTGCCAAAGGAAAGAAATCGCTTTAGACTGAGTTGCTAAGCAGACATCAGAAAACTTGGTGTAGCTCCTAGAGTGTACCACCTTCTTCTCCAAAGCTATGAATGTGTGATAAAGCTACAGTGAGAGGGGCACGTGTTTGGGCTTAGCTGTAATGTTGTATTTCACTTCTTCATTCCACTGGTGGAAAATAAATGTAATGGGCCACAGTTTCAAACCGTGACATGCAAATGTTTCTCGGTAAGGTTTTGTTTAATTTATGGAGGTGGATCTTATAGCAGCAGATGCATGCTCCCATTAACGTGATGAAATGGAAACCATTCTGCACACAAGTAGATTGCATTCCTTCTTCTCTGCTTCCTTTCCCATGGTCTCTACAGACTGTATACATTACATTAGATAAAGCTTATAGACCTATATAGAACAGAATGACCTAGAATAATCTACTGCATTGATCGATTTAATATGTAACCTTGGGCAGCTTGTCTATTGTTGCATAAACAGTGTCATGGACATTGAGATCTTCTTCCTATAAAAGACTTGCAGAAGAAGCCAAACTGTTTGATGTGCAGGGGAAATATGATCGAATTCCAAGTGGGAATGTCTTGTTTCTACATTGTCAAAGTCTGTGAAATCACCTTAGGCATTAATTCCAATATCATGTTGGACCTCTCCTCCTTGACTCTTGACAGAAGCGGTCGCACTTTCTCCTTCTCCCTTATATTTCCTGCTTGGCTTCTCATGTCTTTTGTATAGTCTCACTTATTCTCTAACCCTAAGAGAGTCTCCCAGACTTGTTCTCTAAAAACATAAAGAAGAATTATGGATTTGATCAACTGGTCCCTTAACGGAATTCACACCCTCCTGGGCTTGGGAGAGCCCGATTGTCCTACGGAGACGTTTGCTGCCAGATACTCAATGGTCGGTTGCGTCGTGTGTCTGGCAACACTCTCGATGGAGGACTTTGAATGACATCTACCAATTCTGAACTACGGTAACAGAGTTCTGGCTGATTGGAGCTGGCTCGAACCTGGCTTATTGAAGAATAAGAAGTGGCTACAGCTGTTCAAAATCCCACAAGGCTGGCCGACATGATAGATGATGGGCAGGGCTGTGAGTGCTCAGACTGTTTTTTTTTTGTTTTTTTTTTAACGCAATATGGATAGGATCTTGGAGAAGCTCATGGCTCTGCTATATGGATAACATCTTGAAGAAGAACAACGGGAATTGAGAGACCTGGTGGCCAGTGACGGACATTAGACCAAATTGGAAGCAGTTTGTTCGCACTGCAGTTTGTTCGCACTAACCAAAACAACTACCATCTTCATCTCATGTGGTCCCCCTGGATGCTCAAGGCAAAAGCTGACGGGAATAAAAATTCTCCCTAGATAATAAGACTGTTTGTTATGACTCTCTCCCTCCTCATTCAAAGTCACCCGCGTCGACCAAAGATTGTTGACTTTTGCTTAACCAGGTGAAGGGACACTTTGTCTCGGTTGAACACGGAACACGCACACACACGCACATATACGCATGTACACTGACACAGACCTACACTCACTCCCTGTTGGAACGCAGTCTGGGGGGAGTTCTTTTTTTCTCCTCGACTTTCCTCATGTTGTGCATTTTCCATTGTTGTTAGGTTCCGGGCCGCTGCTCGTGCAGCTGACAGGCCAGCTACCTAGCCTGACCTGTCTCCCCAATGTGATGTTTGTGTATTGTATGTACGATCGGGAAGGATTCCAAATGTTAACGCTTAGAACAATTCAAAACCTAGCAGGTGTCAGCATGGCAGTTGTAAGCCCTACTTCTGCCTCTGAGGTTCAAGTTCTGGCCACTAACCGTTGCAGACAGCATACTTTACTCTCTGCTTTCAAAAGCCTAGAACTATGTTGTTCTCTTGGTAGAGAGATAATCAAAATCTAACATTGCCAAAGTGGTGCTTAAGCACGAGAAATGTTGACCATGCAATGACCCAGAGCCAAGGACATTACCACCAATTACTGGGCTTCACATGTATTTGCTGCAGATGCATTTCAGGCTGCATTCTCTCACTGATATTAGGACACAATCCACTGTTATCAAAATTAGGTTCTCAAGGCAGAAAGTAAACAAATTTAAAGTACATATTCTATATATGTACACAAAGTGTATACAGGATTGCATCTATAGTTTTATGAAGTTGCCTGTGAAAATGGCCTTCTGTGTTTATAAATGTGTTAGAACTGCATGGGTGCAAATGTAACAATATTAGGGATACCTCCCTGTTAAAATACAGACTTCCTGATCATATTGTAGCTACTAGCACACTGCATTACAACCGGCTTCCTAGTTTCAGTTATATCCATCAAATATCCAGGCATATGTAAATGTGTGGACCTCATGATCCACGGTTTCAGCATTGATTTAACTTCCTTTGTAAAGCCAGTGAATAAGACTTATGTCTCTGCACCAGCTGTACACTGTCAGCTGAAGCAGTTCAACTAATACACTTGTGTTGATGGTTTCTTTACACAAATTGCACTTAAGGGCAATAAACATTTACCCCCATGTGGAAATTCATCCTGTTAAAATGAGGCAGCACCTTTTGCTGGTGAAATTAATCCTATTTAATAGTGCTGTGTTTAGCTTATGCTGCATGTACTGCGTTACGTAATGTGGGGTCATACAGCTGTAGGTGAGTGCCTGTCACGACTCAGGAAGGAGGTTGGGGTAAGAGGGAGGAAGAGCTACGTCTCGCCTAGAAGTGTATGTGCAATCAGTGTCCTTCCTTGATATGATACAGTGACGTGCAGGATTTATAGTATCTAAAATTGTTTCAGGATAATGTGACAATGACACTCGGAAGTGGGGAAGAATGTCTATAAAATGCTGTGTCACCAGCAATCTCTGCATCCACCGTCTCTTCTTGTTGCCCTCCCTCCCTCTGTTCTCTGCCACGTATTTGCCTTCTGCGCTACATCAGTAGCTGCTAGTGTGACCGTTTTGTGATGGGATACTGTCCCAACAGTGGGATGCGTTGTGTCTCTCTGTTGTTGGCTTCAGGTTGTGCATTCTTTCTTGGGGACATTTTTTGCGCATACAGCTATCAGTAAACTGTGTGTGTTTGAGCCACAGCATACTGCAGTCAGTGGCAATCGGAGCATCTTCTGGTGGTCAGCGATGCACTCGAGGCTTTACCACCTTGTTGCTGAGGGAGAAGCATATTTCTGAAGGGATGTCGGTGAAGGGTGAACAAGGAGGAGGTGGGGGGGAGGAGGAAGAGATGAGAAGGAGATGGGGAGAAATGCGAGCATGCGAATGTGAGAGAGGGAGGAAGGGAGGTAGATGCGCATGCAGAGGGTGGAGCTTAGCATCAGGCAGTTCCCTCCGTCTTCCTTTCTCTCCTGTTTTCTCTTCTCACAGTTTCCCCTGATCCACATCGCTGGGCACATCTGCAGTCATTTCAACTCTTCTGCTTTTGTCTTACTTGTAACTCAGCTGATCCACTGGACTGCTGCGCCTCTCTGTACTGTTTTTACAATTTTTTTTATGGACTATCATCCTTTTTGCCAGCAGTGCAACAGGGGCTGTCTTCAGACACCAGCGTGCACCCCTTTCTGGGAGTGGTGGGGGGGTGGGGTGGGGTGGGATCCTGACTTAGAGCCAGGGCTGCTGTGTTGTCCCACAGAACCTCTAGATAAGGGGCAAACCTGCAAAAGCTGCGGGGGGGTGGGAAGCGGGGTGGCAGGCAGAGGGGGTCGAAGCAAACGAAGGGTGGAGAGGCTCAGGAGAAGAATGGTTATGCCGGCTCCTCGTGCTCTGGTTGTGCTGCTCCTCCGTAGGCTGCGTGTCATTCAGGCACAGTCCTGCCTCTCCTCGACATGAGCCTCGCAGTAAGGGTGTCCTGCTCCATGCTCAACTGCTTTGTAAGTGTTTCATTTGTTTCTGATGGGTGTGTTTTAGGGCCCTCCTCTCTCTATCTCATCCGCCTGTTTGTTTCTGCCTCCCTTCCAGGTAGTGGAGGGTGGGGGTGCTGCTCGACACACGAGCGCTGCAGTTATTAAGTAACAGCAGCAACTTAATATAAATAATTGAATTATCTCAGAATGTTCTAGAGTACGAGGCGACGAAAAGGTGCTTCTATTGCTGTCATCATTCACCTCTGTCGGATGGACAGCTTTGAGCTGCTGGTATGTTGACTGACAGGGAGGAGAGGGGGGTGGGGAGCTGCTGGGACTAGGATGGGTAAGATGTTTTCATGCATTCTCTGTTGCAGTCCCGGAGCACCAAAGTGTTCACTGCAGTGAAGGTCCTGCTTTGAGTTAGGATGTACATGGGCTATGAGGAAGAGGCATGTAGAACAGGTGTTTGTTTTTGTTTATGCCTTGAGATGGTAAAGAAAAGGTTGACAACCAAGGATGTTGACCTCTGACCCCCTCAAGGTTAGCAGGTAATGAGCACAGGCAGTACAATGTGGCCATTAACTGCTAACCTTCAGGAGGTCAGCTTTTCAACTACGCATTAAATCAAATCACACTTTCCTGCCAAGAGTCCTATGTTAGTAGCCACCTAAAGTTCATTTTTTGAGGCTGATATAAACAATGTCTGGTAAGATACCCAGTAAATAAAAAATAAAAAACAAATTCTTCATACACATAAATGCCAGTAATTTGAGATATACATTGTTAAAAAATGACACTTACCTTTGAAGCAAGCAGACTTTCCATAGCCAGACTTTCTTTGTGTTAGCTATTTTGTCACTAGTATGAGGACAGTAGTTATCAACTTTCTTTGTTAACTCAGACTTTCTGTTTCATACTCACATAAAAGGGGGTGTTTGGATTTTACTTTCTTCCCAAACAAAATGGGCAGATCAAGAGCCAGCTGCTTTGGCCAGAGACATTATCAGAGGAACAGGTGATGAAACTTTTTAAAGGATATTTAAAAGAAAACAGCAAAGGAAATACAGGTGGTGAAAATAATCATTAATCTTGTGAATTCATAGGTGAACGTGTTTATTTTCACCACTTATTTTCACCACTCTGTGAAACTCACAAATTATAAAGCTAGCATTCTTTCAGCTATCACACTTTGAGTATGTGGTCGATAAAAGAATCAGTGAAATTTTAGCCCTTCCACGTTTTATACTATAATATAATATAAAAAATGTTACTTAGCACCAAGAAAGCAACAGTAGTTTTGCAGGTATATAACACATCTAGAGGGAAAGATGTATTTCAAAAACTTTCATGGAAATGATAAGTTGAACAAAATATTTTTCTTCAAAAACTACAAATGTGAACCTTTTGAAAGTTTTGGGAACTATAAAATATGAAAATGAGACTGATCTAGCCTCTGGGACACATGCAAGTCTGTACTAGTATTTCATAGTGATCCATAGTGTTTCAGATGGTTAAGCCACAGTAGAGGACTGGCATGCTGAGATCCTTTCAGGATTATCACATATATTTCACCTAGAGATTTATCGAGCTATTCCTCTGTTTCTTTAAACAATACAGATTCCGAAAAAGATTTTAATAATACTGGCGAAAATTATATTGTCACAATTTTTCTTAAAGAAAGCTTTGTTTGAAAAGCTGTCAGGTAGGAAGAGTACAGCTGCTCATTCTCCCTCTCCTTTCTCTGTGAACAGATGTAGCCAGGCGTTCCGCAATTTATGATCTCTCTCCAATATGTCTGTGACGCAGCTGAGTCGGCACTTCTCCTGCGTCAGTGTCTGTATAATTTAGTATCCCCATCCTTTGTTGCTTAAGTGGATCAGAGCGCTGTCAGTCTTCTCCTGTGGAAGGAGGCTCCATCATTTTCATCATGGCCACCATTGTTGTGATCCCACAGTTGCGGGGGCATCTTCAGTTACTATTCTAATGTGCAATGTTGTCTGCAGTAAATGGAACTATAAACATATAATTGAATTGGATAAGATTTTTCCATGACTCAGATTCTATTATTCCCACTAGTTAAATAAATCAGCAGTGTAAGTAAAGCCAAAAGCTTATTGGGGGATGTGCCTTTAGGCTGTATCAGGCTGTATGCTAACTCTCTGCCTAATGCCAAGGTGGAAATAAACGGTAAACAGACTTTGTGTTATGACCCCCGAGGAAGACAACACAACAGAGATGAGGGACTGGGGAAAAAAAGCAAAGTGCGTAGCAAGTTATTGAAAGGAAAGGTACTTAATTTGTATTTGTTGTCTCAGTATAGCCATACCAAACCAAAGTCTGTACTAACCTATGTGAACGTTTATGCAAACCTTTTTTGGGATAATGCCAGCCAGTTTATTATATTGCTTCGTGGTTCACCAATATAGACAACCACCTCTGTACCCTAAATAATGAGTTTTGACACTCCAGTATGTATGAATAAAGATGTGGTTTGATGATCATTAGAATATTTTCCAGGCTTTTCCTAGGGTAGCTTGCATAGGCAGAAAACAACTCATTTCTGATGCCAGAAATAAAACAGAATGACACCCAGTCATTCTGTTTTAAAGACAGGCCTGAAATATGGCAGAAACCACTCAGTTCAGAACAGACCTTCAAGGGTTACTCCTAGAAGACTTTCAAGGGGTAAAGCATTAAAGGGAAAACTAATACAAATGTGTCTCAGTAAGGGCTTTTGCCACCATAACCCTTTTCCTCATTTGGTGTTTTGAAAGTCAAACCATTCAGTGATGCCTCATGTCCTGTGGATATGGGCATTGTCTTCCTGGAAGAGGATAGAAATGTTTAAGGGGCGTCCATACAGATAGTGACAAGAGACTGTGGAATGCCGATCAACTGCACCATCTTCAAGAGGCAACAGGCAAAGTGACAGTTAAATGTGAAAGTTAAATTTTCAACTTGAAGGCAGTCAGTCGACTTGACTACTAGTTTGAGTGACATATACCACTGGTTGATAAGTAGGGCAAATACCACAAAGTAAAGTGCAACAAACAAATCACTTAATATGTTAATGGTCCACACAGGAGGACTTTTTATAGATTAGCAGTGACTTGTCTTGTAAGTGTGTCTAAACCAGAACACCAACATGTCCCTCGCAAGACATCAGAGCCATCAGACACCTAGACTGTCAGGGCCATCGGTTCATGCTTTTGCTTTAACTCGCTTGTTTGTGTGTTTACCTTGATCGATTTGTTCTTACCGTGCTACAAAGCGTTACTCCAACTTTGTGCATTTTGGATGAATTCTATTCACGTAAAGAAAACCCTGCCCAGTTTATTTTTTTCAGTACTTGGAGTACTGCCCAGTTATAACACAAAAATGGGATTGATTGTTTAGAACACAGTGATCGATTGAACATTAATGTAGGCGGTAACGGGACAAGGAGAAAGAAATGTATTTAGAGAGATTTGTCATAGTCTGCTATCTTTGATATTTTTTACTTAGAATCTGCTCCTTAGCTCTACTCAGAAAAATATCTTTGGCCTGGTTATTTTTAATGTTTATATAAAATGTTTTTCATTCTGCCCTGTCTCTGCACCTTCTGCCTGCAGTCATTTTCGTCCTTTTCCCCCTCGCTTTTTTATTTAGAATCATTGTTTAATATATTTATCATGTCCAACACGGCAAATGACCGAACAGTTAAAAGCAGAGATGTAAGTGTGTGTTGTCCACATATTCAGGAGGTCACCTCGGCATCCTGTAGTGCTTCTTTAATCCGAAAAACTCTGGGACAAAGCACCAGTCAGATTAAGTAAATAATCTGGTGAGTAAGGACAGAAAATTGTTAGAAAAAGCTTTTGGGTGAAAGGGCCTCTAAAAAGAGGCTGTCGTATCCATGGAAACCAGACATTTATTCATGAACACTGTGCCAATGTCTCTTTTACTTTGTCTACCTATTCTGTCCTGTTTCCATTTGCATACATGCAGGACCGTTTTCACACATGTTTTCCCCAGAGAAGTAAAACTTGGAAAAAGCGACTGTGCATTATTCCCTCCACATGCACGCTGCTAATCTGCCCTGCCACGGCTGTCTCATTGGCTGCTACAGTAGCTGATATCATAGCTGATACTGTTTTGGTTATTATTGTTATCTTGATGTTTCATGTGCTATCAACTCTGACATTTATATTTGGTAAATGCACGGAGGCGTATGCGCGCATGCCTGTCAGCTCCAGCTTTTTGAGCTGGTTGAACAAAGGTGGGGGAGGGTGCACAGGCTCGCAGCAGTGACGAAGCAAAAACGTGTCGGGCACAGGACAAGCTGTGCTCCATCTTTGGGAGCTGTTTAGAAGTGAGAGCATCCCTGTTTTCCTTTAATCTTCTGTAAGCTGATTGTCTGCTTGTGGAAACAAAAATCACAATATGGACAAAATAAACTCCCTCCAAAAAAGTCTCCAAATGTAATGACGGTTTTTAAAGCTAGGTCTTTAAGCATCATCTTTGTGCAAAGAATCTATGAATCTGAAATGTGCATATATTCATGTTTCATGTAGTTCAATGAGTCTGTTCCTGTGGTATTTAAATCTATTGCTGTTAATATAAGCTAATAGCAGTAGCTCATCAGGTAGTGTCTTGTGCTTCTAGGGCAACACATACGCAACTTTTAGTTAGCTCTTCTTGTCTTTAAAGTACATCGTGTACTTGTGGGAATCAGAGAAATGCTGTGTCATAGCTCTGCAAGAGAAAAGTATAAATGTGGCCAAGAGTCTACCAGGTAATGCTGTCTGGGGTATTTGGAAACCAAACCAGATTAGATGGATTGTTGATGGGAGATGAAAGTGTGTGGCTGTGGTCCAAGTGTGTTTGCTTTTTTTTGGGTTTTTTTGTAAGATATTATGATGTAAATTGACACATTTTTACAGGAAAAACTGATTTGGAGGTTGGTTTTGGTTAACTTTAGAGTAATTGATTGTAATTGAATTTCTCAGAGGGACTGAGTGGCTGAAGTAATTTGATGTGGTGGTCGATCAGCGTGTGATGACCTCATAGGACCCCTCTGACTGATGGCCACAGTCATAATACATACATCAATTCTCAGGTGAACATAAGTAATGTTGATGTTGCACAGCTGCCTCATCAGTGTGATGCCACCTGTTGGCTCAGGGTAAAAGGTCAACAGATTAGTGGGTTTGCATTTCAAAAGGATTTGGAGGAGGGGACAACCAGAATGTGTTTCTTCTTAGAGAGGCACCACAAGTTGGTGTTTTTAAACTGAGGATTT
The DNA here is from genome assembly GCF_056152115.1 of Neolamprologus brichardi. Lineage (NCBI taxonomy): Eukaryota > Metazoa > Chordata > Actinopteri > Cichliformes > Cichlidae > Neolamprologus > Neolamprologus brichardi. The sequence continues at coordinate 8,644,484 of NC_142113.1, forward strand.
TAACATTTGATTTGGTGGAAAACACCATTCGTGTGATACTATATACTCTTAATTACAAGCAGTCAACTGGAGTGAAAACATTCATGCTAACTCTCCAAAAAGTTGATTCTGTTCATCTGGACGTAGCATTTTGTGGGAGGAACGTTTCGTCACTCATCCAAGTGACTTCTTCAGTCTCAGCTGACTGCAGGTTTCCCCAATCTTATAAACAGTACATAATGACTGAAACCAGCCCACTGAAGGAACAATGGGCTGGGAGGTCAGTTCCTTAATCTGTACCTTAAACCTACACATACGGATCAGTATCTAAGGTTTGACTCTCATCATCCACTGGAGCACAAACTGGGTGTCATCAGGACGCTACAACACAGAGCGAACACCATCCCCACTGACACAGCGGCCAGGGAGGAGGAAGAACAGCACATCAAAAACGCCCTGAGTAAATGTGGTTATCCCAGCTGGACTTTTGTCAAAGCTGGAAAGACGCTTAAAGAAAGCTCCAGCCGATCCAAGAGAAGGACAACTGCTGCCCAAGCGAAAACCTGTAGTGATCCCAAATCTGTCAGGAGTATCTGAGCAGTTGAGACACATTTTTTTTTTAAACACCGGGTCTCTGTGGCTTTTAAACCCCAAAACACGCTGTGCCAAAAACTGGTCCACCCCAAGGATCGGGTCCCCCGACACAAACAGAGTAACATAGTGTACGCTGTTAAGTGCCAGGAGGATTGCCAGGATTTATACATCGGGGAAACCAAACAACCTCTGGCGAAGCGGATGGCACAACACAGAAGAGCTACCTCGTCAGGCCAGGACTCTGCAGTCTATTCACACCTACAGGCCAGTGGACACTCTTTCAAGGATGAGGATGTACACATCTTGGACAGGGAGGAACGCTGGTTTGAGCGTGGAGTCAAGGAGGCCATTTACGTGAAACGGGAAAGACTATCTCTGAATCGAGGAGGGGGCCTAAGGGTACATCTTTCACCATCTTATAATGCTGTGATTGCAGCCATTCCCCAACTCTCTGTGAATGGTACTCATGGTCATTGATCAGTGGTCTTTGATCAATGGGTTTTGGTCAGTGGTTGTTGATCAATGGTCATGAGAATTTGCATAATTAAGATTAAGAAACTGACCTCCCAGCCCACTGTTCCTTCAGTGGGCTGGTTTCAGTCATTATGTACTGTTTATAAGATTGGGGAAACTTGCAGTCAGCTGAGACTGAAGAAGTCACTTGGATGAGTGACGAAACGTTTCTCCCACAAAACGCTACGACCACATGAACAGAATCAACTTTTTGGAGATTTACTTTCCTGGATGATTGAGAAAGCATCAAGACATTCATGCTAACATCCAAGTTGTGATACCGATTCAGAGCTACTGAGAACAACAAATGAGTGTCATCATGGTGGCTTTGCTAGAATTTAAATGAAAACTAAAAGGAGTTTCAACCCATTTTCTATCAGATTTCTGTTTGTTACCAAACAACAACACTCATTAAAGCATATTTATCTGGTCTAAATATAGATGATAGTCACTGAACAGGAGTTTTTTCCTCTTCCTCACACACAGCACACTTTACTTGATCGTTGCATTACAAAACCACCACTCTCCCCTCATTTTGAGTGTGCATTTATATGAAGATGGAAACACAGCATTACCGTGAATGTGAAGGCAACATTTGGAGGAAATGGAGCCTGCAGTAATGCTAGATAGCACTTACCACTGGAGCAACTCATTAGGGGGTTTAAATGCCTCACATGGACACATTCACCATGACACCCACCTCTGTGGCAATCATCACCACCACTGTTTATTGCAACTTATACTATAATAAATTAACAGATGACTTTCAGTTGGGATTTATCACTTTTCTCTCCCATTGTCAGACTTCCACCCCCGTGCCTACCTCAAAAGGCCCTTTTTGAGAGAGGGAAAGCCCTGGTAGCTGGATATTCTCCCTTCCAAGGGTTGCCAAGAATTTGACACCTGTGCTGTTTTGTCCATGCAATACCTAAATCTAGAGCTGCATCCAGCCATCCTCTCCTGCACTGCTTAGCCACCTTGGGGTGCCAACTGTTTTCATCATCGGCCAAAAGTTTTCATCATCCATGACAGCACCTGTGCTATCACAGATGTATGTTTTTAGCTCACTGTAATTATTACCTACTGATGGAGCTATGTCACATAAGCTGAAAAATACTGCCTTGGCATTGTCATTATTACTTGTGATGTGATGCTTTTAGGAAAATGTTGGTGATTGGTGACTTGTAGGTGAGGGGTTGTCACTGTAGGGACACTATGTCCATCTGTTACCAGCCCAATGGGTGGTATGCTTATCGTGTGGTTTAATTACCAGTTTGAGCCTCCGGATTAAAGATGTAACCACTGTAAACACGGCAGGAGTTCTCTGTGGTCAGACATCAGTTGGTTTCTGATATAATTCCTGAAATTTCAGCTTGCATCTTGGGATGCAGTGTTAAAGGTTTTTCATTTTCAGGTTAATTTCACTTTGTTCTTATTGTCTTGTATTCGAATCCGTATTTTAAAATTAAACAACATTTTCAAACACAATACTGTAATTGATCTCGATGCCTCCTCGTGCCATTTTATTTTTTTGGGGGGTGTTGGTTTAATATGCATGGGATCTTTTTTCATTTTGCTTTTTAAAATTCAATAATTTCACCTAACTGATACTTTGCTGTTGTGTGGTTTATTTGTTTTTTTAAATATACTATAACTATCTTGGTGGGATGCTAGAAGATTCCGTGGATGTGATTCACAGAAATAAACCACCCAGTTAGGCCTCTATTTCTGATTTTATTATAAAACCAAAATAACACACGGTCGTACTCAAATGGAAAAGTAAAAATCCAGCAGAGCAGTAAAGTGGCAGAAATGACACAGCACCTGAACGAGAAGGATTGGAACTTATTCGTGTTATAGCACAAAGCTAGAAAATTGTTGGACATGTACCGCACTAATGTACCATACTATATACTAGGGCTGGGCTATATCATACCGTTCACGGTAATACCGGTGTAATTTTGGGCAACGATCGGAAAATGATGATGCGCAGTGCCTTTGTTTACATACGCACATGGCGGTGACGGAGAATGAGAAGAGCGAAAGTGGATCGTTAAATGAAACGGAGGAACCAGAATTGGTTTGTAAAAATGCTGCAACTTCAGTGGTGTGAAACTGGTTTAGCTTTCGCCCGTCAGATACACAACAAAGCACTATTTTTGGTAGCGCATGCTAGCGGGCCATCGGTATTACCGTGTTGTTTGGAAAATAGGGCACACTTAAAATCAATCCTTTGATTTTTCTGAAAATTGACAGTGCCCCTTATAATCCCGTGTGCCTTATGTATGAATTCTGGTTGTGTTTACTGACCTCGAAACGATTTTATGTCGTACACGGCGCTCGAAAATCTGTCAAATGTTTTAGTACGACTTTGCTAAGCTACGAAGCCACACCGCTTGATGGATTGTCGGAGCATTACGGCTATCGTAGACAGGAGCCTGGCGGAGTGATACGTACTGTGCTTCAACATAATATTACCGTATTGTGTGTGTGTATAACCTCTTTTTAAGTTTTGTGGATATTAAACATGGTTATGCTGAGGATATGTCGGCCACCAGAAATGCCTTTTGGTTAAACTGTCAGCAAGGAATTTGCACTGTTACATTTTTATATAACTTTAATGCACATAAAAAACAGCTGCTTGTTTAAGTGAAAATACATTGATGTTTGGTTTTTTTTGCACTAATAAAGTTGTGGAGTTGTAAAGTATTTTGTCTAGTGTCAATTATATCGTCAGTTATATCGTTATCGCAATTTTTCAAATGTATATCGTGATAAATATTTTTGGTCATATCGCCCTGCTCTACTATATACACTATAGAGTATAGAATGGTATATTGGGGAAGATGTTAATTTGCTTAATGTGCTTACTTTTGAATTATGTAGTTTTAAAAAAAAGATTATAAAAAATTATTTGCAAAATATTGGTGTTTTTAGAATAGGGATTAAAGAGAATAAAAGCCAAGGGCATGTCCTTCAGTTTCATCATGTGATTGCTTTTCACCCCTTTAAGTCCAGTAATTGAAGTATGACCTGATGAACATATTTGCTCAGCCCGAGTTGGACACAGGCCCCTAAGCTTCAAGGACAGACTCGACTGCCCTCTTTGTTCCTCTCGTTCTCATCTCCGCCACTCCTTAAAGTGTTGCAGTCTAATTTTAGCCGACCATCTATTAGAAGAGAAGTGAACTTGAAAAGACTGCAGCTGTTTTTTTTGTTTTTTGTTTGTTTGTAATTTCTAATAAACTGCAGAAATATTTGCAAATCATATTTGCAATCAAAATAGTTACATTTATTATCTGTATGTATTTTTTTTTTATGCCCCAAGGAACTTTTTAAACTATAGTGAAGCATGACTCATAAAAAACCTTTTTTTTTTAAAGGTAAAATCCTCAAGTTAATCACAGTATCTTTGTTTGCACTACACCCAGTGACCTTTTACACTTGCAGTAACCACCTGTACTGCAGTGCCAAAGCAAACACACTGCAAACATCAAAAGTTGCATTTCTTTTTCAGCATTAGTATTCATCAGGCAGGAAAACTGTCAGTCATAAGCAAGTAATAAACATTTTAAATGGTTTGGCACATTGACCTAACACAAGGTTGTGTACTACTTTTTTTTTCTTTTTCTTCTTCAAATGTACAATTTTAGGGCCCTCGTAGTAAATTTTTAATCTCCTACGTGATGTCTGAGCTGGCTGCAGGAGATTGCAAAACTCTACCTGGCACGTATGAACCAATGAACTACCAAAGCCTAATGACCTGGATAAAAGCAGTGAGAATATTAACTCTGGGTTTGGTTGTATTGATTGTTTCATGTCTCTTCACTTGCTTCAGTATTGCTATCAACAAACTATATGGACTTTGTGTGTTGCTTCAGTTTCTCATATGTAGTCTCACATTGATATGTTGACATGAATCACGACGGAAGTATTTATCTTTCTATCGCTGGATTGTGTTTGTGTCTGACAGGGTGAAGAGGGGCCTCCCAGTCTGGAGTACATCAAGGCCAAGGATTTGTTCCCCCAGAAGGAGCTGGTGAAGGAGGATGAAAGCCTTCAGGTGAGGTGACAACCACTTCTACAGCACGGTCCCATCTGCTCTCACGCCCAGCAAACATGACTTAATATTAGAAAACCAGGAACAAGTGTGGCACTTCTAGGTTGTGACGTTATGTTAAATCTTGGTGGCTAATAAAATCAATGTTCCTCTGAAACACCCTCACCTTGACGCCTGGTCATCTCATGATTTCCGAGATATTACTGCACAAGTCTCAACCCGACAGGCTTGAGGTCAGACATGGAAGAAGTGATGGTGATGGGGACCCAGAGGAATGCTTTTGTTTTTTTCACTGTCATGTAGCTCAACTTTTTCCTGTGCTAAACACTGACAAAATTAATTAACGATTAGAATTAGGGCTGGGCGATATGACCCAAAATTCATATCTCAATATATTTTACCTTTACGGCGATATAAGATATATATCTCGATTTTTTTTTTTTTAAGCCATAAAGTAAGAACAAAAAGAGAGTTCTTAGTCAAAGCTGTGTCCCAGATGTCACACAGGCACTTTTATTAACATAGAGCATAGATGTACATAAAATTTACTCAAAAATAAATTATGAGCATTTATTAAATAATAATGCTCCATAAATAAAAGAAAACAATGAGGCTCCTCGGTAGCCGTAACGCTCTGACAATCCATCAACCGGTGCAGCACAGTGTTGCCAACTTAGCGACTTTGTCGCTATATTTAGCGAGTTTTCAGACCCCCTAGCGACTTTTTTTCTACAAAAAGTCGCTAAAAAAAAAAAGACGTGAAAGCGCATATCGCTTTTACTCTCAACAAGCAGCGGTGCTGTAACGCAGTCAGTTCTTCTTTTACTCTTTTACTCTTATGCTGTTTTGTGGATCACAAGGTTTAAAACTACTTATAAACACACACACCCAAAGTAACTCCACCAGAGTGCCTATTTCGGGTCACTTTTGCCGGTCTAAGCCCGGGTAAAGAAGCAGGGTTGGAATTGTGACATTAAAAAAACAATAATTGCTAAAATAAATTTAATTTGTAGTTCTAAATAAATTCTAAATGCATTTAGGACGTTTTTTACTCACTTTGTCTCTTCCACGATGTTATTTCTCTCTCCAACAACATAGATTACAATTATATTAGCGTGACCAATTATGCAAATTAGGTGATGACGTCATTTAGCGACTTCTAGCGACTTTTAGGACAACCAATAGCGATTTTCCTTACTGAGGAGTTGGCAACACTGGTGCAGCACCGTAGCTTACCAAAGTCGTACTAAAACATTTTTTGACAGATTGCTGAGCGCTGTGTACCACATAAAATCGCTTCGCGGCCATCAAGCACAAACAAAATTCATACATAAGGCGCGCTGTCAACTTTTGAGAAAATGAAAGGATTTTAGGCTGTGCAGCGCCTCTGGGCTGCATGGCGTTAGCGTGGTTAGCTCGTTAGCGTGGTTAGCTAGCTAACACGTTGACGGCGTCCAGCCCCACGCACGGGCGATGCGCAGTAACTCGTTAACGGAGATTTGCCGTGTCCATCTTGTCGCTTCCTGCAGGTGAAGCGATGGGGGAGGAGGGGGAGTTGTGTTCAGTGAAGGAGGGGCGAGGCCGAGTAACGTTGCGTAAAGACAAAAGTGGACGAAAGAGAGGCAAACTTGCGGCTCCACAAGTATACTTATAACGTAACATAGACTATATCGATATAAAGGATATTGTCACATCTTATATCTCGTATAAAAATATATCGATATTTTTTAAAAACTCGATATATCGCCCAGCTCTAATTAGAATAACAAGTATTTCCATTTGAATGCAGCAATTGCCCACACTCTCTACAGATAAAGTATCATAGAGTTCTAATAAGAAAACAAATTCTCTTCAGTAAACTTTTTTTTAAAAACTGGCTCTGAATTAAGCCAGCATGTAAAGATAAGGGATATTTTTATGCAAAGCTTTAATAAGGAGAGCAGGAAGTTGTTTTGCATGTACATATGAAAGGACTGAATTGTGGCTCAGGCCTTTCTTTAAGTGCATTGGTTGTAAAGGAGCACTTGTGCTTGACCTACTTTAAAGCATTTATTTTATGAATATAAATGTAAATGTTCATATTATTAACATAAAAAGGCTAAATACATATATGTAGTTGGCCTGTTGAAGATCAACTTCTAAATACAGTAGAAACTTTACTTGAGAGGTTTGTATATGTGAGCCATACTGCAGAATAAACTACCCCAAGCTGTTCCAAAAATGTTTTACATAAATAAATTAGAAGCCGCTGCAAAGGATAAAAAGGTTCAGAAACATTTAGGTCAGTTAACTGAGAAGGATTTCAAAGTCTGTTCCATGTGAGGATACAAGTTGCAGAACTGTGATGGCTAACTTGCGCTTGACCCTCTGGTGTTAAGCTGGCGCTCTGTGGCTGTCTGCTGGTTAATGGAGCTTAGCATCATGTGTCTGGAGCACTGGACAAAGGAAAAATGGAGGGAGGAGGGGCCTGGGGTCACTATCTGTTGTTTCTTTTTTGTGGCTTTCAATTGAAGCCACTTGGTTTCTAGTGAACTGCAGGGAGTATCAACCTGTTCAAATGTTTTATTATTAAAGTGCTATGCTTTAAAGGGCTCTGTGTGTCAAAGGTCTTTTGTATATTTTTTCCAGCTGAGCAGTGTGCAAAGGAAGCATGGCTGTATCATATTCTGCTAGCAAAGACTAGAGTGTCTTTTAATCTGCTGAATTCTTACGGCAGAATCTTTCTGTTTCTGCACTCTTACGCTTGCTTCCCTTCCCCTTGCATTCACACATGGAGTCACACATTGTCTCTGTGCTTTTGTGTGACTTTTTGTGCATGTGTAGGCTCTCCCATGATGGTTTCACTGACAGCTGATGTCTGTTACTGCGGACAAATTGCAGGCATTTCCCCACCCCACTGTATTTATTACCCTACTGCCTTCCCTCCTGCGTGCGTGCAAGTCATGGAGCATGCTTTCAGTTGCGCGTACATTTGCTCACGTGCATGTCCTAACAGGCAGGCTGCTTAAACCGGAAGTCACGACTCACAAGTCAGTGTTTTCTTTTTTTTCCTCTTTAAATGGGGCTTTCTACCCTCCCTCCCTCCCCCCCCCCCCCCCCCCCCCCCCCTCTCTCTCTCTCTCATCATTTTTCTGCTGCTGAAGGCTTCATAGAGGAAACGTGACACAGTATCTTCTGCTGCACTTGCTGGCTGCCAGTGACTCATGCACCTACTTTTGGAGCACAGCTTGTTTAATGCAGCTTGCAGTCTGTACAGCATGTTAACTATGGCACTCCTAGCAACACACTTCAAGTCTTTTCCACAGCAGAGAAATGTGTACACTCTCTACCTGAATTTGTTTATTTCTACTGCCACTGAGCCAGTATTTAATGAAATCGTATACCTTTCCTTTGCTTTTGTGGCGTTTTCCTTTTATATATTGTAAAACGGTATCGTCAGTCCTTTTCCTCAGTCAGTAGCTACATGGTTTTTAAGCTTAACCTAGGTGTCATCGCCGTTTGTCCTCCTGTCACTTCCAATTTGCTTGAGCTGCAGTTGAAAAACTGGAATATTTTAATCCCAAAAATATTTCAAAGTCCCGCTCTATTGTGCCGAGAAGGAGGGGGCTGCTGCTGCCTATATTTGGCTCTGCTGATGTCTGAGCGCAGAGTACTATGTGCTCCATTTACCAGTTTAAGCTACACTTTTTTTTTTTCCCCTCGTCATGCTTCCTGTCTCGATTCATGTGGAAGTTTTCAGTTATTGATGAGCAGCAGGTGCAGTGATAAATATCAGGGCTTTTAAAAAAAAAAACATTTTTATGGATCAGCCATCATCAACATCTTTTGACCTCTTACCACTCAATGGGATTTCTACATAATAGTCCTGCTTTATTTTAGAGTTTCATCCAATTTGGCATGAGAGTAAATAGTCTGTTGGACTAGATGGAGTGATGGGAATATCGGTCACATTTAGCTTTTTGTGCTGTGGAGCTCTTCTTTCAGCAGTGTTAGCTGTTTCAAGTGGGCCTGCTATAGCCTTGCAGTTGCTCTGCTGCATGTTGTCTTTTTTTTAACATGCACTAGTGGGTCCTCTTCAGTGTGACTCAGCAGTGCATGCTAATACAGAATGAGGTAATGTTGTATCTAAGCAACACTTTCCTCACTACTTAGCAACTCAACAACAAGACCGTTGTCGCACTTTTCATTAGTTTGAAGCAGCCATAGCGATAACTGTGCTCGTGCCAATCGCATCCAAGTGACAACTAAGGAAAAAAAGTGTGTTATAGTCAAGACGGAATGGACCTAACACAGTTCATCACCAAGCCGAGAGTGTTTCACAAAGTTATTTTATAATCGAACACTTGTGCTCCTGGTCAACACCATTTATTCAAGATCTTTTGTTTCAGTGCATCTTTTTTTAATTATATTGAAAAAGCAGTAAAGTAAGTAAACAGAATAACAACAAGAGCAGCTGGTCTGAAACTGATTAAAAGCTTCCGGTTTTAGATAAATGAAAAGATGTTTTAGGAGTTTGCACGTGCAACCATGTGTCTCTTCCACTCTGTCGACTTTTAAGATAATACCCTGCCTCAGAATGAAATGAAAAATGTTCTGTTAACCTCTGTTGGGAAGCAATTACCTTAATGTAGGGGTCTCGTTGCGGCTGAAGCCAGGGCTTGGCTGCGACTAATCAAATGGCCATGGAATGTTAATGGACAGTTTGGGATCCCTCTCCCTCTACACCGGAGCAGACAGTCTCCCTCCCACCAACCAGCCCCTCTGTGCTAACAAAGGCTCTTCTGTAAAACTCATATGCCCTAATTGGACAGCTACACATGCATGCTTTTTCTCATGTCCCTCTTTTTCTTTTATCTTCAATATTACTCTGACAGGATGATCACAAGCTGTCTGTTATGCGGGGTATTGCTTATAAAAATGAAATGCCGTGCTAATATGATATTTGAGTTTAAGTACCTCTAAAAGTATGACAAAGAGCTTAACAGATCATGTCACATATCTTGCTGTTTTGCTCTGAGATTACTTTTTTTTCTTTTTTTGACCATCTAAAAAAATCCACAGTAGTACAGACATTAATGGTCTGGCTTTTCAGTCAAAGTTAAATTTAATTTGTCATTGTCCAAAAATGACATTCCCACAATCAATATTTAGAACGAGTTGCACCAAAACTGAGGACGCGGCATTAACATAATATGTTCTGTCAGGATTAGACTTCCAGTAGATTGAATAAAGCTGTTAAATGCGTGCTGGTGTAATGTTTCATGCACATGAGACTTAAACAGTTCCATTGTTTTTGGGTCTTTGCAGGTGCCGTTCCCAGTTCTTCAGGGGGAAGGTGTGGAATATCTTGGCCGTGCTGATGAAGCCATCATTGCCATTTCTAACTACAGACTTCACATCAAGTTCAAGGACTCAGTGATCAATGTGAGTGCATGTCTCCGACAACAAACCTAACAAAGAATCACAGAACTGTCACTTCTGCCAGAGCCCTATGCCACCAGCAGAGGAGAGGGAAGGATGTTTAGTTTGGATGCAATTAGACTTTTTCCCTTCCCCCATATAAGTTTTTATTAAGAAATAACTGTGGCAACAAGGCAAATAAACTTTCAATGGGGTACCCGTAGAGCACTTTTAGCTTACTTGGCATGTAGTTGTTTGTACCAAGGTGAAATCACAGGAGCACTAGACCCTCTAATCCTGAAACCACAAAGGTTTAATGTGACATCCAGGCTGGCAGTGCTCTCCACCAGCTCGCTCCTGCTGACGTCAGGCCTTGCTCAAATACAAACAGGCTGGTTGTTTGCATTCACTGGCAATGAAAATCCTTCTTCCCCGATCCATGTCATCTTTTCCAGAAGGATTCAGCTTCTGGAAAAGATGACAGTTTTAAAAACGAAGGAGGTGGCGAGGGCCAATCACCGAGGCACGTCCTCACCTTAACTTTAAGCAGAGGAGAGTGAGATTACCACACAAAGTTCAAATGTCACAGACTAACAGTCCTTATCAAACTGATTTCCTACTTAGACAGACTCCTGCCTTGACCCCAGAAGCACACATGAACTGCATGAATGCCAGCAAACAACCTTTCACCCACACCTCCCCTTCACAACTCTTTACAGCCTCTTACTTTTAAGCTGTTTTCTTGCCCTTTGCTCCCGCCTGTGTTTGTCTTTCTCTTTATGATTTCCATTTGACTTGGCCATGTGCTACAAATAGTGCACAGCGTGATCCGCTCGGTTGTCTTTTCATCTCGCTGCCTCTTTGGTGTTTACTTTCCTTTTAACTCTTCATTTCCCAATGCCTCCTTTTTGGGTTTAATAGTTTGTTGTTTTGTTTTTTTTCCATTTCCTCCTGTCTTATTTCTTCCCTCCCTCCTTCTCTCCTTGTCTGTGCTCCATGGTGTCACTGTGTTTTAGACCTACCCAGGTGTGGACATTGACATATCTGTGAGTACCATATGATAAAACATCACCCTCTGCCATAGTCTAGACAGCTGTCATTAAGCTCCTCTTCACTTTACATGATTGGGATGCACTGAGGCCAAACTGTAATTTACATTCAGCAGAGTGGTAGATGGATTAATCATTTTGTGAAATGACTGTGTCGCCAGCACTCTCTCTCATGAATTAAACTGGCCATTATTTGTAAAAAGTGCACATACATAGTCCTTATGCTCAAAGGTTTGTCCATAAGGGATTTTTTAAACCTCGTCGGGGGTTCATTAACATCTTACTCTAAAGTACCACTTACCTGCTTGAAAAGCATAAGAGATGGCAGGTTTGTAGCTGTCACTTGGTATCATAACAGTTTTAGAGGCAAAGTTGGAACACCAGTGAGGCCTTTTGTTCCTCTGCAGTCAGGTTAAAGATTTACTTAGTGTGTCTAACCTGGATACAGTCTGTACTAGACCAGAGGGTGGTAATTTCTCTGCCAGTGTGCTGTCTGCTCACACAGTGGGCCATCAGGCTAAATGCACATGCTCTCTGTCTCCCTCTGCAGGTGCCTCTCAGGCTGATAGAAAGTGTAGAGAGCAGAGATATGTTCCAGTTGCACATCATTTGCAAAGACTCTAAAGTTGTCAGGTAAGGAGAGTCCCTCACTCTTACACTCTCTTACAGCACAGTACTCTGATACACATTTGAATTAGTAATATTATGGGTTCATTTAGGAAACTGTTCATATTACACATTACCAATTGTAAATTGTACACATTACAACAGACTGACCGAATTTGGAGTTCAGTTTGACTTGAGATCAAATTAAGCAATAATGTAAAGGACTTGACATGGAGAAAAAAAGCAACAACACAGAAATTATGTGTTTTTGCAGAACTGAACTGTACTTGTAGTCATTGATGATTTCAGTCACAACTTGTGACGCACTGTCATTCGCCCACCTTAGATAGGAAATGTAAAATAATATGTAGGTAATACTTCTTTGAAACTAAGGTTTCAAAGGTAATAAAGGGTGTTGGTAAATTCTCATCTTTATGTGTTCATGAACATCTGTAAAGTTTAAAACCAGTGGAACCGTTGCATACTCGGTAGCAGATGTGCCCAGCAGCATTTTGGTTCCTCATTATTAAGCAACCACGTTACTACTCTGGTTTAAAGGCTGGAAAATCACAGAACAGCTGATTTATTGTTTTGTTTTTTTTCTCCTAGTCCCCAGTGCATGAAGGGTTTGTTGGATCTCACTAATCTTTCTAATCTCCACAGATGCCACTTTGCAACGTTCAAGCAGTGCCAGGAGTGGGTCAAACGTCTGAACCGTTCCATAGCACACCCATCACGGCTGGAGGACCTGTTCGCCCTGGCCTATCACGCGTGGTGTCTAGGAGGCAGCGCTGACGATGAAGATCAGCACCTTCATCTTTGTCGCCCAGGTTCACACACATTCATTCACAGTTTTAGAACAAGTAAATGTTTGAGAGGGCATTTTTCATTTATACCCTCGGTCCATGTTCTATGTGTGTTTGTAGGTGATCATGTACGTCAGAGAATGGAAATGGAGGTCAAGAGGATGGGCTTCGATACTCAAAACATCTGGAGAGTGTCTGATATCAACTGCAACTACAAGTATGTCACTGATGCTTAACCATGAAAAGCACAGCAGGTATATCCCGATGACTGCATCTAGTTTTAGTAGTATAGAATGGTGTCATGATAAAGAGTAATGATTGGATAGTTGACGGTGAATGGCAGTGTTTCTGTGAGATTTCTGAGAGCTCTGCCAGAGTGGGAACTCTGGTTGGTAATATAAGTGTCTGAATTTTAGAGTTAGTTACTTTTTGATGAGATCCAAGGTTTTTCAGAAGGAGAGTGTCACCAGGGATGGGAGGGAAGAAAAGGGTACTCAAAGTGAAAGGCAACACCTAGAAGCAAATTCCACATCTTTTAGATATGTGACTTTGATGTTTTCATCATCATCCACTGTGACTAGAAGTCTTAATTGATTAATGGATGTCCAATAGGTACACTTTAAATAAGTCAAGCTAATGGCTAATCTAGGATGTCTTTAAAGCTGCAATTTTCCCTGCCATTGAAACAAACAGCTTTAGCGTGTGTGTATGTGTGCGTGTGTGTGTGTGTGTGTGTGTGCGCGCGCGCTGAGGCTACCAGGTTGGGTAGTTCAGCCTAAGATAAACTGTATTAAGGCAGTCACCTAAGTAGAAACAATAGACTGAATGGGTGTATGAGTGTGTGCACCTGTACATCGGGGTCTCCTTTGCAGTCTGGGTAAATAAATGCTACAAAAAAAAGGTCAGTCTGTTTGGAGGGCCCAGGAGAACACACCCCACTGAGACAGACACACACATAGAACAACTGGCTAATTAAACAAGTCACAGCCTGCTGAGGCCCATGACTCAGCACTGTATTTTACACACACACACAGTCTCTCTCCCTCCTGCTGTTAGACTCTGAGCAAGTGAATAGAATTTGAAGAAAGTATCCTGGGAGAGAAAGAGGAGAAAGCAGAGACAGATGGAGGTTTCTGATTTGTTCTCTGGACTAGCTGAGATATTGATGCTGCAGTGACCCTGAAAACCAGAACATTTTAGGGAATGTCCTTTTGCAGCCAGTTTCATCTTGGTTTTCCTCATCAAAAGATAATGCAGCATTATAAATGGTTTTAAAACTTCCTTTAGAACCTCTAACCTCCTGTTCATCCTGTAGGTTGTGCTCCAGCTACCCACAGAAGCTTCTGATTCCAATCTGGATCACTGACAAGGAGCTGGAGAGTGTGGCTTCTTTTAGATCCTGGAAGAGGATCCCAGTGGTGGTCTACAGGTAACTTTGTGTGCATGTTTTCTTCAGCTTATATGGGTGCAAGCTGAAGAAAATCCATAATTTTAGGTTAATTAACTCTGTAACCTTCGTTTCCAGGCACCAGAAGAACGGGGCAGTGATCGCCCGCTGTAGCCAGCCTGAGATTAGCTGGTGGGGCTGGAGGAACACAGATGATGAGTATCTAGTTACGTCCATTGCTAAGGCCTGTCAGATGGACAGCGGAACCAAGGGTGCACAAACAAATCGACAACGTGGGGAAGCTACTGACTCTTCCGATGGTGATTTTGGTAATCTTGCTGTTTGATTTTCTTTGCACGTCCATACTTGCACTCCTCATCTATTTGCACATCTCTGCATTACACGATGACCCTGTTTGTCAAATTAAACCAGTGGTTCCCAAACCTTTTTTGCTGGGCCCCCCTTGTTTTACAAGAAAAATGTTCGCGCCCCCCCTCGCGCGCACGCATGAACACATCCTCCAACCACACACACCCATATTTTGCTCCATTGCGGTTTATTTCACACCTCAAACATTTAGTAAACAATTAAGCAAATACAAGTAATCTGCAATAAATTACAGGTAGTAAGAAAATAAACTACTAAGTCTTTTATGCTACGTCCACACCTACACGGGTATTTTTGAAAACGCAGCTGTTTCATCCACACGTAAACGGCGTTTCGAATCACTCTGCAAAATGGGTTCAAAAACATAAATAACTGTAGGATGCTGTTTGTCCGTGATTTGAACCGGGGGAACAAATTGTGGCAGGATCAGCCTGATGTTATTTGTATCCCGCTGTAACTTTACTGTATAAAGAGCTAACATCTCCAAAATGTCAGGAGTAGTTAGTCATTACAACAAGTGTTTGTGAACTACAAATCAAGAATGTGGGATACTGTTTGTCCGTGATTTAAACAGCCCAGCACTGCTCCCAACAAAGGGAAAACCAATCCTGCAGGGAGACCTACCTTGGCACTTGTGCAGGTGAAACCAAAGGGAAGATTTGCTTCACCATATTTTCTAGTCTTTGGCTTAGAATGAAGTTGGTTTGGAAACGTATTCAGCTATGCTTCATCTCCTGCTTTGCGTTTGTGTGGGCGCCCGTGCTAGCAGTGTCCAAGCGTTGTTGTTGGTTTTTTTTTTTCCCTTTTCATGCCGCGCCCCCCCTGCAATGGCTCTGCGCCCCCCCCTAGGGGGCGGGCCCCACACTTTGGGAACGTCTGAATTAAACCATCCAGGGTCTAAATTCACTCGTTTTCTTAAAGTCACAGCTAGTGATCGCATCATATTGCAGTCTACTCAGGCAGCCCACACACCTATACCAAACAGAGTGCTTCCAGTAGTGAGTGTCTGAAACAGACTCTCTCTCTGCAGTCATCCAGACACATAACAGCAGATCACGCTGTGCAAACCTGGCCAAACACTCTCTAACTCTAGACTTCTTTCACAAACTTTGACCAGAGAGAAAGAGATGCATTTATCTGTTGTTTAATTATCAATTTTTACTTCCAAGAGAACCAACACATAATAAATTGTAATGTAACTGCATTTTCAATAATACCTGCAAATACATAAATACATCATCACCAATTTAAAGTATAAAGGTAGCTGATTAACATGAATCGCTTTTATTCTGCACATCATAAATTTAATTAGCTTCTTTTTAATCAGCACTTTGAACTTTGAGAGGACATCAGTAAATTTCCAGGTTGTAAACAGCCGCTAATAGCTAGGACTCTGGTGTTTTCAGAGCTTTGCAAGCATTCACAGGGCTGGGAATGTGTTTTTTGTTTTTGTTTTTTTCCATTGCTAATGTCCTCCTTTTTAACAGAAAGTACATGCATCAGTGTTGCTGCATTGTAATTATTGTGAGTTACAGAAAGTAGGACAGCTGTCAGCACAGCTTTCACAGTTCAGAAAAACAACTCTTTGTATCTTTTTCAGTGGTTTTGCTTTCCTTTTTTCCCTCCATATTAACTTATAAGGAACACACAGATATGTCAAATTACAGAAAGTGATAAAAGAGCTTTTAACACAATTAGAGAAGGGTGCAGAGAGAAGTATTTCAGTTCCAGTCGTATTTCTCTGTAGAAGCTGTGGGAAGGAGGCTTCTTGACTTACCAGGTAACGCAGTGGTGTTCATCATGAGGAGATATTGATTTTCAGTAGGTTACAAATAGAGTCAGTTTCTCTTAATCATGTTCCCTGCACTTCTGACACCGTCCTCCTCCTTTCACACTTTCTCTTTCTTCCTTTCCCTGGCAGGTCGATTCGCATTACACTGTCTGCTCATAATGATCAGAATCTTCTCTTTCCCCAGACTCATCTCTGACGGGTGGCTCCAGCTGCAATGACAACACTGTGACACAGAAGCTGCTGATTCTGGATGCTCGCTCATACACTGCTGCAGTGGCTAACCGAGCTAAGGGCGGAGGCTGCGAATGTGAAGGTTGGCATAATCCCAAAAATTTTTGCACCATCTTCAAAAAGTCAAATTAAATGTGTATGTATCATTTGGCGTCTGATTCTACTGAGTCAAGCAGACAGGAAACTCAGTGAGAAGTAAAACAGTGTTTTTACTCAGAACTTTAAAATTGCCTGCTTGTGGTGACTTAACATAATTTTAATATCCAACTTTATAATTCCTCTCAGCTCTATGGAGCTTAATTATTTTTTAATTACTTGTGTAACAATCAGAAACAATTTGAATAATACTAAAGCCAGCTGGACAAGTATATGGGTAATTATATCATAATTCAACTTTTTCCTTGATCAGCTTGAATATTTAAAACTAATGGCTTTCAGATAGGCTCTGCTATGATGGCAGTTTAGAGCATATTGGTTGTGATTTGTAGCTTTTGCACACACTTTAATTCTTGTCAGTGCTCATGCTGTTAGACCTGTCTTATAGAAATCATCATTTACAGAGCAAGTTTAAAATTAAAATATAAATACAGGCCATTTACCATTTACCATAAAATGTTCTTTGTGTAGCTTTTGATCACACATCTGTTTAACAAAGTGCTGCTTTTCCATTATGGAAACAATCCCCTCTCTCTACAGTGACTTGCTAACACATTTAGTGCAGTCCAGTTTGACTAAATGGACAATATTATTGCTACCAGTGACTACACACAGTCACTGTTAGATGACTATGAATGTTGCACTGAAAGCAAATTGTTGTTTGTTTGTATTCAGAGTACTACCCCAGCTGTGAGGTCATGTTCATGGGAATGGCCAACATCCATGCTATCCGGAACAGTTTCCAGGCTCTCAGGGCTGTCTGCAGTCAGATCCCCGATCCAGGAAAGTAAGTCGATCTATGTGACCTTTCTCTCTGAGCGGCTCTGGCCTCATTTGCACCTCCCTCCACCTTCTCTGTTTAAGTGGGTTCACCACACAGTAAGGCAACACCACACAGGCACAGGAACACAGTCCTGTTCCTGCTGGGCTTGCCAGCTGTCTGTCTGTACACGTCAACCAACAGCACATGTGTGTTATGGCTGTCCATTTGTTCCCATGTTTACATGTGTTTTCAGTGCGTCAGCTGTGTGTATTTTACATCGAATGTGTGAAGTGAAGCAGAAAGGCCTCCAGAGAGGTGCCTCCCTGCTCTGTCATAGTTAACCCAAATAACCCAATCCATGCTGTATCCAGTCTTCAGATTACCTCAGTTATGACATATTCCATATAGGTTAGTTGTTGCCTAATCAACCCCCTCTCGTGTTTCCAGCTGGCTTTCAGCACTGGAGAGCACCCGTTGGCTGCAGCACCTGTCGGTCATGCTGAAGGCTGCCACTCTGGTATGTTCAGCAGTCGAGCGGGACGGTCGTCCTGTCCTGGTACACTGCTCAGACGGGTGGGACCGCACGCCTCAGATTGTAGCCCTCGCCAAGGTCCTGCTGGACCCCTACTACAGGACATTAGAGGTGAGCATCTGCACAGTTCAGTATTAATCTAATGTATTTGATTTTTAGATGACATGCAGGCATATTCTCATAGATATGGTAAGCACTTATTTTGCTGGATTCTCTTGTTGCTTTTGGTACTGACTTCTGTGCTATTCACAGGGTTTCCAGGTGCTCGTAGAGACTGAATGGCTGGACTTTGGTCATAAGTTTGGGGACCGCTGTGGCCACCAGGAGAACTCAGACGATGTGAGCGAGCAGTGTCCCGTCTTCCTGCAGTGGCTGGATTGTGTTCACCAGCTGCTCAAACAGTTCCCCTGCCTGTTTGAGTTCAACGAGGCCTTCCTGGTGGGTGGTTGGATAGTCTGTCTTATGCATTAATCTCTACATGTTCTTTAAACTTCAAAAAGTGTCCAGGATTACATGAAACCATACATTTGGCCTAATGAATAAAGTCTTGGGTCACATGGTCATGTTTCACATCAGTCAGCTGTCTCACACACACCGACAATGAGAGTTAAAGTTAATCAGTGCTGTAATTAAAGGCCTGACTTGATGCATCTTCTTCACATGTCCAGGTCAAGTTGGTGCAGCACACATACTCGTGTCTTTACGGCACGTTTCTGTGCAACAACGCTCGTGAAAGGGAGGCAAAGAATATCTACAAACGCACCTGCTCTGTGTGGTCTCTGCTTCGCACAGCAAACAAGAACTTCCAGAACTTCCTCTACATCCCTTCTCATGACATGGTACCTGCCGGTTTTCACAGCTTTTGTACAGGGTGGGCCATTTATATGGATACACCGTAATAAAATGGGAATGGTTGGTGATATTAAAGTCCTATTTGTGGCACATTAGTATATGTGAGGGGGCAAACTCCTCAAGATGGGTGGTGACCATGGTGGCCATTTAGATGAACAGTTTCCTGGAAATGGATTGGTCGTCGTGGGTCAGTTGAATGGCCCCCAAGGTCTCCCAATCTGACCCCCTTAGACTTTTATCTTTGGGGTCATCTGAAGGCAATTGTCTATGGTGTAAAGATACGAGATGTGCAGCACCTGAAACTACGGATACTGGATGCCTGTTCTGGCATTTCTCCTGCGGTGTTGCTATCAGTGTGTGAAGAGTGGGAGAAGAGGGTTGCATTGACAATCCAACACAATGGGCAGCACATTGAACACATTTTATAAGTGGTCAGAAACTTGTAAATAACTCATGAAAGAATAAAGTTACGTTGAAACCAAGCACACCACTGTTTTTCTTGTGACATTACCAATAAGTTTGATGTGTCACATGGCCCTCTTCCTATTGAAAAAACAAAAGTTGTATCCAAGATGGCCGACTTCTAAATGGCCACCATGGTCACCACCCATCTTGAGGAGTTTGCCCCCTCACATATACTAATGTGCCTCAAACAGGACTTTAATATCACCAACCATTCCCATTTTATTACGGTGTATCCATATAAATGGCCCACCCTGTAGTTTAGTATAGTTGCAGCTGGAAGTTGCTTCCTGAGTGTTTCCTTTTAAAGCCACTGTGGTTTTCAGTTAGTGTTCAGTGAGGTGACTTGCTGAAGGAAACAGTTGATAATAGTAATGATCATAATCTTCAGTCACAATCTCAGTGAGCACAATAAGTGTTTTGATTAATGGATAATGTGACGCCGATTTTGAACTTCAGTATGATTAAAGATTAAATCTATCCTACTTTCCCTGCCATCCTTTCTGATGCACGTCCTGAGACTTTGGATTTTAGACGCCATTACTATGTACTTATCCTCCCGGTGTATTTGTCTGCCAGGTGCTGCAGCCAGTCTGCCATACTCGGGCACTACAGTTGTGGACAGCCGTCTACCTGCCCACCTCCTCCCCCTGCACTGCTGTGGATGATTCTGTGGATCTCTACCTCCCGCCCTCTATCACAGGAGATGAGCTTACCTCCCGTTCCCTGGACAGGTCTGTTTGTCTGAGCAATACTATTGCCGCAGTCTGACTAGTAATGTTATGGCAAACAGTCAGACTGCCCTCTAGAGTTCAAAATGGAGAACTGTATTGCTGCATTTTATACACATTAAAAAATAAGATCTGTATGTACTGGTGATTTACAGACTTCCTAAGACCCGCTCCATGGATGACCTGCTGTCAGCTTTTGAGAATGGGATGCCCCTGACACGAACATCAAGCGACCCCAATCTCAACAAGCACTGCCAGGAGGGTCGCTCTGCACTGGAGCCCTCACCTGCTGTGGAAGAACCCGCTGTAGAAGGCTCCAACGAGCTCATACCTGACACTGCGGTGGACAGTGGAGAGGGACAATCTGTGCATCCGACTCCAGAAGCTGTCCCAGGTGTAGCGGGTGCTGAAGAGGCTGTGGATGGACCCTGTTTCACTACGCAGCCCCTGCCTTCCCTGCCCCTCTCACCTGTTCCCCTCAGTGAGGATGTCACACTTGCTCACACTGCCTTTTCCACTCCTGCCCTCATGCAAGCTTTGCATCAGATCACAGATACTCCACTCCAACAAGCTCCAATGGAGGCTGAGAGCCCTTGTAGGACTGCTGAGAGTATACCATCACCCACTCATAAATCAGAGCCCTGCTTACCTCTGCCCTGCAAAAGCACTCAACCTGCAGCCAACACACCAACCTCTGTATTTGAAGGACAAATTGATAGTCAGTCAAAGAGCCTGCTGGCTGTAAAGCAGCTAACACCACTCCTTCCCATGGGGGACTCCACTGAGACTCTTACAGGTGAGAATGATCATCCCCCCAACTCGCCCTCCGCAGTGACCCAGGAATTTACGCAAAATACTTTGAATGATGAGGAGCAGCCTGAGTTTCAGCCACAAGCTCAACCCCAGAAGGAGGAGGAGGACACGAGGACAAATGGGGCGAGTGGAAGAGAGCGCGTGTTAGCGGCAGCTCCTGTAGACTGCATCCAGTTAACTGCTCGCCCTCTGATCTCCCAGAGCCAGCTCTCGGACCTGTGCTTGCTCAGCTCCCACTGGGAGAGTGTCCAGGGTCTGGTCCAGTCTGCCTCTGGTGCCAGCCGGGCCCAGCACCCCAACATCCAGCAGAGCCGCCGGCTTGCCAGTAAACTCCTCCGCGCCCAGGGCTTTGCCATTGCCAATGGCTCGCAGTGCTGCCGCAGGGAGGCTCTCTGTTGTCCGAGCAGTGCGCTGCAGACTGGATGGCCTACCAGGAGTGCAGGCTACACTGGACTGTGTGGGCCTGCTGCCCTCACCAGCTACTCACTGGCAGCCCATCAGCTCCTGCCAGCCTCTTATTCCTCACCCTCAGCTTCCAGCTCGCCACCACCTCCCCATGCCCTGGCTTACCTGGATGACGACGGGCTGCCTGTGCCGATGGATGCCGTGCAGCAGAGATTGCGTCAGATCGAGGCGGGTTACAAGCAGGAGGTTGAGGTGCTGCGACAGCAGGTGCGACAGCTGCAGATGAGGCTTGAGAGTCAACAGTATGGCACCCCTCCCTCAGAGCCATACGTCGAGTACGAGGATGACATTGTGAGTGACTTTTTAAGCACAGACTTTACTGAAAGAGCTAAAAGCATTTCTCTTTGTCTTCAGAGTATTTACTCTCAATTATTTTCAGAAGAGTTCTTATTTGCATCCATCCGCTGATCTCATTCTGTTCTCTCCTTAGACATGTCTGCGTGAGTCAGACAACAGCAATGAGGAAGATTCTCTGTCTACCCACAGCGAGGACCGTCTGTCCGAGGGCAGCTGGGATCGAGTGGAGCCCAGGGACACTGAGGTGAGTGTCCTACAGAGCTTCTGTCTTCACTCTTCCTTTCTTGTTCCCACTCACTTCTCACTTGCATGTCCAGGAGCAGAGCTATGTCTCACACTTTTCTGATACCTATCTCTGTGTGTAGGTTACGAGGTGGGTGCCCGACCACATGGCCTCCCATTGTTTCAACTGTGACTGTGAGTTCTGGATAGCCAAGAGACGTCACCACTGCAGGTAGAGACTTCATTGTGTTTCTTTTTTGTTGTTAATTTTTCCAACATGTGCTCAAACTTGGAGGAAAAAATAGATAAATGCCAAGATTAGACTAGATTAATATTAGTGTGGAAATATTTGTGTTTACGTATTTGCTCAGATTAAGAAAGTAAATGTGAAGCCATAAGCCTGTTAGCTCAGATTAACTAATGCTAGCTTTGCTAGCTGTCAGTAGTGTGAAAGCATCTTGTTGCTGTGTTACTGGGCAATTATGTGCTCAGCTATTCCTTTTATTCTGGCGCAGTTTTGAAGGCAAATTTGGTTGCTGTTTGAATAAAACCAGACAAACTGTTCAGCCGGTTTTCAGTCTTTGTGCTAAGTTAATCTGACCAGCTGCTGGTTAACATCAAGTACAAGATTAGTCTCATCGTCTCACTCTGAACAAGAAAGAATAAGTACATTTTCCAAATGCTGTGCAAATTCTTTTTAACATTTAAGCCTTAATATTTTTTCGCATTTGAAGTGAAGCTGCTTCACGATTAGCACTTGTCTAAGAGATCTGAGTGTTTCCCTTTAAAAGCTGGCTGTGTTTGTATATTTTGTATGCCTGTTTCTCTCTGCACTCTTTAGTTGCACAGTGACTCTGCCAAAGCAGCAGCATGCCTTTAAAAGACAATTTGCTGTGCATTTTCCAAGCTTTGGTTTCAGCATCAAAGGCTCTTGACTCACTGGGGAATTAATTATATGCTCCACTGAGACATTTTAGGCAGGGGGGAAAATTCATATTCACAGGCAGAGCAGCACTCTGAGCAGGGCATGTGTTCAACTGTTAGATCCATTTTTTATGTAACTTAAACACAGCAAGTTTTCCAACATGTAATAAATAGAATCAGCTGATTTATAATGTATGTAAACAATGACTTGTGTTTCCGTTCCCAAATGTAATAGAGACGGATGGAATGCAGTAAAGTTGCCATGTGTGAAAAGACCTTTAAATGTGCTTCAGGAAGAAGCGTAAAACTGTTTGTGTTGCTCATCAATCCATAATCTGCATTTAGCCTTTTCATTTTTGCCCTCTCTGGGTCCTGAGGATCTTTTATTTTGAAATCTTATACGTTTGGTATCTAAAGTGTCTTAGAAACCTTCACATCAAATATTATTTGTCCTATTAATAACGTTACATGTGTTCTCCATTTTCAGGAACTGTGGTAATGTGTTCTGTAAAGACTGTTGTCACCTGAAGCTTCCCATCCCAGACCAGCAGCTTTACGACCCCGTGTTGGTGTGCAACACCTGCCACGACCTGCTCCTCGAGTCCCGCACCCGCGAGATCCGTAGCCAGCAGCTTAAGAAGGCCATCGCTACAGCCTCCAGCTGAGAGAAACCTCTGAAGCATTGTCGCCTCGGCTTTGTCCTGCTCGTATGGGACTGATAAGCTGTGCGCTGTTTTTACCGCCAATCAGCTGTAGTTTGGCTGCAGGGGCGGGAATGAGGGGCAGTTGTTACTCTTTGGGACGCTGGGCTTTAAAAACGGAGATGTACGTATAGACTGTAATAGAAGGGATTGCTAAGGCATGCTAGCAGGTGGAGGAGGGGGTTGGTCAAAGACATCTTTAGGCCTAAGCGCCGCAGCGTCCTGCTGCCTCCACACGGCTCAGTCCTCTAGTGGTGCCCCCGCCTGAGACACATCTCCAACCTGTCCACACACCTTTTAGTACCAAACACCTGCACCCTCCTGACGGACACCGTCTCGCAGTTCAGAGGACAATCGCTCACCCTTCCACGTGTCGGGGGACTCCAAAGCCTGTACCTGTACTACTGGAGGCTTTCAACTTTAAAAGAAAAGAAATGCTGCTACAGTATTTAAAAGTCTAATTTTGTATTCTTATTTTGTGCACTACTAGCTGTCATGTAATGGAGGGCACTTGTGACCAAACTTGAGCAAAAGGGAGAAATCTGCTGTTTACTTTGCCATTGCATCTTTTTTGCTGTTGTTGTTTTTTTTGTCCTCTCGGAGCCTGAATGTAACATGTGATGGATAACTGGACTGGGTTTATGTTAACGTGCATTTGGTAGGTCCTGTACATGTTCATTGCTGCAGTGTGTTCTGTATGTGCACAGTCGATGTGGTTGTGTCTTTTATCTATGCTTTTCTCTGGTATAGTCGCGGTGCAACGCTCTGAGGGATGTGTGGCGCACACTGATGTGGTTTTGCGGGGACAGAAGGAGGGTGGGAGGCAGCAGGTTTCTGTGAAGTCTTCTTCAGATGAGTCATTTGAAGGTGCTTGGAAGATGTAACTGAAGGGTTGTGCTGATGTTCCTCTAGTCGAATGGCTTGGTGTCCACATAAAGCTCTATGTCCATCTGACTGACTCCTCCACATGCTGAGGACTGAACAGAGCTCTTAGTTTTTTGTTTTTTAAGGGTAGCTTGGCAACAGTCCCCTTAAAAATGTTTGTCTACTGGTTGTTGAGACAATGGTGCCATATTTTGTTTTGTCTCTCTCTCTCTCTCTTTTTTTTTTTCTTTTCAAAGGATATTTCTTTGTTATGGATGGCAGCAGGTTTCTAATCGGCCACCTCTCTGTATGTTTAATGGTACAGATAGCTAGCTGCTTAATAACACTGAGACGACTAAAGATTAACTGAGAGTTTGATAACAAGAGGCTAACAGTGTCAGTGGATAATCGGATATCACTGCATTCGTTACCTTTGTAGTTATCATCGTCTAATATTTGGAATCTTTTGCACGGTGTTTATGAAGTTGAAATCTTTGAGGAGCTCAGAAATGTAACATACATAGTTATCTGATCCGTAGTGGTGGCTAAAACCTGTCACTTAATGAATTATTGTTGTAAAGAAATGCACTGTAAAAATGAAATCCCATGGGTTAAAATAAAGGATTATATCATGGATCTGGTTTCCTGTATTTTGTTTTTTCTTTTACAGTATGCATCTCATTTTCTTTTGTCTATAACTATTTAAATTGCCTCCATAGTGTTGTGAAAAATTATTTGCCCCCTTCTTGATTTCTTTTTTTGTTTGTTTGTTTGTTTTTTGTTTTTGTTTTTGTTGTTTTTTTTTTTGCGCAATTTTAATATTAAATAAAGATGACCTGAGTAAATACAAAATGCAGTTTGTTTGCTTTTGTTGTTTTTTTTAATGGGACCTGTCTGACAAAGTGAAGAGCTCAAAAAGCAGCACATCATGGTATGATCTAAAGACTACTGCCACAGAAACAAAGTCACTGACATCTGTTGCTCTGGAAAGAGTTATAATTTTTAAGCCTTTGAGACTCCAGTGAGCCATTATTCACAAGTGGAGAAAACTTGGAACAGTGGTGAACCTACCAAGGAGTAGGTGGCCTACCAAAATTACTCCAAGAACACATCAACGACTCATCCAGGAGGTCACAAAAGAACCTCTAAACATCTAAAGATACTGCAGTCCTCACTTTCCTCAGTTAAGCTCAGAGGTCATGATAAGGAGGAGGCTGGGAACTCCGTGGCCTGTCTCTGATATCCTCATTGTACGGAATTTGACCTTGAATTTGAGATGGTAGTAGGGCTCGCTCCAAATTATGCTGCAAGTTATACTATGGAATGAGTCCTATCAAGATCAGTCAAAAAGGCATGTGCTCCCAGGGGGCCTCTCACAGAGTGTCTGTTTTGGTGAGCAGAGTGTACCTTTTTATGATCTGCTTGGGGAGTGTCACTGGAGTTTGTGACACCGAACTCATCAGGAAGGCTTGCTCTGTGATTGGCTGAAAAATGGACACTTTTGAAGCTGTGGCGGAAAGGTTACCAAACAATGGTTATGTATCACTGATGTATCTCTGCTGCCACAAGGACACCACACAAAGTTTTGATCCACCACTCTTTTCTTTACATTTTGTTTCTTTATATTAGCAGCCAGACTTTTTTATAATGTTTAAACTGCTGTTGTTGAATAGTTCTTCAGTCTTTCTGAAGGTCTTCCAGAGGTTTTCTCTGGACATGGGCTGTTTTGTCACTTATTTTTAGTCCAGTCCTGATCATCAGTACCTGAACATTTCCAGAGAAAATGTTTGTTTTAAGCCAATTAGCACTAACCCAGGAATCATTCACACATTAAAAAGGCCTTAAAGGATGAATCAGTGTTCTGTCAACACAAAATACCCAACTTGGCAAAGAACTTATTTCATATAGCACCGTTGAGTGCTTTGATACTGATGGCCTGCAGCAAAAACAAAAAGTAAAAATTACTGCAAAAACACATTCCTGTTAGTTCCCATTTCTTTAGCTGAATCTGCAGGAAAAAGCCAGTTTCAGGTTGCAATGCATTTTTATTTTATTTTTTTATTTGAAACACTGAATAAGTGAATTAATAAAAGTAGTGGTGGCACTGAAAAATCTAAAGGAGTATTCAACTAATAATGATAATAAGAAATATATTGCACACTTTGCAGGGTGTCATTCAGCAAAAGCTTTCGAAGTAAAGGAGATTAATGGATTTGAATGGATCTTCTTTCAGTGCTGAAAGCGCTTTTTTGCATTTGTGCACTAGATGGCGTTTTTTCTCCGCGAAAAACAGAGGTGTGTCTGTTTTCAGCAGCAACTTTGACCCAATTAAGAGAGAGGCTCATTGCACAATTTCACTGTCATAGATTTACTCACTTTCCCCACTTTCAAGAGTTACTAAAATTCATCTTTATCACATGAAACAGTCTGCTTCTTTTGTAGAAGCAGGTACTGAATGGAGGAGGCAGAAAAGGAAGCTTCATTGTTTGCTACTTATTATGTTTTGTGTCTTCATACCACAAAGATGTGTATGGAGCAGGTCCTTCATACACCATACCAAAGCACTGTTTTCAGATGAGCTGCTGGTGTCAACGTTTCTAAGAAACATCAATTCAGGTTCTTTGACGCTTTTTAGCAGGGACTCTTGGTAATGTCCTTCAGTGTACCTGCTCAGCATGATGAATAATGCAGGCTCAGGTTATTCTAGGGTCCAACTTAGTGAATGTAAATAAAGTTGACAGCTCAATCTATTCTGTGAGAAAGCAGAAAAGAAATTTGGGCTTTTTTTCCCGCAAAACCTTGCACTGACTGTTGTGAACTGCGCCAAGAACAAATGTATTGAAGTTTCTACTTTAACATGTTCAAGCTTTTATTTATACCAATAATCACACAGTTTTGAATAATATAGTCATGCTGAACCTACTGTACAGAGAAAATGTGGTGGTAGAAAGTACAATAGCCTGCTGTAATTGATGGAACCATGAATTCTGCGCTATACCAGAAAATCCTGAAGGAGAATGTCCGGCCATCAGCTCATGCCCTGAAGCTCAAGTGCCTTTAAGTTATCCAGCAAGAAATGAAACACAGCAGCAAGTCCACATCCAAACAAACAAACAAAAAGTGCAGACTTAACTCAAATTTTGATGCTTTGGCATTCAACATGCTGTTAGAGAAGAAAGAAAAAGAAATCAAAAAAGGCACATTAAAGGTCAATTTTAACTGTCTATTTGTCTCAACTAGATCTTCCATAGCTCTTATTTTGCGGGTGATTCCCTTCTATACATTGTACTTGTTGTGTCATATTTTTCAGTTTCATTACCTTTAGGTGTTTAGTTTTTACTATCCATTTGTTATTTGCTTTAAAGCTGTTATTCTTAAAATTCTGAATAAATAAATAAATGTCAGTATGTCCTTCCTTTAAATACAGATTTTTAAAACACCTCTTCTGTAAAATTTATGTAGGCACTTTGGTCTGTTTTTCCTATAGTTTCTCCGTCATTGAGAATTTAAGCTCTTACCATTATTAGAAATAGTTTTTAGTTTACATTTATTTTCCAAGCAAAATCCCTCCAAAGGAAGAACCTGGTAAGCGTCACGAAATTTCATGGAAAATGCATTTTAAACCCTCATCAGTTATTTTGTTCCCAACTTTTTATTTTTGTTCTGCCTGATGTTGTTTCTTCTTCCCTCTTTTAAAAATCCATGCTGCCTTGTTTGTGTTAACAAACATTAAGAGGATGAATGTTCTCCATACCTCTCTTCTGTTTGCTGTTTAACATCGTTGCAAGTTTTCGTGAAACATTTTTCATTTCATATGTTTAGAAATACTCTGAGAGGAATCCATTTCAATTTTAGTGACCAGCGCCCATGAATGAAACACATATTCCTGGTATCTCAGAGAGTAGAAACGACAGCAGCTGGGTTTCTCAGAGACGTTTCACCTTTCATCCAAAAAACCTGTTGAGGTTTGATGGCTGCTGGGCACGGCCAAGTTTTGAAGCTTTTGTGAGCTTAATAACTTCTCAGTCTATAAAGTTACAAGTGAGTTACTTACCCGCCCAGCCATGAAGTGAATAGTTAGGGTCACATACACCAAGTTGAGTAGATACTAATCTGTACTGGTAAACATGTTAGGGCTACATTGTAATGGGCAGATAGTGGTTTCATAAACCATGTCTTTTTTTCCCTCTGCCTCTTTCAAACATTTACTCTTCTCCATCCCTGTGTTTCCTTCAGAAGAGCATCCCTTCAGCTGTTATGTGCATTGAACTGCATGCAAGACATTGCTCTGCTTTTAAGCCTGGGTAGGGTCCATGAGCTTCTGCCTCAGCAGTGCACAGAGAAATGTATTTACTGAAGATTCTTCCAAACTTTCAACAACTATTGCAGTGTAATGATTAAAATGTGTTTCCATTCTGCTTCTTTTCTGCTTTCTGTTGGTGTGTGGTTTTGCTGGGTTCCCACCATCTTACATGTCCACTGCATGGTCCAAGAAGGTCGCACTTCTCCACTCACGACTTCCTGACTGACCCCAGTGTTGCTCTTCACATGATTTGTGTGTTCAGTGTGTTTTTATTTTGATCCAGCTTTCATCCGTGTACCAGGTAGCAGCTCCTGCAAAGTAGATCAGGGCTCCACACTATTTATAGAGTTTACACAGACTGGCCACTGTTGGCGACAGCAGTGAGCTCACACCTCAGCTGTGCCTCTGTGTATAGGAGCTCCTTTTATTGGCAATGAGTGGAGGTCAGGCAGAGGTTGAACGGGGCACGTGCAGTCTTTGGTCTGGGGTGAGATTAATTCTGTAGGATAAAGTGTCCTGTTGTGTTATTCTTCACACACATTTTCAAAGTAAATTAGCCTGGGAGATATGATATTTTATAACTCATGCATGGGTGTGCATGCACATCATATTTCTTGCATACATTGCTGTGTAGTCCTTACTGAATACGAAACAATGATCTGAGCAGAAAACAGCCCGCATGTGTGAGAAAAATAGCTTTAAAAGCTGATTTTTCGATACTGAAACCCAAACAGGACACATAATTTTAAGCTGTAATTACTGAGGGATCAAAAAGTTTCAGTGGGATCAGCCTAATGCGCTGAAAAATTTGAATGTTATTATATTTATAATAAATACAGATTTATTATAGCTCAGGTTGAAACTTCAAACTGTGTAAAATACACAGCCCTTTCTAAGTTTTCTGCCACATGCATTCACTCAGGCAAAGGGTTTAAATACTGCACTGTCATGAGCGTAAGCGTCCTACAGCTTCTGTCAGGAGCTGCATTAACCTGATACACAATGTGTGTAACTGCATGGGAATTTGTCTAACCTTATATGTAAAAGGGACAAGGAGAAATGAGAGTTCAGTGTACTTTTAAGAACCTCCCACCATTATTTAATCACCTGAAGGCCACCTTGAGCTACCTGTGGAGCAGTCAGTAAAAAACAATGTTGATTAACTCTAGCTGATTTCCCCTATTTCCACAGAAACCTCAGTCCAGGAGCGTGATATTAATGTAAACAACAACGTGTTGCAGTGATACAGGCCCTTTCTCATCATACCTTCTTTCGGTGCGGTGCTTTATCAGAGGCGATGCCCAAAGGGGGAGGGGCCACACTTTCTTCCCTGTCGGGGTTTGGTGATAGATAAGTACAAAACCCCCTCAAGAATGCCATCACATTGGGGAAAAAAAAACAAGTCGCTGTGTTGCCTTCTGTGTCGAGTCGGAGACGCTCCAAAATGCAGCAGCTCATCCTGCCGGTTCTCCTGGCATCCTTTTGGACAGTCTGCACAGGATCAGGAGGTAAGTCTGCTTCCATTCACAGCTCGAGATAATTTGAAGCAACTGCATGTCTTTATTTTTAGTTCTTACATTAAAAAAATCCTGCCACTCTTCCAGTCCTTAAAAAAAAAAAAAAAAAATATATATATATATATATATATATATATAAAGATTGGCGATTTATTTATTTTTCCGTTATTGTATGGCCGTTTTTGTCTTTCAGTCGTTCTAATTACAAATGAACTCTCCTTTTTAATTTGCCATGCCAGACGCGATGTTCAGTTAAATAAGTTTATATATACTGGCTAAAAATGTAAATAAATAAATAAATATAAATAAATAAATAAATAAAAGGCGAACATTTCCGCAGTACCAAATGCCCCTCTACGTGAAGCGCTCCACCTGTCTTGTCCATCACGCCTCGGTAGCAGCGGCAGTGTTGGTGTGTGTGTGTGTCAGGCTCATCCAATCTGCACCTTGATATTTACACCGCTGAACTGAATGTTGTAGGGCAGGGAAGGATACAGAGATCGTGCATCAGCTGAGTCTGAGTCAAAAACAGGCAGAGCCCACATTCCCTCTGAGGCTCTGTGTTTCGGACACCTCTCTCTTGCGCTCTCTCTCTCGTGCACCTGCTCGGAACCAGGCCGAGCCAATGATAGACGTTTGCGTCCCAGTTGCCGCAGAGAAGCGCGCCACGAGCAGCACCAGTGTCTCCAAATTCACAGCAGTGGGTAACGAGGCGCGGATTACCGCTGAGAGCCGGCTCACACGTGTTTAAACCCCAAACATTTTTATGTTTATCTTAAAAAAAAAAAGAAAAAAAGGATCAAATGTGTCTTCAGATCCAGTGTTTGGATACTAAAGGGACATCTGCGATTCTTAAAATAAGCAGCAGACAGACGCATGTGAACTGATATGAATAATCGCTTATAAATGCGCCTCCATAATCAGAACCTGTCAGTGAGAAATCTCTTTGTGTCCGTGCATTTATTCCATGTTGCATGGAGCAGCTCTGAAAGCTGCAGGGTCTTATTTGTGATAGCTGTCCACGTCAGTGTCCCACACACAGCGCGCTGGAAGCCTGGACCACATTTCTTTTCTGTATCCAATAATAAGAGACTAAAAAAAACCCCTTCTAAATCTTGAGCCGTTTTGGCACGAGTGGGTAAAATCTGAAATGCATTATAAGCAACACAAGTGTATTTGTCTGTTTGTCTCTATGACACGCTTACATATAGCACAGTGTCATAAAAGCTCGTCTCCGTCTGCCTGTGTTCACATGTCACTGTCAGACGACTAATTAGTTTATCATTTCACTGCCTTTTTGCCTTTTGACGGTTTCCTCAGCTTGCCCTCTTGGCACAGCTTTCGGGTCTTTAGAAAATTATTCATATTGTTTACTCTCTCTGTCTACGCGTCACACGAAGATCAAAGCCGAACGCCGATTGGTGAAGAATTGTGCGGACCGAAATCTGATTGGCCAAAATATGAAGGAGCGAGAGCCGGCCATAAAATTAGATATTCCGTTAATGGAGGAAGTTACTTGGTTTCGCCAGTATTTGGTCAAGGAAAACGACAAATAGCGATCTGTAAAATTACAACTTGAAAATATTACGTAAAATTGACATTTAAAAAAGTAAGACA
This sequence comes from Neolamprologus brichardi, assembly GCF_056152115.1. Lineage (NCBI taxonomy): Eukaryota > Metazoa > Chordata > Actinopteri > Cichliformes > Cichlidae > Neolamprologus > Neolamprologus brichardi. The sequence continues at coordinate 8,676,507 of NC_142113.1, forward strand.
AATGTACTTGGAGTGGTTTAAATAACATTACCCTTTAATGGTCCATTCAATCTATATATAATGGTGATGGGGGGGGGGTCTCTTCCTGATGCCACATTTGGACATCTATGACTCACAATTAAGCCTGAGCTGTGAGACCGAATTACTACAGGGATACTATGGTGGTTTAAAATATGATCTGATCAATCAGGATGTTCTGTGAGAGGATTTGAAATTCAATTCTGGATTTAACAGAATTCAGTGAAAAGAAACTAGTAGGCTACGTTCTCTGCATCTCACAGCTACACGAAGCAGTTGGTTCAGCTTGTCTCTGTGGGACTCATACAGCTGCAGCATCCGCATTCAGGACAGCAACACTCAGTCAAGGCTTACAATTAATCATAATCCTTTATTATGTTCAGCATCAAAGACACTGAGCTTAATTAGAAATTTCTGCACTATTATATGTCCGTCCGTCCGTCCCCCCCCCCACCCACACACACACACACACACACTCACATGCAAATTCTGCTACAAGAGAAAATAATAATTACAATTTTTACAAAACAAATCAAACAAAAAAGACTTGGACATGTATGTATGTACTGGAGCCAGTGTAGTGGTTGATTGTACCCCCTCAAATGCTTTCCCCCTGCCTTGTCTATTTCCAGTAGCCATTATCGTGATGGAGCAGAAGGAAAAGGCTTGCCAACATAGCAAAGTTACCAAGCTTTGACTTCCTTCACACACACACTGAGAAGAACCGATACAGTTCAAATACAGATCAGGAGACCCTTCCCATAATTTTCAATGGCATATGTGTTTTTCATATTTTAATGTTTGATATTTTGGGTAGCTGCAGATATTTGTTTTAGAGTAAGCGGTGGAAACATTCAAACCGATTGTGAAATTTTAATAAATATTCAGACAAACAAGTCAGAATGGGAGCTTGTTGATACAAGAAATTGGCTCCAAGTTTATTCCAATAGCACAGAAAGATAAAGCACGAACACTGACTGTTTCTTTTCTTTTGGCAAATAAGAAGACAATTCCAGACTATTAGGGGGTTTTGTGTGGCCGTGAATAAAAGCTATCTTAATCCAATAGGAGAACAATCCACTATTTGCTTTTAGAGAAAAATTAACTATTGGTAAATCAATGAGGCTTTTTACAATACATGGCAAGAGGAAACATCCCAGTCTGCTCTCGCAACAGAATGTGTCAACTAGGGTTAATGCTTCTGTCACACTGTCACAAGCATCAAACCTGTGCCTTTTAGCATGCATATGCATTTTATCAGTAAAGCGTTTTCTTTTTTTCAGACTGGTGCTATCAGTCCCAGTTTACCTGTGGTCATCCGTGCAATGGTAAGCATTTCTGATGGTAAGATTTCTGATGGAATCATTGACGCAGTCATCCCTAGATGGGGTAGCTAGTGAGGAATGCAGTACAGTGCAGTGCTATATATGGCCTACTAAAATATTAAAATGTACACAAGCCAATGAGCATGCTACAGTTGTTGTTATATGTAGTGCTGTTGTAGTTTTGTGGATAGCTTTTGAATAACCTATTGAAATGCTGCAATTAGTGAAAAGCAGTTTTTAAGACCTGCACGAGGAAACATGCTGTTACAACACACTGCTGAAACTAAAAGAGAAACAGCAAAACACAACCTGATATCATGCTGCTGAAATATTTAGTCTGAAGGCAGCATGTAGATGGAAAACTCTAAAGGACCAAGCATTGAGCCTTGTGGTACTCCATGCATGTGGTTAATTTAATCAATGACTCCTTTTAGTAAACTAGATGTTTGGCCACTTTCTTCTTGAACAGGAAGATTGTTAAGTATATTAGTGACTAGAAAAAAGTGGAGTTTAAAGTGCTACAAACTCCTCCAGACTGAAAATAATCATTCAAAAATGGTTGTTTGGTGTTTTTTGTGATTTAGTACCAGAGAAGTGGACCCATGTAAACTCAGCATGTGGAGGACAAAAACAGTCGCCCATTAACATTGTCACCAGAAAGACTTTCAAAGATGATCGTCTGACTCCTCTGAAGTTTCAGAATTACCAGGAGATCTTCACAAGCACAATCATAAACAATGGCCACTCCGGTGAGTTTAAATCCATTAAAATTTAACTCGGCAACGTTTTGAAGCTGTTGTGTAAGCTCTTCATGCTTGTTGTGTTGTCTGTTCCAGCTCAGGTCCAGATTCCTACTGTATCTACTATATCACATGGAGACCTGCCTGATGAGTATAAGGCTGTGCAGTTCCACCTGCACTGGGGAGCCAATGGAGGGCCTGGCTCCGAACACACTATTGACGGGGAACAGTATCCCATGGAGGTATTTAAACTTGGTCCAAAAGCCTGAACCGTTACTCTTCTGAACTACAGAAGTACTCAGAAGTACTCATGGTGACTTATCATTATTGAATAACAGCACAAATATTTTGTCTACAGCTGCACATTGTTCACATGAAGAAAGCTTACTCTGATTTGACAACAGCACTGAGGGATACAGAGGGAGTTGCAGTTCTTGGATTTTTCTATGAGGTCCCCTTTTTAAATTTTTCACCTCAGATGCAAAAACTATTCCAGACCTAAGTATGAAAAGTAAATGTACTAAAATGCGGCTATTTTAATTTTCAGCTGTCTAGTAGCAGTAACCGGAAGTATGAACGCATCATCAGTGCTCTGCAAAACATCCAAGCAACAAGTAGGTACCAGTTTATGTTCAAACAATCAGACTCATGGCTGTATAGCTTTGGCTTTCTGTTTCCACTGTGGAGTTTTGTTTTGTTTTCAGATGGCAATACGTCTCTGTCTTCAATCTCCCTGGCACAGCTGATCCCGTCTGAGAAAAATCTAACTGCTTACTACCGTTATAAAGGCTCTCTGACCACCCCGGGGTGTACAGAGTCTGTGATTTGGACTCTGTTTGAGAACCCCATTCCTTTGAGCAAAGAACAGGTCAAGAATGCACCTCAATTTAAATATATATTTCAGCCTTAAGCCTTAATTTTTAATGTTACATGGTTAAACTTTAGTGTTTTAAGCCTATCATATAGTTTTCAATATAACTTCTGAATCTGCAAACTCGCTGGTAATGATAAGTGTGAGCTACACAGGTACACATCTCTTAGAACTGCAGGAGTAAACATAAAAAGGCTCTGCTAGAGTACAAATACTTTCCAACATTTTTCTGCATGTTCAGAAACATTACTGTAATTGCACTCCTTTATGATCTCTTTCCACAACCTGGAGCCTAACACTCATGTTAATATTCTGCTCCCCCAGCTCCAAGCTTTCTCTAAACTCCAGTTTAACGATGGCCAGCAGATGACTGGGAATTTCAGACCTGTTCAGCCCCTCAATGGCCGGAAGGTGTACCGCTCAGGAAGTGCAGTGATCCTCGCCAACTCTGCCATCCTCCTCGCCACCATTGCCATAGCCTTGGGACTGTCCGAACCCAATTAGAGGTATCCCATGCTGCACTGCGACATTCATAAACACAAAAAGTTCCACACCAATCAATCAGTCAAACCCGAATTTGTAACCTCTTCATCACATGTTTGCAAAGATGACAGATCATATCGTAGTGCAGGCATGACTCACCTGGTGTTCCCCCCCTTATGACACAAATGACAAAGGCGTTTTAGTAATGCCTTACGAAAGGTGCTGTAAGGGTTTATTAAAGCACTCCTGCATGTGTAGTGAAGCAGTAGGTGTTATTTCAGCATTATGAATGTGTCATAAGAACTGGTTTCAGAGCACACGTTTAGGCATTCACTAAGATTCCAAATCATCCTCCTAAACATACACTTTATAATTCATTACACTTTGTCAAGTGTCAGGTAAATTTTGTTTTTCCTAATGTCAGAGTGAGTCCCAGAAAGTTTATACTCTGAGTGCCATTGTTAGCCTGTGAACTGGCACGTGGTGTGCTATTCTTAGTGGAGCATAAAGTTATAAATAGCAGAACTGAGTCATAAAACCAAGCTGCATTTCAAAGGCGATGGTCAAAGGAGTCAGCAGCTTGGTCATTCTTTCATGGTCCAGGGGCACACCGCAGGGCTGTCAGGTGACTCCCTTGCAGCCACTCAGCTAGCAGGTGGTATGGTAAAGGGTGGGAGGGTTTTAGGTCAAGCCTTTTTCCCGCCAGAATCCAGCGTTGAAAACATTTACGAAGGACAACTACAGCCTGACCTAAGAGCAGCTGCAAACCTTCTCCTCCCACCCCACGGCAACTTACACCAGAGGGAAAGATGAAGATGCAGCGATACTAATTGCAGGTCACAAAATGGCTGAGAGTGTCTGTAGCTCAAGGACACAGTTATACTTTGGAGAACAGACCAGCGTATCTTGTCAAACCAGCATTATTAATTTTATGCATTTCAAACACGATTAGCATAAATCTGCATGTTTATTACGAGATACATGCACAAAACAGACCTTGCCAAATTTACATGCAAACACCTCAGTCAATCTGTTTGTTTTTGTTTGTTGTTGTTTTTTTTTCTTCAGTTTTTGACACATAAAGTTCAGTAAGCTACGTAATCATGACAACATAGAACTGTGTTCATGGCTTGTAGTACGGGCTCTGAAAGGCACTGAATGTTATCGACTGTGAATTACACCCCACTGATTTGTTTGGGAGGGCTTATTATGTATTCTGTGCCATTTTCCAGGAAGATTTATTGTGATGACCTAGCAAAAGGAATCTGTATATTTTCCATTGTTTCACAAGGCTTCACGTTATATTTCTATGCTGTACACTGATGTATTTATATATGTAATGAATGTGTATATTGATATGAGACTGCAGTTGATATTTATGTATTCCAAGAATAGTGCTGAATGCAAAGCATCAACCTGTTCATGACTTATAGAGTTTACTTGTGATGTTCAAGTGTATGAGACTGTCAGGTTGTAGTTCCTGAAATGATATGGAGAATGTGTTCCAGCTAAACAATAAAATACCTAAATGCCTTTTTAATGACTGTGTCTTCTGCTTGCATGTGCACAATTCAAGCTATTTGGCCCACTGATCAAAATTAGTGTTTAACATCAGCACTGTACTGGGTCTGTATGCGCTGTGAAAGCTGATATGAGAATAGACTTTTTTGGCTTTGTTGTTTGTCTGCTGGCTCAGACACACAGACGGGCTTCTCGGTTTGCTGACTGATAACCCTTCGGTCTGTCCAGAGAGTCTCAGACTCTCTGGAAGAGAAGAGTTTCTCATCTCTTAATCCTTTTCTAATTGACTCGTTCTTGTTCTTCAAGAAGTTCGAATAAGAGGTTGTTTTATCTTACACAGCTCACTATCAAAGGTAGCAGAGGTACACAAACACATTAAAATCTACTAAAAATATTTTTTAAATTGATCTCTGAGACAGTTTGCATACACTAGTTGCAAGTTATTTAACACCCCACCCACCTCCTCCAATCCCTTGTCATTAAAGAATCAAAAGACTTCTTGTTAAAGACTTTGGAAGACCTCTCACTGAGGCATGCACAGAGGCTGTGCGAGAGTATACACAAAAGCTTGAATGAAAGAGGTGCCTTCATTCTCCTCCACAGGCATCCAATAGGTTTTTCAGTTAAGGAGGAGGGGGAGTTGGAGAGCTTGTGGATCAAGGGAACAAGGGGTGGATGCTTAATATCTGGCACCTTGCTGTTTTCTAGTCAACAGGACAGCACCGATATAACCACACCATCTCCTTAATCTCACCTCAAATCTCCCAAGTCTCTGGGGTTTCAGTGACAAAGGGCACTGTTTTCTCAGGAAGAAACCAGAGGCATCCTCATTTTGAATCTTACCAGATAGCCAGCTGCAATTAAAGGTCACTGGGCTGGTCTTTGTGCATGAGGTCAGGAAAACAACACACAGCTTGACCTTTACTGCCACTCCTCTTCCTTCCTCCTGGATCTCACTGTTGAAAATCAATCCCACAAATCAGTACTGCAAACGGTGTGTGTCTCTATGTGAAGTAACACCCAATTAACTTTATTCTAATTCAGCCTGATCAATTTCTTATTGTGTTGTCAATGATATAGCTCAGAGGTGATATCTAATAGGCTATCACTAAGCACTCACTTGGTGTTGGCTTTCTCTGTGGTAGAGTATCACTTCCTGTTCCTGTTACAGTGCACAGTGGTGTTTATGTGTAGCTTATCTCAGTAGCCAATTTGATTAAAAAATGTATAAAAATCGTCTTATTTCATACTGTAATCTTAACGTACTTTATCCAAAGCACACTCTCTCTTGATTCACCCTTTAATTATATTCACAATATTCACTTACTGTGTCTTTAGGGATTCACTAACTTAGCTTAGCTTAGCTTGTAGCCAATTCGCTAGCAGCATGGCCTCTTCACCTGTCCCTCCTGCACTTTCCTGCTCATTGTGTCAGATGTTTACTCCTCGGCCTCCTTTAGCAATAACGATACCTGTAACAAGTGTAGCGTGTTTGTGGCTCTGGAGGCCATGGTCACTGAATTGGAGACCCAGCTTCGCACCCTTGAAAAACCTGTAGCTACCCAGGCTCGTAGCCAGTGCAGCAATCTCCCACACTATCTTGTTAATCAACCAAAGACCCAGACAGAGTTTTAATTAATTTGAAAACCTGACAGTTAGCCTTGTCAACCCTAGCTGGAAAACTCAAAACATTTCTATCATCCACCTGGGCCTTACTCAGTTTTAGTCTGAATTCTCAGACTTGATTTTAACATCCATGTAGATACTAAAAATGACAGCCTCAACACGGCATTTAATCTATTATTAGACTCAATTGGCATAATTCAAAATGCAAAAGAACCCACCCACCACTTTAGTCACACTCTAGGGGGTGTCAAACTCATTTTACATTGCAGACCACTTTAATCTTAATCGGGCCGGACCTGTAAAACTCTGGTTTCTGTCAGTTTAGTTACATATTTAACTGTTATTATACATGGTAAAGAAAAAGCTGTGTAAAGTTACAGAAAAGGTTCTCATTTTTTTTTTGTTCTTTTTTGTTAACAGAAACTTCTATAGTAGTTTCCCAGCTGTCTTAGCTAATTATAGCTAATATAGCTAAGACAGCTACTATATAATATTATATATTAATTATCTCCTGCCTTCCTTTTATCTGAAAAATTCTTGAAAGAGTAGTTTTAGTGTGACAGATCTTCAGAGAAATGGTTTATTTGAAGAGTTTCAGTCAGGTTTCAGAGCTCATCACAGTACAGAAACGGCTTTAGCGAAGGGTACAAATGATCTTCTTATGGCCTCTGACAGTGAACTCATGTCCTGACCTCACAACAGCGTTCTGTTGACCATAACTTTAATACAGTGATTAGAGCATGCTGTAGGTATTACAGGTACTCCCCTGCAGTGGTTTGTATCATATTTATTTACTAGACTCCAATTTGTTTCTGTAACACACATTAAGGTAAATTATGGAGTACCACAGGGTTCCGTGTTAGGACCAGTTGTGTTTACATAATACATACTTTCCAAAGTCAGTATCATTAGAAGGCATAACATACATTTTCACTACTATGCAGATGACACCCAAATTAATCTATCCATGAAGCCATATAACACACCCTTAATATTACTGGGATAGAAATTTGGAATAAGCAATGAAAGGGGAGCAAAGATTCAATTCTTTTTAAATTAAAATAAGAGTAGAAGGGCCGAATTAAGTTTTGTACCCAGAGTATGCAAAATGGCTTTCATTCTTGTGAAAGGACAAAAACACAGCAAGGGAAGATTAACAGCTAATTTCTTTTAGGAGCCTCCTTTTCACTGTGCAGATATTGATACCACCATTAGCATACAATCTCCATCAATGGGGACAATATGCTGCCATTTAAATGCAGGGATTAACACCAGTTTACATGCATTCCTGTCACTGGTGATAAGACTGAATGTGAAGAGTTTAAAAGCCTTTTGATCTCAGTGTAATGCAATCATTCTCTGTTTCAGTGAGGCTTGCTCTTCAGTGGGTCAGAGGTCGTTGTGGTCTAACTTTACACAATACAAGGAGTTTGAATGTCTTAATTGTATGCCTTGTGTGCACATGTGGCTGAGCTCTGAGGTGCTTGAATGTGCCATCTTGTTAGGAGGCAGTGAAATCAGCTGCTACAGTCAGTCTGAGTCAGTAAAGCAGACAGACCTGAGGCTGCTCTGACAGAGTCAGCTAAAGCAGTAAGTGAACCACTGTAATCCTTTTTAGAAGCAGCAGCTTTAGGCAAGTGATCTGGGCTAGTTTGGCCAACCATGCACAACACTTCATTGAGCGATAAGAGAGGGGAGCACACTAGTATTAGAACCTCGATCCAAAAAATATGCCTCTTCGTTGGATCTAATTTGAATTTGAATAGTGCATGTAAACTGAAAGAGTTACCGTGACTAAAATTCAGCTGAGTTGGGCTGTGAGTAATATATTGTTGCAGTTGCATGATTTACCTGTCATCAGTGGCGACCGTGGCTCAGGGGGTCGGGAAGCGTATCTGTAACCGGAAGGTCGCCGTTCGATCCCCGGGCTCTCTGTCCTGGTCTTTGTGTCCTTGGGCAAGACACTTTACCCTACTGGTGTTGGCCAGAGGGGCTGATGGCGCGATATGGCAGCCTCGCTTCTGTCAGTCTGCCCAAGGGCAGCTGTGGCTACAACCGTAGCTGCCTTCACCAGTGTGTGAAGGTGAGAGTATATGAATAGTGGCATTGTAAAGCGCTTTGGGTGCCTTGAAAAGCGCTATATAAATCCAATCCATCATTATTATTATCAGTGTTTTCCAGGAACACCCCAAAAATCTCAGCATCCCACAAATAGCATCAGTTTTAAAGGTCTGATGACTGCAAGAACTGATGGTCATCACTTGATGCATTCCCCTCTAAACGTAGTTATTATTTGCCTAAGTGGTTTTGCTGATTGGTTTGGCTCATTATTATGCATGCAGGAATGTAAGTATAAGCCTTGAAAAAACTATGTGAATGTACCCTTTAAGATGATATGAACTTGAATGCGCTTTCAACAAAACTGCCTGAAGGAAAACATTTAAAGGTGCAGTATTAATATGAATCTTGTTTCTTTGAAAAAGCTTCCATCACATATTTGCTACAGATTAAGTAACAATAACTGACAATAGTGGCATGGCTGTACAGATTCCCCTGCAGTTTCTAGTTCCAGGATATCTGTGTATATTGATTAAATATTATTACACAATATGAACCAGATGTAATTCATTCTTGGTGCCTAAAAGTCTCAGAGTGTACAGGATTGACATAGGCCTATGACATAAGTGTAGACTTTGCCTGGAAGAAAAAGTTACACTGATAATGTTTGTTTGACTAAACATAACATTATCAGTGTAAATTTACTCACAAAACCAACACTAGACTGTCCATGTGAGAAACGGAAGGGACAGAAATCAAATTATATGCACTAGGTTATCTTCTGAAAGACACTTTTGTTGGCACTTTTGTTGTAAAAAGGCACTTCATGGTGACCTGAAAGTAGACTTTGACTAAGTTGATGTCAATCAACAGGAAGATATCTTAGGCAGGGAGAACACACCCCACTATCAGAAACAAAGGTACCTTGAGTACCAGCATTCACAAAGAGCCGGAGGCAAACATGGAGAAGTTGTTCTGTTTCTGCCAACAATGCTATTTGACTGCATTGTTCTCAGAGCACAGACCAGTCACAGGGTGAGGGGGCTTTTGGAAGTACATGAGAAGATTCAAGATGACCCCGCATTCCTTGAACAACTTGATTTTTAAAAGGATGGGAAAAAATTGAATAGATGTATATATTTTGACCATATAGTATCATAATATTTTGACCATGTAGTATCATATAGTATATGTATTGTTTTAAGGTTTTCTCCCTCTGTGGCTTGGAGAGTAATTCGAGGGAAATAATGTGCAAAAATGTGCCAAAGGACACAGAATTCCTTCCAAAGGTGGGACTGCAGGACACAGTGCACACTCACACATCCTGAACAAAGACTACTCTTACTAATATTCACCAATTCCATATCCTCACTTGAGGATGTGATAACACCCATGGTCTGTTATGTATTGTACCTATATTTGAGTAAACACAATCCATCCTCCTATCTTCTGGTGGTGTAGTGGTGCCACATTTATTTATTTATTTATTTATTTATTGTCTTGCCCTGTTCATGTGAGTATTAGATGTGAGTAAATTACATGAGTCATTCTGACCAGTCACAATGAAAGTTAAAAGGGTGATGCCTGCTGCTATATCAGAATTAGCCAGAAACGCCCTTGGCTTTTTGTTGTGAAGAGCTCTGTTTAGTTGTCACTATAATGTAACGTGAATATGCATGACTTTAGGTGTTACATAATAACCTACGGTATGCATGTGTATATGTGATGATGTCACACAGGGAGACAGAGCCAGCTGATAATATATGTGTTGCTGCTTTTTTATTGTTACCTTGCTGTATAATGAAAATTGATGCATGGTAAAGAGTGTGATTTCTCTGATTTATTCCTGCCTTTCCCCTACACGGCACACGTGAAATGTAACACTGAGGTAACCTTTCAAGGAGAGAAATGAATTAGTTATTAATTGGACAGCACTTGTGCATGAAGTTAGAGTTAGCTCTATTAGAGTTATGTGACAAAGAAAGTTTTTCGCAGTACACTGCACTTCTGTGAAATACTAATTTCACCATGATTCAAGAACTTGTAGAACTGCCTTTAACAGCAATAACTTGAAGTAATCATGATTTATGTCAGTGAGGCTACCGTGGAAATATTTCTCAACAGCTCTTTTGTGCAGATCTTGAATTCCTTTGAAATTGTTGCAAATTCAGTTCAGATAAACTGAGGATAGAAATGATTTTGAAAACCTGACATTTCCGACAGTCATAGGTTGACCCTTCATGACCTCATCCAAATCATTTGCTATTATTAAAATTCTGAATTATCAAATAATTTCATGTCATGACCGACTAATGATGTTCTCATAACTTTTTGTTGAGTGCTTTGTAAGCTAACTTGTATGCTAAAATTGACTTGCTCCTGCATGTTAGTTTAGATCAAAGCCCAGCTAAGGAGAGGCCTCAGATTGGTTGCTGTACATTCAGGTCCATTCTGCAGCGTGTCAGACGGTTGTGGGTCTCTCACTCATAACATAAAAGATGGTAAAGAAAGATTTTGGAATCAGATCACCTTCGAGTGCTCAGGTTTTTCACTTATGGGGTACAGCTATTAATCAATATGAAATATCAAAAATAAATGTTGAATGCTTGAAGCCTGGAAACCCAAACCATTTGCAGTTTTTACACAAGCACCACCACTCTTAATTTCTTTAGAGATTTCCTAGTGGAGCTCTTTGTTGGCAACACAAATGTCCTACTCATTTGGCTATGATATTAAACGGTCATTACCCCACCTACTACAAAGCCTGTCAAATGTCCAGTTATTCTGATGTAATTACAACACAGGTAATTAATCTGGTGAATACAGTGAGCCAGTGCATTCTGCTCCCCTGGAGCTTCATTACCAGTTATGTTGGATACCCAACATAATTAATTTTTGAAGTATTAACAGCATACTGAAAACCCCATTTAAAAGTGTGGTATAGCAATAATAACAATAATGATATATTTTTCATTTAATATGATTTCTCATTACTGAGAAAAATTACAGGCTTATCATGCTGTGGAGTTTGACACTAAGGTGAGATTTTCCATTGTCATGCTTGTTAAGTTTTAGTTGTATGGAATATGTCAGAGCTGTTAATACTAACTCACAGGTCTCACAGACATTGTGCAAGAAGGGTCGCAGCTGAAGGATAGGGACATTACACCGACCCAGCCCCGAGGGAGGATGTGTGATAGATACCCAGAGGGAAGGTGGAGAACTGGAGATAAGGAAAACAATACATCATGCACTGATTTCATCAATTAAGTCATTGCATTTGTGAGAAACTGACATCTGACAGGCAGTCTTATACAATTTGTGTCACTGTATATCTGTTTTTGTGTTTTTTGGATTTTTTTTTCTGATGAGATTCAGGGTCAACCAATAATCAACTAAACTTATAGTCTAAAATGTCTCTGATGTTATAGACAGTTACTATTGTTTATTGTGGGTGGGTTCCTGCATAGGTTTGAACTTTTTTCCTCTTCCCACCAGTTTCAGTACATATTTGGTCATTTTCTGTAGGACTAGTTTTTGGCTCACTCGTTCTTTACAGTGTTGCTTTAGTTCATTGAGGTTTGCGAAAATGTGTTTATGCACAGCTCTCTTAAAGTCCCACCACAGCATTTCATTTGGGTTGAGGTCTTGGGACACTGACTTCTTATTTTTTTCAGTCTTTCTGATTTAGATTTTTCTTTAGATTTTTTTTGCTGTTCTTTAGATCATTGTTCTGTTTCATGAGCCAATTCGGGCCAAGCATTAGCTGCCGGACAGATGTCCTGACATCTGAATCCTGAATACTTTGGTATACAGAGTTCATGATCACCTCAATGACTGCAAGGTACCCCAGTGCTGTGTGTGTAAAACAAAGATAAATCAATTCAATTCAATTCAATTCAATTTTATTTATATAGCGCCAAATCACAACAAAAGTCACCTCAAGGCGCTTCATAGATACAGAGAAAAACCCAACAATCATATGACCCCCTATGAGCAAGCACTTTGGCGACAGTGGGAAGGAAAAACTCCCTTTTAACAGGAAGAAACCTCCGGCAGAACCAGGCTCAGGGAGGGGCGGCCATCTGCTGCGACCGGTTGGGGTGAGAGAAGGAAGACAGGATAAAAGACATGCTGTGGAAGAGAGACAGAGGTTAATAACAGATATGAGTCAATACAGAGAGGTCTGTTAATACATAGTGAGCGAGAAGGGTGACTGGAAAGGAAAAACTCAATGCATCATGGGAATTCCCCGGCAGCCTACATCTATTGCAGCATAACTAAGGGAGGATTCAGGGTCACCTGGTCCAGCCCTAACTATATGCTTTAGCAAAAAGGAAAGTTTTAAGCCTAATCTTAAAAGTAGAGATAGTGTCTGTCTCCCGAATCCAAACTGGAAGCTGGTTCCACAGAAGAGGGGCCTGAAAACTGAAGGCTCTGCCTCCCATTCTACTTTTAAATACTCTAGGAACAACAAGTAGGCCTGCAGAGCGGGAGCGAAGTGCTCTAATAGGGTGATATGGTACTACAAGGTCATTAAGATAAGATGGGGCCTGATTATTTAAGACCTTGTATGTGAGGAGCAGGATTTTGAATTCAATTCTGGATTTAACAGGAAGCCAATGAAGGGAAGCCAAAACAGGAGAAATATGCTCTCTCTTTCTAGTCCCTGTCAGTACTCTTGCTGCAGCATTTTGGATTAACTGAAGGCTTTTCAGTGAGTTTTTTGGACATCCTGATAATAATGAATTGCAGTAGTCCAGCCTGGAAGTAATAAATGCATGAACTAGTTTTTCAGCGTCACTCTGAGACAGGATATTTCTAATTTTAGAGATGTTGCGCAAATGGAAGAACGCAGTCTTACATATTTGTTTAATATGTGCGTTGAAGGACATATCCTGGTCAAAAATGACTCCAAGGTTCCTCACAGTGTTACTGGAGGCCAAGGTAATGCCATCCAGAGTAAGAATCTGGTTAGATACCATATTTCTAAGCTTTTCAGCGCCGAGTACAATGACCTCAGTTTTATCTGAGTTAAGAAGCAGAAAGTTAGTGGCCATCCAAGTCTTTATGTCTTTAAGACATTCCTGCAGTTTAACTAATTGGTGTGTGTTATCTGGCTTCATGGACAGATAGAGCTGGGTGTCATCTGCATAGCAGTGAAAATGTATGCTATGTCTTCTAATGATGCTGCCTAGGGGAAGCATGTATAATGTAAACATAATTGGTCCTAGCACTGAACCCTGTGGAACTCCATAATTAACCTCAGTGTGTGAAGAGGACTCTCCATTTACATGCACAAATTGGAGTCTATTAGATAGATATGATACAAACCACTGCAGTGCAATACCTGTAATACCTACAGCATGTTCTAATCGCTCTAATAGGATATTATGGTCAACAGTATCGAATGCTGCACTAAGGTCAAGAAGGACAAGCACAGAGATGAGTCCACTGTCAGAGGCCATAAGAAGATCATTTGTAACCTTCACTAAAGCTGTTTCTGTGCTGTGATGAACTCTGAAACCTGACTGAAACTCTTCAAATAAACCATTCCTCTGCAGATGATCTGTTAGCTGTTTGACAACTACTCTTTCAAGGATTTTTGATATGAAAGGAAGGTTGCAGCCACCTTGAAGGCCTGTGGTACATAGCCGATTATTAGAGATAGGTTGATCATATATAAGATCGAAGAATTAATCAATGGCAGGACTTCTTTGAGCAGTTTTGTAGGAATGGGGTCTAAAAGACACGTTGATGGTTTGGAGGAAGTAATTATTGAAGTTAACTCAGAAAGATCGATTGGAGAAAAAGAGTCTAACTTAACATCAATGGTACTAAGAGTAGCTGTTGATAATATTACATCTGTGGGATGATTATTGGTAATTTTTTCTCTAATGATAAAAATTTTATTTGTGAAGAAGTTCATGAAGTCATCACTAGTTAACGTTAAAGGGATGGTTGGCTCAAAAGAGCTCTGACTTTTTGTCAGCCTGGCTACAGTGCTGAAGAGAAACCTGGGGTTGTTCTTATTTTCTTCAATTAGTGATGAGTAGTAAGCTGTTCTGGCTTTGCGGAGGGCTTTTTTATAAAGCAACAAACTATTTCTCCAGGCTAAATGATGATCCTCTAAATTTGTGACACGCCATTTCCTCTCCAGATTACGAGTCATCTGCTTTAGGGTACGTGTTTGAGAATTATACCACGGGGTCAGGTACTTCTGATTAGAGACCTTAGTTTTCACTGGAGCTACAGTATCCAGAGTCGTACGTAGTGAGGAGGTGAAATTATTAACAAGATAATCGACCTCTGTTGGGGTAGCGTTCAGATAGCTGCTCTGCTCTGTGTTGGTACAGGGCATTGACGATGATAACAGTGGCTGGATTATATTCTTAAACTTAGTTACAGCGCTTTCAGAAAGACATCTACTTTGATAAAGTCCACTCTCCACTGCTGCGTAATCAATTATTGTAAATGTAAATGTTATCAAGAAATGATCAGACAGGAGAGGGTTTTCAGGAAACACTGTTAAATGTTCAGTTTCTATGCCATATGTTAAAACAAGATCTAGAGTGTGATTAAAGTGGTGGGTGGGTTCTTTTACATTTTGAAAGAAACCAATTGAGTCTAACAACAGATTAAATGCCATGTTGAGGCTGTCATTTTTAGCATCAACATGGATGTTAAAATCACCCACAATAATTATTTTATCTGAGCTCAGAACTAAATTAGATATAAAGTCTGAGAAATCAGACAGAAACTCTGTGTAAGGCCCAGGTGGACGGTAGATGATAACAAGTAAGACTGGTTTCTGAGTTTCACAGCTGGGGTGGACAATGCTAAGCATCAGGCTTTCAAATGAATTAAAAGTCTGTCTTGGTCTTTCATTAATTAATAGACTGGTGTGAAAAATTGCTGCCACACCGCCCCCTCGACCTGTGGTTCGAGATTTCTGGTAGTTAGAATGACTCGGGGGTGTTGATTCATTTAAACTAACATAATCATCCTGCTGCAACCAGGTTTCTGTAAGGCAGAGTAAATCAATTTGTTGATCAATTATTAAGTCATGTACTAACAGAGACTTGGAGGAGAGAGACCGAATATTTAATAATCCACATTTCACTGTTTTACTCTTTGGTTCAGGTGTGGATACTGTATTGTTCTTTCTTTGTAAATGTTTAAGTTGTTTGTTGCTAGTTTTTAGTTTGTTTTTTGTCTTTTTGGAAGCGGACACAGTCTCTATGGAGATGGGTTTTTGGGGGGGTAGCAGGAGGAGGGAAGCTGCAGAGAGGCGTGTAAGACTGCAACTCTGGCAGTTGATCATCCTCCTTCCACCTCCATCATGGTTTAGTGTAGGTGTTTGTGCTGACACACTGTGTTTGGTTTGCTCCAAACCTGGCACTGTGCATTATAGCCTAACAATCTCAACTTTGGACTCATCTGTCCACAGGACATGAATCCAGAAGTCTTGTGGTTTGTTTATATACAACTTTGCAAAGCTAAGCTGTGTACTGTCCTTAATTTTAACATTTAGTGTGCTAACAGAGGCCTTTAGTGTCTGCTTTTCTTGGAGCATTACACAATCTGACTTTCGCATTAATTTGCTGGGATGTCCATTTATTGGAAGATTGTGGCATATTGTTAACTCACTAAATGCTTCAGACCATCAAACTGTCAAAGCTTCTGCTTTTATAGAAGTGCTCACACTTACTGATAAGCAGTTAAAGAAGTTCCTCAGATTTTGACAGACAGGCAAGATTGACTGCCACCGGAAGACCATTTAAGGGATGTTTTTTTTAAAGGATGTCAGTATCATTGAAATTGCAAGTGACATGTTGCTTCACTTCCCTTTTGTTTTTGTCACTGCATTGCGGCATCACATTGCTAAAGTGTGTCTCATGTAGCAATGTGGTGTGCTACACTGTGTTAAAACTAGGGAAAAAAACACAGTTTTTTAATTTGCTGTGCCAGGTACTGTAATGCCACCTGGAACAGCCGACATTGTATATCCAGATCATTTCCAAATCATTTCGTAAATACATTTATTATTTGTGTCCTCATGTGCTTGGCACAAAATGGGACATACTGTGAATGTAGGGAATAGCCTGCAAAACTGTGCTACTGGCTCTAAAAGGTTACTCCTTTAGAGCCACCAGTGGTGATGGTCCTCAGTTGAAAGGTCAGGAGATCAAGTTGTTATGTTTCATCTTCTGCACACACGGATGTGTGCAGCAGTTGCACAGATTAAAAACATCAGCCCATGGATATCTGAAGCAATTAACAGCTTTAAATGGCCTGGTAAATGGCCTGTATTTGTATAGCGCTTTTCTAGTCCCTAAGGACCCCAAAGCGCTTTACACTCCCATTGCTTTAATTAATAAGTGGTTACAGGTCAAATGAATCAATTGTGTCCAAGTGTTCAACCTTTCCAGAAGCTGATGAAATAGCTTTCATATATTGTTACAACCACTTCACTCCCTTTCGTTAGCCGTAGTGTTTGCCAAAACAGCACATTAGGCAGACTGTGCAAACCCTCACCTCCAAAAACTTTAAAACAGAGGAAAGATCAAAGATTTCCCTCTCTTTTCTTTCCTGTTCAGTTACTTCAGAAGATCATCATTAGTGCTGCTGTAAACTATTAAAATAAGAGACTGTTTCCTCATCAGGCATTAAATTCATAGCTGAATGAGGTTTGGGGGTGTCTGCAGCCCTTCAATTTTACGCTGAATTAGACAAGCGCTCTGGTTTCAAAGAGAATGCATCGGCAGGATTTAGAAAGCAGCATTAGTGAGAGGTTTCTGTGGCCAAGTCCAGACACACATACGTACAAGGGCACACCATGGCTGTGCATACGAGAAGCCAGCCAGGATGGCCTTCGTGGGGTTTCAGACACAGTCAAGTGAATCATTGCAGGAATAAATATTAAAAGACTTTTTGAATATTTAAACAGTTTGCATAATATTGTTGTGTTGTAACATATCAAATGACTTGACATTGTATGTTAATCACATACACTTTTTCCTCCTGCCAGTCCAATAGCCTCTTGGCAGCTGATTCCTCAGCTGTGCAGTTTGGGACACTGCGAGCTTCTCAGATGTCTGCTTTAGGTCCATTCAGCCTTTTCCCCGCTGGCCTGAAGGGGACTGGGGATTCTCTTTCCCTCGCTTCTGCTGACTTTGTGCTGATTTGGAAGGAGAAGTGAAGAACTTTTCAGGGGTGTCTGAGTGCGAATCCTGCAGGGGGACTGCCCTTCTGATTTTATTTCATTGTATTTACCCCCACCCTCTTCCACATACACCCCAAGCTGCATTTGTTTATTTGTTTGCCTGTGTGATCAGCTGCAAAGTGGGTGTCCTCATTCTGCCCCAAATGATGTTGTGCAGATGACAACTTTTGTCAGCATCAGATAGCTGCGTGGCTGTTGATCGGGGGATTTCACCACTCACATAAACCCAATAAGACACCAAAGCCTCCAGCATCAGTTTCTGTTAAAACAAAACAACAACAAAAAAAAAACAAAACACTGACTATATGATACATCTGTACTGGTGGAAGAAAAACTGCTCTTTCTGGGAGACTTAAAAGCAATGATTTTACAGGAGACCTGCTCTCAAAAGAGAGAGCAGCTTTTCTTGACTTGACAAGTGTTCCCTCCTGATGTACCAGGATCAATCTGCAGTTTCTATCTTTATTCTCAAACAGATTACACAGACAAAAAAAGATGGAAAACAGGATACAGATGGGGTATTTTTATATTTTCCATGATTTATTCAGATGACAGACATTTCTAAAAAAAAAAAAAACCCAACAACAACAAAAAATAGATACTCTGTGCTATATTCCCTCGTAAGTGAAGCTTCTTGTTGCAATTCCTACAATTTACAATCACAGAAGAGAACAGTGCACATACAAAACATGTGTAATAAGGAATAACAGTACTGAAAAACATTTGCAAGTATATTTGAATGTTACATGTATGGCGCAGTTATTAAAAACTGTCTATGCTCACATTAAGACCATTTCGTGACCATCTGAAGTCAGAAATGATGTTTACACATACAAAGTTTTCCTGAAGCTGTCATATCCAGCCTTTTCCCACAGTCGTGCCGACAACCACTGCAGCGTGTTTGGGTTTTTCTGGTCTTGAGTTTTCGCCCAGATGAGCGGCTCTCAAAACACCGGCCCCCTGGATTATTAATATTTATCATTCACACATCCTGCACTGAATTATTGTCAAGAATGGGATGAGATTTTGTCACTAGCTGGAAAAATGAGATCTTGTTTATTTATAAAAACGGGTGCGCCTCTGTGGGGGACATTATTTGTGTCTCACACGCCCTCGCCATGACCCTCAATCCCGAAGATGATGTCACGGATCATATAGTAAGCAAACGGGAATCGTTGTCACTTTGGTGGGCCTGCGAGTTGTGCAACTGATGAAATGGAGAAATAACTTTGCTGACAGCGATGCAAAGCAGGTCACGTAGACAGACCTGAGGCATCTTAAGCATCTCATTAAAATGTTATTTTCACTAAAGATGAAATTCTTAATTAGGTGAGCTGTGAGACAACGAACATTTATACTTACCCACTTTCCTCCTCTAGCCTGGATCTATTCCCACTGCAGCAAGTGTGTCAACCTGCCCCCGTTTAATTTTATCAGGAGCTGTATTGGAGCAAGGTTGAAGAATTCAATCACATGATCATACGGTGTGCAGGAATAGTCTGCGACAAACAGTAACCGAGAGCATAGGGTGTACTTTCAGACACAATTTAATGAACCATTGAAAAAAGCAGCTTTCTATAATAATTTACAGCCTTTCACATTTCTTTAATGTTACACCCAGGTACAGTACCATAAAGCCATAAAGCTATTACTAATGGATTTACTGATGAGCAGTCAGTCATGTAGCAATAATTTATGCAAGCCAGCTTTAGTCATGATTTATGTCAGTGAGGCTACCGTGGAAATATTTCTCAACAGCTCTTTTGTGCAGATCTTGAATTCCTTTGAAATTGTTGCACATTCAGTTCAGATAAACTGAGGATAGAAATGATTTTGAAAACCTGACATTTCCGACAGTCATAGGTTGACCCTTCATGACCTCATCCAAATCATTTGCTATTATTAAAATTCTGAATTATCAAATAATTTCATGTCATGACCGACTAATGATGTTCTCATAACTTTTTGTTGAGTGCTTTGTAAGCTAACTTGTATGCTAAAATTGACTTGCTCCTGCATGTTAGTTTAGATCAAAGCCCAGCTAAGGAGAGGCCTCAGATTGGTTGCTGTACATTCAGGTCCATTCTGCAGCGTGTCAGACGGTTGTGGGTCTCTCACTCATAACATAAAAGATGGTAAAGAAAGATTTTGGAATCAGATCACCTTCGAGTGCTCAGGTTTTTCACTTATGGGGTACAGCTATTAATCAATATGAAATATCAAAAATAAATGTTGAATGCTTGAAGCCTGGAAACCCAAACCATTTGCAGTTTTTACACAAGCACCACCACTCTTAATTTCTTTTGAGATTTCCTAGTGGAGCTCTTTGTTGGCAACACAAATGTCCTACTCATTTGGCTATGATATTAAACGGTCATTACCCCACCTACTACAAAGCCTGTCAAATGTCCAGTTATTCTGATGTAATTACAACACAGGTAATTAATCTGGTGAATACAGTGAGCCAGTGCATTCTGCTCCCCTGGAGCTTCATTACCAGTTATGTTGGATACCCAACATAATTAATTTTTGAAGTATTAACAGCATACTGAAAACCCCATTTAAAAGTGTGGTATAGCAATAATAACAATAATGATATATTTTTCATTTAATATGATTTCTCATTACTGAGAAAAATTACAGGCTTATCATGCTGTGGAGTTTGACACTAAGGTGAGATTTTCCATTGTCATGCTTGTTAAGTTTTAGTTGTATGGAATATGTCAGAGCTGTTAATACTAACTCACAGGTCTCACAGACATTGTGCAAGAAGGGTCCCAGCTGAAGGATAGGGACATTACACCGACCCAGCCCCGAGGGAGGATGTGTGATAGATACCCAGAGGGAAGGTGGAGAACTGGAGATAAGGAAAACAATACATCATGCACTGATTTCATCAATTAAGTCATTGCATTTGTGAGAAACTGACATCTGACAGGCAGTCTTATACAATTTGTGTCACTGTATATCTGTTTTTGTGTTTTTTGGACTGATTTTTTTTTCTGATGAGATTCAGGGTCAACCAATAATCAACTAAGCTTATAGTCTAAAATGTCTCTGATGTTACAGACAGTTACTATTGTTTATTGTGGGTGGGTTCCTGCATAGGTTTGAACTTTTTTCCTCTTCCCACCAGTTTCAGTACATATTTGGTCATAAGTCATAAGTACAGATATAGAATATGAAACCCAAGACTGGGTTTGTGCTCAGGTTTAAAGTTTACAGTATTAAATGGTAGTTTTAGATAGGATAACTGAACACAGGGTACTATTCATACTGGATTTTTATGTGTGTATGTCAGAGGTATGCCAAATGGCATTAAGGACTATGGTTTCACTGGTGATGTGAATGAATTTGATTGACTAGTTTGGACTTCTGCTGGTTTTTCTCTTGATGGTGTCTGAGTTGACTGGAATGAAGAAATGACTATACTCTAAGTAATTTCAAGTAGTGTGTAACTTCTGGGTAATTTAGCAGAAAACAAACAAACTTGCCTCCATTTCACACTCTAAATTTGCTGTACTATTAGAAGTGTACTTGCTTAACCTTGCCTTTTTACATGTTTATTATGCATTATATTAGTGTGTATCATAAATGTTTCAGTTGTCCTTTTATATTACACATAAAGATATCATGAGGACTGTCCTACCTTTGCTGCTTCCGAGAAGCAGTAAACACCAACACACATTGCATGCCATAGGTTCATGTGCTCTTACAATGATCAAACCAAGTCAAACACCAAAAAAATAAAAATGTAAAAGGGTAAGGTTAAGCTACTACACAATATAAGTCATGCCACTAAAAGTGTAACATATTTACAGAGTAAGACGGGGAACTTTTGTTTGTTTTTCTACTAAATTACCCGGAAGTCATGCACTACTCAAAATTACTTGCATACTACGTAAAGTTACTATGTGTATAATTATTTCTTCTTTCCTATAAAGTATCTAAAGTCACAAACTGGCTGAAATGACTAAAAGTTGGTGTAGCAGTATAGCAGCAGTATAGCGCTATAGTTTTAGATAAGATGCATTGAAATTTTATTTTTTTCTAGGGGAAATAAGTTATGGCCCATAATATAAAGCGCTAACCATGATGATAAAATGACAAAGAAAAAAAGAATAAAACAAAATCAAACGCAGACAGCAGACAAACTTATCACAACATCAAGCTTAACACCACATTACTTTTTCTCTTTTATTTGGCTTTTATTTATTTATTTTATTAGTTCCAATGTGCAACACTTTGCATCAGCTGTGGTTGTTTTAAAGTGCTTTATAAGTAAAGATTACAATGATGATGATATCCAAGACAGATTTTAAGAGCAGGAGCCATTACCTGGGGAAAAAAGTACAACAATTAATTAGTTAGTTAATAACTAATTTAATTACAAGAGAAATGAAGTCTCACTGCCAAAAGCCAAGAATAAAAGTGGGTTTTAAGACCTGTTTTAAAAGTGGACAGTGAAGGGGGCCTCTCTAACATGCAAGGGCAAGTTATTCCATAATTTAGGAGCCACGATAGAAAAGGCCCTGTCCCCTCTGAGCTCCCTCTTGGATCTCTGTACTTCCAGGAGCAGCTGGTCAGCTGACCTAGAGATCAACAGGGTGTGTAGTGATGAAGAAGCTCAGAGATGTAAGGCGGGGCAAGATTGTTAAAGCATTTAAAAACAAAGATAAGAATTTTAAATTGTTATACATAAAGTGACACTCCTAACAATCTTGATTTGATTAGATTTTCATAGATTCAGTATTTTATCACATACAGTGATTACAAGTGATCACCTTTAATGGTGATTTCGATCATTGTCACTGAATACACAATGTATTGTTTAAAACGAATTATGGCTGAATGTCAGTATCTTATTACACATGTAAATTGAAATATAATATATATTTTTTATCCAAATTCGCCTTACACAAGCATGTTTCGTGCACCTCCCCGCAGGACTGCATGGGACTTCTGCCAACTTTGTCCAAACTTTTTTAATGGAGCTGACTTTACTGAGGTGCTGAGTTGGCACAGAGACATTTTTTCTGAAAACATCACTTTAGCTTCTCTTCTAATATCCATCAAGAGGTACCAAAGAGTTGGAAACCTGGACACATCATCACACATTCCCCTGGTGCAAACCTAAGCACAATGGGAAACTCTCCTTTTCACTTCACTTTCCTAGAGTGATTTTAGATGGCACATGCGTTGAATTGGCAGCTACGTGTTCCACATTCTATGTTGAGACCTGATCTGAGGACTGTGGGATGCCTACTCGAAAAACACAGGGCACAGCCTTAGAAAGTTCCCAGAGGAAAAAAGGTAGAGACACCTTGTCCACCCTGGGACAATAGAAAGCAAAACTGTGTCACGTCATGGCACATAACAGGCATGAAGTCAGTGGGTTTGTCTGTGACACATTGCCCTGCTGTACACGACTTTTGCAACTCTGCTTAAACTAACTGGTGTCCCTGCAGTGTGCTGGCCCTAACATCTAAAGACCAACCCCTCTGTGTTGACGCGATTAAAGTTGTTGTTGTGAGCACAAGAAAAGAGCAGGAAAATAGTTTTTTATATTGATAGAACAGAAACAAACCCATGGGCTGTGATACATGAAGACAGAAAATGATACCACTGTGAGACATGTATGGGACATGTATTAGGTGACATGTATGGGAACCCAGTCTCACATGTTTTGTTTTGTTTTAAAAATGTATAAAATAAAAAGAAGCGAAAGTGTTTATTAAAATTATCAATAAACACTTGAAAGTGGAAAAGGACAATTTCAAGTGTTTACTTTATATATATATATATATATATATATATATATATATATATATATATATATACAAGGTCTGCTTCCCTCAAAAGTCTTTTTTCCAGGCTCCCACAAGCCTGTATGTGTTTCTCACCCCATCATATGTCAAATAGTGGCATTCTTTGCTCTCCATGGTTGAAATTCATTGGTCTTTTGAAGTATCCTGTTGTCTGTAGAATTTTACAGTGTGTAATCACTGGCTGGCAGCTCAGAGAAGCTGAAATTATGTTATGTTAGAGAGAGAAAAATGCTAACGTTGTCATACTAACATGCTGGAGTTACCATCTTATGTTACATCATAAGCAAATATAAACAAAGCCAGGAAGGTGCCAGGAAGATCATTTCCTTTGTATAGTAATAGGGAAAGTAAAATTTTGATTTCAGTGGAGATGCCAAGTCGACAGTC
Source organism: Neolamprologus brichardi (assembly GCF_056152115.1). NCBI lineage: Eukaryota > Metazoa > Chordata > Actinopteri > Cichliformes > Cichlidae > Neolamprologus > Neolamprologus brichardi. Next base: position 8,700,590 of record NC_142113.1, read on the forward strand.
AGACAAGCTTATAGCAATTAATTGTAAATCAATTAAGATGTATCCTTTGGGAACAATATACACCTGCACCAAAAGTAGTTCTTATCATATTTATAACTGTTGAAATATTTCAGTCTTGACCAAAACGATGGACCATCCATTTCATATGATCCCCTCAATACAGAGAGCTCCAGTTTATGACACATATTTTTTCCATGCAGTGGAGCATGTGTTTGTGTGTGTGTGCTTTTACAAGACATACTTCCACTCCTCCACCCCAGACATCCTCTGTGTCTGTCTCTCTGTGTACAGTCTCCCACAGAGCATGCCTCTTATTCAGTCTCCTCTGAAGCAGGAAAAGGAAGTTGATTGTTTGATTGTGCGTTGGGACCGAACAGTGATCAGACCTCCCCCCGGATTACCACTCCCCTAATAACAAATTAAGTCACGAGCATAGAAATATGTGACAAATGGCACAACAGTGCTATTCACCTAGGAGCTGTACTTTTCCATCAGGTCATTTTAAAGACTGTCACCAGAGCTATGCTGGACAGCTTTGAAGCCAGGCAGAGAGAGATCATTGATTTATTTTCTCAGCTGAAGACCCCAGGGTGCTAGTGCACACCAAGCTACACTGACCCACACCGGGAATAAGGTTGTCTACTCTGTATAGAGAGAGCAAATATAAACAGCCTGCACTCTTAATGGAAAATAACCCCAACTGGGGCTTTTAGTTATGACCTTAAAGCTGCACTTATCAATATTTTCACATGAATACTTCATCAGCTGACCACCTGCACTGATGAATCCACAAAGAATTGAGACTTCCCAGGTCTCCACACTAACATATTATTCATTTCAAGATTATGTCCATGGAGACATGCATTTTAGCAGAGTTTCAGTAGTAGCGCACCTATTCTCACAAATCAAATGACAGTTCATGTACTGTGGGGATGCGTGTCCAGACTTAAACAGAAAGGAGAGAAGAATAAAAGTGCATTACAGCTTGGAGAAAATCCTCTGGATGAGGAGGTAAAGCAATGGCAAAAATACAAACTCAGCATGTACTGAAGAAAAACTACTAACGTCCACATCTTTGACACATACTCTAAATGTAGAGAGGTAGTTGAAAATACCACTTCATTACTGGGTTAGAATAAAATATCTTTTAATGCTTTTAGTAACATAGTGTAATAGCTCATAGTTTAGAGTTCGTTGTGGCTCTTTGTGGCCACTTTTAATCACAAGGTTACCTGGTGGGAAGCAGCCTGTCTCTGAACAATTGACTTACTTCTACTGATTGTAGAAGGTTTGCAAATAATGGCTGATTGATGACCACTGACAGATTGCCAGAACGTTGCAATCATCATCAGCCTGACCTGTGAGTGCATGTGTTTGCAATCACCAATGTAAGAGTTGCCTGGTGGTTGTAATCTGATTATGTTTATATGTAAAAGTAAAGCTGCCTCCTGTCTATGACATTCTGCTGTTAAATCGCCATTGTGCAACAACCATGTCAGTATTTCAATAAGAAGAGATCACTTGGAATTGAACATGAATTACTGATATATAAAAATTCATGTATTTAGACTCTGATGAGCCATCATGGCAGAAAGGAATCATAGCGATGATAGGATTTAGGGCAGGAACCCCAAAGTCCAGAGGCTGGTGGTGGTGAGGATGAAGGCTGAGGCTTGGATGGAGCTCTGACTGAGGTGTCTGTGAGGTGGAGATGGGGAGGAGGTGGGCTGCATGAATAAAAGTCTGAAAAGGAGAATGATGGAGAGCACAGACTTAAACCATGCAAAGCGGATGGTGATTGGTTTAAAGAAGGTGGCCAAGAAGATGATTGGACAAGAGTACTGATGTCAGTATTGACATTGACAGCGTGGGAAAGTGGTATTGATGTAAAGAACAGGAAGCAGCCGAACACTCAGGAAAGCAGGCAGATGAGTGATTACAGATCTTCCTTATTGAACTTGCACATAAGATTGATTTGTTTACAAATTTCTGAATTATCTTTCAGAACTATGAGGTTATAACTGGAACTGAACGTAAGAAGTTAATGTGAATTTCTGTGTTTGCAGACGGAAGAAGATTTGTCATGTTACCATAAACAGATTACAGATGCACATGTTGCAATGATATTGGCCCAACCACTGTTTTGTCCAGTCTAACCATAGCATGTGGAAACTTTTTAATATTTTTCTTCTAAATTGTCGGACTTTCTTTTTACTTCTCTTTTAACTATTTAAAGCAGGCTGCAGCAACAGTTCTCCAGCTTTGCTGAAGCTACGGGGTGGCTGTAGTTCAGGTGGCAGAACAGGTCAGCCACTAATCAGAAGGTCGGTGGTTCGATCCCAGGCTGCCTCTTGGCTGCATGCCAAATATCCTTGGGCAAGATGCTAACCCCATGTTTGCCCCCTACTGGTGGTGGTCAGAGGGCCTGGTGGCGCCAGTCTCCGGCAGCCTCGCCTCTGTCAGTGCGCCCCAGGGCAGCTGTGGCTACAATGTAGCTTGCTATTGCCAGTGTGTGAATGGGTGCTTTAGGAACTGAGTAAAGTGCTATACAAATGCAGGCCATTTACCATTTCAAAGTCTTTCTTTGGATATTGGCTGTTTTTTCACTCATTCCTTGGACCTGAGCCTTTTCAGAGGGATGTTTTCCATGTTTGTTAAACCACTAAACACTGACCTCATGTGAGAGAAAGCACCAAACAAAAAAATTAACCAGTGTTGTGTCTACAATTTATTTTTGTTGTATCTTTAGGCAATATTAGCAGCCAGCTTAAATTAACCTTTAAAGCACACCAAGTACTTAAATGCATTCTAGAAATATTAATTGTTCCATTATTTAATGCAGGGGTGTTTTTGTCATTATACCCCCGCGCCCCGTAATTTGTTATTATCCGATGGATGTACATCCGTGGAAAAATACTTTTCAGCAAATTAAACTCTCTTCTGACAAACCCCTTCAATCTTCTGAGCCCTGTGATTGGCTAACCTTACTAAGAAAAAGAGCCAATCCTTGTGTAAATCAAACAGCTGTTTCCTAGTGCGGCAAGGATATCTTGAAGATCCATTTTTATATACTGCAGTTATTTTTGTTCCACTTCTATTCATCCTGAGACGTGGTAGATTAACTGCTCAGCCTTTTTTGCAGGGCTGACAGCCTTTATACCAACATCGTTTCCATTATGTTTGTTGTCAGTATAAATTATTCCTGAAGCACCTGCTCAATGGACACCCAGCTGCTTTTTGTCATTTAGAAGGGGAAATCCTGAGTGCTGCATTGAAATAAGCACAGATATTTCACCTCGCTGCTCAACATTCGCCTTCCTTTTTGTCATAATACATGCTTCTGTAACAATCACTTACAAGCGAATTGCACATATCACACACCAGCCTCCACCTCCTCAACCAGCCTCTCAGGTTTTAACCTTCAGCGCACATGTACGTCCCTCCTACATCTCTTTATTAAGGAAAAGTGCAGCGTGTATTGATTGTTTTGCCAGCAGCTGTCTTTTTTCTTCTCAAACATACAAAGTTAGAATGCATGTGTGTAACAGTGGGTCTTGTGTGGGTGGATGAGAGGAGTTAATCATCACTGTAACCAATAACGCATGTTCCGCATAAGCAACCACGCATGCATGACTTTTCAGATGGTGTCATTGCAGAGGCTCAGCCTTACAAAGACTCATTTACATCCTCATACATACAAAAGAGAGCATGTGGGAGAAAAACCCCACATGCATCCCCTCCCTTCTTAGGAAACCCCAGCATTCTGGCATGTCTGCGTGATGCTGCAGTGATGTTTTATTAATCTTCCTGAAACATGGATTCTCCTTTTCACTCCGTTTACACAGTTTTATTCAATCAGAGGGAAAGAAATGCAATAAGCAGAGAATGCGGGTAGCTGGTATTTTATGTTGTGCAATGCAGGCTGCATCTGCAATTTTCAGGAACATTTTTTTTTGTTCTTTGTGTATCGGTGAAGCAGGTGAAAGATCACTCAGCGGGGGAAGCCCTTAACTCTCGCTCTCTCTAGCTTATCAGAATGCATCCTTTAATTACTCACACATATTCATTATTTGCCTCCCACAGGCTATGAATTATGCAACACTAATTTCCACATGAGAACAGTGAGAAGACACAAGGATTGCCTGTTTCCTGTCCTTTGTCTGTCTCTCTCTCTCCTCTCCCTCCTCTCCCCCTGCCTCTTTAGCTCAGTCCCCCTCTCCCATGCAGTGCTGTCATTCTGACACATTAGGGACAATGAGAAAGACGAATGTAAGGTATTCATCGCAGACTACCACATTTGTGAAAAATTTTACTCATGATCTGATATGGGGGCAGCACGGTGGCACGGTGGTTAGCACTGTTGCCGCACAGCAAGAAGGTCCTGAGTTCAATTCCACCATCAGGCCGGGGTCTTTCTGTGTGGAGTTTGCATGTTCTCCCCGTGTTTGCGTGGGTTCCCTCCGGGTACTCAGGCTTCCTCCCACCATCCAAAGACATGCAGCTTGTGGGGATAGGTTAATTGGATAATCCAAATTGTCACTAGGTGTGAATGTGAGTGTGAATGGTTGTCTGTCCCTGTGTGTTGGCCCTACGACAGACTGGCGACCTGTCCAGGGTGTACCCCGCCTCTCGCCCTATGACAGCTGGGATAGGCTCCAGCGACCCCCGCGACCCTGAAAAGGATAAGCGGAAGCGAATGGATGGATGGATGGATGGATCTGATATGGTTCTTAAGGTTATTTTCAGTGTCATGTCTGATAATTTCATTCATTTCTAAATAGGGCACAAAATGGTGTGCGCAGTCTCTGCAGTCAGTTGGAAATACAAGAAATACGAGGAGCTGAGACTCTCACATCTCACACTTTATGGTGTTTTTTTGTTTTGTTTTGTTTTTGCTGCTTCCTTTGGGAACAGGTTTCACCAACCAGCCTCTATGCCATGTGTATATTTATTCTTATTATTCTTATTCACAATAGAGGACATAAATCTTTGGTTCCACTAAAACTACCACACCTGACATATTATAGATTTCAACCCTCTGTACAAGCTGAAAGCCTGTTGTGGACAGCTGCAGCAGAAATAACCAGAATGTTACTTCAAACTCAGGAAAAACAGCAGTAACGAAGCGTGGGAGATGGAGCGGATCTCTGCTGAGGTGGTGGTGGATCTGCAGGCTCCCAGTCACAGCCAGGGCTTTGGCAAAATAAAGCTGTGGCACAGAGGGAGACACAGTGGGATTTAAGAGATGACTTCCTACTCTGTCATCCGTGCGCCCACACAGCCAATCTGCTACTACTGCTATCTGACTGAGCCTCCCTGGATCCTCAGGACAGCTACACCCTTATTTGAGCTTCCTCTATCTGCCCAACATTTGTACCTCAAGGGAAAACGGTGCTACATGGGGTCATTTTAAAAAATCACTTAATAGAATAACTGAAAGGTAACTGAACTGTATGTATGTACAGTACTGTGTAAAAGTCTTCTGTCAACACTAATTTCTTTATGTTTTACCAAGAAAATGTTAAAAATTTACAGTGATTTAATGAAACACGCAATACATGGAAATATACGGTTTGTACACTTCTAATGAGCTTGGAAGTCAGCGTTTGGAAGGACCACCTTAAGCCTTCAACACAGCCTGAACTGTCATAGAAAAGCTTTCTTGTAAATAGTCTTTTAACTGCTTACAGCTTTGGCAGTGCATTTTGGATCATTGAAAAAGGAAAATTGTTGCCAATCAGCCACTTTCCAGATGGCATTGCATGGTGCATCAAAATCTGCAGGACTTTTCTGCATTCATAAATCCATTAATTATGACACAATCCTCAACACCAACGACTGACAAGCAGCACAAGTTTCAAATTTGGATTCATCACTCCCTGAGACCTGTTCCCACTGATTTTCAGTCCAGTTCTTGTGTAACTTGGCATACCTCAGCCTTTTGTCCTGATTTTCCTTCCTTAAGCATTGCTTTTTGACAGCCACTGAGACTATTTCCAATGAGGTTTTGGTAAACACTGGATTAACTGAAGGGCCAGATGCAACTCTTAGGTCCTGTGTCAGGTCTTTGCTGGATTTTGGTAAATGGTAAATGGACTGATTCTTATATAGTGCTTTTCTACTCTCCCGGAGTACTCAAAGCGCTCTATACAACATGCCACATTCACCCAGTCACACCCATTCTCACAAGCACTTTATCTATACTTAGTGCTTTTTCTAACTACATTCACACACATTCATACTCCGATGGACGCATCGGAGAGCAACTTGGGGTTAGTATCTGCCACTTTTTTTGTCCTCCCCGTGTCCAGTCTACAATTTTAAAGGACACATTCACATATCTATTTATGTTTAACTCACTTCATAATCCATTAGTAACAGACATTAGACACACTGTGTCATTAGGCTGCCAGCCAATCAGTTCTTTGAATATTGTTATCAGTACTCTGCTACCTGGAAACTTTATTCTTTCATTGAGTTTTATTGTCCTGGAGCTGGTTTTTGCCTACCAACTGGTAGGTCAGTGATTCTCCAGTTCCTCCAGGCTATGCATCAAAATGTTCTCAGGCAAGCTACTGAACCCCAAGATGTATCTGTCAGTGTGTGAGTGTCAGTGTTAGAAAAAGCATTTAGGCATGGAAAAAAGAACTCTGTGTGTGTGTGATCAAGTGAATGAGACTTGTACTACAAAGTGCTTTGAGTGCTCAAGTTGAGTAGAATAGCGTTATATCACATTCAAAAAATTCTGCACACTAACGAGGAGTTGATGAAAATATTTCAGGTGCTGGAAACACTACATGCCTGTACTGCCCAGGACAGATGATAGGAAGTGAGGAGGAAAGCACAAAACCCTGTTTCACCCTGTAACACATGCACACTTGGCACAAGTTGGAGAAGAAGCAGAAAGCCAAAGACAACTCTCTTACATGTGTTCTTAGTGACATTATTGAGTGAAATTTCTAAAGAAAAGGTTGAAACAGCATTTTTAAATCTTCTTATTAATTTTCATTTTATTTATTGTAATGTCGCTCTAAAAATATTAACCAAAGCAATATCTTCCCATCCGTGGTGTTTGGGATTTCTGCCTGAATGATGCCTGACATTTCAGGATGTTTATCAGATGCGTCACCAAGCAGCAAATGTTTTATCCAAGAAGTGCAGAACAATATAGACTATGAAAAGGAACAGGATGCTGACGGCCCTATTGGAAACACACAATTTCATCCACAATGCACTGGAGCCAGTTAATTAGCAGTCTGTTTCTGGTAATGACTGGATTACTATTATTAGACACGTTTTAAATAAATGGGACAAACAAATGACTACAGTACAAGTCCTTCACCACCACAGTAGATCATGCCTTTCTTTTTTTTTTTTAAATGACATCAGGCTCTATTCAGAATATTGTAAATCTTCTAGCAGATAAAAAGATGATAAGATTTATAATTATGTTCTAAAGTTAGTCCATTCACATCTGAATGAAATGACTGAATGCAAGCAATCACTGAATAAATTCAATTCAATTTCAATTCAATTTTATTTATATAGCGCCAAATCACAACAAAAGTCGCCTCAAGGCGCTTCATAGATACAGAGAAAAACCCAACAATCATATGACCCCCTATGAGCAAGCACTTTGGCGACAGTGGGAAGGAAAAACTCCCTTTTAACAGGAAGAAACATCCGGCAGAACCAGGCTCAGGGAGGGGCGGCCATCTGCTGCGACCGGTTGGGGTGAGAGAAGGAAGACAGGATAAAAGACATGCTGTGGAAGAGAGACAGAGGTTAATAACAGGTATGATTCAACACAGAGAGGTCTGTTAATACATAGAGAGCGAGAAAGGTGACTGGAAAGGAAAAACTCAATGCATCATGGGAATTCCCCGGCAGCCTACATCTATTGCAGCATAACTAAGGGAGGATTCAGGGTCACCTGGTCCAGCCCTAACTATATGCTTTAGCAAAAAGGAAAGTTTTAAGCCTAATCTTAAAAGTAGAGATAGTGTCTGTCTCCCGAATCCAAACTGGAAGCTGGTTCCACAGAAGAGGGGCCTGAAAACTGAAGGCTCTCCCTCCCATTCTACTTTTAAATACTCTAGGAACAGCAAGTAGGCCTGCAGAGTGGGAGCGAAGTGCTCTAATAGGGTGATATGGTACTACAAGGTCATTAAGATAAGATGGGGCCTGATTATTTAAGACCTTGTATGTGAGGAGCAGGATTTTGAATTCAATTCTGGATTTAACAGGAAGCCAATGAAGGGAAGCCAAAACAGGAGAAATATGCTCTCTCTTTCTAGTCCCTGTCAGTACTCTTGCTGCAGCATTTTGGATTAGCTGAAGGCTTTTCAGTGAGTTTTTTGGACATCCTGATAATAATGAATTGCAGTAGTCCAGCCTGGAAGTAATAAATGCATGAACTAGTTTTTCAGTGTCACTCTAAATTCAGCTGATGTTTAATTTTCTCGCTGTCAGAGAATTTCATTTCTGATCATTGACTGTGTCTGCAGAGAAAACTGATGGGTTTTAAACTATCGTAATATCTTTGGGAAGCAGTGGCTGCATTTTAGACACGCTTTGGTGGATGACAGCTGGTTTATGTGGGCACGTCAGATCCGAGGCTGTTACTATTGTCCCCAACATGTCAGTGTTTTCTTGCGCCACTGATTTAGTGTAACATGGGCACAGTGAGACTGAGGAAAGCATATCAGCAAAAACTCTGGCTTTGGGGATTCTTGCCCTCCTTTATTCTCTGCTTCTTGCCCTGTATATTTTACATTATGCTTAGTTATCAATAATACATGAATGAACACTCTTTCAAAAGTGTTTTTACTGCAAACTGCTTTATGTTTTTGCAGACCAACACATTTATTTATAATATATATATTATAAATAAATTTATTATATATATATAAATATATATATATATCTTCTGTGGAACCAGCTTCCAGTTTGGATTCGGGAGACAGACACTATCTCTACTTTTAAGATTAGGCTTAAAACTTTCCTTTTTGCTAAAGCATATAGTTAGGGCTGGACCAGGTGACCCTGAATCCTCCCTTAGTTATGCTGCAATAGATGTAGGCTGCCGGGGGATTCCCATGATGCATTGAGTTTTTCCTTTCCAGTCACCTTTCACACTCACTATGTGTTAATAGACCTCTCTGTATTGAATCATATCTGTTATTAATCTCTGTCTCTCTTCCACAGCATGTCTTTTATCCTGTCTTCCTTCTCTCACCCCAACCGGTCGCAGCAGATGGCCGCCCCTCCCTGAGCCTGGTTCTGCCGGAGGTTTCTTCCTGTTAAAAGGGAGTTTTTCCTTCCCACTGTCGCCAAAGTGCTTGCTCATAGGGGGTCATATGATTGTTGGGTTTTTCTCTGTATCTATGAAGCGCCTTGAGGCGACATTTGTTGTGATTTGGCGCTATATAAATAAAATTGAATTGAATTGAATTGAATATATATATATATATATATATATATATATATATATATATATATATATATATATATATATATATATATATATATATATATATATATAAGAACAAGTTTAACAGCAGGTGAACTATAAAAATGCTATAAATAAATAAGTACATTTACACACCGAGATAAACATGACGAGCTGCAACAGTATTTTAATAGCTTGAATGTCAGGTATGAAAAAGGTAAAGCCTCAAGAGCTTGTCTCTCATGTGTAGCATCTCTGAATTTCTATTTATGATCACAGCAATAACAGAGAAATCATTAACGACTCAGTTACGTGTGACATGCAAGTGATAATAAAAAATAAATAAAATAAAAAATACTGGAAAGGACGGAGAGGATTTTTGACAACAAACTGGTCATGTGGATTGACATGTTTGCCAGAAGCAAAGCCCTCCATGGTTCATTGCAGTCTAATGTGCCCTTGATCCCAGCCGATTTCTTCTTTTAATGGGTCATGGTTATGATTTCTTTTGTAATCCAAAGCATGCGGGTATTTTAAGTTACATAGTTCTGTGTCATAAAGGCTGCAAGACTATAAAAAAGGAACATACGCCCAGAGAAACTTTTCTTTTTACACCATGTTTGAATTAAACAAATACACAATACAGCGAATCAAGGCAGGTCTTTTCTTTTCCTTTTTTTCTTGAGTTCTGTGGGGCTTTATTTAAGCGAGGTTTTCACTCATACAGCAAAAAAGAGTTGTGCAATTGTCAAATTGCTGCTGAAACTCCAGCCTTTTGTCATTCTGTTCATTCTAAAACCATCAGGGCCGAAGGAAATGTGCAAGAGTTTCTTTAAGATACTTGGCGGTTTAGTTTCACCTTACTGAATAGGGATTTTGAAAAAGGAAATGTTTAGTGTTTGGCAAAACAAAAATTAAGTCGCGACAGTTGCAGTTGTTTCTCTCATATCTTATTGTGATGATAAGCTTTTTCTGCTGCTTCACAAAAATCTTTAATCCAAGGACAGATACGGTGAAGAAGACTTGGGAACCAAAAGACTGATAGCTCCAAAAATAGATCAAAAGTCCTTTTAGTTTTGAAACATCCCAAATGAATCAGTGGGAAAATGGAACAGGGTGGATTTCACACAGAAAATCAACACTGAACTAAACATTAACCTCACATTCATTTTAGGCAGATGGCAGAGTTATGGACTGTTTGGATGAGCTGGTCTCTCTGAGCAGCCCTTTATTATAAATCTGTCTTGTTTATTTCAATGCACAGTAAATTTGACTTTTTTGATGCTGGATAGAAAAACTTTCCAAATCACATAAATCACTGGGTCAAAAGTGGCATAAATCAACAGTATAATATTATGATCAGCATAATATAAATTTTCTTAAATATTAATGTAAGACAATGTATTTTCCATCTGCATGAGTCTGTTGAAGTAGTTTATCTGGAAACAAGAAACAATTTGGGGAAAGAAAACAAATTTTCAACAACTATGACTTTAAACTTTAATAGAAATTTCATTTTGTTCATTAAAATCAATTTTCCACTTATCCAAAACCAGGTCACAGTGGCAGCAGACTAAACACAGTATTCCAGAAATTCTTCTCCCTAGCAACACTTTTCATTTCCTCATGTTGGAACCCAATGCCTTCCCTGGCCACATTATATACAATATATATAATCTTTTCAGTGAGTTCTGGGTCTTTCCTGGGGTGTTCTCCTAGTTGGGCGTGTGGAAAACCTCCAACATAAGATGAGAAAAGTGCAGCCAAGCCAGATGCCACTACAACCACCTCCTGGTTACTTTTAACATTGCCTAACAGAAATATCCTCCTAGCTTCCTCGGGATGTACCAGATCCTCACACTGTCACTAAGTCTAAGCCCAGCCACCCTATAGAGCAAAATCATTTCAGTCACTTCTTTTTAAGACCTTACTCTTTTAGTCGTTGATATGCAGATCATATAACCATAAGTGAGGGTAGGAACACAAAATGCACTGGTAAAACAAAATAAAAAAAGCACAGCCAGTGGGTGCAATGTCATCGTTTATTGTTTTACACATCCGGTTTCATTTCAGCTCCTTGTATGTTAGAACTTCGCTCTCCTTTGCGGCTGGTTCATGTACTAAAAACAACATGAGTAAGAGTGGCCCACAGACCGGTTGGAGAACATACTGTACACTAGCTCCATCTGACAACAGAGCTCACTGCAGGCAGATGGACAGGCCCTGGTGTGGAGCGAATGTGCTCGCTCTGTTCGATTATTAAAATTCAACTTAAGTTTTCTGGCAGAGAACGAAGGCCTCAGACTTGGAGGTGTCAACAGCCATTTCAAACTCTTCTCCCAACTGCTGCAGTACATGCTGAAGGTCATGCTTCACTGAAGCCAACATAACCACATAATTCAGAAGCAAGAGAGATGTTATTCTGAGCTTTCCCATGAATATCACAAATAGCATTGAAGACAAGGGTGACAGGGTGTCACTGTCACCTCATCACTACCCCAGCAACATCTGCCAGTGTAGCTGATAAGTCCTCCTCTGTGGCCTCCCCTTTTCCCCAAACCAGGCTTTTTTTCCCCTTTAGCCCAACAATGCACACCTGCTGGTTCAGAAGCTAAAACCTGTAATCTTCTTTCTTCAGCAGCACGGCTTCTTCAAAGACCATCTGTAGGTGAATGGCGTCTGATGAAGTCCATCGATTGACACCATGACAGGTACTGATGACCTTATTAGCACAGCTCCCACCAATGGAGGTTTAAAACATGTCCCATTCAGACTCCATGTCTCCAAACTTGGGACTCAAGAGAAACTTCTGGACATAAGAGTTAAGGAACCCATGACACATTCCCAGTTAAACCCAAAGACCCCAAGAAATATTCTAAACTGCTCTTTGGTGCATAAGCAAAAACAATAGACAGTAATACTGCAACTCCCAATCACATAGTATCATCGTATCAGCTCTTTTTCAGGCATTTGGTTCTAGAACCCTTGCTGTGGAGGCAAGCTGAATCATCTAGTTAGTACGGTTTTACCTCCTGCTCTAGCTCAGGTTACTTCCCTATCAGTTAACACCTTCACTGAATGTTGTTTGTGTTGGCTACATCAGCACGTACCCGGTGATGGAGGGCTTTATGATTCATTTCTACTTAAAGCTGATTTGGAACATCATTTAATGTGGTGAAGCCTACAGAGACATTACTCAGAGACCAGATTGAAACTGCACTTCAGAAAGTAACTGAAGTGATGATCTTACTTTGATGCAAAAGTGTCTGGCGCCATCTTGTGTCACTGACTTTGTGATGAAGCTGAGTGATCACTGAAAACCAACAAAAAGGGAAAGGGATATTAATGTGACGGTATTAATGATCCTCATGAAAGATTCTATACTGACTTGAAAATTAAGACAAAAATCCAAGAGACACTGGAAGATTGGCGTCTTGGTGTGATATAAACAGCATTTGTATTAGTTTAATTGCAGGTGGCCTGAAAGAAAGCTCATTCTGAGGCCATTCTGGCTGGCGAAGAGACAAAGGTGCCACAATTCACCTGGCACCAAACAATGATTAGCCCAGCGTGTTAATCTTCCAATACCCTCCACAACTGAATAATGGGATGGGAGGAGTGGTGGAATACACCTGAATCATCTATTTAATGTACTAGTTTTCCTTTATTGTACTTTATCTAAGTATATCTATTTTATACTGCTTTTTTTTTTTTTTTTTTTTTTTACCTCTACTCAACTACAACCTGGATGCAAATGTTGTCCTTTGTACTCCATCCAATTTATGTTAAAGCTTTAGTTACTTAATATTTTGCAGATCTGACTTGGCTAGTGCCGATTCATATGCTGTAGTGTATTTGGAGTAGATTTTAAGCGCTTGAAACAATGTGGTCATGTTTTTTATTCAGCACTGCCGCCTACTGTTCAAAACAATGAACTATGAGGTTGAACGTTCACAAATTATGCTTTATACTGTATTTTCTGCAATCACTCACGTCTGCATCATCAGTGTAGCTTTTGCTCACATTCAAACATTCCTAGCATCCTTCTACATGTTTTCTTTCTGTGATTTTTCAGACAGGTAGTTTGCCAAACTCAGTACCAAGGAAATGCTTTTGCTTACCCAAGTCTGTCATCTCAAAATATTCTGTAAAAAGACACTGTCATGTGACCTGTCACAGATGATTTAAGGTGGTGCCACCTTGTGTTTCATTGTCTGATGAAAAGCAATCGCAATTACTAAGGAAAATGGGAGTTCTTCCAGTGTGTGAACCTGTAATTGTTCTTTACAACAATTAATGCATTTTCACTGTCAGCAATTTTATCTACCCTTATAATTAAGATTTTCAAGGGATTCATCAGGATTTTGCACAAAGTGGTTTTCATTCAGATGTGACATTTCTTCAGATTTCTGCTTTCTTTCATATAAAGACTTTTCAAGCTTATACAACAACTTTTGTTTGTGATTTATGTTAGATTCCACATCACAGCTGCCTGGCTGTTCCCTTCAACCCCATTGGAAGTGGAGGTGCTGCAGCAAATCCATATTCACTTCCGATTATCCTTATCAGGGTTGTGGGGGCTGGAGCCTATCCCTGCTACCATGGGCTGCCATGAGGCAGGGTGCACCCACCAAAGCAAACACGGGAAGAATATCCAAACTCCACACTAGCCAGATGGTAGGGTCAAACTCAGGACCATATTGCTACAGTGCTAACCACCGTGCCACTGCGCTGCCCATATGTGACAATAATACAACTACTAATTATTATTATTATCATTATTACATTTTATGCCTTAGAATAAATATACTCCCTGCCACCACACACACACTTCAGCACCCCTAACCTTAAGGTCCTTCCTCTGGTTCAGCCTATACAGTATCTCATAATCTACTAGTGCATGTGCGTAGGCAGTATTGACAATCACTAGAAAATCAGTTTTTCTTGAGCTGTGTTTTGCAGCAGCTGTCATGTCTGGCTATCTGGCACGCAGATGAAGGACCCAAATGCAGGACTCAGAAACAAAGGGAGTGAACTAAAGAAGGCAGCTTGTTACGACCCCCTCTGCTAGGCGTCAGGGAAGGAGTAACATACACAAGCCCCCAACACAACTGAGTAAAGAAAAAGGTTTTAATTTCAAGCTTTGAACAGAAAACCGACAGGGCTGTTCAACAGGCCACTGGGCAAACAATTATTACATAAAGAAAAAACAGTCAAGAGTAAAAGCTAAAGGTTAACTAAGGCAAGCTGGCAGCACACAAAATAGAAGCTAGGGGTTAACTAAGGCAAGCCAGCATCACAAAACTCTAATAGGGCTTTAGAGTTGACGTCACGCCGCAATGCATTGTGGGAGCGCGGCGCCATGTTCGGGGTCTACGAATCAAAACAAACACGCTGTGTTGGAACGACGATTACAAGATGCTTAAAAGCAGCTCCAAAGAAACGGACGGTATAGAGACCGATTGCGTCCAGAGGCGAAGCGGCGGTACTTGCAGAAAATAGCGTGCATTGGAAATGTGGACCTGTATGAAATACGGCCGTGGAGTAGAAACCCTGAAGACCAACCGCTACTGACGTAGCCTGACATATTTTCGTACCTTATCTGTGGAGTCAGCACGTACAAATCGTCATTTAAACAAAGGTAAGTCAGCTCGAGTACTGCGTGTGAAATGCGTTTGATTTCCCTGCAAACATTCACATTAGTGCAGCATAAATTCATTCATGAGGGGAAATTACAGTGAGAACATGTGGAGGCTGTTAGAGGGATAACATAGTGAGTTCAGTGCATTGATGTGACATTGTCCTGAAGGATTTAGTTATTCTCTATGGTTAAAGAAATTGCAATGATTTATTCATATTTATTATAAATAATTCTAATTATACATCTTGCTTCCATATTTGTATCCTGTGTCACTGAAAATACATTTTATTTTAACTTTATACATTGATTAATGACCTGCAGAATCTCCTTATCATATTAAGTGACTCATAATTGTCACTTTATGCTTTCTCCATCTCTAAAGTGATGACATCCTTGCATTACATACTTTAGGTTCATTTTCTGCAGGCAGGTTTCTGACAGAGAACAGGCAGATTTACACTATAACATGCAGCGTTCTATAGATGGACACATAAAGAAATGAAAAATTACATGTATGTGCTAACTTTCTAAACACTTTGTTACATTTATGATAAAGTAGTCTGCCTTGGCTCATAGTTCTTGTCTTTAAATGAACTTTGTGTGTTTCAGGTCCTGCACTCTCAAAGACTGAATGAACCAGCATTGCAGCCATGGGTCACTGTGAGCATCACAGGGAAGGTTGAAGCCGCCCACTGCACCTGTAAGGCCGGAGTCATGGAGACCTGCACCCATGTCACTGCTTTTCTGTTTAATGTAGAAGCAACAGTGCGGATCATGGCACAAGGACTGTTACAGATGAACCTGCATGCTGGGTTTTGCTGGGTAATGTGACCAAGATACAGCCAGAGGTTGGCCATAAGATAGACTTCTCCTCTTCAGCTGCCCAAAAAAGGCTCTTGATCAAAACATAAACAGACCATCTATATTGAAAGGCAAAAGGAGCCGTCCTCAAAAAAGAAAAATCACACCTGCTACTGTGGAGGAGTTGTCACTGCTATAATGCCATAATGTTTTATCTAGGGGTCTAGATTTATGCCTGTAGTGCACTGCCGTGTAAATAATTTGCATTTACTGAATATGTACTGACTGAGTCCCACTGTTCAAAAATTGAATAAAGAAACAAACTAATGTTTGCCTTTTTTTTATTATTATTAAAACCACTTTATAGAACATCACATCCGTTACAGTGTAGAATCCATATCATTTATAGTTTACAAGTGACAAAATGTTTACATAAAATCATGACAGTGTTTACATGATATCACCCACTACTAATATTACTTTAATTACTGTATCTTTTGAAAAAATACCGCTATTTATACAGCAAAAGACTTAGGAATGTTTAACAGGAGGTTTCATTTTTCCCTGGTTTTATTATCACACTGTTCACCAAAACGGCAGCAAACCTTCACCATCTTATCCAGAAGGGTCACCTCTTCACCCTCACATGGAAGAAGTAATCTGATTGGCATGGTGGTATGTTTGAAGCAGGTCCCTTGTGTAGCGCTGGAACTCAGTCATGATGTTTCATCCATTTCATAGGCTGGTTTGCTGCAATGATGCCAAATAATTAGCATCTCTATAAATAGAAGGTAGTTCTGCAAAATCACTCAGTAGGATGTTTGTTCTAATTTGCTATGAGCTCAGAGTGCATTGAAAATAAAACTAATAGGCTATAAAGAGTGATATGAACATATTTAGAACTTACCGGAATGAAAATGTCTGGCGCACCAACAGATATTTGGAGATGGAAGAGAACTGGATATCAACTCGTCTCACAGCTGCTATCCAGGCTAGACGCCTTCGTTTGCTAACATCGATACACGAGCTGCCTCATGTTGCTTCCAGGTTGGGAAAGAATGAAAAGATAAACCATTTTCAAGCTTATTCTCTTGCCGGTCGTGCGATCGAACATTGCAGCGGACCACACAGCAAGAACAAACCGTGGCTGTTGTGTGTGCCTTCGCTCCTTCGTCGCTTGCGCTTAGACCCCGAACATGGCGGATCAGGCCAAAATCCTTTCCACACCCACCCCCGTGACATCACACTCCAAAGCCCTATGAAACTAGGTTCAGCTGTATACCAGGTTTAAACAAATAGCAACACAGCAAACAGGTTTAACAAACAAGCTTCACAGGCAACGCAGACAAGGAGGCCACTGCATGTTCACTTCAGAGCAGCAGTTCCCCATAGTGTGAAGGATCTTCAGCCTTTTATACTCCCAGGTGCAGACAATCAGCCAGTCAATTGGTCATGGAGTGGTCATGGGATCTCCAGGCAGCCAATCGTCCGCGAGGTCTGGCACACTGTGATCTGCATAAAAGAAGGCTGGCACAGGACTCCCAGCAGCCAGTCATCCACGAGTCCTGGCACACTTAGGTTTGCATAAGCACAAAAGGGTAGTCTCACTCTCTCCAAGGCCCAGGACCGTAACACCCCTCCCCTTAAAATACAAGACTACGTTTTGTATACACAGATTTCAATATACGTGACAGACAACAAAACAAGTCATACTCACAACTGGGAGAGGCCATCAGCTAGTACATTTTCTGATCCTTTGATATGCCCAATCTCCAAATTGTACTCTTGTAGCAGCAAGGCCCATCGCATGAGTCTTTGATTGTGGTTAAACATTCGGGCAAGAAATACAAGTGGATCAGTGTACACTACAATGGGTAATGTGCCAGACCCCAAGTACACATGGAAGTGCTGAAGAGCTAGCAACAGGGCCAATGTCTCCTTTTCAATGACGGAGTAATTTACCTGACGCTTGTTAAACTTGCGGGAGAAGTAACAAATGGGGTGGTCCAATCCCTGCAAGTCTTCTTGCAACAGTACTGCCCCAGCCCCAACAGCACTGGCATCAATTTCTAACTTGCATGGTTGCATCAAGTTGGGTGCAGTTAACACAGAAGTGCGGCATAGGAGGGATTTTGTACTTTCAAGGTAACCAAGTATAAATAAGTAAGTGAGTAAAATAAGTAAGACAAGTACTTTATCACTTGCTCTGAGGTGTCTTTTGAGAGAAGCCTTATCTTAAGTGTGTTTCGTTTTTCTTTGTGAAACGGCAATGAGCTGCTTAGCCAGAGCATTGACCTGACCCCAGTCCACACTTCCTGCACCAGGTTGGTACCATTGACACATTAGCACATTTTGCTCTATGGAATAGGCTTGTTGCTCATGGTTGGCTTGCTCAGCACTAACCACATGCTTAAAACATGGCTTTAATGATTCGCCAGCCATCTGAGCTGTCGACAGGTTTTCTCTGGTCAAAGGCAGTGGAATATCTTTTACAGATGGACCAGGCTCCTCAGTGTTCACAAAGTCTGGTGGAGACAAAACATTGTTTTCTTCAGGTAATGCGACACCCTCCTCAGAAAGTGAGGTCCTCAACACAGAATCAGCGAGGGTAACGTAACCATCTTTACGGGCTTGGGCACGAGTAACCACACAGGCTGGGTACAGCTTTGGGGTCACAGAAATCTCTGGGGCATCAGAACTGAGGGGCTTATCCAGCACCTCTAGACTAGGACGCACTAATCCGCCCGCAATATCATTTCCTAGCAAGATGGCAACCCCCTCTATGGGTAAGGTTGGGCATACTGCGACGGGGAAAAATCCCGTAACGAGTTCTGATTTGATATAGACTTTGTGAACTGGTTTAGGAGCATAACCCATCTCTATTCCACGCAGCACAACATTAAATCCGCATGCACTGTCTTCTGAGAAAGATAAAGCACTAGAAAGGATTAAGGTCTGAGACCCTCCGGTTTCTCTCATTATGCGCACCGACTTTAGATCAGTGGATTTATCAGTTAGTGATACAAAACCATCAAAGATAAATGGGTCAAAACAAGGGTCTGGCACTTTACCACCACAATCAAGCACCTCAGGATGGAACGCTGCTTTCACAAAGGCAACACCTTTGGGTTGCTGAGAATTCACGGTTTTGCGTTTTAGGGCCAAACAGTCCGCAATGACATGTCCCGGTTTATGACAGTAGAAACACTCTCGACTCTCTTTAGAGCCTAAGGGTTTAACAGTGGGAGCCTGCTGCGCGGCACTAAACTGACTTCTCTTTAACCAAAAAAAGAGGACTTATGGGTGAGCACATACTCGTCTGCGAGAACTCCTGCAGTTGCTAAAGTGGTTACTTTCTGCTCATTCAGGTATAATACTATACTCTCTGGAAGACACTTTTTAAAGTCTTCCAGCAACATCAATTCACGCAATGAATCATAATCACTGGCTTTTGACGCAGAGCACCACTTGTCAAAGAGGATACCTTTTTCCCTGGCAAACTCCACATACGTTTGGGAGGGAAGTTTCCTCTGTAGCCGAAATTTCTGCCTGTATGCTTCTGGAACCAATTCATATGCTTGCAACTAGGGATGGGTATTGATAAGATTTTCACGATTCCGATTCCATTTTCGATTCCGTTTAACGATTCGATTCTTTATCGATTCTCTTATCGATTTTTTTTTTTTTTTTTAAAAAGGAGAACACTAAGGTCAATTAGCTTAGATCTTTGTTTTATATCTTCTCTTTGAACAAGATACAAATTTAGGAGTAACATGGCCTTACAAACCCAACAGTGAGATCTTAACAGATCCAACCTACGGCTCTTCAATGGGGTGTCACAGGGTCCCCAGGAAAAAAAATTGTGAATATAAAATAATAAAATAAATATTCTTCTGTAGCAATTACACAAGAATATCCAATAATGTCCCTGCCTACAATTAAACACATTCACTTACCGAAAATCGGGGGCACCTGCTGTGGCAAATGGGTGCAAGCCTTTTACCACAAACTTAGTCACTGCTCGGTGACATTCGTCTATCCTGGCCTGAAAGGAGACGCTACGGTAGACTGTAGCAAGAACTGCCAGCATCTGAGCCAGACTCTGTCTGTCTCTCTCATCATGGTCACCTAAATGCACAGTAATGGCAGGTTTTGTAATAAGGCAGATCGCGCTAACATAATATGCACTGTTAGTTGATTATTTACCTGCCGTATTAACGGGAGAGGACGTGCAAACGTTACCGCTGCTGCTGGGTTGAGATTCACGAGTCCGGAGCGGAATTAAAAACACGACATTCATTTAAGGTTATCGTGTGTTTTGTGAGCAAATGCTTTTGCATATTCGTAGTGTTTCCTCCCTTAAATGAAATATCTACTTTGCAAGTATTGCAAGTTGCCCTGTTGTCATCCGTTCTCGTAAAGTATAACCAAACTTTTTAGCGTTTGAGCCGCCATGTTTCCTGCCAGGTAAATGACGCTCCGCAACGTGGTGACGTCATTCGGGGCGACTGGAATCGATAAGGGAATCGTTTGCAAAAATGGCAAACGATTCCAAGGAATTGAAACAGTGGGAACCGGTTTTCGATACCGGTTTTCGATACCCATCCCTACTTGCAACACAGCTGATTTAACACAAGAATACTCCAAACTGTCTTTTAAGGGAAGCGCCGCTACCACCTCTTGGGCTTTTCCAGTCAGTTTACACTGTAATAAAAGGGGCCAGATCTCACTAGGCCACCACAAAGCACCAGCAATGCGCTCAAATGCTGCAAAATAAGAATCCACCTCAGCCTCTTTAAATGCAGGCACTAAAGAAATGCTCTTACTAATGTCCTAAGGAGTAGCAGACACGGGGGCAGAACCTGGACCATCAGCGGAGACAGATGAGGCTCGTCGCTGAGAGTCCAGCTCCAGCTTACGCAGCCTCACTGTTTTATCTGCCTCTATTTCCAGCTTTCTGATCTCAAGCTCTAATTGAGCTCGCCTGGCTTGAGCCTTCTCCTCGGCCTCCAACTGGAGCCGTGCCAAGCGCACCTTTAGCCGGGCCCCGTCCCGTGCTTCTGAACTTCCAGAGGAAAGGGGATCATAGCAAGGGAGCGTGCGCGGCGTCTTCCCCCGCTCATCTCCCACATTGTCATGACCCATACCATCTTTATGGTCCCCCTCAAATGAGGAAGTTTGACTAGGCTCACCAGAGACCACAGGCACTTCAGGCAGATCAGGGACTTGCATTAGACCAGCCTCCACCAACTCGTCGACTACCCGCTTTTTCAGGTCACCCTTACGGAGTGTTTTAGAGACCTGTAGCTTAAGGTGTTGTGCAATTTGCAGCAATTCGCATTTGCGGCAGCTCTCAAGGAGCACAACAGATGGAGCTTTTAAAAGCCAGCATCACAAAACTCTAATGAAACTAGGTTCAGCTGTATACCAGGTTTAAACAAATAGCAACACAGCAAACAGGTTTAACAAACAAGCTTCACAGGCAAAGCAGACGAGGAGGACACTGCATGTTCACTTCAGAGCAGCAGTTCCCCATAGTGTGAAGGATCTTCAGCCTTTTATACTCCCAGGTGCAGACAATCAGCCAGTCAATTGGTCATGGAGTGGTCATGGGATCTCCAGGCAGCCAATCGTCCACGAGGTCTGGCACACTGTGATCTGCATAAAAGAAGGCTGGCACAGGACTCCCAGCAGCCAGTCATCCACGATTCCTGGCACACTTAGATTTGCATAAGCACAAAAGGGTAGTCTCACTCTCTCCAAGGCCCAGGGCCGTAACAAGCTTTATTTGCTGCAAACTGGTACTCGGAAATGTTAAAAATCTCTGGAACATGGAACACAAGGAAATACACAGCAAATGGGGACAACTCGACAACAAATAGAGGAAGACTACATTTAAATACACACACAAGATACTGAGGATGATGGGCAACAGGTGGGAACACAGACAAGACCAAGACAACCAGGACACAAAAGGGAACAGACCAAAGGAACAAGTAACTAAGTGTCATGAACGGTCCTATCCTGCCTGCTTTACACGGCCAGACTCACAGAGGCAAAAATGAACTCAAAAACACAGCTTTATTGCTGGACAGCAGAAATACAAAATTAACCATACTTGGAATAGACATGAAACTAAACAGGCAGGGAGGGAGGCAGAACACGCGGTGGGGAATGAGGAAGAATGCAACACTGAACAGAGGGAAACAGAGGGCTTAAATACACAAGGAATGATGAGGAAACTAGAATAACATGGGGAACACAGATGAGACAAATTAGACATGACAAGACCGAGAAAGCAAAAACTAAACACACTGAACAGGGTACGCAAGATTTTCATAATAAAACAGGAAACGATGAAATGAGCTTGACACAGGAGTATTCAATTCAATTCAATTTTATTTATATAGCGCCAAATCACAGCAAAAGTCGCCTCAAGGCGCTTCATAGATACAGAGAAAAACCCAACAATCATATGACCCCCTATGAGCAAGCACTTTGGCGACAGTGGGAAGGAAAAACTCCCTTTTAACAGGAAGAAACCTCCGGCAGAACCAGGCTCAGGGAGGGGCGGCCATCTGCTGGGGTGAGAGAAGGAAGACAGGATAAAAGACATGCTGTGGAAGAGAGACAGAGGTTAACTAGAAAAATTTGCATTTCCTGCGAAAATGCTGTGTGGATGCCTTAACGTTGAAGATGTCTGCTGAAAAAAGCTGAAAAAGTTGCAAAGAGTTGTATGGTGGTGAAGACACTTAAAATTCTGCTGAATACAGGTGAAGAAGCAGAAAATTTTGTTGAAAAGTGGTGAAAAGGCTGAAAATTTTTCAGAAAAGAGATGAATCAGCAGAATTTGGGCTGAAAAGAGGTGAAAATTCTGCTGAAAAGAGTTCAATCAGCAGAATTTCTGCTGAAAAGAGGTGAATGAGCAGAATTCTGCTGAAAAGAGTTTTTTGCTGAAAAAAGCTGAAAAAGCTGGGATTTGTGCTGAAAAGTAGTGAAAAAATTTAAAATTCTGCTGAAAAGAGTTCAATCAGCAGAATTTCTGCTGAAAAGAGTTCAATCAGCAGAATTCTGCTGAAAAGAGGTTTTTGCTGAAAAAAGCTGAAAAAGCTGGGATTTGTGCTGAAAAGTGGTGAAAAAATTTTAAATTCTGCTGAAACGAGATGAATCAGCAGAATTTCTGCTCAAAAGACTTTTTTCTGAAAACAGATGAGATTTGTGCTGATAAGAAGTGAAAAGGCTGAAAATTTTGCTGAAAAGAGTTGAATGAACAGAATTTCTGCAGAAAAAATGGAAAGAAGCAGAAAATTGCGCTGAAAAGAGATGAATCAGCAGAATTTCTGCTCAAAAGAGTTTTTTCTGAAAACAGCTGAGATTTGTGCTGATAAGAGGTGAAAAGTTTGAAAATTTTGCAGAAGAGGTGAATAAGAAGAATTTCTGCTGAAAAGAGGTGAATGAGCAGAATTCTGCTGAAAAAAGGTTTTTGCTGAAAACAGCGGAAAAAGTTGGGATTTGTGCTGAAAAGTGGTGAAAAAATTTAAAGTTCTGCTGAAAAGAGTTCAATCAGCAGAATTTCTGCTGAAAAGAGTTCAATCAGCAGAATTCTGCTGAAAAGAGGTTTTTGCTGAAAACAGCTGAAAAAGCTGGGATTTGTGCTGAAAAGTGGTGAAAAAATTTAAAATTCTGCTGAAAAGAGTTCAATCAGCAGACTTTCTGCTGAAAAGAGTTCAATCAGCAGAATTCTGCTGAAAAGAGGTTTTTGCTGAAAACAGCTGAAAAAGCTGGGATTTGTGCTGAAAAGTAGTGAAAAAATTCAAAATTCTGCTGAAAAGAGTTCAATCAGCAGAATTTCTGCTGAAAAGAGTTAAAAACGTTTAATTGTTAACTGAAAGAAATTTTGCCATAAGCGGGATTTGAACCCGGGCCTCCCAGTCTGAGAACGGATGCTCATCTCACTGAGCTAAAACACAGGTCAACCCGGCAAGGAAAATCAGTGAGGCCACTGATAATGTGGCAGAAAAGGGCAAAAAATATTGCAAAAAAAATTCAATATCTCAAAAAGTATAGAAGTTATGAGCACCAAAAGTCATAGCCGGCATTAGCAGAAAGAGCAGAATTTTTTAAGATTTGAATGGTGCAAATAGCACAAAAACTGAGGGAGTAGTTAAGGTCCAAAAAGTGTACGGAAGCAACTAGAAGAATAACTAGAAAAATTTGCATTTCCTGCGAAAATGCTGTGTGGATGCCTTAACGCTGAAGATGTCTGCTGAAAAAAGCTGAAAAAGTTCAAATAAAGTGTTGCCCTTAGTAGGATTCGAACCCGGCCCTTTTGGTTTCAAGGCAGCTAGTCATCTCACTGAGCCAAACTCATTCTCACAAAGAAGAGGTGGAGAGACTGACAATTCTGTTGAAATGAGCAGAAGCTGCTGTGAATTGTGCTGAGAAGAGGTGAAAAGGCTGAAAACTTTGCAAAAAAGAGGTGAATCAGCAGAATTTCTGCTGAAAAGAGTTAAAGAAGCAGAAAGTTGCACTGAAAAGAGGTGAATGAGCAGAATTTCTGCAGAAAAGATGGAAAGAAGCAGAAAGTTGCACTGAAAAGAGATGAATCAGCAGAATTTCTGCTCAAAAGAGATGAATCAGCAGAATATCTGCTCAAAAGAGTTTTTTCTGAAAACAGCTGAGATTTGTGCTGATAGGAGGTGAAAATGCTGAACCAATCAGAGGTACTTCTGTCTGCTTTATCAGGCTGTGTACTTGTATGTATTTCTGCCATGGAGTGTTAACAAGAATCTGAGGTCCATATTAGAAAAGCTGCCAAAATGTTAAAACTTTGCAGAATTGTAATAAATGATCAATATGAATTACTGGTCTGTGATAGTGTATTAATTTGTAGTGAAAAAAACATGTGGATAAGGTGGAATTGAACACACGACCTTTGGGCTTCAAACCCGTGTCATTACCAACTGCGCCACTGGCAAAGAGAGCGAACACTTGGAAAACAGGCTGATGAGCAGTCAGAATTAGATCGCGGTAAGAGGCGAAAAACGCCGTTTTTTGGAGTTACAAAACGTCGTGTAACTCAAAAACTAGGTGGACTAGAAGCATAATTCTTGTACTGGGTGAATCAGCGGACTTTGGTGAACTTTGACTGCGATTTACATAGCTCTTTGTACTTCCGTCGCGGAGATATGACGAGAGAAGAAACGGCTTCATTTTCGGAGTTTGAAAACTGAGAGGAGGACAGATTTCCACTCCTCAAACAAACGTAATTCATGGCTCAACGGTAAGATGACTGTAAAAACTGCTTCGACCGTGAGTGTCAGCAGTATCTGAAGATGAATTGGCACAAGCCTCATGTTTTAACTTTGCTTCGTTAAGGAGATATGACGATTTGAAAATGCCTTCAGTTTCAGTATTTCAGCTCTGAGTTTCACAACCTCCCCATAGACTTTGAATGGGGAGTTTTTAGACTTCGTGTCACTTCGAGGCAAATTGTGAAAAAACCGTAACTCGCACGATAATTATAGTAACACTGTCTTAAAGCCAGCAAAAATACCTACGTTTTGATGTATAATTTGTGGGGGATGAGTGGAAATTGAGCGAGTAGCAAGACGTTGTTCAGACATGAAGAGAAAATTCAGAACGCACCAGTGCTCAGTCTGAGTTAATTGCATAGCAACCATAGCAACGCATGTATTTTCTGAAAAATCACAAATCTGCAACTGAAAACTTAAAGAGGCATTAAATGAAAACGGTAACAGATATGAAAAAGCTGAATCACACACGAAAAGCCCAATCATTTGAGAGCGTTTTAAAGTTTGAATGGAGTTTCTAGGTGAAAGTATGAGGAAGTAGTTAAGTTTGAAAAACAAGCAAGTTTTAGCAGAATTGTGGAAGTTTTCCATTCATTTCAATGGGACAAAAAAAAGGAAAAAAGTGTAATATTTTAAAAAGTATAATAGTAATAAACACCAAAAGATATAGCTGGAATTAGCAGAAATAGCAGAACAGTTTAGAGTTTGAACTGAGAAAATCGGCTGAAAACTGAGGGAGTAGTTAAGTGCCGAAAAACGTGGAGCAACTATAAGAATAAAGTTTAAAGAGAAACAGGAACTCAATAGTGTGGATGCCTTTGAGGGCATCCACACAACTAGAAAAATTTGCATTTCCTGCGAAAATGCTGTGTGGATGCCTTAACGTTGAAGATGTCTGCTGAAAAAAGCTGAAAAAGTTGCAAAGAGTTGTATGGTGGTGAAGACACTTAAAATTCTGCTGAATACAGGTGAAGAAGCAGAAAATTTTGTTGAAAAGTGGTGAAAAGGCTGAAAATTTTTCAGAAAAGAGATGAATCAGCAGAATTTGGGCTGAAAAGAGGTGAAAATTCTGCTGAAAAGAGTTCAATCAGCAGAATTTCTGCTGAAAAGAGGTGAATGAGCAGAATTCTGCTGAAAAGAGGTTTTTGCTGAAAAAAGCTGAAAAAGCTGGGATTTGTGCTGAAATGTGGTGAAAAAATTTAAAATTCTGATGAAAAGAGGTGAATCAGCAGAATTTCTGCTGAAAAGAGGTTTTTGCTGAAAACAGCTGAAAAAGCTGGGATTTGTGCTGAAAAGTAGTGAAAAAATTTAAAATTCTGCTGAAAAGAGTTCAATCAGCAGAATTTTTGCTGAAAAGAGTTCAATCAGCAGAATTCTGCTGAAAAGAGGTTTTTGCTGAAAACAGCTGAAAAAGCTGGGATTTGTGCTGAAAAGTGGTGAAAAAATTTAAAATTCTGCTGAAAAGAGTTCAATCAGCAGAATTTCTGCTGAAAAGAGTTCAATCAGCAGAATTCTGCTGAAAAGAGTTTTTTGCTGAAAACAGCTGAAAAAGCTGGGATTTGTGCTGAAAAGTGGTGAAAAAATTCAAAATTCTGCTGAAAAGAGTTCAGTGAGCAGAATTTCTGCTGAAAAGATTTTAATGAGCAGAATTTCTGCTGAAAAGAGGTGAATGAGCAGAATTCTGCTGAAAAGAGTTTTTTGCTGAAAACAGTTGAAAAAGCTGGGATTTGTGCTGAAAAGTAGTGAAAAAATTTTAAATTCTGCTGAAAAGAGTTCAATCAGCAGAATTTCTGCTGAAAAGAGTTAAAAACGTTTAATTGTTAACTGAAAGAAATTTTGCCATAAGCGGGATTTGAACCCGGGCCTCCCAGTCTGAGAACGGATGCTCATCTCACTGAGCTAAAACACAGGTCAACCCGGCAAGGAAAATCAGTGAGGCCACTGATAATGTGGCAGAAAAGGGCAAAAAATATTGCAAAAAAAATTCAATATCTCAAAAAGTATAGAAGTTATGAGCACCAAAAGTCATAGCCGGCATTAGCAGAAAGAGCAGAATTTTTTAAGATTTGAACGGTGCAAATAGCACAAAAACTGAGGGAGTAGTTAAGGTCCAAAAAGTGTACGGAAGCAACTAGAAGAATAACTAGAAAAACTAGAAAAATTTGCATTTCCTGCGAAAATGCTGTGTGGATGCCTTAACGTTGAAGATGTCTGCTGAAAAAAGCTGAAAAAGTTGCAAAGAGTTGTATGGTGGTGAAGACACTTAAAATTTTGCTGAATACAGGTGAAGAAGCAGAAAATTTTGTTGAAAAGTGGTGAAAAGGCTGAAAATTTTTCAGAAAAGAGATGAATCAGCAGAATTTGGGCTGAAAAGAGGTGAAAATTCTGCTGAAAAGAGTTCAATCAGCAAAATTTCTGCTGAAAAGAGGTGAATGAGCAGAATTCTGCTAAAAAGAGGTTTTTGCTGAAAAAACCTGAAAAAGCTGGGATTTGTGCTGAAAAGTGGTGAAAAAATTTGAAATTCTGCTGAAAAGAGTTCAATCAGCAGAATTTCTGCTGAAAAGAGTTCAATCAGCAGAATTCTGCTGAAAAGAGGTTTTTGCTGAAAACAGGTGAAGAAGCAGAAAATTTTGTTGAAAAGTGGTGAAAAGCAAAAAATTCTACTGAAAGGGGTAAAGATGGAGAAATTTTCATCTCACTGAGCCAAAGTCATTCTCACAAAGAGCAGGCCGAGAGACTGACAATTTTGCTGAAATGAGCAGAAGCGGCTGAGAATTGTGCTGATAAGAGGTGAAAAGGTTGAAAACTTTGCAGAAAAGAAGTGAATCAGCAGAATTTCTGCTGAAAAGAGGTACAGAAGCAGAAAGTTGTGCTGAAAAGAGATGAATCAGCAGAATTTCTGCTCAAAAGAGTTTTTTTTTCTGAAAACAGCTGAGATTTGTGCTAATAAGAGGTGAAAAGGCTGAAATTTTTGCAGAAGAGGTGAACAAGCAGAATTTGGGCTGAAAAGAGGTGAAAATTCTGCTGAAAAGAGGTTTTTACTGAAAACAGCTGCTGAGAATTGTGCTGATAAGAGGTGAAAAGGCTGAAAACTTTGCAGAAAAGGGTTGAATGAGAAGAATTTCTGCTGAAAAGAGGTAAAGAAGCAGAAAGTTGCGCTGAAAAGAGGTGAATCAGAAGAATTTGTGCTCAAAAGAGATTTTTATGATAACAGCTGGGATTTGTGCTGATAAGAGGTGAAAAGTCTGAAAATCTTGCTGAAAAGAGTTGAATGAGCAGAATTTCTGAAGTAAAGATGGAAAGAAGCAGAACATTGCGCTGAAAAGAGATGAATCAGCATAATTTCTGCTCAAAGAGATAAATCAGCAGAATTTCTGCAGAAAAGATGGAAAGGAGTAGAACATTGCGCTGAAAAGAGGTGAATGAGTTGGGATTTGTGCAGAAAAGATGGAAAGAAGCAGAAAGTTGCACTGAAAAGAGATGAATCAGCAGAATTTCTGCTCAAAAGAGATAAATCAGCAGAATTTCTGCTGAAAAAAGCTGAATGAGCAGAATTCTGCTAAAAAGAGGTTTTTGCTGAAAACAGCTGAAAAAGCTGGGATTTGTGCTGATAAGAGGTGAAAAGTCTGAAAACTTTACAGAAAAGAGGTGAATAAGAAGAATTTCTGCTGAAAAGAATTCAATCATCAGAATTCTGCTGAAAAGAGGTTTTTGCTGAAAACAGCTGAAAAAGCTGGGATTTGTGCTGATAAGAGGTGAAAAGTCTGAAAACTTTACAGAAAAGAGGTGAATAAGAAGAATTTCTGCTGAAAAGAATTCAATCATCAGAATTCTGCTGAAAAGAGGTTTTTGCTGAAAACAGCTGAAAAAGCTGGGATTTGTGCTGAAAAGTGGTGAAAAAATTTAAAATTCTGCTGAAAAGAGTTCAATCAGCAGAATTTCTGCTGAAAAGAGTTCAATCAGCAGAATTCTGCTGAAAAGAGGTTTTTGCTGAAAACAGCTGAAAAAGCTGGGATTTGTGCTGAAAAGTGGTGAAAAAATTTAAAATTCTGCTGAAAAGAGTTCAATGAGCAGAATTTCTGCTGAAAAGAGGTTTTTGCTGAAAACAGCTGAAAAAGCTGGGATTTGTGCTGAAAAGTAGTGAAAAAGTTTAGAATTCTGCTGAAAAGAGTTCAATCAGCAGAATTTCTGCTGAAAAGAGTTCAATCAGCAGAATTCTGCTGAAAAGATGTTTTTGCTGAAAATAGCTGAAAAAGCTGGGATTTGTGCTGAAAAGTGGTGAAAAAATTTAAAATTCTGCTGAAAAGAGTTCAATCAGAAGAATTTCTGCTGAAAAGAGTTAAAAACGTTTAATTGTTAACTGAAAGAAATTTTGCCATAAGCGGGATTTGAACCCGGGCCTCCCAGTCTGAGAACGGATGCTCATCTCACTGAGCTAAAACACAGGTCAACCCGGCAAGGAAAATCAGTGAGGCCACTGATAATGTGGCAGAAAAGGGCAAAAAATATTGCAAAAAAAATTCAATATCTCAAAAAGTATAGAAGTTATGAGCACCAAAAGTCATAGCCGGCATTAGCAGAAAGAGCAGAATTTTTTGAGATTTGAACGGTGCAAATAGCACAAAAACTGAAGGAGTAGTTAAGGTCCAAAAAGTGTACGGAAGCAACTAGAAGAATAATAAAGATTAAAGAGAAACAGGAACTCAATAGTGTGGATGCCTTTGAGGGCATCCACACAACTAGAAAAATTTGCATTTCCTGCGAAAATGCTGTGTGGATGCCTTAACGCTGAAGATGTCTGCTGAAAAAAGCTGAAAAAGTTGAAAGGTGGTGAGGAGGTGAAAAGGCTGAAAACTTTGCAGAAAAGAGGTGAATAAGCAGAATTTGTGCTGAAAAGAGGTGAAAATTTTGCTGAAAAGAGTTCAATCAGCAGAATTTCTGCTGAAAAAAGCTGAATGAGCAGAATTCTGCTGAAAAGAGGTTTTTGCTGAAAACAGCTGAAAAAGCTGGGATTTGTGCTGAAAAGTGGTGAAAAAATTCAAAATTCTGCTGAAAAGAGTTCAATCAGCAGAATTTCTGCTGAAAAGAGTTCAATCAGCAGAATTCTGCTGAAAAGAGTTTTTTGCTGAAAACAGCTTAAAAAGCTGGGATTTGTGCTGAAAAGTGGTGAAAAAATTCAAAATTCTGCTGAAAAGAGTTCAGTGAGCAGAATTTCTGCTGAAAAGAGTTCAATGAGCAGAATTTCTGCTGAAAAGAGTTCAATGAGCAGAATTCTGCTGAAAAGAGGTTTTTGCTGAAAACAGTTGAAAAAGCTGGGATTTGTGCTGAAAAGTTGTGAAAAAATTTAAAATTCTGCTGAAAAGAGTTCAATCAGAAGAATTTCTGCTGAAAAGAGTTCAATCAGCAGAATTCTGCTGAAAAGAGGTTTTTGCTGAAAACAGTTGAAAAAGCTGGGATTTGTGCTGAAAAGTTGTGAAAAAATTTAAAATTCTGCTGAAAAGAGTTCAATCAGAAGAATTTCTGCTGAAAAGATTTCAATCAGCAGAATTCTGCTGAAAAGAGGTTTTTGCTGAAAACAGTTGAAAAAGCTGGGATTTGTGCTGAAAAGTTGTGAAAAAATTTAAAATTCTGCTGAAAACAGTCCAATCAGCAGAATTTCTGCTGAAAAGAGTTCAATCAGCAGAATTCTGCTGAAAAGAGGTTTTTGCTGAAAACAGCTGAAAAAGCTGGGATTTGTGCTGAAAAGTAGTGAAAAAATTTAAAATTCTGCTGAAAAGAGTTCAATCAGCAGAATTTCTGCTGAAAAGAGTTCAATCAGCAGAATTCTGCTGAAAAGAGGTTTTTGCTGAAAACAGCTGAAAAAGCTGGGATTTGTGCTGAAAAGTAGTGAAAAAATTTAAAATTGTGCTGAAAAGAGTTCAATCAGCAGAATTCTGCTGAAAAGAGTTTTTGCTGAAAACAGCTGAGATTTGTGCTGATAAGAGGTGAAAAGGCTGAAAATTTTGCTGAAAAGAGTTGAATGAGCAGAATTTGTGCAGAAAAGATGGAAAGAAGCAGAAAATTGCGCTGAAAAGAGTTCAATGAGCAGTATTTCTGCTGAAAAGAGTTAAAAAAGTTTAACTGTTAACTTAAAGAAATGTTGCCATAAGCGGGATTTGAACCCGAGCCTCCCAGTCTGAGAACGGCTGCTCATCTCACTGAGCTAAAACACAGGTCAACCCGGCAAGGAAAATCAGTGAGGCCACTGATGAGATGGTAGAAATGGGCAAAAAATATTGCAAACAAAATTCAATATCTCAAAAAGTATAGAAGTTATGAGCACCAAAAGTCATAGCCGGCATTAGCAGAAAGAGCAGAATTTTTTAAGATTTGAACGGTGCAAATAGCACAAAAACTGAGGGAGTAGTTAAGGAGTTGAATGAGCAGAATTTCTGCTGAAAAGAGGTTTTTGCTGAAAACAGCTGAAAAAGCTGGGATTTGTGCAGAAAAGTGGTGAAAAAATTTAAAATTCTGCTGAAAAGAGGTGAATCAGAAGAATTTCTGCTGAAAATAGGTAAAGAAGCAGAAAGTTGCGCTGAAAAGCGGTGAATCAGAAGAATTTCTGCTCAAAAGAGATGAATCAACAGAATTTGTGCTCAAAAGAGTTTTTTCTGAAAACAGCTGAGATTTGTGCTGATAAGAGGTGAAAAGGCTGGAAATTTTGCTGAAAAGAGTTGAATGAGCAGAATTGTTCACAGAAAAGATGGAAAGAAGCAGAAAAATGCGCTGAAAAGAGTTGAATGAGCAGAATTTCTGCTGAAAAGAGGTGAATGAGCAGAATTCTGCTGACAAGAGGTTTTTGCTGAAAACAGCTGAAAAAGCTGGGATTTGTGCTAAAAAGTGGTGAAAAAATTTAAAATTCTGCTGAAAAGAGTTCAATAGGCAGAATTTCTGCTGAAAAGAGTTCAATTAGCAGAATTTCTGCTGAAAAGAGTTTAATCAGCAGAATTCTGCTGAAAAAAGGTTTTTGCTGAAAACAGCTGAAAAAGCTGGGATTTGTGCTGAAAAGTGGTGAAAAAATTTAAAATTCTGCTGAAAAGAGTTCAATGAGCAGTATTTCTGCTGAAAAGAGGTAAAGAAGCAGAAAGTTGCGCTGAAAAGAGATGAATCAGCAGAATTTCTGGTCAAAAGAGTTTTTTCTGAAAACAATTAAAATTCTGCTGAGAAAAGTTCAATCAGCAGAATTTCTGCTGAAAAGAGGTTTTTGCTTAAAACAGCTGAAAAAGCTGGGATTTGTGCTCAAAAGTGGTGAAAAAATTTTAAATTCTGCTGAAAAGAGTTCAATGAGCAGTATTTCTGCTGAAAAGAGGTAAAGGAGCAGAAAGTTGCGCTGAAAAGAGATGAATCAGCAGAATTTCTGGTCAAAAGAGTTTTTTCTGAAAACAGCTGAGATTTGTGGTGAAAAGAGGTGAAAATTCTTAAAATTCTGCTGAAAAGAGTTCAATCAGCAGAATTCTGCTGAAAAGAGGTTTTTGCTGAAAACAGGTGAAGAAGCAGAAAATTTTGTTGAAAAGTGGTGAAAAGCAAAAAATTCTACTGAAAGGGGTAAAGATGGAGAAATTTTCATCTCACTGAGCCAAAGTCATTCTCACAAAGAGCAGGCCGAGAGACTGACAATTTTGCTGAAATGAGCAGAAGCGGCTGAGAATTGTGCTGATAAGAGGTGAAAAGGTTGAAAACTTTGCAGAAAAGAAGTGAATCAGCAGAATTTCTGCTGAAATGAGGTACAGAAGCAGAAAGTTGTGCTGAAAAGAGATGAATCAGCAGAATTTCTGCTCAAAAGAGTTTTTTTTTCTGAAAACAGCTGAGATTTGTGCTAATAAGAGGTGAAAAGGCTGAAATTTTTGCAGAAGAGGTGAACAAGCAGAATTTGGGCTGAAAAGCGGTGAAAATTCTGCTGAAAAGAGGTTTTTACTGAAAACAGCTGCTGAGAATTGTGCTGATAAGAGGTGAAAAGGCTGAAAACTTTGCAGAAAAGGGTTGAATGAGAAGAATTTCTGCTGAAAAGAGGTAAAGAAGCAGAAAGTTGCGCTGAAAAGAGGTGAATCAGAAGAATTTGTGCTCAAAAGAGATTTTTATGATAACAGCTGGGATTTGTGCTGATAAGAGGTGAAAAGTCTGAAAATTTTGCTGAAAAGAGTTGAATGAGCAGAATTTCTGAAGTAAAGATGGAAAGAAGCAGAACATTGCGCTGAAAAGAGATGAATCAGCATAATTTCTGCTCAAAAGAGATAAATCAGCAGAATTTCTGCAGAAAAGATGGAAAGGAGTAGAACATTGCGCTGAAAAGAGGTGAATGAGTTGGGATTTGTGCAGAAAAGATGGAAAGAAGCAGAAAGTTGCACTGAAAAGAGATGAATCAGCAGAATTTCTGCTCAAAAGAGATAAATCAGCAGAATTTCTGCTGAAAAAAGCTGAATGAGCAGAATTCTGCTAAAAAGAGGTTTTTGCTGAAAACAGCTGAAAAAGCTGGGATTTGTGCTGATAAGAGGTGAAAAGTCTGAAAACTTTACAGAAAAGAGGTGAATAAGAAGAATTTCTGCTGAAAAGAGGTTTTTGCTGAAAACAGCTGAAAAAGCTGGGATTTGTGCTGATAAGAGGTGAAAAGTCTGAAAACTTTACAGAAAAGACGTGAATAAAAAGAATTTCTGCTATAAAGAATTCAATCATCAGAATTCTGCTGAAAAGAGGTTTTTGCTGAAAACAGCTGAAAAAGCTGGGATTTGTGCTGAAAAGTGGTGAAAAAATTTAAAATTCTGCTGAAAAGAGTTCAATCAGCAGAATTTCTGCTGAAAAGAGTTCAATCAGCAGAATTCTGCTGAAAAGAGTTCAATCAGCAGAATTCTGCTGAAAAGATGTTTTTGCTGAAAACAGCTGAAAAAGCTGGGATTTGTGCTGAAAAGTGGTGAAAAAATTTAAAATTCTGCTGAAAAGAGTTCAATCAGCAGAATTTCTGCTGAAAAGAGGTTTTTGCTGAAAACAGCTGAAAAAGCTGGGATTTGTGCTGAAAAGTAGTGAAAAAGTTTAGAATTCTGCTGAAAAGAGTTCAATCAGCAGAATTTCTGCTGAAAAGAGTTCAATCAGCAGAATTCTGCTGAAAAGATGTTTTTGCTGAAAATAGCTGAAAAAGCTGGGATTTGTGCTGAAAAGTGGTGAAAAAATTTAAAATTCTGCTGAAAAGAGTTCAATCAGAAGAATTTCTGCTGAAAAGAGTTAAAAACGTTTAATTGTTAACTGAAAGAAATTTTGCCATAAGCGGGATTTGAACCCGGGCCTCCCAGTCTGAGAACGGATGCTCATCTCACTGAGCTAAAACACAGGTCAACCCGGCAAGGAAAATCAGTGAGGCCACTGATAATGTGGCAGAAAAGGGCAAAAAATATTGCAAAAAAAATTCAATATCTCAAAAAGTATAGAAGTTATGAGCACCAAAAGTCATAGCCGGCATTAGCAGAAAGAGCAGAATTTTTTGAGATTTGAACGGTGCAAATAGCACAAAAACTGAGGGAGTAGTTAAGGTCCAAAAAGTGTACGGAAGCAACTAGAAGAATAACTAGAAAAATTTGCATTTCCTGCGAAAATGCTGTGTGGATGCCTTAACGCTGAAGATGTCTGGTGAAAAAACCTGAAAAAGTTGCAAGAAGTTGCTTGGCGGTGAAGAAATGTAAAATTCTGCTGAAAATAGGTGAAGAAGCAGAAAATTTTGTTGAAAAGTGGTGAAAAGGAAAAATTCTACTGAAAGGGGTAAAGACGGAGAAATTTTTGCTGAAAAGTGGTGAAAAAAAAAAAGTTTGCCTTGAGCAGGATTGGAACCTGGCCCTCCTGGTCTCAAAGCGGCTATTCATCTCACTGAGCCAAAGTCATTCTCGCAAAGAAGAGGTGGAGAAACTGACAATTTTGCTGAAATTAGCAGAATGGCTGAGAATTGTGCTAATAAGAGGTGAAAAGGATGATTTTTTTTTCAGAAAAGAGATGAATCAGCAGAATTTCTGCTGAAAAGAGGTTTTTGCTGAAGACAGCTGAAAAAGCTGGGATTTGTGCTGAAAAGTGGTGAAAAAATTTAAAATTCTGCTGAAAAGAGTTCAATCAGCAGAATTTCTGCTGAAAAGAGGTTTTTGCTGAAAACAGCTGAAAAAGCTGGGATTTGTGCTGAAAAGTGGTGAAAAACTTTAAAATTCTGCTGAAAAGAGGTCAATCAGCAGAATTTCTGCTGAAAAGAGTTCAATCAGCAGAATTCTGCTGAAAAGAGGTTTTTGCTGAAAACAGCTGAAAAAGCTGGGATTTGTGTTGAAAAGTGGTGAAAAAATTTAACATTCTACTGAAAAGAGTTCAATCAGCAGAATTTCTGCTGAAAAGAGTTCAATCAGCAGAATTCTGCTGAAAAGAGGTTTTTGCTGAAAACAGCTGAAAGAGCTGGGATTTGTGCTGAAAAGTGGTGAAAAAAATTTAAAATTCTGCTGAAAAGAGTTCAATCAGCAGAATTTCTGCTGAAAAGAGTTCAATCAGCAGAATTCTGCTGAAAAGAGTTCAATCAGCAGAACTCTGCTGAAAAGAGTTCAATCAGCAGAATTCTGCTGAAAAGAGGTTTTTGCTGAAAACAGCTGAAAAAGCTGGGATTTGTGCTGAAAAGTAGTGAAAAAATTTAAAATTCTGCTATAAAGAGTTCAATCAGCAGAATTTCTGCTGAAAAGAGTTCAATCAGCAGAATTCTGCTGAAAAGAGGTTTTTGCTGAAAACAGCTGAAAAAGGTGGGATTTGTGCTGAAAAGTGGTGAAAAAATTTAAAATTCTGCTGAAAAGAGTTCAATCAGCAGAATTTCTGCTGAAAAGAGTTCAATCAGCAGAATTCTGCTGAAAAGAGGTTTTTGCTGAAAACTGCTGAAAAAGGTGGGATTTGTGGTGAAAAAATTCAAAATTCTGCTGAAAAGAGTACAATCAGCAGAATTTCTGCTGAAAAGAGTTCAATAAGCAGAATTCTGCTGAAAACAGCTGAAAAAGCTGGGATTTGTGCTGAAAAGTAGTGAAAAAATTTAAAATTCTGCTGAAAAGAGTTCAATCAGCAGAATTTCAGCTGAAAAGAGTTCAATCAGCAGAATTCTGCTGAAAAGAGTTTTTTGTTGAAAACAGCTGAAAAAGCTGGGATTTGTGCTGAAAAGTGGTAAAAAAATTTAAAATTCTTCTGAAAAGAGATGAATCAGCAGAATTTCTGCTGAAAAGGGTTTTTTGCTGAAAACAGCTTAAAAGGCTGGGATTTGTGCTGAAAAGTGGTGAAAAAATTCAAAATTCTGCTGAAAAGAGTTCAGTGAGCAGAATTTCTGCTGAAAAGAGTTCAATCAGCAGAATTCTGCTGACAAGAGGTTTTTGCTGAAAACAGCTGAAAAAGCTGGGATTTGTGCTGAAAAGTGGTGAAAAAATTCAAAATTCTGCTGAAAAGAGTTCAATGAGAAGAATTTCTGCTGAAAAGAGTTCAATCAGCAAAATTCTGCTGAAAAGAGGTTTTTGCTGAAAACAGCTGAAAAAGCTGGGATTTGTGCTGAAAAGTGGTGAAAAAATTCAAAATTCTGCTGAAAAGAGTTCAATGAGCAGAATTTCTGCTGAAAAGAGGTGAATGAGCAGAATTCTGCTGACAAGAGGTGAATGAGCAGAATTCTGCTGACAAGAGGTTTTTGCTGAAAACAGCTGAAAAAGCTAGGATTTGTGCTGAAAAGTGGTGAAAAAATTCAAAATTCTGCTGAAAAGAGTTCAATCAGCAGAATTCTGCTGAGAAGAGTTCAATCAGCAGAATTCTGCTGAAAAGAGTTCAATCAGCAGAATTTCTGCTGAAAAGAGTTCAATCAGCAGAATTCTGCTGAAAAGAGGTTTTTGCTGAAAACAGCTGAAAAAGCTGGGATTTGTGCTGAAAAGTAGTGAAAAAATTTAAAATTCTGCTGAAAAGAGTTCAATCAGCAGAATTCTGCTGAGAAGAGTTCAATCAGCAGAATTCTGCTGAAAAGAGTTCAATCAGCAGAATTTCTGCTGAAAAGAGTTCAATCAGCAGAATTCTGCTGAAACGAGTTTTTTGCTGAAAACAGCTGAAAAAGCTGGGATTTGTGCTGAAAAGTGGTGAAAAAATTCAAAATTCTGCTGAAAAGAGTTCAATGAGCAGAATTTCTGCTGAAAAGAGTTCAATGAGCAGAATTTCTGCTGAAAAGAGGTGAATGAGCAGAATTCTGCTGAAAAGAGGTTTTTGCTGAAAACAGCTGAAAAAGCTAGGATTTGTGCTGAAAAGTGGTGAAAAAATTTAAAATTCTGCTGAAAAGAGTTCAGTGAGCAGAATTTCTGCTGAAAAGAGTTCAATGAGCAGAATTTCTGCTGAAAAGAGGTGAATGAGCAGAATTCTGCTGACAAGAGGTTTTTGCTGAAAACAGCTGAAAAAGCTAGGATTTGTGCTGAAAAGTGGTGAAAAAATTCAAAATTCTGCTGAAAAGAGTTCAATGAGCAGAATTTCTGCTGAAAAGAGTTCAGTCAGCAGAATTCTGCTGAAAAGAGGTTTTTGCTGAAAACAGCTGAAAAAGCTGGGATTTGTGCTGAAAAGTGGTGAAAAAATTTAAAATTCTGCTGAAAAGAGTTGAATCGGCAGAATTTCTGCTGAAAAGAGTTCAATCAGCAGAATTCTGCTGAAAAGAGGTTTTTGCTGAAAACAGCTGAAAAAGCTGGGATTTGTGCTGAAAAGTAGTGAAAAAATTTAAAATTCTGCTGAAAAGAGTTCAATCAGCAGAATTTCTGCTGAAAAAAGCTGAATGAGCAGAATTCTGCTGAAAAGAGTTCAATCAGCAGAATTCTGCTGAAAAAAGCTGAATGAGCAGAATTCTGCTAAAAAGAGGTTTTTGCTGAAAACAGCTGAAAAAGCTGGGATTTGTGCTGATAAGAGGTGAAAAGTCTGAACACTTTGCAGAAAAGAGGTGAATCAGAAGAATTTCTGCTGAAAAGAGGTTTTTGCTGAAAACAGCTGACAAAGCTGGGATTTGTGCAGAAAAGAGGTGAAAATTCTGCTGAAAAGAGTTCAATCAGCAAAATTTCTGCTGAGAAGAGTTCAATCAGCAGAATTCTGCTGAAAAGAGGTTTTTGCTGAAAAAATCTGAAAAAGCTGGGATTTGTGCTGATAAGAGGTGAAAAGTCTGAAATTTTTGCAGAAAAGAGGTGAAACAGAAGAATTTCTGCTGAAAAGAGGTTTTTGCTGAAAACAGCTGAAAAAGCTGGGATTTGTGCAGAAAAGAGGTGAAAATTCTGCTGAAAAGAGTTCAATCAGCAGAATTTCTGCTCAAAAGAGTTTTTTCTGAAAACAGTTGAGATTTGTGGTGATAAGAGGTGAAAAGGCTGAAAATTTTGCTGAAAAGAGTTCAATACGCAGAATTTCTGCAGAAAAGAGTTCAATCAGCAGAATTCTGCTGAAAAGAGGTTTTTGCTGAAAACAGCTGAAAAAGCTGGGATTTGTGCTGAAAAGTGGTGAAAAAATTTAAAATTCTGCTGAAAAGAGTTCAATCAGCAGAATTTCTGCTGAAAAGAGTTTAATCAGCAGAATTCTGCTGAAAAGAGGTTTTTGCTGAAAACAGCTGAAAAAGCTGGGATTTGTGCTGAAAAGTGGTGAAAAAATTTAAAATTCTGCTGAAAAGAGTTCAATCAGCAGAATTTCTGCTGAAAAGAGTTTAATCAGCAGAATTCTGCTGAAAAGAGGTTTTTGCTGAAAACAGATGAAAAAGCTGGGATTTGTGCTGAAAAGTGGTGAAAAAAATTTAAAATTCTGCTGAAAAGAGTTCAATCAGCAGAATTTCTGCTGAAAAGAGTTCAATCAGCAGAATTCTGCTGAAAAGAGGTTTTTGCTGAAAACAGCTGAAAAAGCTGGGATTTGTGCTGAAAAAATTCAAAATTCTGCTGAAAAGAGTTCAATCAGCAGAATTTCTGCTGAAAAGAGTTCAATCAACAGAATTCTGCTGAAAAGAGTTCAATCAGCAGAATTCTGCTGAAAAGAGGTTTTTGCTGAAAACAGCTGAAAAAGTTGGGATTTGTGCTGAAAAGTGGTGAAAAAATTCAAAGTTCTGCTGAAAAGAGTTCAATCAGCAGAATTTCTGCTGAAAAGAGTTCAATCAGCGGAATTCTGCTGAAAAGAGGTTTTTGCTGAAAACAGCTGAAAAAGCTGAGATTTGTGCTGAAAAGTAGTGAAAAAATTTAAAATTCTGCTCAAAAGAGTTCAATCAGCAGAATTTCTGCTGAAAAGAGTTCAATGAGCAGAATTTCTGCTGAAAAGAGGTGAATGAGCAGAATTCTGCTGACAAGAGGTTTTTGCTGAAAACAGCTGAAAAAGCTGGGATTTGTGCTGAAAAGTGGTGAAAAAATTTAAAATTCTGCTGAAAAGAGTTCAATCAGCAGAATTTCTGCTGAAAAGAGTTCAATCAGCAGAATTTCTGCTGAAAAGAGTTAAAAAAGTTTAACTGTTAACTGAAAGAAATTTTGCCATAAGCGGGATTTGAACCCGGGCCTCCCAGTCTGAGAACGGATGCTCATCTCACTGAGCTAAAACACAGGTCAACCCGGCAAGGAAAATCAGTGAGGCCACTGATAATATGGCAGAAAAGGGCAAAAAATATTGCAAAAAAATTCAATATCTCAAAAAGTATAGAAGTTATGAGCACCAAAAGTCATAGCCGGCATTAGCAGAAAGAGCAGAATTTTTTAAGATTTGAACGATGCAAATAGCACAAAAACTGAAGGAGTAGTTAAGGTCCAAAAAGTGTACGGAAGCAACTAGAAGAATAACTAGAAAAATTTGCATTTCCTGCGAAAATGCTGTGTGGATGCCTTAACGCTGAAGATGTCTTCTGAAAAAAGCTGAAAAAGTTGAAAAGGTGCAAAAAGTTGTATGGTGGTGAAGAAAGTGAAAATTCAGCTGAAAACAGGTGAAGAAGCACAAATTATTTGCTGAAAAGTGGTGAAAAGCAAAAAATTCTACTGAAAGGGGTAAAGACGGAGAAATTTTTTCTGAAAAGTGGTGAAAAAAAAAAACTGCCCTGAGCAGGATTCGAACCTGGTCCTCGTGGTCGCAAGGCGGCAATTCATCTCACTGAGCCAAAGTCATTCTCCCAAAAAAAGAGGCGGAGACACTGACAATTTTGCTGAAATGAGCAGAAGCGGCTGAGAATTGTGCTGATAAGAGGTGAAAGGGTTGAAAACTTTGCAGGAAAGAAGTGAATCAGCAGAATTTCTGCTCAAAAGAGTTTTTTATTTCTGAAAAAGGCTGAGATTTGTGCTAATAAGAGGTGAAAAGGCTGAAATTTTTGCAGAAGAGGTGAACAAGCAGAATTTGGGCTGAAAAGAGGTGAAAATTCTGCTGAAAAGACGTTTTTGCTGAAAACAGCTGCTGAGAATTGTGCTGATAAAAGGTGAAAAGGTTGAAAATTTTGCTGAAAAGAGTTGAATGAGCAGAATTTCTGCAGAAAGGATGGAAAGAAGAAGAACATTGCGCTGAAAAGAGGTGAATGAGCAGAATTTCTGCAGAAAAGATGGAACGAAGCAGAAAGTTGCACTGAAAAGAGATGAATCAACAGAATTTCTGCTCAAAAGAGATGAATCAGCAGAATTTCTGCTCAAAAGAGTTTTTTTCTGAAAACAGCTGAGATTTGTGCTGATAAGAGTGAAAAGGCTGAAAATTTTGCTGAAAAGATTTCAATCAGCAGAATTTCTGCAGAAAAGATGGAAAGGAGCAGGAAATTGCGCTGAAAAGAGGCGAATGAGAAGAATTTCTGCAGAAAAGATGGAACGAAGAAGAAAGTTGCACTGAAAAGAGAAGAATCAGCAGAATTTCTTCTCAAAAGAGATAAATCAGCAGAATTTCTGCTCAAAAGAGTTTTTTCTGAAAACAGCTGAGATTTGTGCTGATAAGAGGTGAAAAGGCTGAAAATTTTGCTGAAAAGAGTTCAATCAGCAGAATTTCTGCTGAAAAAAGCTGAATGATTAGAATTTCTACTGAAAAGAGGTGAATGAGCAGAATTCTGCTGACAAGAGGTTTTTGCTGAAAACAGCTGAAAAAGCTGGGATTTGTGCTGAAAAGTAGTGAAAAAATTTAAAATTCTGCTGAAAAGAGTTCAATCAGCAGAATTTCTGCTGAAAAGAGTTCAATCAGCAGAATTCTGCTGAAAAGAGGTTTTTGCTGAAAACAGCTGAAAAAGCTGGGATTTGTGCTGAAAAGTAGTGAAAAAATTTTAAATTCTGCTGAAAAGAGTTCAATC
Organism: Neolamprologus brichardi; assembly: GCF_056152115.1. NCBI lineage: Eukaryota > Metazoa > Chordata > Actinopteri > Cichliformes > Cichlidae > Neolamprologus > Neolamprologus brichardi. The sequence goes on from NC_142113.1 coordinate 8,742,097, forward strand.
AGCAGAATTTCTGCTGAAAAGAGTTCAATCAGCAGAATTCTGCTGAAAAGAGGTTTTTGCTGAAAACAGCTGAAAAAGCTGGGATTTGTGCTGAAAAGTGGTGAAAAAATTTAAAATTCTGCTGAAAAGAGTTCAATCAGCAGAATTTCTGTTGAAAAGAGTTCAATGAGCAGTATTTCTGCTGAAAAGAGTTTAAAAAGTTTAACTGTTAACTGAAAGAAATGTTGCCATAAGCGGGATTTGAACCTAGGCCTCCCAGTCTGAGAACGGATGCTCATCTCACTGAGCTAAAACACAGGTCAACCCGGCAAGGAAAATCAGTGAGGCCACTGATAATGTGGCAGAAAAGGGCAAAAAATATTGCAAAAAAAATTCAATATCTCAAAAAGTATAGAAGTTATGAGCACCAAAAGTCATAGCCGGCATTAGCAGAAAGAGCAGAATTTTTTAAGATTTGAACGGTGCAAATAGCACAAAAACTGAGGGAGTAGTTAAGCGCCAAAAACTGTACGGAAGCAACCAGAATAATAAAGGATAAAGAATAAAGAGAAACAGGAACTCAATGGTGTGGATGCCTTTGAGGGCATCCACACAACTAGAAAAATTTGCATTTCCTGCGAAAATGCTGTGTGGATGCCTTAACGTTGAAGATGTCTGCTGAAAAAAGCTGAAAAAGTTGCAAAGAGTTCTATGGTGGTGAAGACACTTAAAATTCTGCTGAATACAGGTAAAGAAGCAGAAAACTTTGTTGAAAAGTGGTGAAAAGGTTGAAAATTTTTATGAAAAGAGATGAATCAGCAGAATTTGGGCTGAAAAGAGGTGAAAATTCTGCTGAAAAGAGTTCAATCAGCAGAATTTCTGCTGAAAAGAGGTGAATGAGCAGAATTCTGCTGAAAAGAGGTTTTTGCTGAAAAAAGCTGAAAAAGCTGGGATTTGTGCTGAAATGTGGTGAAAAAATTTAAAATTCTGATGAAAAGAGGTGAATCAGCAGAATTTCTGCTGAAAAGAGTTCAATCAGCAGAATTCTGCTGAAAAGAGGTTTTTGCTGAAAACAGCTGAAAAAGCTGGGATTAGTGCTGAAAAGTAGTGAAAAAATTTAAAATTCTGCTGAAAAGAGTTCAATCAGCAGAATTTTTGCTGAAAAGAGGTGAATGAGCAGAATTCTGCTGAAAAGAGGTTTTTGCTGAAAACAGCTGAAAAAGCTGGGATTTTTGCTGAAAAGTGGCGAAAAAATTTAAAATTCTGCTGAAAAGAGTTCAATCAGCAGAATTCTGCTGAAAAGAGGTTTTTGCTGAAAACAGCTGAAAAAGCTGGGATTTGTGCTGAAAAGTAGTGAAAAAATTAAAAAATTCTGCTGAAAAGAGTTCAATCAGTAGAATTTCTGCTGAAAAGAGTTAAAAACGTTTAACTTTTAACTGACAGAAATTTTGCCATAAGCGGGATTTGAACCCGGGCCTCCCAGTCTGAGAACGGATGCTCATCTCACTGAGCTAAAACACAGGTCAACCCGGCAAGGAAAATCAGTGAGGCCACTGATAATAAGGCAGAAAAGGGCAAAAAATATTGCAAAAAAAATTCAATATCTCAAAAAGTATAGAAGTTATGAGCACCAAAAGTCATAGCCGGCATTAGCAGAAAGAGCAGAATTTTTAAAGATTTGAACGGTGCAAATAGCACAAAAACTGAGGGAGTAGTTAAGGTCCAAAAAGTGTACGGAAGCAACTAGAAGAATAATAAAGATTAAAGAGAAACAGGAACTCAATAGTGTGGATGCCCTATGAGGGCATCCACACAATTTGCATTTCCTGCGAAAATGCTGTGTGGATGCCTTAACGTTGAAGATGTCTGCTGAAAAAAGCTGAAAAAGTTGCAAAGAGTTGTATGGTGGTGAAGACACTTAAAATTCTGCTGAATACAGGTAAAGAAGCAGAAAACTTTGTTGAAAAGTGGTGAAAAGGTTGAAAATTTTTATGAAAAGAGATGAATCAGCAGAATTTGGGCTGAAAAGAGGTGAAAATTCTGCTGAAAAGAGTTCAATCAGCAGAATTTCTGCTGAAAAGAGGTGAATGAGCAGAATTCTGCTGAAAAGAGGTTTTTGCTGAAAAAAGCTGAAAAAGCTGGGATTTGTGCTGAAATGTGGTGAAAAAATTTAAAATTCTGATGAAAAGAGGTGAATCAGCAGAATTTCTGCTGAAAAGAGTTCAATCAGCAGAATTCTGCTGAAAAGAGGTTTTTGCTGAAAACAGCTGAAAAAGCTGGGATTAGTGCTGAAAAGTAGTGAAAAAATTTAAAATTCTGCTGAAAAGAGTTCAATCAGCAGAATTTTTGCTGAAAAGAGGTGAATGAGCAGAATTCTGCTGAAAAGAGGTTTTTGCTGAAAACAGCTGAAAAAGCTGGGATTTGTGCTGAAAAGTGGTGAAAAAATTTAAAATTCTGCTGAAAAGAGTTCAATCAGCAGAATTTCTGCTGAAAAGAGTTCAATCAGCAGAATTTCTGCTGAAAAGAGTTAAAAAAGTTTAACTGTTAACTGAAAGAAATTTTGCCATAAGCGGGATTTGAACCCGGGCCTCCCAATCTGAGAACGGATGCTCATCTCACTGAGCTAAAACACAGGTCAACCTGGCAAGGAAAATCAGTGAGGCCACTGATAATAAGGCAGAAAAGGGCAAAAAATATTGCAAAAAAAATTCAATATCTCAAAAAGTATAGAAGTTATGAGCACCAAAAGTCATAGCCGGCATTAGCAGAAAGAGCAGAATTTTTAAAGATTTGAACGGTGCAAATAGCACAAAAACTGAGGGAGTAGTTAAGGTCCAAAAAGTGTACGGAAGCAACTAGAAGAATAACTAGAAAAATTTGCATTTCCTGCGAAAATGCTGTGTGGATGCCTTAACGCTGAAGATGTCTGCTGAAAAAAGGTGAAAAAGTTGAAAAAAAAAAAAAAAAAAAAAAGATCGCCCTGAGGAGGATTAGAACCTGGCCCTTCTGGTGTCAGGGCAACTACTCATCTCACTGAGCCAAACTCATTCTCGCAAAGAAGAGGTGGAGAGAGTGACAATTCTGATGAAATGAGAAGAAGCTGCTGAGAAATGTGCTGATAAGAGGTGAAAAGGCTGAAAACTTTGCAGAAAAGAGGTGAATCAGAAGAATTTCTGCTGAAAAGAGATAAAGAAGCAGAAAGTTGCGCTGAAAAGAGATGAATCAGCAGAATTCCTGCTCAAAAGAGTTTTTTCTGAAAACAGCTGAGATTTGTGCTGATAAGAGGTGAAAAGGCTGAAAATTTTGCTGAAAAGAGTTGAATGAGCAGAATCTCTGCAGAAAAGATAGAAAGAAGTAGAAAATTGCGCTGAAAAGAGGTGGATGAGCATAATTTCTGCTGAAAACAGCTTAAAAAGCTGGGATTTGTGCTGAAAAGTGGTGAAAAAATTTAAAATTCTGCTGAAAAGAGTTCAATCAGCAGAATTTCTGCTGAAAAGAGTTCAATCAGCAGAATTCTGCTGAAAAGAGGTTTTTGCTGAAAACAGCTTAAAAAGCTGGGATTTGTGCTGAAAAGTAGTGAAAAAATTTAAAATTCTGCTGAAAAGAGTTCAATCAGCAGAATTTCTGCTGAAAAGAGTTCAAACAGTAGAATTCTGCTGAAAAGAGGTTTCTGCTGAAAACAACTGAAAAAGTTGGGATTTGTGCTGAAAAGTGGTGAAAAAATTTAAAATTCTGCTGAAAAGAGTTCAATCAGCAGAATTCTGCTGAAAAGAGGTTTTTGCTGAAAACAACTGAAAAAGTTGGGATTTATGCTGAAAAGTGGTGAAAAAAATTCAAAGTTCTGCTGAAAAGAGTTCAATCAGCAGAATTTCTGCTGAAAAGAGTTAAAAAAGTTTAACTGTTAACTGAAAGAAATTTTGCCATAAGCGGGATTTGAACCCGGGCCTCCCAGTCTGAGAACGGATGCTCATCTCACTGAGCTAAAACACAGGTCAACCCGGCAAGGAAAATCAGTGAGGCCACTGATAATGTGGCAGAAAAGGGCAAAAAATATTGCAAAAAAAATTCAATATCTCAAAAAGTATAGAAGTTATGAGCACCAAAAGTCATAGCCGGCATTAGCAGAAAGAGCAGAATTTTTTAAGATTTGAACGGTGCAAATAGCACAAAAACTGAGGGAGTAGTTAAGCGCCAAAAAGTGTACGGAAGCAACCAGAATAATAAAGGATAAAGAATAAAGAGAAACAGGAACTCAATGGTGTGGATGCCCTTTCAGGCATCCACACAACTAGAAAAATTTGCATTTCCTGCGAAAATGCTGTGTGGATGCCTTAACGCTGAAGATGTCTTCTGAAAAAAGCTGAAAAAGTTGAAAAGGTGCAAAAAGTTGTATGGTGGTGAAGAAACTTAAAATTCTGCTGAAAACAGGTGAAGAAGCAGAAAAGTTTCTTGAAAAGTGGTGAAAAGCAAAAAATTCTACTGAAAGGGGTAAAGACGGAGAAATTTTTTCTGAAAAGTGGTGAAAAAAAAAAACTGCCCTGAGCAGGATTCGAACCTGGCCCTCGTGGTCTCGAGGCGGATAGTCATCTCACTGAGCCAAAGTCATTCTCCCAAAAAAAGAGGTGGAGACACTGACAATTTGGCTGAAATGAGCAGAAGCGGCTGAGAGTTGTGCTGATAAGAGGTGAAAAGGTTGAAAACTTTGCAGGAAAGAAGTGAATCAGCAGAATTTCTGCTCAAAAGAGTTTTTTATTTCTGAAAAAGGCTGAGATTTGTGCTGATAAGAGGTGAAAAGGCTGAAAATTTTGCTGAAAAGAGTTGAATGAGCAGAATTTCTGCAGAAAGGATGGAAAGAAGAAGAACATTGCGCTGAAAAGAGGTGAATGAGCAGAATTTCAGCAGAAAAGATGGAACGAAGCAGAAAGTTGCACTGAAAAGAGATGAATCAACAGAATTTCTGCTCAAAAGAGATGAATCAGCAGAATTTCTGCTCAAAAGAGTTTTTTTCTGAAAACAGCTGAGATTTGTGCTGATAAGAGTGAAAAGGCTGAAAATTTTGCTGAAAAGATTTCAATCAGCAGAATTTCTGCTGAAAAGAGTTCAATGAGCAGTATTTCTGCTGAAAAGAGTTAAAAAAGTTTAACTGTTAACTGAAAGAAATGTTGCCATAAGCGGGATTTGAACCCGGGCCTCCCAGTCTGAGAACGGATGCTCATCTCACTGAGCTAAAACACAGGTCAACCCGGCAAGGAAAATCAGTGAGGCCACTGATAATGTGGCAGAAAAGGGCAAAAAATATTGCAAAAAAAATTCAATATCTCAAAAAGTATAGAAGTTATGAGCACCAAAAGTCATAGCCGGCATTAGCAGAAAGAGCAGAATTTTTTAAGATTTGAACGGTGCAAATAGCACAAAAACTGAGGGAGTAGTTAAGCGCCAAAAAGTGTACGGAAGCAACCAGAATAATAAAGGATAAAGAATAAAGAGAAACAGGAACTCAATGGTGTGGATGCCCTTTCAGGCATCCACACAATAAAGATTAAAGAGAAACAGGAACTCAATAGTGTGGATGCCCTATGAGGGCATCCACACAACTAGAAAAATTTGCATTTCCTGCGAAAATGCTGTGTGGATGCCTTAACGCTGAAGATGTCTGCTGAAAAAAGCTGAAAAAGTTGAAAGGTGGTGAGGAGGTGAAAAGGCTGAAAACTTTGCAGAAAAGAGGTTAATGAGCAGAATTTCTGAAGAAAAGATGGAAAGAAGCAGAAAGTTGCACTGAAAAGAGATGAATCAGCAGAATTTCTGCTCAAAAGAGATGAATCAGCAGAATTTCTGCTCAAAAGAGTTTTTTCTGAAAACAGCTGAGATTTGTGCTGATAAGAGGTGTAAAAGGCTGAAAATTTTAGTGAAAATAGTTGAATGAGCAGAATTTCTGCAGAAAAAAGGTAAAGAAGCAGAAAGTTGCACTGAAAAGAGATGAATCAGCAGAATTTCTGCTCAAAAGAGTTTTTTTCTGAAAACCGCTGAGATTTGTGCTGATAAGAGGTGAAAAGGCTGAAAACTTTGCAGAAAAGAGGTGAATCAGAAGAATTTCTGCTGAAAAGAGGTAAAGAAGCAGAAAGTTGCGCTGAAAAGAGATGAATCAGCAGACTTTCTGCTCAAAAGAGTTTTTTCTGAAAACAGCTGAGATTTGGGTTGAAAAGAGGTGAAAATTCTGAAAATTCTGCTGAAAAGAGTTCAATCAGCAGAATTTCTGCTGATTGATAAGAGGTGAAAAGGCTTAACATTTTGCTGAAATGAGTTCAATGAGCAGAATTTCTGCAGAAAGGATGGAAAGAAGCAGAAAGTTGCGCTGAAAAGAGATGAATCAGCAGATTTTCTGCTCAAAAGAGTTTTTTCTGAAAGCAGCTAAGATTTGTGCTGATAAGAGGTGAAAAGGCTGAAAATTTTGCTGAAAAGAGTTGAATGAGCAGAATTTCTACAGAAAAGATGGAAAGAAGCAGAAAATTGCGCTGAAAAGAGGTGAATGAGCAGAATTTCTGCTGAAAAGAGTTGAATGAGCAGAATTTCTACAGAAAAGAGTTCAATCAGCAGAATTTGTGCTGAAAAGAGTTCAATCAGCAGAATTCTGCTGAAAAGAGGTTTTTGCTGAAAAGGCTGGGATTTGTGCTGAAAAGTGGTGAAAAAATGTAAAATTCTGCTGAAAAGAGTTCAATCAGCAGAATTTCTGCTGAAAAGAGTTCAATCAGCAGAATTTCTGCTGAAAAGAGGTTTTTGCTGAAAACAGCTGAAAAAGCTGGGATTTGTGCTCAAAAGTGGTGAAAAAATTAAAAATTTTGCTGAAAAGAGTTGAATGAGCAGAATTTCTGCAAAAAAGATGGAAAGAAGCAGAAAATTGCGCTGAAAAGAGGTGAATGAGCAGAATTTCTGCTGAAAAGAGGTAAAGAAGCAGAAAGTTGCGCTGAAAAGAGATGAATCAGCAGAATTTCTGCTCAAAAGAGTTTTTTCTGAAAACAGCTGAGATTTGTGCTGATAGGAGGTGAAAATGCTGAACCAATCAGAGGTACTTCTGTCTGCTTTATCAGGCTGTGTACTTGTATGTATTTCTGCCATGGAGTGTTAACAAGAATCTGAGGTCCATATTAGAAAAGCTGCCAAAATCATAAAACTTTGCAGAATTGTAATAAATGATGAATATGAATTACTGGTCTGTGATAGTGTATTAATTTGTAGGGAAAAAAACATGTGGATAAGGTGGAATTGAACACACGACCTTTGGGCTTCAAACCCGTGTCATTACCAACTGCGCCACTGGCAAAGAGAGCGGGCACTTGGAAAACAGGCTGATGAGCAGTCAGAATTAGATCGCGGTAAGGGGCGAAAAACGCCGTTTTTTGGAGTTACAAAACGTCGTGTAACTCAAAAACTAGGTGGACTAGCAACATAATTCCTACACTGGGTGAATCAGCGGACTTTGGTGAACTTTGACTGCGATTTACATAGCTCTTTGTACTTCCGTCGCGGAGATATGACGAGAGAAGAAACGGCTTCATTTTCGGAGTTTGAAAACTGAGAGGAGGACAGATTTCCACTCCTCAAACAAACGTAATTCATGGCTCAACGGTAAGATGACTGTAAAAACTGCTTCGACCGTGAGTGTCAGCAGTATCTGAAGATGAATTGGCACAAGCCTCATGTTTTAACTTTGCTTCGTTAAGGAGATATGACGATTTGAAAATGCCTTCAGTTTCAGTATTTCAGCTCTGAGTTTCACAACCTCCCCATAGACTTTGAATGGGGAGTTTTTAGACTTCGTGTCACTTCGAGGCAAATTGTGAAAAAACCGTAACTCGAACGATAATTATAGTAACACTGTCTTAAAGCCAGCAAAAATACCTACGTTTTGATGTATAATTTGTGGGGGATGAGTGGAAATTGAGCGAGTAGCAAGAAGTTGTTCAGACATGAAGAGAAAATTCAGAACGCACCAGTGCTCATTCTGAGTTAATTGCATAGCAACCATAGCAACGCATGTATTTTCTGAAAAATCACAAATCTGCAACTGAAAACTTAAAGAGGCATTAAATGAAAACGGTAACAGATATGAAAAAGCTGAATCACACAGGAATAGCCCAATCATTTGAGAACGTTTTAAAGTTCGAATGGAGTTTCTACGTGAAAGTATGAGCATGTAGTTAAGTTTCAAAAACAAGCAAGTTTTAGCAGAATTGTGGAAGTTTCCCATTCATTTCAATGGGACAAATTAAAGGAAAAAAGCTTAATATTTTAAAAAGTATAATAGTAATAAACAGCAAAAGTCATAGCCGGAAAGAGCAGAAAGAGCAGAACAGTTTAGAGTTTGAACTGAGAAAATCGGCTGAAAACTGAGGGAGTAGTTAAGGGCCAAAAAACGTACGGAAGCAACTAGAATAATAAAGAATAAAGAGAAACAGGAACTCAATAGTGTGGATGCCCTATGAGGGCATCCACACAATAATAAAGTATAAAGAGAAACAGGAACTCAATAGTGTGGATGCCCTCATAGGGCATCCACACAACTAGAAAAATTTGCATTTCCTGCGAAAATGCTGTGTGGATGCCTTAACGCTTAAGATGTCTGCTGAAAAAAGCTGAAAAAGTTGCAAAAAGTTGTATGGTGGTGAAGAAATTTAAAATTCTGCTGAAAGGGGTAAAGACGGAGAAATTTTCATCTCACTGAGCCAAAGTCATTCTCACAAAGAGGAGGTGGAGAGACTGACAATTATGCTGAAATGAGCAGAAGCAGCTGAGAATTGTGCTGATAAGAGGTGAAAAGGCTGAAAACATTTCAGAAAAGAGGTGAAAAAGCAGAATTTGGGCTGAAAAGAGGTTAAAATTCTGCTGAAAAGAGTTCAATCAGCAGAATTTCTGCTGAAAAGAGGTGAATGAGCAGAATTTCTGCAGAAAAGATGGAAAGAAGCAGAAAATTGCGCTGAAAAGAGGTGAATCAGCAGAATTTCTGCTGAAAAAAGGTGAAAAGGCTGAATATTTTGCAGAAGAGGTGAATACGCAGAATTTTTGCTGAAAAGAGTTCAATCAGCGGAATACTGCTGAAAAGAGGTTTTTGCTGAAAACAGCTGAAAAAGCTGGGATTTGTGCTGAAAAGTGGTGAAAAAATTCAAAATTCTACTGAAAAGAGTTCAATCAGCAGAATTCTGCTGAAAAGAGTTCAATCAGCAGAATTCTGCTGAAAAGAGTTCAATCAGCAGAATTTCTGCTGAAAAGAATTCAATCAGCAGAACTCTGCTGAAAAGAGTTCAATCAGCAGAATTCTGCTGAAAAGAGTTCAATCAGCAGAATTCTGCTGAAAAGAGGTTTTTGCTGAAAACAGCTGAAAAAGCTGGGATTTGTGATGCAAAGTGGTGAAAAAATTCAAAGTTCTGCTGAAAAGAGTTCAATCAGCAGAATTTCTGCTGAAAAGAGTTCAAACAGCAGAATTCTGCTGAAAAGAGGTGAATGAGCAGAATTCTGCTGAAAAAAGGTTTTTGCTGAAAACAGTGGAAAAAGCTGGAATTTGTGCTGAAAATTGGTAAAAAAAATTTAAAATTCTGCTGAAAAGAGTTCAATCAGCAGAATTTCTGCTCAAAAGAGTTCAATCAGCAGAATTTCTGCTGAAAAGAATTCAATCAGCAGAACTCTGCTGAAAAGAGTTCAATCAGCAGAATTCTGCTGAAAAGAGTTCAATCAGCAGAATTCTGCTGAAAAGAGGTTTTTGCTGAAAACAGCTGAAAAAGCTGGGATTTGTGCTGAAAATTGGTGAAAAAATTCAAAATTCTCCTGAAAAGAGTTCAATGAGCAGAATTTCTGCTGAAAAGAGTTCAATCAGCAGAATTCTGCTGAAAAGAGGTTTTTGCTGAAAACAGTTGAAAAAGCTGGGATTTGTGCTGAAAAGTAGTGAAAAATTTCAAAATTCTGCTGAAAAGAGTTCAATCAGCAGAATTTCTGCTGAAAAGAGTTAAAAAGGTTTAATTGTTAACTGAAAGAAATTTTGCCATAAGCGGGATTTGAACCCGCGCCTCCCAGTCTGAGAACGGATGCTCATCTCACTGAGCTAAAACACAGGTCAACCCGGCAAGGAAAATCAGTGAGGCCACTGATAATGTGGCAGAAAAGGGTAAAAAATATTGCAAAAAAAATTCAATATCTCAAAAAGTATAGAAGTTATGAGCCCCAAAAGTCATAGCCGGCATTAGCAGAAAGAGCAGAAGTTTTTAAGATTTGAACGGTGCAAATAGCACAAAAACTGAGGGAGTAGTTAAGAAGAGGTGGAGAGACTGACAATTCTGTTGAAATGAGCAGAAGCTGCTGAGAATTGTGCTGAGAAGAGGTGAAAAGGCTGAAAACTTTGCAAAAAAGAGGTGAATCAGCAGAATTTCTGCTGAAAAGAGTTAAAGAAGCAGAAAGTTGCACTGAAAAGAGGTGAATGAGCAGAATTTCTGCAGAAAAGATGGAAAGAAGCAGAAAGTTGCACTGAAAAGAGATGAATCAGCAGAATTTCTGCTCAAAAGAGATGAATCAGCAGAATATCTGCTCAAAAGAGTTTTTTCTGAAAACAGCTGAGATTTGTGCTGATAGGAGGTGAAAATGCTGAACCAATCAGAGGTACTTCTGTCTGCTTTATCAGGCTGTGTACTTGTATGTATTTCTGCCATGGAGTGTTAACAAGAATCTGAGGTCCATATTAGAAAAGCTGCCAAAATCATAAAACTTTGCAGAATTGTAATAAATGATGAATATGAATTACTGGTCTGTGATAGTGTATTAATTTGTGGTGAAAAAAACATGTGGATAAGGTGGAATTGAACACACGACCTTTGGGCTTCAAACCCGTGTCATTACCAACTGCGCCACTGGCAAAGAGAGCAGGCACTTGGAAAACAGGCTGATGAGCAGTCAGAATTAGATCGCGGTAAGAGGCGAAAAATGCCGTGTTTTGGAGTTACAAAACGTCGTGTAACTCAAAAACTAGGTGGACTAGAAGCATAATTCTTGTACTGGGTGAATCAGCGGACTTTGGTGAACTTTGACTGCGATTTACATAGCTCTTTGTACTTCCGTCGCGGAGATATGACGAGAGAAGAAACGGCTTCATTTTCGGAGTTTGAAAACTGAGAGGAGGACAGATTTCCACTCCTCAAACAAACGTAATTCATGGCTCAACGGTAAGATGACTGTAAAAACTGCTTCGACCGTGAGTGTCAGCAGTATCTGAAGATGAATTGGCACAAGCCTCATGTTTTAACTTTGCTTCGTTAAGGAGATATGACGATTTGAAAATGCCTTCAGTTTCAGTATTTCAGCTCTGAGTTTCACAACCTCCCCATAGACTTTGAATGGGGAGTTTTTAGACTTCGTGTCACTTCGAGGCAAATTGTGAAAAAACCGTAACTCGCACGATAATTATAGTAACACTGTCTTAAAGCCAGCAAAAATACCTACGTTTTGATGTATAATTTGTGGGGGATGAGTGGAAATTGAGCGAGTAGCAAGAAGTTGTTCAGACATGAAGAGAAAATTCAGAACGCACCAGTGCTCATTCTGAGTTAATTGCATAGCAACCATAGCAACGCATGTATTTTCTGAAAAATCACAAATCTGCAACTGAAAACTTAAAGAGGCATTAAATGAAAACGGTAACAGATATGAAAAAGCTGAATCACACAGGAATAGCCCAATCATTTGAGAACGTTTTAAAGTTTGAATGGAGTTTCTACGTGAAAGTATGAGCATGTAGTTAAGTTTCAAAAACAAGCAAGTTTTAGCAGAATTGTGGAAGTTTCCCATTCATTTCAATGGGACAAATTAAAGGAAAAAAGCTTAATATTTTAAAAAGTATAATAGTAATAAACAGCAAAAGTCATAGCCGGAAAGAGCAGAAAGAGCAGAACAGTTTAGAGTTTGAACTGAGAAAATCGGCTTAAAACTGAGGGAGTAGTTAAGGGCCAAAAAACGTACGGAAGCAACTAGAATAATAAAGAATAAAAAGAGAAACAGGAACTCAATAGTGTGGATGCCCTATGAGGGCATCCACACAATAATAAAGTATAAAGAGAAACAGGAACTCAATGGTGTGGATGCCCTTTCAGGCATCCACACAATAACAGATATGAGTCAATGCAGAGAGGTCTGTTAATACATAGTGAGTGAGAAAGGTGACTGGAAAGGAAAAACTCAATGCATCATGGGAATCCCGCAGCAGCCCACGTCTATTGCAGCATAACTAAGGGAGGATTCAGGGTCACCTGGTCCAGCCCTAACTATATGCTTTAGCAAAAAGGAAAGTTTTAAGCCTAATCTTAAAAGTAGAGATAGTGTCTGTCTCCCGAATCCAAACTGGAAGCTGGTTCCACAGAAGAGGGGCCTGAAAACTGAAGGCTCTCCCTCCCATTCTACTTTTAAATACTCTAGGAGCAACAAGTAGGCCTGCAGAGCGAGAGCGAAGTGCTCTAATAGGGTGATATGGTACTACAAGGTCATTAAGATAAGATGGGGCCTGATTATTTAAGACCTTGTATGTGAGGAGCAGGATTTTGAATTCAATTCTGGATTTAACAGGAAGCCAATGAAGGGAAGCCAAAACAGGAGAAATATGCTCTCTCTTTCTAGTCCCTGTCAGTACTCTTGCTGCAGCATTTTGGATCAGCTGAAGGCTTTTCAGTGAGTTTTTTGGACATCCTGATAATAATGAATTGCAGTAGTCCAGCCTGGAAGTAATAAATGCATGAACTAGCTTTTCAGCATCACTCTGAGACAGGATATTTCTAATTTTAGAGATGTTGCGCAAATGGAAGAACGCAGTCTTACATATTTGTTTAATATGTGCATTGAAGGACATATCCTGGTCAAAAATGACTCCAAGGTTCCTCACAGTGTTACTGGAGGCCAAGGTAATGCCATCCAGAGTAAGAATCTGGTTAGATACCATATTTCTAAGCTTTTCAGCGCCGAGTACAATAACCTCAGTTTTATCTGAATTAAGAAGCAGAAAGTTAGCGGCCATCCAGGTCTTTATGTCTTTAAGACATTCCTGCAGTTTAACTAATTGGTGTGTGTTATCTGGCTTCATGGACAGATAGAACTGGGTGTCATCTGCATAGCAGTGAAAATGTATGCTATGTCTTCTAATGATACTGCCTAAGGGAAGCATGTATAATGTAAACAGAATTGGTCCTAGCACTGAACCCTGTGGAACTCCATAATTAACCTCAGTGTGTGAAGAGGACTCTCCATTTACATGCACAAATTGGAGTCTATTAGATAGATATGATACAAACCACTGCAGCACAGTACCTGTAATACCTACAGCATGTTCTAATCGCTCTAATAGGATATTATAGTCAACAATATCGAATGCTGCACTAAGGTCTAGCAGGACAAGCACAGAGATGAGTCCACTGTCAGAGGCCATAAGAAGATCATTTGTAACCTTCACTAAAGCTGTTTCTGTGCTGTGATGAACTCTGAAACCTGACTGAAACTCTTCAAATAAGCCATTCCTCTGCAGATGATCTGTTAGCTGTTTAACAACTACTCTCTCAAGGATTTTTGACATGAAAGGAAGGTTGGAGATTGGCCTATCTTTGAGCAGTTTTGTAGGAATGGGGTCTAAAAGACACGTTGATGGTTTGGAGGAAGTAATTATTGAAGTTAACTCAGAAAGATCAATTGGAGAAAAAGAGTCTAACTTAACATCAATGGTACTAAGAGTAGCTGTTGATAATATTACATCTGTGGGATGATTATTGGTAATTTTTTCTCTAATGATAAAAATTTTATTTGTGAAAAACTTCATGAAGTCATTACTAGTTAACGTTAAAGGGATGGTTGGCTCAAAAGAGCTCTGACTTTTTGTCAGCCTGGCTACAGTGCTGAAGAGAAACCTGGGGTTGTTCTTATTTTCTTCAATCAGTGACGAATAGTAAGATGTTCTGGCTTTGCGGAGGGCTTTCTTATAAAGCAACAAACTATTTCTCCAGGCTAAATGATGATCCTCTAAATTTGTGACACGCCATTTCCTCTCCAGATTACGAGTCATCTGCTTTAGGGTACGTGTTTGAGAATTATACCACGGAGTCAGGTACTTCTGATTTGAGACCTTAGTTTTCACCGGAGCTACAGTATCCAGAGTCGTACGTAGTGAGGAGGTGAAATTATTAACAAGATAATCGACCTCTGTTGGGGTAGCGTTCAGATAGCTGCTCTGCTCTGTGTTCGTACAGGGCATTGACGATGATAACAGTGGGTGGATTATATTCTTAAACTTAGTTACAGCGTTTTCAGAAAGACATCTACTTTGATAAACTCTACTCTCCACTGCTGTGTAATCAATTATTGTAAATGTAAATGTTATCAGGAAATGATCAGACAGGAGAGGGTTTTCAGGAAACACTGTTAAATGTTCAGTTTCTATGCCATATGTTAAAACAAGATCTAGAGTGTGATTAAAGTGGTGGGTGGGTTCTTTTACATTTTGAGAGAAACCAATTGAGTCTAATAACAGATTAAATGCCATGTTGAGGCTGTCATTTTTAGCATCTACATGGATGTTAAAATCACCCACAATAATTATTTTATCTGAGCTCAGAACTAAATTAGATATAAAGTCTGAGAAATCAGACAGAAACTCTGTGTAAGGCCCAGGTGGACGATACATGATAACAAGTAAGACTGGTTTCTGAGTTTCACAGCTGGGGTGGACAATGTTAAGCATCAGGCTTTCAAATGAATTAAAAGTCTGTCTTGGTCTTTCATTAATTAATAGACTGGTGTGAAAAATTGCTGCCACACCGCCCCCTCGGCCTGTGGTTCGAGATTTCTGGTAGTTAGAATGACTCGGGGGTGTTGATTCATTTAAACTAATATAATCATCCTGCTGCAACCAGGTTTCTGTAAGGCAGAGTAAATCAATTTGTTGATCAATTATTAAGTCATGTACTAACAGAGATTTGGAGGAGAGAGACCTAATATTTAATAATCCACATTTCACTGTTTTACTCTTTAGTTCAGATGTGGATACTGTATTGTTCTTTCTTTGTAATTGTTTATGTTTAAGTTGTTTGTTGCTGGTTTTTAGTTTGTTTTTTGTCTTTTTGGAAGCTGACACAGTCTCTATGGAGATGGGTTTTTGGGGGGGTAGCAGGAGGAGAGAAGCTGCAGAGAGGCGTGTAAGACTGCAACAGCTTACACTATATTACTCTGTTCGTGTGGGGAGACCCGATCCTTGGGCTGGACCTGTCATGTTCCTGGGTCGGTGACCCAGTGTTTTTGAGTTTTGGACACTTAGGTTTTGGTTTCTCTCTCACTGTGTCTAGCCCCTTACCACTTTAGTGTTTGAGTTCTAGCTTTAGGTTTTGTTATGTGGCTTCCCTGTGTTTCCTGTTTTACTTTGAAGGTTCTGTCTCATGCTAGTGTATTCTGTTTTCCTTCCTTGTCTAGTCTAATTAGGTTCAGCTGTGTTCTCCTCTGGTGTGTCATTCCCTCATTACTTTGTGTGTATTTATAGTGTGTGCCTGCCTGTGTTCCTTGTCGCGTTGTCTGTGTAACCTGGTGTAATTTCTGCGCCTCTCTGCCCAACAGTCTCCGTGGCATTTCTGCTCTTCATCCCATGTTTGTATGGTTTCAGGTTTGTTCTTTAGTTGTTCCCAGTTTAGGGTATGTTTTAGTTTTGCACTCGCTTTTGTTGTGTTCACCTTCTGCAACAAAGCTCACTCGCATTACAGCCAGTGCCAGCAGTTTGGGCCTTTCCTTCACTACACCACACAACTGTTGCTGCTGCCGTGACAGGACCGATTTTTGGCGCAGCGTGTTTAGGGGTTAAAAGCCACAGTGACACGCAGCGCCAAAAATTGGTGTTCAAAATTAATGATCAAAAAACGTAACTCACAGCCCATTGTTTGCCAGTGGTGCTATCAGGATGGTGGGTTTTTGACTCAGCACTTTGAGTTTATTTTATATTCATGATTCTTTCTGTTGCTTTATGAGTTTGGTTCTGCTTATTGTTCTGAGTTTATTTGTATTTGTATCATTCCTTGTCTTTGTCCACTCCCCGTGTTTCCTATGAGAGTCTGTCATGTCTGTATATATTTCCCAAAGTCAAGTCTCTGTTTATTTCCTTTCTGTCTCTTGTTAGTTTTCCTATTTGTCTCTCTGTGTATCTCTCTCCCTCACCCTTTGTGTCTTAGTGATCTCCCTTGCCATGTTCCTCTCCTTGTGTTTCATCCTTTGTCTCCCCAAGTCTGTCTTCTATGTAGGCTTCCATGTTTGCTTATCCTCATTTCAGCATCAAGCTCATGTGTTCTTGTCGCTTTTCAAAACTTTTGAATTCTGCAAAGGTTTGGCCTTCCTCCTGTCAGGATTAAGTAAAGTGCCTGTTTTCTGTTTTGTTCCTAAATCCTAACTACAGCTGCTGTCTGTACTACATAACTCCATAACTTCGTAGGTAACTTGTTCTCTATTAGCATATACCTTGGCATGTCAAACTGTGTGGTCTCATGTCTGATCACACTGTGGCTGGAGTGCTTACATTGGTTCCCACAAGCTTATACTCCATCACACCTATATTTTTGAGGCAGCACAGTGGCACGGTGGTTAGCACTGTTGCCGCACAGCAAGAAGGTCCTGAGTTCAATTCCAACATCAGGCCGGGGGTCTTTCTGTGTGGAGTTTGCATGTTCTCCCCGTGTTTGCGTGGGTTCCCTCCGGGTACTCTGGCTTCCTCCCACCATCCAAAGACATGCAGCTTGTGGGGATAGGTTAATTGGATAATCCAAATTGTCACTAGGTGTGAATGTGAGTGTGAATGGTTGTCTGTCCCTGTGTGTTAGCCCTGCGACAGACTGGCGACCTGTCCAGGGTGTACCCTGCCTCTCACTCTATGACAGCTGGGATAGGCTCCAGCGACCCCCGCGACCCTGAAAAGGATAAGCGAATGGATGGATGGACACTTATCTTTCATAACATACACAAACACTATAATGGAATAGTAATCAGTGAACTATAATCTAAGCCCACATCTGTCCAGTCTATGATTCAACTTATTCTGCTAAGATCTGTGTGTACTGTTCTAAAGGGAATATGTTTGGTTTTTGTATCAGGCTTCCTGTTCCCAGTCGGAACAAATGTTTCCTCTGTGCAAGCATGTACGCTGTAGTGGCAGATAAAAGTGGGACTGATTACCCAGTCAAAAGAAAGGCTACTACCTTTCAAAAGAAAGCTGAAAAGAGCACAACTAACAGGTCTATAATGGTGTAGCTATCAGCAGCTGTTACAGTGAGCCATGGTCAGATCCATCCATCCACTTTATCAATGAAAACCCAGCATCAACTTAACAGTAACCGTCAGAGAGTGAAAGAGCTCACTTTCTAAAAGATGTGACACAAGGTGAGTTCATAAAGCAGCAACCTAGACTTATTCCAAGCAATCATTTGTGTTGCTGGCTGTTTGGACTGAAAGTTTAGCAAGACTAACTACAGACACTATGATCTTTTTTGTATATTCAACCAATGGCTGGTATATAAAAACAAAAACAAGCAAGCAAACAAACAAAAAGTCAGTTTTATGGCATTTATTTAGCTTTTACTAGTTCTAATAAAAAGACTTTAAGGCCGCACACTAGCATACCTACCTAAGAGAACAAAGAACGTGAAGATTGTCCTGAGAGTATGATAGAAATACAGTAGAAATATAAAATTGCATTTTTAAGCTTTATTATATGAAGTGAATCACAACATAGGGGTCTGGTGCATTGTGTGCCGGGTGGCGGCCAGGAGCCGAGGCCCTGGCGGACTGACCTCCGGCTGCCCAGACTGGCAATAGGGACATGGAATGTCACCTCTCTGGTGGGGAAGGAGCCTGAGTTAGTGCGTGAGGTTGAGAGGTACCGGCTAGATATAGTCGGGCTCACCTCTACGCATGGCTTGGGCTCTGGAACCAGTCTCCTGGAGAGGGGCTGGACTCTGTCTCAGTCTGGAGTTGCCCCTGGTGAGAGGCGGCGGGCTGGGGTGGGTATTCTAATATCCCCTCGGCTTGCTGCCGGTACGTTGGGGTTTTTCCCGGTGGATGAGAGGGTTTGTTCCCTGTGCCTTAGGGTCAGGGAACAGGTCCTGACTGTCATCTGCGCTTATGCGCCGAGTGGCAGTTCGGAGTACCCAGCCTCCTTAGAGTCCCTGGGGGGGGGGGGGGGGGGGGGGGGGGGGGGGTGCTGGAAGGTACTCCACCTGGAGACTCTGTTGTCCTGCTGGGAGATTTCAGTGCTCACGTGGGTAACGACAGCGAGACCTGGAGGGGCGTGATTGGGAGGAACGGCCTCCCTGATCTGAACCCGAGCGGTGCTTTGTTATTGGACTTCTGTGCAAATCACAGTTTGGCCATAACAAACACCTTGTTCGAACATAAGAGTGTCCATAAGTGCACGTGGCACCAGGACACTCTAGGCCGTAGGTCGATGATCGATTTTGTAATTGTATCACCAGACCTGCGACCATATGTTCTGGACACTCGGCTAAAGATAGGGGCTGAGCTGTCAACTGATCACCGCCTGGTGGTGAGTTGGATCAGGTGGCGGGGGAGGACGCTGGACAGACCCGGTGCACCTAAACGCGTAGTGAGGGTGTGCTGGGAACGTCTAGCAGAGGCCCCAGTCCGCGAGATCTTCAACTCTGCAATGTCGCGTGGAGATCAGGGGGAGTACCTGTGGACTGGCAGACCGGGGTGGTGGTCCCCATCTTTAAGAAGGGGGACCGGAGGGTGTGTTCCAACTACGGGGGATCACACTCCTCAGCCTCCCTGGGAAAGTCTATGCCAGGGTGCTGGAAAGGAGAGTTCGTCCGCTAGTCGAACCTCGGATACAGGAGGAACAATGCGGTTTTCGTCCTGGTCGCGGAACACTGGACCAGCTCTTTATCCTCTCGAGGATACTTGAGGGTGCATGGGAGTTTGCCCAACCAGTCTACATGCGTTTTGTGGACTTGGAGAAGGCATTCGACCATGTCCCTTGGGGTGTCCTGTGGGAGGTGTTGCAGGAGTATGGGGTGTCTGGCCCATTCCTACGGCCATTCGATCCCTATACAACCATTGCAAGAGCTTGGTTCGCATTGCTGGTAATAAGTCGGATTCGTTCCCGGTGGGTGATGGGCTCCGCCAGGGCTGCCCTTTGTCACCGGTTCTGTTCATAATTTTTATGGACAGGATTTCTAGGCGCAGCCAAGTTGCGGAGGGCTTTCGCTTTGGTGGCCTCAGAATCTCATCTCTGATTTTTGCGGATGATGTGGTTCTGTTGGCTTCATCGGGTGAGGGCACTGGAATGGTTCGCAGCCGAGTGTGAAGCGGCGGGAATGAGGATCAGCACCTCCAAATCTGAGGCCATGGTTCTCAGCCAGAAAAGGGTGGAGTGCCTACTCCGGGTCGGGGATGAGTTCCTGCCCCAAGTGGAGGAGTTCAAGTATCTCGGGGTCTTGTTCGCGAGTGATGGGAGAAGGGAGCCAGAGATCGACAGACGGATTGGGGCTGCAGCTGCAGTAATGCGGACGCTGCACCGGTCCGTCGTGGTGAAGAGGGAGCTGAGTGTAAAAGCGAAGCTCTCAATTTACTGGTCGATCTACGTCCCTACCCTCACCTATGGCCACGAGCTGTGGGTAGTGACCGAAAGAATGAGATCACGGATACAAGCGGCAGAAATTAGCTTCCTCCGAAGGATGGCCGGCCTCTCCCTTAGAGATAGGGTGAGAAGTTTGGCCATCCGGGAGGGGCTCAGAGTAGAGCCGCTGCTGCTCCACATCGAAAGGAGCCAGCTGAGGTGGTTCGGGCATCTGACAAGGATGCCCCCTGGGCGCCTCCTGGGTGAGGTGTTCCGGGCATGTCCCACCGGGAGGAGGGCAAACCCAGGACACCACCTGGCAAACCCAGGCCAGCCGAGAGATATAATCTCTAAACACGCCTTGGTGTTCCCCCGGATAAGCTGGAGGAGGTGGCTGGGGAGAGGGAGGTCTGGGCCTCTCTGCTTAGGCTGCTGGCCCCGCGACCCGGCCTCGGATAAAGCGGATGAAGATGGATGGATGGATGGGAATCACAACACAGGAGCTAACTCATCAGGCCAGGACACTGCAGTCTATTTACACTTACAGGCCAGTGGACACTCTTTCAATAATAAAGATGTACACATCCTGGACAGGGAGGAACACTTGTCTGAGCGGGAAGTCAAGGAGGCCATTTACGTGAAAAGAAAAGACCATCTCTGAATCGAGGAGGGGGGCCTAAGGGTACATCTTTCACCATATAATGCTGTGATTGGAGCCAACTCTTTGTGAATGATACAATGGTCACTGAGCAGTGGTCTTTGATCAATGATAAATGGTCTTTGATTAATGGTTGTTGATCAACGGTCATGACAATTTGCATATTAATGATTAAGGAACTGATCTCACAGCCCATTGTTCATTCAGTGGGCTAGTCTCAGTCACTGTGTAAATGTACTTACTATAAGGCTGGGAAAACCTGCAGTCAGCTGACACTAAAGAAGTCGCTTGGATGAGTGCCAAATGTTTCTCCCACTGAAAATGCTACGTCCAGATGAACAGAATCAACTTTTTGGGATATGTATCATACATTTTTATTACCATTGATTAAACGTGGTATATGAACAATTCATTTGTAGTTTATCATTGTAAAGTTTGTTTGTATTTTTTTACCTGATTCTTGTTTCTGGGAGAAATGAGGACATTTGTTTTGAATTTCGATGGAACAGTAGGAGTATGTCCTCGTAAGTAGATATCAGGCCCTTGTAGAGCAAAATTTTGTATTTTGGTCTAGACTACCCAAACTGTGATGTCCACATATGTGGACACCAGGTCTTAGGAGAAAACTTTAACATATTTAAATGATGCCTTCTCTGTGTGGTTAATGAATGGTGAAATTAAAAGTGTCACATAGTCTCTTACAAGTCTACAAGTGCAAAAAAAAAGAGGACGGTTGGTCACCCTAGATAAGTAAGATTTGGCATGTCAGGGGACTCATTGTGCAGTTTTCTGTGGCAGACGCAACATAAGGTATTATCTTGCCCTCCTTTGCGAGCTCAGAGCAATAAAATCAAATGCTAAGTATCAAATACTGTTACAAAGCTTTGAGATTACAGTTATTTACGGTAACTGACTGTTAATGTTTAAACCCTAAATGTCCCAGGTTTTGCTCAGTTCACCTTAGAACAGCACAAACTACTGGGTCAAAACATCTGTTATTCTAATTTTCACAATTCCTGGAAAGATGTTCAGTCTACTAGAATGAATCATTTATTTTCTGCTGTTTACTTTCTTCCCTTGTCACAGAGGGTCGCCGATTGAACAGTTATCCAAATAGCATATTTTATAGCTCAGGAAATGTAATGAAAGCCTCGAACTTCCAGTGAATGTTATTTGTTGTACTTGCTGAGTAAATCCAAAAATCATAGATTTCTTTTAACTCATTTTACCTTGATTTTTCACATTTTGGTGAAGCTCACTCATATTTGTTATAAATTAAATCAAGTCATTTTCCTCGTTTTGGTTCGGTTAAAAAAGACAAAGACAAATAAACTTGTTTCACCGTTGTCATAGTTCTGTGTTTCTATATTTCCTAAAGTGTCGTCCCCCTTCATCGAGTCTCTGTGGCGCAATCGGTTAGCGCGTTCGGCTGTTAACCGAAAGGTTGGTGGTTCGAGCCCACCCAGGGACGTGCTTTTCCATAATTTACTTGTACGACAAAGGTTCTTTATGTTATATTTAAATTCATTTTCACATTCATATTCACAGATAAGGAAGAAATGTGTTTAACACCATATTTCTCTGTGGTGAAAACAAAATGGCCTTAAAATGGTAATGGTAAATGTCCTGTATTTGTATAGCGCTTTACTTAGTCCCTAAGGACCACAAAGCGCTTTACACTACATTGAGTCATTCACCCATTCACACACACATTCACACACTGGTGATGGCAAGCTACATTGTAGCCACAGCTTGTTTGTCCTGCTTCATGCAAGTTGAGATGACTTTTTTTTTTAGAACTTTCTGTTAGTTTGCTGTGTCCCCGTTTTGTCCAGACTTCACCTGTTTCGAAACATCTGCCCTTTGTAATCTCGGAGCAGAGTCGGAAAATCTCGTCACCGATGTAAAATAGCGGCTGCTGTCATGTGACCCCAGAACAGGTGATTAAAACGGTGTTCCTCTCTGAGAGGGCAGTAGGAGAGGGCTTCAGGATGTCTGTACCTGGAAGCTTCGCGGTGCTCCGTGTGTTGTGGCTGCTATCAGTGTTTGGCACGGTGCTCCCGCTGGACGGTGGCATGCTCTTTCCCCAGGAGTCCTCCTTCAGAGAGGTGAAGGAGCTGAACGGGCTCTGGGATTTCAGGGCTGACGGGTCCCCCAACAGGAACGAGGGCTTCGAGAAGGCTTGGCACAAACGTCGGCTGACAGAGGTGAGCGGGAACGGAGGTGATAAGTCAGATGAAACAAATCAGTCTACGTTGTTTTACTGTTGACATGGATACAACGGTCGCATACAGTAGGCTACTCTCTGTAAACAAGAACTTTTAAACATTTTGCAATTATGTAGAGTTATACCAAAAAAGAAAATCTAAAATAAAATTTGAATGCCCCCCCCCCCCCCCCCCCCAAACAAAAGCAAAATAACTATGTAAGCAGCACAGCAGTAAGGCATGCATAAACGTATCAGTTTGACTCACAGTGGTAACTAAATATTTTTGGCTTATCAGCCCTTTAAATGCCACACAATAGGATACATTCCTGTCAGACTGTGCCTCCTTTTGAGGTCTGTAGAGACATTTAGAGCTGAAGATATTCACAATTTTAGAAAAAGAAAAAAATAGAAGGAAACATTTTTAAAATGAGAACTGTTACGGATTCAAATATTGGGGATGGATACAAGAGGAAAACCAAAAATAACCACACTGGTCCGGCCGGGTCAAGTCAAACGATGATTTAATGAACACACGCGTGGGAGATGGACACCATACAGCAGACAGCATCAGATCTCAAAATGGTGGAGCCTTGATCAAACTCTTATAGCCTCTAGTGGCCCCCACCTAATCATAAAAGCCTAAACATTCACATTCTTTCTCACACACAGCGCCTAAGCTACGACCTTGGCTCCCTGTTTATCTGCTCCTGATGAGATGGGGCAGTATGCTCTGTTCTCTTCTAACCAGACAAATGAGACGATGACTTTCTGTGAACAGTATTTCTTATAACTCAGCAGTATAATGCATCATAAAACAATATCATTCATTCACAATAAATCAGCAGTCTAATGTAATGCAAATCAGTTTACCAAATGTAATAGTTATACCTTCTTCTAATTCAGGAGCATAATGCAAACTAAAACTACATAATAATTCACAATCTTTAATTAGGGGTCTAACATGGCATAAAATAATATCATAATCCGACAGAACAAAGGTTGAAATTTTATATTAATAAGTCTCATCTTGTTAGGGCCAGACTCCCAGGAAGGGAGCTTACCATGACCTCAGAGAATCAAAATGACCTCAATTAGATAAATATGTATATTGTCTACTTTAAAATTAATAATAAATAATATAATATAATAAACATGGCTACCATGGGTATCCCTGTAA
Source organism: Neolamprologus brichardi (assembly GCF_056152115.1). Lineage (NCBI taxonomy): Eukaryota > Metazoa > Chordata > Actinopteri > Cichliformes > Cichlidae > Neolamprologus > Neolamprologus brichardi. Next base: position 8,765,732 of record NC_142113.1, read on the forward strand.
AGTCCTGTCTTCTTATTGTTGTTTTGTATTCTTTAGTCGGGTCCAGTGATTGAAATGCCAGTTCCTGCCAGCTACAATGACATCACACAGGACCCCACACTGAGAGATTTCATTGGCTGGGTGTGGTATGACCGAGAGGTGGCCGTGCCTGCCCGCTGGATCTCCAATGAGGGAACAAGAGTAGTTCTTAGAGTGGGAAGTGCTCACTATTACTCAATAGTGGTGAGTATCACCTGCATCTTTTATGAGCCATTCACTCAAAGTTTGAATAAATTCAAATAAAAAGTTATCATCCGCCACAAAAATCATTTTAAAAATCATGTTGTTTATTTGAAAATATTACAGAAAAACACATCATGTAACGAAACACATGTTTTCTTGAAAAAATATGCTTACTTTACAAAAAATCTGCTACAGCAGCAGATGAATTTCTTGATATAAGATCTCACCGACTTAAGAGTTTGCTTAATATTTTGTGTTTTCAGTGGGTAAAAAAGTCTGGACTGTTTAGAACCTAAACTCATTAAACCTGTGGATTAACGCTGTTGTAATACATGCATTTTGCTAAAATAAGGAAGAAATGTATTGTTTCAAAATACATCCTTGCTTCATTTTAAATGAGATTGTGTATCACTAAATTTCAGCTCATGTAAAACTGTGATCATTCTCTGTTGCAGTGGGTGAATGGAGAGAAAGTGACAGAGCATGAAGGTGGCCATCTTCCTTTTGAGGCAGAGATTAGTAGTTTAATCCGCAAGGAACCAACAAAGCCATGCAGAATCACCATCGCGGTAAACAACACCCTAACTTTGGAGACTCTTCCTCCAGGCACCATCCAGTACATGAATGACAGCAGCAGGTAGGCTCTTTCTTTGGTTCATGTGTTTGTCCAACCTAATATTATGGCAAAGCAAGTAATAGGCACGTTGGTCCATTTCACACTTTGCCTCTCCAAAACATAAAATGTACACGCAAACAGAAGTTGCAGTAAGTTGCAGTAAAGGACCTGGAATGTACGTCATATTTTTTTGCTTGCCTTTACATATATTATCTTCCCCTGCTAGTAATGCAACTTCTGCATGTGTGTCCTGCAAAGCGTGAAATGGACACAGTGGACCAGAGTGTCTATTACACATTTTGTGTGATACTGGGTTCTTTTTGACTTCCTTGCCACACTTCAAAACTTTAAGCTGATGCATCAGTGAGAATGTAAATGATGAGAAGACTGTGTTTGGTCTGCAGGTATCCTGATGGGTTTTTTGTGCAAAACATCCACTTTGATTTCTTCAACTATGCTGGGATTCATCGTTCTGTACTATTGTATACTACTCCTAAGGTGTATGTGGATGACATCTCAGTGGAGACCAACTTCATGGATAACACTGGTAAATTAAATTAATTAATACAGTGATGCACAGTGATTTAAAATCCTCACTAGCACAAAAGAATTTGTAAGCAGGTAAACTGATGTACAAAAACTCAGAGAGATTAGCATCCGCATCATATACATCAGACTTTGAATGTGCAGTTTCTGTCTATTCATTAGATGTTGCTGTTTCCTCTGCATTGTAGGTCTTATCAGATACAAAGTATCTGTTCAAGGTGGCTTCAGCAACACTCTGAACATTACTCTAATGGACAAAGATGGCCACTTTGTGGCCTCCTCCAATGGGTCATCTGGAGGGCTTAGAGTGGTAGATGTGAAGCTGTGGTGGCCGTACTTGATGCACGAGAATCCAGGTTACCTTTATTCTATGAAGGTAAGGCAACATGCTCACAGGCATGTAGGTGTGTTTCTGCAGTGTGATGTGGTTTGACTGAGCATTGCCAGGTTGTGTTGTTTCGATTATTCTAACATTTTCTCTTCAACATCGAGGTCCACCTAATTGCAGTCAGTGAGACATCAACATATGAGGATGAGTATACTCTGCCAGTTGGTATCCGCACAATAAACGTTACCAACACCCAGTTCCTCATTAACAACAAGCCATTTTATTTCCATGGGGTCAATAAGCATGAGGACTCTGACGTAAGTACCCCTAGAAGGATGAAACTCCTTTAAATTTTGCAGAAAATAGGCCCCAATGACCGTATGTTTACTTTTCTGGTTTTAATGTGTTGTAGATTCGTGGTAGAGGCTTTGACTGGCCCCTAATTGTAAAGGACTTTAATTTAATGAAGTGGTTAGGGGTCAACTCATTCCGTACCAGCCACTATCCCTATGCTGAGGAGATCCTGCAGATGTGTGACTGTCATGGGATTGTGGTGATAGATGAGTGCCCAGGTGTTGGCATCAAAGACATGTAAGTGTTACCACACATATCTGTGTGACCTTTGGATATGTTTGAGGGTTCAGTAAGGTCAAAAGTGAAAAATTCTGTTTGCCACAGCATATGAAGACAGAGAGAAAACTGCACATGCTGTCCAACACCACCTCTGCTGAAACTCTTTATGAACTTCATGCTGCCCAAGTTAGAATTGCCAAAAAATGTTACACACTATTGTGACCAATAGGAATACTGCATGAAATGACATGTGATTGTCATAGGCTATTAGCATTCAGTCTGCATATCAAACTTGACTTCATTCCTAAGTTAATTACAGCTATGTCACACAGTGTATCTGTCAAGGTCTGGCTGGCAGACCGTGGGGATATGGGGAATGAGGACCCAGGCGCGGTGCTCTGTGTATAAACAGTGCGTTTATTTACAGTGATGGAAAAACATGACAATAAATCCCGTGCTCTCCCGACTCCCATGACATGTCCTCTTCCCAGTGTTAGTGCTCCTGTCTCCGCTTCTCCGTGATGAGCACCCCATGCTTGCTGCCCTCTCGTCTCCCGCTACTCCTGGGGACATAAGAGAGAGGCAGGGTCAGACACACAATAATGCAGGAGACTCAAACTAAGAACTGGTCGAGAGACTAACGTGAAGCCACGCAATGATCCAGCGTCGGAGAGAGCTCCACCACACTCTCAAGTAGCTCCTCTGACAGGCCTGATCAGCTGCAGGTGTGTCAAGGTGTTCAGGTGTGGCCAATCACCTGCCAGGGCCACACACACACACCTACATGCACATGTGTCTACAAGCAGGGAGAACGAGGGACAGCAATACAAAATACATACATTGTAATATTAGTCCATAACTGCTCAGGGTCCCTGGGTTGCTCAGACCCAGGACCCTGACAGTATCAGACAATAAGATGACTGTCTGCCATACACATGTTTAAATTGGAGTGGGGGTTTTTTTTCGTATTTTTTTAACTGGCGTCTGTCCACATGTTTCAGACCTGAATGTGTACAGTACTCATAATATTACATTTTATAATAAAAGACTAACTCACAATAGCTGAACTTTACTGGAAAGTAGAACAGTTGTGAGTTAGGTCTTCACATCTTGCAGTGTGGATGGATCTGAGTCATTAGTCTTTCAGCTCAGGCTGAGTTGTATCTTTTGTGCCTTTCTGATAGTCGCAGTTTTCGAAACGCCTCTCTATCTCACCACTTGGTTGTCATGGACGAGCTTGTGCGCCAGGACAAGAACCATCCCTCTGTGGTCATGTGGTCGGTAGCCAATGAGCCTGCCTCAGAGATGCCTCCTGCTGAATTTTATTTCAAGTGAGTACAGGTTATTTTTCTTTTGAGGTGTAAAGCTCCAATTATTGCCACTCTTCAAATAGTCATCACTGCACAGATAAGCAACATGATGTTGGATTATTCCGTTTGTTTGAAAATGTAAATTCTGATGTTTATTCTACTTCTCAAATATGTGCTTTATCACACTGAAGGTGTAACAGTAATAACTCTTAAAATCCTGGTAGAAAAGATCAGTTTGTCTGTAGCATCTGATATCCATCTGATAACTGGTATGAGGGACAAAGCTAGTTAGGCATGAGTAACATAATGTAGTTTTTTAAAAAGTGGATTTTGTTTTACAAAAAAAAAAAAAACACCCCAAAAGGTGATCAGGGAGCCCTAAGAAATCAAGTGAACAGAACTAATTAGAGCTGAAGTGATGAATTATTTTTTTTAAAAAGTAGAGTGCTGATTTTGCATAGTTTAGCCATTAGAAGGTGCAACTCTGCAACGTCCCTGTTGTTTGGAACCCCACAAACACAAGTGTAGTGTAGTGTGAACAAGTCATGTTTGAGAGAGGGAAAAATGATCAAATAAATAAAAGTTGGCTGATATTTTGGAATATCGGCTTTTTAATTTACTAAATATCATGTTGAGCTTAAATATTCTGTATCCTACTGGCCCTAATTGTAATGGCAACAAAATATAACAAACTAACATTTAAAACCAAACTAAATTGAGCATAAAACAACAAACAATTGAGCTTAAAAAAAAAAAAAAACAAGCAAAGAAGAACTTAGAGACAAACACTAATGTAATTATTAAGAAACAAACACTTATTTTAACTAAACAGAAATAAGACAACTAAATGTCCAACTAAGGAAGGAAATTTAACATTTAAAAGAAATAATTCCAGCCAATTCCCCATAATGTAGCAACACTTGGTATGTCCCAGACGGCATTTCCTGTATTTAGTACAGCTGCATTTCAAGACACATCTTTTGCTGATTTGAGCCCAACATCAAATCACTTCCTTTTTTTCTACCCCCTTACAGGACTTTGAGCACACCAAAGCTCTGGACCAAACCCGACCCGTCACTTACGTCACAATCACTGAAGCTGACATGGACAAAGGGGTGAGTTTCTTCATCCTTCACACTAATGTCAACATCACATATTAAACAAAGTCTGCACATCCCTTTCTTTTTTTTAGTTTCCAGAATTTTTATTTGACACATTGTTGATGATAATAGTGTAACAGAATTTGCTAAGTAGCACCTCTGTTATAATCATGTTAAAAGATGAAGTTTGTACTAAGTGGAATGAATCACATTGAGTGCTTCAGGTCTGAGCCCTGCTCAAGATAGCAATTTAACTAAGTTAGTTAATTAACACCAGATGAGCAGCTCACAAAACCCATGTTGATTTTTCTTTTTAAGTCCTAATAATTCATAGTAAGTAAATTTAGTCAACTGAGTATAGAATAATAATCCTTTAATTGTCCTACAAGGGGAAATGTGGGTGTAACAGCAGCAGGAAAGACACATATACAAACAAACAGTACACAAGACACAGAACAGAAACATACACAATTTTTACATATTTACATCAAGGACAAGGACATATGGACAAGGCGTATGTTTCACCCTCTTTGGAATATTATTGTTTACATCCATTTCCTCAGTTTTGTCTATATTGATCTTATACGCTGAGTAAAGACGAAATTCAGAGACAAAATTCTTCAATGGAGATAATGACGAGTGTGGTTCTGTTAGTATAGTAAAACATCATCTGCATACAATAATGCGTAATATGTGCTGCGTCTTGACTCCTATGATGCGGTTGTTATCATAAACTGAGAGTGGAGTTCTGATACCACAATTCACCTAGGCAATGAAGAGATGAAGAGCAGAGCCTCCAGTTTAATGCAGTTGACCGAGGAACATTAATGCATGTCAGTGTGGGGCATGGTGTTTATTTTAAAACAGAAGCGGCATGCACTCATTTACCCAACTTGAAACTGGTTGATAAAAAGCATCTTACAGATTTTATTATTTAAAGGGTGATTGCAAGAAAATTGTGTGATAAATATTTAATAAATAACTGTAAGTCATAACCATGTTGAAGAATACTTCTGAATCCTTTTCTGGGTTATTTTTTTTTCTCTAGGGTCCCTATGTAGATGTAGTGTGTGTAAACAGTTACTTTGCCTGGTATTTTGATCAAGGCCGGTTGGATATCGTTCCTCTTCATTTGGAAAACTGGTACAGAAAGTACCAGAGACCCATCATCCAGAGTGAATATGGAGCAGATGCAGTTCCAGGGCTTCACATGGTAAGAATACACTCACTCACAAGTCAGTTCCGCACCTTTAACAAGTCTTACTGTCACTCTTTAGGATCCACCCATGATGTTCACTGAGGAGTACCAGAATGCTCTCCTGCAAAGCTACCATGATGTGTTCGACCAGAAGAGGAATCAGTATTTCATTGGTGAACTCATCTGGAACTTTGCAGACTTCATGACTGCACAAGGTACTGCAGCTTCAAAATGAAGCAACCTGTAGAACCAGAAATGCAGTTAAATACAACAATAGCTGAAGCTCTAGGGAAGCAGCCATTAGGTTAAAAACCAGAGCTTTATTTATTCAGCTTATTATATTCTGCACTGTGACAGTGTTCTTGTCAAACTGTGCTGTGTCTGCAGGAATCTATCGTGTGGTGGGGAACAAGAAGGGTATTTTCACCAGGCAAAGGCAGCCCAAGGCAGCAGCGTTCCTCTTGAGGAAGAGGTACTGGAGGCTGGCTAATGAGACGGGCAGACTGCTTCCTGACTGACTAGATAACTCTGATCACTCTGAAACTCTGATGGTAGCCAGTCTGGGAAATAGTCAACACTGTGTAAGCAGTATGCTGAACCAATACTGTGATATTGTGTCTGAACAACATCTGTGTGCGTGTGTTTGTGTGTGTGTGTGTGTGTGTGTGTATACATATTGATCTTAACTAATGAACTTTATAATACTTTATTCCAGCTGTAGGGAACATTTTATAGGTCTACAGTGATTGAAAATAGACTCTTGTGCCTTATCTATTGTGAAGTTCACCTTTTCTAATTAAAGCCTCAATTTAAAAAAGTCTGACGCAAATTATAAAATATAATATCATAAAACAGATTTTTTAAAACTGCAATAATTTGCAAATCTCATAAGCCTGCATTTTATTCATAATAGAACAAAGAAAACATATTTACTGTTTAAAGTGAAAGAGATTGAATGAATTGAATTGAATTGAATGGCAGTAGCACATCTTGTAAAGAACGAATGCACCAACAAACAAACTACCTGAATAACCAGTGACTTAGCTCTCTCTCCCCCAAAGATACCAATGAATCTCTCTAAATAAATTACACTGTCAGATACGTCCCCTTCAAGCCCCCTACCAGGAAAGTTCAAACGAAATTAATGCCACTGGAAAGCAGGCTAAAACCCACTAAACCAGTCTGTTTTTAAAGAGGACAAGACCTCATTTTGTCATGAGCCAACCCAGAATTCAGACAAAAGGAGACAGCAAAAAGACCACAGAGTTTATAGGACCAAAATATATTTCATTAAACTGACTGAAATTTTTAGAACAAGTGTAGTGTAGTGGGTGCACGGATGCTTGTAAATTATAGCATATATCAAAGAAAATTGCTCAACCGAAGAAGAGAGACCAAAACTCTTTTACATAGCAGGCTTCATTTCTATGTCAGTGTCCTGGGGAAAGACATGGGATGATTGCGAATAGGAGGTGCCATAAGGGTGACCTGATACTGGCACATAGATGTCTCCAGACATGGACTCTAATCAATCATGTGAAGTGTGGGTAAGATGGGACAAAAGTTACTTAAGATTTATTTGACATTTCATGTCCAGTGGGGAATGATCAAAATTCTGGCACACAGCTAGCTACAAAAAAGCCCTTTCACAAAAACTCAAAAGCTTCAGAGTTTAACATCGCCAAGGCTTAGATTCAACTCACCAAAGGTAATGTTGATCCAATCCAGGAGGAGTTAAAGTACAAGGCCTGAAAATTGTGAAAATGCCAGAATTACACCTGACATTTAAAGTGGCTGACTTCCTGTTGGGTTTAAGATATGGCTCCAAGAGACTTTTTTGAAGTTGTCAGGACATTCCACAAGGCTGCTAAATTTCAGACACATGGATGAAATGTTACAGTATAAACACTTGTAACATTTAAATACACATAACACTACATTTTAAAAATAATAATAATAATAATTTTGTAGGTGGTACTATGACCCATAAAACATGAAAGCCTTTATCAGTTTGGAGGTGTGTACCAGTTTTCACGACTTCTTAGGTTTTCCAAGCCCCTCAACAGCATCTTGTTTCTTTATGCTGAATTCCCATGTTAGGATTCACTGTTGAATGAGAAATCACACTGTTCATGATAAAGCACCATGAAGCTCTGAAGTTTATTCAGACTGCTTTTGAGGTGGATGTGGTCAGTCTGAGTGTAGCAGTACATCAGAGTACAAAACATCATTTTGTGTTGCCACTAGGTGGTGCTCTCACTATTGCTTGCTATTGATGTGTTCAGGTCAGGACTGGACAATCTGTCTGAGTTAAAGCAAGGTTGTGTTTCATTCGAAATATCAAAATTTTCACCAGGGTCACACCCTTTGTTAGAAACTGACTGTTTTCAAAATAAAGCAATACCAACTCCTTGAGGCTTTTCTGACCAAATTTTAGATAGCTCAGGTCAATCACCCAGTCCCCCGAAGTGTAAAACATGACAGTTTCTGTTGCCACTAGGTGGCGCTATGATTGTGATTTAATGTTTACATATGAATCTGTTATTAATTTTAATATGCATAACTCAATCTCTGTGTTACAAAATTAAGAATCTGAGCATGTTTAGGTGCTCAAAAGGGTGATTTATTTGATGAAATAGTGTGTGTGTGTAAATGAAAATAAACACTCGACACTTTTGTAATGAATTTATTAAAGACAATCTACTCAACATGCAAACAGTATCTGATTTAATTATTTTCATCATATGCAGTGCAGTTCAGGAGTGGACGGTGCCGCCGTCACCATTTTCAAAAAAGACCACAGACACCTAAAAGGTTAACTGACGTATCAATCATGGATCGTGGCGTGACAGCAATCAGACTGTTCACTATCAGTGACTCAGGCTGTACCGTCATCACGTGGTTGACCTTTGAGTTCCAGCAGGACAAATATTAAACATTTAAACTCGTTACACCTGTCAGAGTTAGTGCTGCAGACATTTTCCATTAAAATTTACTTTTCATAAAACAGAACTGTTTTGATTGCTTTTCACTTATTTCAGGCCCGTTTTTCCAAACATTTAAGGGTTTGTTTTTTTTCTCAATTGGTTCAACTATGAGAGATGTTTACTTATCAGGTTAGATACATGTCATTAAACACTAATCTGTATCCGCGATTACACTGCTATTAAATTAATGAAATTCAGCTGGCGTGACTGAGACACATTGGAGATACTCTATGCTCACATACTGTTACTAATGCTGTTATGTTCTGTGCTGGTTTATTTCATCTGCATTAATGATTCACTATTCACTAACCACACAAGAAAAAAATAGTAGTGGTCAGGCACGTAGTAATTTACAAAGAAATATCTGTGTTTTATAAGCTGTCTCTTTTAGATCATGTACATCCTAGCCTTACATGTTACTGCATCTTGCTACAGTGTATTTTTACTCCTCTAACTCCCTTATTACCATTTGCATATCCTGGAGCTAACGGCAGCATTTGTCCTAGATGTCGTTCTAGAGGCAGAACTAGTTCATCATCCAGGAGCTGTTGTGTGACCCTTTGTGTTCTATAAAGGCTACTGAAGACACAAAGTTTAAAGTTTACTCATAAACTTTCCTGTGTGGTTCTCTACATAAAATCTCAGTATTGGAAATCTTGGGTATCTAAAGTTATCAGTCATTTTCCATAAACCTGCTATTTTTTCAGTCATGGTGATCATCAAAAGGATATTCTAAATTAAAAATAAATTAAAAGTTTAATGTGTCTCTTGTGTTTAATTCTGAAGGGTAAGGGTAAGACTCATGTCCAGTCTCCACCACCCACCCTCCTTTGCCACTTACAGACATTGAACAACCTCAACCAAACATGAAAATTCCACTCTAAATCTCTCTAAATCTTCAGTGTCTCCATCCACATTCTGCCTATAAACAGGTTTGGGTAGGATAGGTACTCAAATCTCATAGGTCATCAACAGCAATCAAGTACTCCACGGTGAGTGTGGTGAATGACACAAGGAGTCAAACAATCCCAGTCCCTAGAGCACCACCTCTCTCCCACTGTGCTGTGAAGTAATCAGAGTACACTCCAGACTCTGATTTCTCCACTCAGATACTGGAAATTTCACAAACATCTTAGATTCTGAGTTACTACACCTCTCCTCCAGACTCGAGGACCCTGATTTCCAAATGAAATGTAAAAATTTTCACCTGAAAAAAAGACTTTAAAAACAAGTCTTACTTGTTCAATCTTTGTCAAAGTGTTCTGTCATCAACTTTATCTTTAAGCAAGCTAACTGAGCCTGAGGTGTAGCTCTTGGCGGGCTTTGTAGTTACCAAGCGTTGCAGTCTGACCTTGGGGTGAATTTACTGGCATGTCCACTCCTGGGAAGACTGGCGACTGTCTTGGATGTTTTCCATCTGTAAATAATATTTTCCACTGTAGAGTGATTAATTTGAAACGTTTTGGAAATAGCCTTATAACCTTAACCAGACTGATGGGCAGTAACAATTGTTTATCTGAGACCACAGCTGATGTCATTCCCCCTTGGCATTCTGTAAACACACCCACAGATGCTCCAGACCAGCAAAAGTGCCTAAACTTCTGCTTTTACAGAAATGCTCATGTTGCCTCCCTAAGATGATAACCAGAGGGGCAACTGGCTTCCTGTTTCGACAACGTGTGGTGCTGTGATAAAGAATAGAAAAAGGGACACACGTTGAGGTGATGTTAGTTTCACAACAGGAAGGTTTATTCTTCACAACAGCTTAGAACAGCTTCAGGTATCACCACACTAACTGCAAAGAAATGGCCTTATGCTTCAGTCCAGTTTACCATACATGGCCACAGTTCCCTGAGCTAGAGACTGTATAAATCTCTCAATACAACTTTGACAAAACATGAACAAAATGTTGCTTAAATCCATTGATAATATCAGATCCACAATGTATCACAATAACACTTATTTCACAAAGATAAACAAAACACAATAGTGTAATCTGTACTTCATTTTTAACTACATTTACAAACATCATAAAATTAACTCGTTTTTAAACATTTTAATTCTTGTTCAGCACTAAATTATTTATGTGAAATGTATTTCCACTGTACTGACAATGTAACTTCTGTTTTTTTAAATATAGCTATTTTACTCTTTACAAGTAGGGCTGGACTATATCATACCGTTCACGGTAATACCGGTGTAATGAAAATTAAATATTGCGATAGAATATGGGTAAAACGCGCAAGCGCAGTGCCTTTGTTTACATACGCACATGGCAGCTACGCAGAATGAGAAGAGCGAAAGTGGATCGTTAAAGGAAATGGATGAACCAGAATTGGTTTGTAAAAATGCTGCAACTTCAGTGGTGTGGAACTGGTTTAGCTTTCATCTGTCAGATACACAACAAAGCACTATTTTTGGTAGAACATGCCAGCGGGCTGTCGTTATTACCATGTTTTTTTGGAAAATACAGCACACTTAAAATCAATCCTTTGATTTTTCTGAAAATCGACAGTGCCCCTTATAATCCCGTGTGTCTTATGTATGAATTCTGGTTGTGTTTACTGACCTCGAAACGATTTTATGTGGTACACGGCGCTCGAAAATCTGTCAAATGTTTCAGTATGACTTTGCTAAGCTATGAAGCCGCACTGCTTGATAGATTGTCGGAGCATTACGGCTATCGTAGGCAGGAGCCTCGCGGAGTGATATGTACTGTGCTTCAACATAATATTATGGTATTGTGTGTGTATAACCTCTTTTTAAGTTTTGTGGATATTATACATGGTTATGCTGAGGATATGTCGGGCAATTTCCACTGGAAATGCCTTTTGGTTAAACTGTCAGCAAGGAATTTGCATTTGCACTGTTAAATTTTTATATAACTTTAATGCACATAAAAAAAAACAGCTGCTTGTTTAAGTGAAAATACATTTGTAAGGCAGTGACTGGAATAAGTCACAAGGTGTCGCTGTTGAGCTGCATATGTATGGTAGAGCTAAGCAATTTTGACTATTGCTTAGCTCTACCATACATATGCAGCGGAACTATTTGACCATAGTTCCGATTTCTCGTTCGCGCGAGCGCCATCTTGGTTCAGTGTTTACTGTGATTTGCGAAGGTAAGCACTGTCAGTGGCGTACTGCATTGGTTTTGTTGAAAATGAAGTGTTCCACTGTGTAAAATAGCGGTTTGTCATTTAAGCCAAGCATATATTTTGTTTATTGAGAGGTTCATGTACTGTCTGATGAGGGTATGAGCAGTTTGTGTGCATGTTCCATTTTGTAATATCTGCCGCAATTTCGGGCTACATTCCCACTTGTTAGCAGAGCACTCACTCGGGCGAAGTAATGCAAGATGAAGCATTAGCTTTTAGCTACTATAAGCTCCAACACTGTCATGCCCCCTATCGTGAATATGACACATGGAGGTTTTATAGCCCCACCCAGCACCCTTGCCTCAATGCACGTACCAACCTCTGCTTTAGACCCCCAAGTTAGTGGACACCCTGGTATACCCCCCCAGCAGGTGCATACCTCTTTAAGTGCTCCTGGCGGGGCTGCAGCCAATGCTAACCCCCCACTAGCTGCTTACGGTGGTTTTATACAGACTCATCAAGTGAAAAATGTCCAAGCCTTCACTGGCAGTGCTGACAGCAGGGTGCTTGTAGAGGACTGGATTCGTGACATGCAGTATCTTCTTGAGGCAATAGAGCTCCCCATTCACCTCTGCTTTTCCACGGTAGTGCGTCACCTAACTGGTGAAGCCCGAAAGCTGGTCCTGAATCTACCTCTCCATGACCAAACACCTGAAAGGGCATTCGATGAACTGAGAGCAGAGTATGGCGACACACAGAGCTCCTCAGATCTACTAGCGGACTTTTATGAGCGTGTTCAGAGGTCTGGGGAGTCTGCCTGTTCATATGCTATAGCACTGGAGGCAACACTGCGAGCTGTGGAAGAAAACCAAAGAGGAGGCAAACCTTTCCCTGACCGTGACAGTAATCTCACCCGGCAGTTCATACGGGGGATTAATGATGAGGATGTGTATGCGAGGATCTCGCCAATGAAGCCCCGGCTTTTGAGTTTCAGTGAGCTGCAGGCTGAGCCCCGAAATTTAGCAAAAGAAACAAAGAGATTCCAGCCTCAAAACAAGTCAAAGAAAACGTATGCCCAGGTACAAGTGGCATCAGAGTGTAGTGTGAATGTGAAGGCAGAAAAGGCTAAACATTCCTCAGATTGGTCAGAGCTAGCAGAGATGGTCAAGAAATTAGCATTGAGCCAGGAGGAGCAGATGGCCAAGTTGACCCACCTTGAATCGAGAATTGATGCTCCATTCTCTGCCACTCCACTGAAAGTCCGACCACCTCCTGGAACTACAACCCCAATGTCAGTGGTCACATGCTACCGGTGTGGGAAGCAAGGACATATAGTTTGCAGAGCAGTGCTCCCAGGGCCTGATCAGACATGGGCACACGATCCTCAGCCTGTGACCCCCATGGAGGGAAACACTTACTCAGCTCAGCCTTTAAACAGATAAAGCCCATGGTCACCGGGGCAACCATGGGCGAGCAGCAAGTCCCCACACTGCAGGTGAACAAAGGTGACGGAGGAGAGAGCACTCCCCTAGTTGGTCCCAGGAATGAGGGGGAGGTGGAAGTCAACGGAATGAAGTGCAGGGCACTCATCGACTCTGGCTCCCAGATAACCAGTATTACGCATCAGTACTGGCGCAGCCACTCCACCCTCCATAAACAAAAGCTACAGCCTTCTAAGATACCCATAGAAGGTGCAGGGGACCAGAGTGTCACCTACCATGGTGTGCTACGCATCAACCTGAAATTGTTGGGGAGAGAGTTTAAGGGTGTGCCTGCTTTTGTTGTCACTAACACAGAGTACCGCTCCTCTGTTCCTCTGCTTGTGGGAACTAATGTCCTCCGTGCCTCCAGAAGCCACCTTCAGGCAACCTACGGCCAGCAGTTCCTTCTCCAGGTCAAGGAGACTCATCCGGAGTGGTACACCTCCCTGCTAGAGATTGGGAGCACTGAACAGTGTGATATGGATGACACAGTGGGCCCTGTTGTTTACACTTGTCATAAGGTACACATTCAAGCAGGGAAAGAGATGGATTTAATATGCAAAATAAAAGCTGGACCACAAAGAAAGACTTATACAGCCCTAATTGAAGGCCACCCCTCCCTGCGGCTCAGCCAAGACATCCTGGTCGTCAGAGTTCTTGCTGATGTAAAGAAAGGATGTGCCCCGGCATGCTATCACTATCAAGCCTCACACGCATCTGGCCAAGGCATCTCTGGTGGAAAGTATTGTGGACTTTGCAGACAAGGTGCGGTGCAGTCATCACATTAGCGGAGGCAGAGAAGCATGCCTGGGTATGGCCCACGTTGTGGCAAGCCAGGAAGTGGATTTAAGTGGAGCAAACGTCGAAAACGAGCACCAGCGTTCCCTGGAACGTAGGGAACGCTGGTGCTCGAACGTAGGTGTGTTCTCACAGCACCCCATGGATTATGGCCATACAAAGACTGTGCAACATGAAATCCCTCTGGTCGACTCTAAGCCATTTCGACTGCCTTACCGTAAGATCCCCCCATCATAGTGGCAGGATGTGAGAAGGTTGTTGACAGAAATGGAGGCAGCAGGAGTTATCAGGCCCAGCAAAAGTCCATATGCTTCACCTGTCGTGATTGTAACCAAGAAAGATGGATCACTAAGGCTGTGTATTGACTACAGGAAACTGAACTCCTGTAGCACGAGAGATGCTTTTCCTCTCCCCAAAATAGAGGAAGCCCTGGAGGCTCTAGGGCAGGCAAGATACTTCTCCACCCTTGACCTCACTTCTGGTTATTGTCAGGTAGAGGTGGCGGAGCATGACAAACACAAGACGGCATTCAGCACCCCTATGGGGCTGTTTGAAGCAAATCGTATGCCCTTTGGACTGCAGAATGATCCCTCCACCTTTCAGAGACTCATGGCCTGCTGCTTTGGCGATCTGAACTTCACCCACCTCCTAATCTATCTTGATGACCTCATCATATTCTCCAAAACCTTTGATGAGCATCTGGAAAGACTGCAGCTGGTGTTCGATCGGCTTCGGGAGCATGGCTTGAAGTTAAAGCCTTCTAAATGCCAGCTTGTGAGAAAGGAGGTTCAGTATTTGGGTCACTTGGTGTTTGCTGAGGGGATCCGGACAGACCCAGAGAAGATCAGCAGGGTGAAAAACTGGGTGAGGCCCACAAACCGCAAAGAAGTGTTGCAATTCCTGGGATTTGCTGGATACTACAGGCCGTATGTAAGTGGGTACTCTACCCTAGCTGCTCCCCTGTACCGCCTAACTGCTGGTGACCCCAGAAAGAAAAAGCGAGGGGGAAAGAAAAGTCTGGCCACCGATCCACCTTTTGTGCGGACAGATGAATGCGAGAAGGCATTTGAGACCCTAAAAGAAAGGCTGACAAGCGCTCCAGTGCTGGGATATCCTGATTATAGCTTGCCTTTTGTTCTGCAAACGGACGCCTCAGGGGAAGGTCTGGGCGCCGTTCTAGCTCAGGTCCAAGGGGGAGCTGAGAGGGTCATAGCCTTCGCCAGCAGAGGTTTGAGCCCAGCAGAGACAAGGTATCCTGCACACAAACTC
Source organism: Neolamprologus brichardi (assembly GCF_056152115.1). Lineage (NCBI taxonomy): Eukaryota > Metazoa > Chordata > Actinopteri > Cichliformes > Cichlidae > Neolamprologus > Neolamprologus brichardi. Next base: position 8,781,257 of record NC_142113.1, read on the forward strand.
GAGTTCCTTGCGCTCAAATGGGCAGTCACAGACAAATTCTACGACCACCTCTATGGGCGTAGGTTCTCTGTCCAGACAGACAGTAACCCTTTCAAATATGTTATGTCCTCAGCAAAGCTGGATGCTACAGGCCAGCGGTGGGTGTCTAGGCTGGCTGCTTTTGATTTTGATGTCCAGTATTGGAGGGCACAGAGCAACACAAATGCTGACGCCCTCTCTCGCATGTCTAACCAGGAGGTCATGCACATCCTACAGACATGCCCTCAGTGGGTGGGTGTCGACGAACAGGGGTATGGTGTGAGACAGGCTACCCAGGATACTCAAAGCCTCACTGGCCATGGCATGTCTGCAGGGGAGGAAGTTGAACTCGGCCCCCCTACATCCACTGAGCCTTACAGGGACGTGGGGATGGAATCCCTGCCCACCATGACCAAACAGGAGATCCGTGCAGGGCAGAAAAAATACCTTGTTATTGGCCCTGTCTTGCACTATAAGAGTATGAACCAGAAACCAAGCCGCAGTGAGCGGATCAGTGGTGGAGGGCACGTGCGTCTTCTCTTAAAGGAGTGGAGAAGGTTAGTGGTAAGGGATGGCATCCTGTACCGCTGCATCCAAGACAGCCAAAGGGGAGTAGTTGAGCAATTGGTACCACCAGAGGATTTACGTATATCAGTCAAGACTGCTCTCCACGATGACTCAGGCCACCTTGGTTTTGAGAGGACATTGCACATGACAAGGGAGAGGTTTTATTGGCCACGGATGTTTCAGGAACTCAAGGCTTGGTGCGAGCAATGTGAGAGGTGCTGCCTTAGAAAAACTCCAACCGCAGGGGTCAGGGCCCCCCTGGTCAGTATCCACAGCAGTGCCCCCTTGGAGCTAGTTTGTGTGGATTTTTTGACTCTTAAGAAATCAAAAGCTGGTATCCAAAATGTCCTCGTTGTCACTGACCATTTCTCACACTATGCGCAAGCATACCCCACTAAAGACCAAAGAGCCAGCACAGTGGCTAAGGTGCTGTATAGAAACTTTTTCTGTCGGTTTGGCTTCCCAGCAAAATTGCATGCAGACCAAGGGCGCAATTTTGAAAGTGCTGTGGTGAAGGAGCTTTGTAAATGCACCGGCATCACTAAGACCCACACCAAGCCCTAGCCCACAGGGCAACGGGACAACTGAACAGTTTAACCGCACCCTCATGAACATGCTGGGGACGCTAGAACCTCACCTGAAGCCCCGGTGGCACGTATATGTGGATGCAATGACACACGCCTACAAATGCACCCGCCATGATTCGACAGGGTACACACCATACTACTTAATGTTTGGCAGGCATCCCCGGCTCCCTGTCGACTTGGTTTTTGGGCTGTCAACCACTAATGGGTCGGGTGGATATAGCGATTATGTCCAGACCCTGCATGACTGCCTGTCACAGGCTTATGGACAGACTAATCAGGCCTCTCGCCAGGCTAAGGGTCACCAGAAAAGATACTATGACCGGCAAGCAAAGAGTCAAAGCTTCAGCCCGGGTGACAGAGTCCTTGTTAAAATGTGTCATGTGGAGGGGCGAAGCAAACTAGGAGACAAGTGGGAGTCACGTCCATACATTGTGGTGAAGAAACAGCCAGACATGCCGGTGTATGTGGTGCGATCGAAAAATGGTGATACGGAGAGAGTGGTCCACCGCAACTTACTCACACAGTGTATGTTTCTTCCCGTGGAGCAGGTGGGAGAGGAGACAAGGGAGGAAATGGAGCTCGACATGGAGGAGAGCTGGGAGATTGAGGACATAGAGGACAGTGGAGAGCAGGCTGGTGAAATAATCAGACAGGGGGAAGAGTCGGACACAATCGAGGACGGAGAGGCTGATAGCCTGGAAGGAAGTGTGTTTTGCTGTTTCACCTGAAACAGCAAATGGATCACTTGCCCCCACAGGACCAGAGGAAAGGGACACAGGGGCAGGGGAATGAAATTGCCTGGGGCACCCACTCACCTCCCAAACCCAGTGAACCAAGGAGGAACTTGCCGAGGAGCCGGCATCCCCCAAAGAGACTGACTTAGTGGATTGGTATTCTCACTATTTTTGAGGCGCCACCCGGCACATCAACGAGCGCAGGAAATAACTCCAACCCATCTGGCAAGCGACAGTCTACATTCGGCTCAAACAACATGACTCCTCCTCCAGGAAAAGCTCTCATGCGGCATTTCACCTGACAGATCTGACTGCAGGGAATCGTGAGTCTCTTCTTTCCAACTCTTAATACTGGACATTCTGACTCTTCCAGGGGTTGTTTTGTGTGAACCACCGAAACAAGACTTTCAGCATTACCCTTCTGAATTCTCAGGGCTTCTGAAAGGAGACTCACTAAGTTGCCATCGTCTCTTTGATCACCATTCCCTGCAATCATCTCTTGTATCACATTGAAGCCTAGTAGCGGGCTGCTCAACCCTCCTCGACTTACTAGCATGGGAACATGAATAGCAACTGAGCCATGTCTGCTACTTGTGATCTCAAGAAAAATTTCTATCCACCCTTCAAACGGCACATCTGTCCCATTATCTGCAGAGACTTTGAGTGGGTGATCTGAGAGTAGGCTTTCCAGTGGCCTAATTGTCCCATTTGGCAAGGCTTTTTGCACCCAAGACTTCTCCACAATGCTTACTTGGGCCCCACTATCCAACAACATTTGAAGTTTGACCCCATCTAGATAACAAGTTACCATACACCTGCCCCCAATCAGCTGGGCAACACAGTCCCTTTTGGACACTTGACATGATTTGGAGGTCTTGGTTGAAGATGGAATTTTCTCTTTGGGGTGCATCTTCTCTGGGATTGGGGACTCTGCATTCTCCAAGGTCACTGGTGGTCCCTCCCCAGCGACCTCACACCGAGTTCTCTTTTGTAAGCAGCCAATAGCTCTGTGTCCCTCTTTTCCACATCGGAAGCAGTGTGAGCAGGTGTCATTTCCCTTTAACTTCAGGCTTGGCTGACCGTTTTATGTGTGGCAAAGGGTTGTAGGTGTTTTCTGTTGCCACATTCACTACCGGTGTGATGACTTTCTCCAAACTTTTGGCCAAAGATGACACTTGGGCTGTTAACTCCTGTATAGCACTGCGATTGGCCTGCACCTCTGCCTGCACTTGAATGGCATTCTGTTTGTCACTGTCCAGCTGGGCTGTATTGATACTGATTGCTTTTTGTTTGCATACCTGTCCCAACCTGGTTTTCCTCTCGGTGTCCTCCCTCAGTGATCTCGTGATCACGTCAAGTATAAAGTCATTAGTCACATTCATGTCTGAAATATGTGGTTGAAGATCTCATCTGATGTATGAGCATTTTTCTTCATCCCCTGGTAAAGTGAATGAAGAAACACTCCCTGCACCAGTTTGCTATCATATTGGAAGTCTTTACCTTGTTTAGAAGCAAACGTTATGCGCTGCTTGACCCCCATTAGTCTATAGAGATTGACAGACCACGTGACTTTCGCGCATTGCATGCCGGTAACTCGTGGCAAAAAATCCAAGTACCGCATCAAATGCAAGCATTTGCAGCACCGCAAAACGTTCATTCTCCGGTTCCAATACCTTCTTGCTTTTTCTTTGCCCCCCAAAAAAGTTATGTACAAAACGAAGGAGAACAATGCCGGTCTGTACAAAGACAGACTTGATGAAAAGTCAAAGAAAAGATACGAGGAAAAAAATCAAAGGAGTGAAAGGTTTATACCCTTACGAGCACACAGAGTGGACAAAATACGTCAGCGTGCTGCCCAACTTTCACCACGCTCATATTTATAATCATACGGTTCTTGGAGTGAGTGCATACACTCATGAAGTTTAGTAACTTCAGGTCACTGCAACAAGCCCAGGTACAGTTTACCGACGGATGGGTACAGGAGCTTGAAATGCACCGTGTAGGACGAAAGACCATCGTACGTATCATAAGTTTACCAGTCTCACAAATCGTTTTCATAAATACACATTCGTTAACCGTTTATTAATAGGACCTTTAAGCTAAACTGTAATTAATTAGTAGTGGAAATAATTTCTGGTTCGCATTACAGAAATGTAGCAGTGACAATAATACTGTATGCTGTAATCGTACTGGGCAATTAGTGATACAAAAAACCTGTTTTATCCTGTGAATAAAAGTATATGTTTTTGTCAATGTACCATGGTAATAAATGAAGCGAAACGCAATATTGTGTCAGGACAATTCACTATTTATGCAATAAACAAATGAGCATAGCGCCACAATTTCTGTTCAGCACCAGACTTGCTTGTAACCTATATTACTAATTATGTTATAAAAAATGACGTATTAACTACAACAGAAGACTGACCTTTGTGGAAATGTTTGGAGCAAACTAACCTGTGAGCTGGATGTTCTGGGACATTATATTTGGTCTTTGAATGGCTGTAATCCAGGCCATCCGTCGCCTCTTTTTACTTCGGAAACATGGCTCGAACAATTTCTCTTCAAAGACGTAATCCGATAAAAAAAACGATCTCTTTACCCGTCGGCTTCCCGTGGCTGTCATGCGACCGGCTATTGCAGTTAATAATACAGCAGTTAATAATACAACAGCTTCTTGACAGTGTTTCTTTTTATCGCTGTGTAACTGATTTCAATTGAAAGCCTGCGTGCGCTAGTACCTCTTGCCACGAGTTCCCAGAATTCTTTGCGGTTTTACCCTTGAATGACGTCACATTTTCAATCTCTATACATAAACTGTTGTGGGCTTTCTTTATCATGTTGCTTTGTGTTACTTAGTTTCTGGAACAATTCAGTACTGCTCTTATCTCTAAGGTGTGCTTTAAAGAACTTTTTTAACTCAGCAAAGGTCAGGGTGTCTTTGGTCATGAGCATGGCTTTAAAGGTACCAGGCTTAATTATCTTGAGCACCATTCTTAAGACCTCAGCTTCTGAGAACCCCTCAGCCAGACCTTCATCAATTTGTTTACATAGACAGTTAAAACTCAAATCAGAAGCTGAGTCTGAGATTTTGGGGGGGGGGGGCTGTTTTCCCCAGTTTATGTCTGATACCAGATTTTACTAGAATGCTATTTTCAACTTTCTACACTCACACTATCTGATGATCAGTGCTTTGTAATCAAGTGCATGATCAAAAGTTTCAAATAAAGAAATTTTATTTGAAGAACCTGGTTGCTATTTTGCCTTTTTCTTCCTTTGAAACGAGTAAAGGTGTACTTTATCACATGGTCCTTCTGCATTCTTAAGACCTGATAAAGACCAGGTGATTATTTATTACATCACTATGTGGAAAACCTTAGAATAAAAGACAGTGAAATTAATTTTTTCCATCTTTTCCATTGCCCTGACAACCACGTACACTTCAGTAAAAGTAACTTTTCAAGTTTTATCTACTCAGTTGTACTCGTGATGGCAGACACATCAGCACACAAGTAGAAATGCAAATGCCATGTGGGTGACATGGCCCCCATAGCGTGGGTGCTATGGTAAAACAGAACTATAAATCCAGCTTGAGGTGTTTATGTAAACACTGAAACAGGTTTGCTTGCTGCAAACATTCACACTGGATCCTACATTAAAGAACTCTGGTACTCTGGCTTCCTCCCACAGTCCAAAGACATGCAGTTAGTGGGGTTGGGTTAATTGGTGACTCCAAATTGCCCATTGGTGTGAATGTGAGTGCGAATAGTTGTCTGTCTCTATGTGTTAGCTCTGCAATAGACTGGCAACCTGTCCATGGTGTACCCTGCCTCTACCCTGGTAGCTGGGATAGGCTCCAGCCCCCCTGCGACCCTGACAAGGAGAGAATGGATGGATGAGTGGAAGAAAGAAATGATGGGTGACAAAAATCTTTTTTTTTTTTTTTTTTTTTTTTAGATCCAGGAAGATACAGAACGGATAATATTTTATAAAGTACGTCAGTTATCTTTAAAAGGGAACACAATGATGCCTTTGGTAACTTACCACCATCTGCTGAGCTGTGATACAACTTCATACTCTCTCATTTATCTTTCAGATAAAATCCCCTGAATATTGTTGAAAGACTCAAAAATGTTGTCAAAGTAATAAGATTGCCTTTTAGGTTTTATTAGTCCAAATATTCTAAAGCTTTAAGCTAATAAAACCTAAAAGACTTAAAAGCAAGTCTTTTTGTATATTAAACACATTATTTCATTCAAATAACTTAAACTAACAGCTTCAGAGGGAATGTTTTAATGGTAGATCATTTCCACATGACAATGACACAATTAAAAATGTTCTCACGTCAACCTTTTTCCACAGTTTTCCCTTAAGGTAAGCTGGATTTAAACAGGTTATTTTTTGCACCTTCCTACCATTCATGTAACACTTTTCCATGTAAGAAAATACAGCATTTTAAAACATATTTGGCAATACAGAAGCAAACCCAGTAAGATTTCCTCCACAAAGAAATTTAATAAACTTTTTATGCTGACACGTGGATATCCTAGCCCTCCAACCCCCCAACATTTTTTTTTACTAAAACAACCCAGAATGTTAACAGTCTATACAGCTAAAGGGCATAATTAATTCTGAAAAAACATTACAATCTTATCATTGGAACAGTGTGTTTTCAGCTAACAAACATCTCCTAACTAAGCAAGATAAAGATAATTACATAGTGGAGTAAGGAAAAAAGGAAGGGCCATTTCTGAATAGTTTCGTACTGATACCAGGTATCAAGTCTTTAGGAATTACCAATTAAGCAAATTACATCCTAAGGAAGGCAAGCACAAGTGCCTGTTGCAGTTCTTCATTTTACAAGGCTATTTACTGTTGCTTGTCTTTGGCTCAAGGCCTAGTGATCAAACAGAAGGCACTTTCGTTGGCATTGGTGATGCAACTAACATGGCAGTTTTACCTCAGGGCCTAAATGAAGATTCGTGAGAATGTAGCAAAGATTATGCCTTGACCTTGATTTTAGAGTTACATCATCAAGGAAATGGTGATCCTTTTACCTGGCGAAGATTTCCCAAACTTTTGAATAAACATCCATCAAATTTCTTTCTTGTAGTTTTAAAGTAACTTTACACAAATGGTGTAATGGGCTTTCATGACCGGAATCTTAGATATTGTACGCTTCTCAGTTCTATATCAGTACTCACAGGAGCCATACTTTTTAACTAGTAATCTGTCAGTTATTTAAATAAAAAAAAAAAAAAAAAAGACTTCTGTGGATTCACTTGCACAAAACTTATGAGCGTGCAGAAAAAGGATAAAAGAGTGTGGTTGGTAACCTCGTCCAGTGCTGAAATGAAAAACAACCTGGCATAAGCCAGGAAATACTGTAGATAAGGAAGTTCTTACCGAAGATGTACTATGATGAAACACTAACATTTAAAGGACTTAAATGGTATTCGCTTCTTCTTCCTTTCTTTTTTTTTTTGCTATTTTACCACCAATCACATTTACATAACTGGCAACCATTTTTCAAAGCAAACCAATATTTGAATGAGGTCTCCTATTCCAGGCAGCCACTCATCTCCATTCTGTTTTATGCAGCATGGAAATTCAATTTTCACCAGTTTTCATACTGGCATAAGGGAAACCTAAAATTCCACTATTAGCATTACCCAAGTGGCTAGAGGTGATTTGGGTTCTGAGTAATTGATTCATTTTGAATCTTGCTTTAAAAACTTTAAGAGCATCATCAGATACCATCAGAATCAAAGTGAAGTCTATATTAAAGTGGCCCCATATGCTCTTCTCTTTGACTCCATTAGAGTAGCTTTGTGTGACTTATAGTTCAAAATAATCCTCATTTATCTTAGCCCCTTAGTTCATCCATATGTTCAGGATCCCTCTGCCCTCATGAACAGAAAGTTTGAACCAAGTGTGTGGATCTTCTGCGTTCATCGTCTGGACCATCAGACTGAGACGGCCACATTAGAGAATGCCACTCTCATTCATACCATAAAGAGTCAAGAGTGGGAAAATGACCCAACACCGGCTCTTTAGAGCAGTCTGAAACCTGAGCTTTTGTCTCACAGAGATTACTTGTACATTGACCTCATTATTTAAAACTTTGGCCACGTTTAATACAAGCATCCACCACTGTAACAGTGTTAGCATCACAGGTCCATTTTAAGCTAGTAGGCCCACACTGGACATACCCAAAAAAACAAATCTCAACATGACTGTAAAGGATTAAAGGATCATCATTTCACAAAGAAACAAATGTCTGCCTGGAATGCAGGAAAAACTATAAGAAATTATTATAAAGTGTACCTTGGAAAACAGAGGCGTAGTAAATGAGTCCCAACATGCAAGAACAGAAATTATTTCACCAAAAAAAAAAAAAAAAGAAGAAAAAGGGATCACCTGAATTTCCATTTTCATACACAACCAATGACTTTGTGATTTATCACATCACCAGTAGTAAATCACTATAATGACTCGTGACTATGACAGTTGCTATCAACACTTGAAAACCCTCAGAACGATGGAACAGCTTTGTACGAGACCCTGAATTCTACTACAGAGGAATGGAGAGGATCAGGGATGAAACTATTAACAGGCTGCTTTATGACCACAGATGAATCACATTATTACACTTTTTATGACTCTTACTGATCTTTGACAGTGGGTGCAAGATTGTCCGATGGCCAACATATGCTAAAAGCCAGGAGACGGTGTACCGTGCACGTGACAAACAGGATACTTTTAACAGTGGAGTCTGGATGGAAGGGAGATGATGGTTCTACTCCCTCGTTTCACTACATGCTGCGCTTGCCTTCTCCATGTCTGCTTAGACCTTCCAATGGTGGATTAGAACAAACAACAGTGATCAAGTTATCTTTTTCTACTGGAACAAAACCCAAATAACCACCCGTGTGGTTAACACGCTGCTTGGTTTTCTTACAGATCTCCCACCAATCACAAAGTAGTGCATTTTCCAAGTTTTGTTCACATCCTGCAAATGAACTGTAACTCAGCTTGGCAAGATCACTGTTACTGTTCAAGTGATATCACATGTATACAAAAGCCCAATGAACATTAATGAAGCGGGAACAGAAAAATAAAGAGTTGCTTCTGCCACTAGGCCGCTCCTGCCCTTGAACAATCACAGTGTAGCAGGCTTTGCTACCTTTATGAGCCTATTAGGGAGAGAGAAACACTTTACTGGTATCTTAATTTACAAAATTATGATCATAAAAATAAAGCCTTGGACCTGTGACAATAAAACAATGAGGAAAAAAATCTGATGCAATAATATGACATCCCCCCCCCCAAAAAAGGAAAGGTAATTTACCGTAACACTCCTTTAGGCACATAATTCTTTATGGGTTTCCACTCGTGTGGTGGTCAGGAATGCTTTATCCACAAGAACAACAACAAAAAAAAAAAAGAAAAAAAAAGTGAGGGTGCCTTTACTCAAACCTGGCAAAAAGAACCCACAGTTCCATTTTGAAAGACTTGTGTCTGTGGCTTCAGATGAAACAACCACGTACAACAAAGAAATTCACACACAGCTGAACTGCACACCCGACCAGGACGACAGGACAGAAGACATCCCGAACGCATCTGAAGTCTGACCCACCAAACTGAGACCCTGATCACTTATTTGTAATTTTTTTAATCCAGATTTTCTGTTGCTTTGTTGGTAGTTTTTTCATTTTTCCTTAAAGGTTTGTGTCGACACTAAATCACAATCTAGTCTGGAATATTGCTCAGCAGCTATGTACAGAATTGCAAAACAAACGTTCTGACTGATCTACACACACACACGCACACACACACACACACACAATACATCTCACACTGTGCCGTGTTTTATTTTAGTGGTCCTCTTCAAAAAGAAATATACTAAAAAGTGTAAACATAAAAAAATAATAATACAAACTGTTGCCCCCTTCTCATAGAACCTGATCTGCAACTAAACGATAACCTAGTGAGTGTTTCTTCTGATTTTGGAACCCAATATTCGGCTCCGAGTTTTAGTGCAGATGAGCTGTGCAGCAATAGGAGCTTTCCAACCATTTCAAATCAAGCACCCTAAAAAAGGTCCTGTGTTTTTCTTCCACTTTCCAATTGTTGTTCAAATGAGAGCTGTCCTCTGCCTCTGGTTGTTTGCGTTGTTGTTGTTGTGTCCTCACCTCCCCCAAATCCGAGCATGCACACATACACATGTACGCGCACTTTCACTCACACACACACACTCCTCGTGCCTATGGTACAACAACTTTTCTCCGTGCCCCTGGTACACTGCGCAGAAACACCTTGCCCCCCCCCCACACACACACACAGAGCCAGCCCCTTCCTTAAGTGAGTTTAAAATGTTAAAACAAGGAAAAAGAAATTAATGGAGAAAAAAGAAAAGAAAAATCATCTTTCACTTACAAATCCTTCCGTGTTTGCAATCAACTATGAGTTGTCAGGCCCAACATTTAAGTTAAATTTCTTCATTTTTTTTTTCTTTTTTGAACACACAGCAGAATAAACATTGTTTGGAAGCAAGGTCTCCTGGTGGCAAGTCAAATGTTCAGAGGTCACATTTCTTTTTTTTCTCTGTTTGTTTGTTTCTCGGGTTTTTCTTGCCGTTCTTGGCAGCTCAGTCCTGCTTGGCCTGTAGCTGCTGCTTCCAGGCCTCATTCAAGTAAACCAATCGCTTGTAGTTGAGAATAAAGAGAATGAAGTTCAGCGCGTATGTGGTGATGCAGATGATGCAGAAGTCCTTTAGGACAAAGTAGAGGATGTAACCCAGGTAGAGGGACCCAACCACCGACAAGATGGATGTCGTCATGAGAATGAGGGCGGCCATTGCACTGACAGTCATTCCTAAGGCAAGAAACACAAATTGAGGCTTAAACAGGTAACCATTAAAAAAATTAATAAAAAAAAATACACCTTCACAATCTCCTGAGAGAGCTCTTGTCACAGAGCTTTCAGCCTCAGGCACTTCTGCATTTATATTGTGAGTCCTCGTGACGACATTCAGCCCGCACACTGAGCCAGCCGGCTGCTCATGTCATCGTGCTGTCACGTCCTTATTTCGTCAGTGTCTGCACTTCTTTTACACCAGGTTTGTACTCATAGGAGTCACTACTAAACACACAGGTATTCTCTTTTGCTACCGTTATTGTTTTAGACATTTATCATCATTATTTTGATCAAACGATGGGATGCAGCTTTGGTTCAACAATCACTAACAACCGGGAACAACATGTTAAAAAAGCTGTATTCGATTCCACCAGCCTGCGGTGATAAAAACAAGGATTTTTACACATGTACTGGTAAAGTTACTGCGTTTGTCAAAAGAGTGTAAGGACTGAATGATGGGAGGAAAGTAGAGCTGGGCGATAGAACGATAACGATATGTAATGCGAAATAACTTTTTCTCGATAGAAAAATTAAACTATTGCGATAGGCCTCACTGCTCTTGTCCTCTTTAAAAAAAAAGAAAAAAAAAGAACAGCCAATCCAAATTAAGTAGTGCAGAGCCGAACCAATCACAGCCGCAGCGTCAAGTCACGTGACTTGTTACGTACAGCACAAGTGCCAAGCCGCACATGTGTATTTGTTTTGGGAAGCAGCCAGCCGCCGTGCCGCCCGGGTAATGGAGGAAATGAGTGTGCCGACTAGAGAAAAATCAACCGAGAGCGTGACCGAAGGTTACCGAAGAGAAAACAGATGATGGTTCCAATGCTGGAGAGATTGTCGAACGGAAGAGCCATAGAAGTTCCGTAGTGTGAAGGTATTTCGGCTATTTCAAGTCAAACAGAGTAGCGCGCACTGTAAATTGTGCCGAAAGCAAGTCTGGAAATACAATAAAGCGGTGCATGCTCAATCTCTGACTGGAAGCGCTAATTCGTCATTTGGCTTTTGTCAGACTAAAGTAACTGTTAAAACTGTTTGAAAAGCTAAGCTATACAACAAGGAGAGATTGAGAATTTCCTTTTAGTTCTCAGTTTATTTGATATTGACAAAAGTTAGTCAATTTTGTCTGTTCTTCTGTAAAACAAACTAAGATTTATTTTTAGAATTAATATTTTGTTTCTAAGTGGAATTGACTATTTAGTAGCCTGTTTTGTTTGTTCTATTTTGAAACTTAAACGCTTTGGCGGCTGCCTTTTGTGTAGTTTGCAATATTTGCCTTTATTTATCTGAAAACGTCTCATGTTTCTTAAGTACATCTACGCTGTTGAACTTATTATGGGAAATAAATATTTAAATCAAAACAAGCTGCTGATTATTTCACATTTTACTTGTGAGCAACGGCACATTTAAATCTTACAAATATAGTTATTTGGCTTATATCGTGATATATATCGTTATCGCCTGAAATGAAAAAAACATATCGTGATATGAAAAAAATCTCATATCGCCCAGCTCTAGAGGAAAGACAGCAAAGATTTTCTAAGCACGCTCTTTCAAGCAGCTATAATGTGTGTTGCTCCTTGCTGTATCCACAGACACACACAGATGTAGATTGTGTGTACTTTTGGGTGTCCCCATTGCCATCTATTGTAACTACAACACTGACTATGGATGTGAACTAGGGCTGGGCTATATCATACCGTTCACGGTTCACGGTAATGTTGGGCAACGATAGGAAAATGAAATATCGAGATAGAATATGGGTAATACGCGCATGCGCAGTGCCTTTGTTTACATACGCACATGGCGGCGACGCAGAATGAGAAGAGCGAAAGTGGATCGTTAAATGAAACGGAGGAACCAGAATTGGTTTGTAAAAATGCTGCAACTTCAGTGGTGTGAAACTGGTTTAGCTTTTGCCCGTCAGATACACAACAAAGCACTATTTTTGGTAGCATATGCTAGCGGGCTGTCGTTATTACCGTGTTTTTTGGAAAATACGGCACACTTAAAATCAATAATTTGATTTTTCTGAAAATCGACAGTGCCCCTTATGATCCCGTGTGCCTTATGTATGAATTCTGGTTGTGTTTACTGACCTTGAAACGATTTTATGTACACGACGCTCGAAAATCTGTCAAATTTTTCAGTATGACTTTGCTAAGCTACGAAGCTGCACCGCTTGATGGATTGTCGCAGCATTACGGCTATCGTAAACAGGAGCCTTGCGGAGTGATACGTACTGTGCTTCAACATATTACCGTATTGTGTGTATAACCTCTTACGTTTTGTGGATATTATACATGGTTATGCTGAGGATATGTCGGGCAATTTCCACTGGAAATGTCTTTTGGTTAAACTGTCAGCAAGAAATTTGCATTTGCACTGTAAAAGTTTTATATAATTTTAATGCACTTAAAAAAGCTGCTTGTTTAAGTGAAAATACATTGATGTTTTTTGGGGTTTTTTGCACTAATAAAGTTGTGGAGTTGTAAAGTATTTTGTCTAGTGTCAATTATATTGTCAGTTTTATCGTTATCGCAAATTTTCAAATGTATATCATGATAAATATTTTTGGTCATATCGCCCTGCTCTAATGTGAACTTCATGCTTCAAAGACACTAAACCCTCACTGACTGAGTGAAAACAGATGAACCAGTGAAAGTTAACTGTGATACATCTGCACACATATAGGTGCCTCCATGTGTGAATAGCCTGCATCTGAGGACTGTGATGATCAACACGCAGTAAGAACCTCAGATGGGTGTTAACAGATGTGCTTGATTTAGTAAGTGTTCACTTATAGAGCTGAAATGGATAAAAATTCATCAGAATCTCAAACTTTGCTTGATTACCTCGACACAAATATTACTATATATTTATTTCGTCCTCGCAACACGTAACTAATCTCTAGTTTCTTCATTAGAGTTAAGGAATAAAGAAGCTCCTCTGCAGGGACATCGCCAAATGTCACAACTATAGCAATAATTCAGTGTTTTGCAACAGCAGTTCTAACCTGCTCACTGGCATTGACCAGAGATTATGGCCCTGGTTATGCTGATTTTGGAGCAATGCCTACGTGCAAATATTTTCCAATCCAAGGCCATGCAACCAGTCTTTAATATGGAAGTCTTTACCCACTGCAGCAGTTTGGATAAACTGGGATACTATTGTCCTACTCAAATGAGTGTTAAATGCAGCAGCTAAAAGGACCTCTTGTTCAGTGCCAGGGCCAGGTGGCCGGGCAAGCCTACAGGCCTCCGGCAGGCTAACATGTCGAACCAGCATGACTAAGTCACATACGCCAGAGGGAGGAAAAAAAATATTCAAGTTAAAACAAGTCACACACAGAGAGAGAAATATTCACAATCACAGTTATCTGTCGGTGTCAAGATTAGAGTGTGACAAACAAAACGATATCAGGCATCAAACCAAACAGAAGAAGGATAAGAAGTTTTCTAAAAACGCATCTCTGCAGTCCTATGGGAGGTCCAAAAACATTTCAATACAGGTCAGCAAGAAATGCTTCCTACAACACAAACTTTGCATTTAACTGCATTATTATCATTTATGAACTCCATGTGATGTCAGTGTCATGTGAGTCAGGTTTAGGCAAAAATAGCTGTGTTACAGGAAAGCAACAAGTTGAGTCAGCACTTGCCTCTAGAGCAAAGGCAAAGAGAGATTTGTCATATATAATCCAAAACATAATGACAAAGTAACCCACAACTGGGAACAGAGTATAGGCTTACCTAGAAGCAGCTGAAAGGCATAAAAGACAATCCCATAGACACTGTTGGGTTGGTTCAGTGCACTGTCATTTCCAAAAATTGAGCCCAGGAGTCCAAATCCTCGACCCCACCTAAACCACAATAGAATAAAATAGAGTTTATTCATGGAAATCAACATGCACAACATGCAACGAGGCCTAGTGTTTGCTTCCTAAAATGCTGCAGTGAGGTGTTCATTTGAGTAAAATAACAGCAAATTATTACTCTCAGAAGAGCATTTTACTATTTAATAAACTGAACCTTTAAAAAAAAAAAGGGGGGGGGGGATCTATTTCAGTAACATAAAACATTTTTTGTTGGCCTGAAATTCAATAAAGCAATTCCAAAATATGTAGAAAGGCAGCATGTCACAAAGACAAATCACTACCTCTTGACTTATGTGTTGCCTGACATGAAGCAGTTCAAACAGGAGGAATTTCTTTCTTCCTTGAGTTTCTGATATGCCATCTTTTCTTTGCATATAAAATCATTGTTTATATTTTCTGGATGCCAAAGTATGCAGGATGCAGAATAAATAAATAAATATGTGTGTACATAGAGAGAGAGAGAGAGAGAGAGAGAGAGAGAGAGAGAGAGAGAGAGAGAGAGAGGGTGTGTTGATGGGTAAGATCCAGTCCTGAAGAACTTCATTTTTTAAAGCCCCAATCCACATTGATCTATGCACTTGCTTATTTATCATTGTAAAACATATAATTTGATAGAAGCATGTGTAAATGTCGTTTCAATAACTCTGATCCATGTTTGACATCATCCGACGTAACAACGCAATCCACCATGTCTCACGCTAAGAGTACTAGGAACACACAAAGGTTATGTCCTAGTGTGGACTTGATTTTTGCAATCACATTTTACTTTGTGAAAGCTTATTCTCCTTTTGTATAATGTATATTGTGTGTGCACCCTGTATATAATAAATTGTATTTTCCACATTACTAAATGTCCTTCTTTCCATTCATTTCACTAGAGCACCATTGTGCCTAGTTCTTTAACAGATAAGCAGACCCTTCAGCTCACAAAAATACAGGATGACATAAAGATTACACTGCTGGAAACCATAACTGATCAGACCAATGTAAGCAGCCCGATCTCTTCTTTAAAAGAAATGTTACACTTGGGCTGCTTACATTGGTCGAGACAGACTCTCAAACGGAAAAGTCACCGACTCATTCAACAAATATGCAGTAAGTCCTAGGCAGGTTGCATTCCAGGTGTAATCAGGGCCAGCAGTGCCTCTCATTCAAACAGGCCCAGTAGATGGTGTTAGTGTAGTTTATGGCCACCAAAAGCTGTTAAGCACCTTAACAGTATGCATACAAAAAGTGTATAATAATCATGAAAAAAAGTAATAATCTCTGGAGATGCACCTTCCTGTCTAGCAAGGATGAGTGATGCTACAGTCCCCTCCACTGACCTCTGGACCAGCTCTGTGTTCCTTTAGGTAACCAGGCTGTAAGGTTTTAGCTCCCTGGACTTATAATTGGTGACGTTAGCACAAGAGCTAACGACAGCTGTGTGACAGCCAAAGTAGGAGGTTAGTCATTTAAGTTATCTGACTAAATTCACCAACATTAACCCAGCAAACAAATGTCCCAGTTCTGGTCATCGGAGTAACTGGCTTCACGTAGCAGCATCACTCATACATTCACAATAGCCTCGCTGCGCACAAGCTATCGGGAACTTTAATGCTATATAGTTGGTTTTAACATATGTTTTAGCTTTAAGACGTGCAAAAGACAGTCGATCTGAACAGGATCCCATTAAAACTGACAGCGTTTATGACTCTGCTGGCAGTCGGTTCAGAAGTAAAACTGGCTTAAATGTTAACCAACGGGTTTCGTTAGCTAATGGTTAGCAAAATTAGCTTCTTGGTGCTACAAAGCTAACGTGGCGCTTTAGAACCAACACCTACAATGGTAAAGTTACTTTTTCTAACTAATGCATGCATAACAGAGAGCTACCAGCCATGGCTCGTGATTAGCTTTTACGGTTGGGGTTAGCAGTCAAATGTTAGCAGAGTGCATTTGACAGTTTAAACCGCGCAGCCCTTCCCAGATTGTCACAATAGCAGGCAGCTTCATTGAGCGCCACTGTCGGCGCTCTTTGCTGAATTCAAATTACCTTGAGCTGAACACTTTTGAACAGCTGATAGAGCTGCTGACGTCGCACAGAGCCTTATAACTCGCATCCCGCGCCTTTTCCCTCTCGACGTGAAAAGCATATAAAGACAACAGTATGCCCAGCAGGCAAACAAGAAGCCTGGCTATTCTTTCCCACCGAGGGGTGGACACTCTCAGGACGGGCGCCGCCATCACTCTCTGGCCTAGCTGGAGACACGCATACACACGCAGCCAGCTCGCCTGTGAGACTCTACTGCGACGTGGAAAAGCGTCACTACGTGCCACACCGTCAGGGCGGGACGCTGGGCCGAGGAGGAAAACATCCCAGAAAATGCTGAGCGCGGATTTCTGGGAGAGAAGAAGCAGGCATATAAACGATATTCAGGCCACATGCCGCGTTTTATTTTAACATGAATGCATGTAAGAGTATTGGGGAGACCGGTATTTGTTGTATTTTGTGCAGATTTGTTTTAGAAATACATACAGTGCATTGCCCGCAAAACAGGAATCCACATGATCTACTTAGGCTCCTTTATTTCAAAATGGTGCCCTATTTAGGGTACCTTATTGTATAATGATGTCCCGCTTAAGCTGCCTTTTAATGTTGGCGCGTTAATAAAAATACATACTTTTATTTTTATCGTAAAATCAAGTTGATTTGAAAGTTTTCATATATAGTCCTCGAACAGTCACGTGAGAGCGGAACATACAAATTGAAACAGAAACAAAAAAAAAAATCATAATACAAGGCAGACACGAGTCGTTCGTACGCAGAGTTCATCTTAAGACAGAGCCATTCCACTTCCTATCAATGAAATTGTCCACTTGTTTCTTCAACCCTGGAGCGCAGCAGAGGGCGCTAGCGAGAGAGTATTTGGTGAAATTGATGTCAGGTGAGCTAAACTGATAAAATAATTGTTTACACATGCTTTTAGACAAAAGATACAGCGTTCCTCTTTATTTTAGCGAAGGTAGTTTTAACCATAAAACGACATTTATGTACTTATATTTTTCCCACAGAGAAACAGTTTTGCTAGCGCCTGTTGACTGGTCCGTCGAGGAGTTACGACAGCGCATACTCCTTTTGAGGCATCTGTGTACAAACGATAACTAGATGTTAGAAGCGTGGTTAACAGAAACCTCTATCCGTGTATAAGAAGCAGCTGGTAATGGTGGTTGAAGATGATGCCATCAGGAGACTGGTGCTACAACGCTCTCTGTTGCTGCTGGCTTCATGCCTGAAATCAAAATGGCGGATGCCGTAAAGTGGCTCATGGTGCTGCGATGTCGCTAAATTTCACAGAAATGTGTTTAATACAATTGAACTCCGGAAATATCTATACAAAGCATATTTAAATTATCGCAAAGGTGTCTAGCAAAAATGTTTGCGGAATGTAAATGTCGCGGGCTAAACGTTGATCATCCTGAACTATCTTGCGAGCGCCCCCTTTGAAAACAAAAGTCCAGAAAGGGGGTGTGTACTCTAAATTTACAAACTCTCTGGTATGTCCGTGTGCTCGCCTCAAAAACAGACGGAAGTGGAACAGCCGTGATCACATGACTGCATGTATATAAACACGGCGTGACATCATATGTTTACTCGCTGCAAGAAACTGTCTGCGAACAAGTGCTGCTCTCCGTGTCCAAATGGCGACAGATATTGAAAGACTGGTCTCTTTCGAGGAGGCCTACTACGATCAGTACGACTACTACAACCTGTTAGAGTACTCGGGCCACGCTGGCGGTAAAGGAAGATCCAAGAGGGAAATCGAGCTGAACACAAACCGCCATTGCCCTGCAGGGCACGAGAGGAAGATTGCAGAAAAATATCACAATAGCCAAATGAAACGCAGGAGAACCAAGAGCTCGTCATCCTGATGGCTTTTTTTCTGCGATGTTTACAGGTAGCTATGGATTGGTGTCGTCTGAACGTTGTGTTTATGTTGAACGGTTGTGATAGAAAAACAATCCTGCCTGGAATTTATACAGCCCAGCCAACGACGCCATGCCAAAACAGTTCACACCCATAGAGGAGCAACAACACCTGCCTTTGTAACAGCAGTCAGGAGATCGCGATCCGTCCTTGAAAAAGGCGGAGTAAGTGATATTGTGCATTGTGGCCTTCAGAATGGACTGAGCGTCCCCACAGCTCAGGCTAGCATTGGAGGAAAATAAACAGGTTATCATTTGTCAGTAACTGGATCAGTTAATTTCTCTTTAGCGTTATTTTTGGCTGCTTTGAGCTTTCGGGCTGTTTGTCTGTCAAAACAAAAATTAAAATATGCGGGGCTTTTTGATATGTCATAGAACAAACTGCTCATGTATAAATAAAAAATACCTGTAGCGCCAGCTTGCCTTCTTTTAAAAAAAAAAGAACAAAAAACGTATATGTCAGCAAACCTAAATTTAAAAGGGAAACATTGAGTTTGTTTTACTAAACAATGTATTTATGTTTCTTTTTTATATAATTCTCCACACAGATTTCGGATTTCTGATGTTGACCATGGCCAAGTGTCTCTGCCTTCTTGACCCAGTGAGTGGAGTGCTGTGACACCAGGAACGTGCCCATTAGTCACAAGTCAGCCCTCCATTCCATAGGTTTCCCTGTAACAAGACACCCCCTCCCTCCCTTCCTTCAAGTTACAGCTGTGCAAGAATAGTTTGTGTTAAGCTATGTAAGTCAGTGGATTGTGTGCTTGAAAGCTAAATGTATAGATGTATATATCCACTGTGGGTGCAGGAGATATATGCTGATTTCAAATCAAATAAAAAGTTGATGGTAATTGAACCAGTGTCATGTTTTCATTTGAAATGGGGTTCGATTCCATGCGGCAGTGCTTATTTGTATCTCAGAACCCCTAAAGGACATGGTATATGGGCATATCATATCATAGAGGGGGGAGTATAATTTGCAGAGCAAAGACATTTGGCTGGTGCTTCTCTATTTATGGTTTTTCTTAAATGTTTTTTGCTTTATAACATAATAACAATGGATCCATAAAAGCACATAATAATTTAACAGATTAGGGATTAAGGAAAATACACAACACTGCTGTTTTTTGGATAAAATCTCTTATCAATAGAAGTAAAACTTTTAATCTAAATAAATGTATCAATCTAAATAAAAAATCTGTATACAATTCACATGCCACATTCGAAGTTCTTTCTCAAATAAGGATGTTGAAACAGGTGGTTGGTTACTATGGAGACATCTTACCCCAAAAATATACCCAAAATTAGTTTACATACGTTGGTTTCCTGTGGCGGCATGCCATCCTTTTATTATATCGCAAGTGTGTGTAGCCCAGAGTGTATATTACATGTATATCATCAATTTTTAAATGCATTTTTATGATTTGGGGATTTTACTCAGCAGACACACATCTGGCCCCATCTTTGCCTGGCTTATAAAGCACTATCTACCTGGGCCCATCAATACTGTAATTCAGTTCGTAGACACCAATTGCTGTTCGGATTGCGGATAAACATTTTAGTATAATGATCCAATAGTATTTGCGTGCGTGTGTGCGCGCGCAATCAAATCAGGACGCGTATCCGCAGCGGAGTTTTGTTTGAGTTAGGTCTAAATATGAAACAAAGACAGATTTAAAATGGACATGAAGACGCCCGATATTTCCCGGTGTTTGGATTTTATTTTGTACTTTGTTTCTACCGGAAAGTCAAATTAATCTGCGATGCCTTTATTTTGAAGGAACAACTAAACAACCGGAATAGCGTCATTTTTTTGGTGCTTACCACTCATATACCGCACGCTAACAGACTGTTTTCCCTCATAAGTTTTTCCTCTCCCTCAAAAGAAAATGCAGTTATGCAGTGTGTGCAGCGAACGGACTCCAAAATACCGATGTCCAGCCTGCAAAATAAGATAGTAAGTAAACCTTAACTGAATGCTTGTTTGCGGGCTAACCTATAGTTAGCATTTGTTTTGCTTAGCTACGAATACCACAGATAAACCTTTGGGAACAAAGACTACAGTAGTCAGTTCTTTAATCTGATTTTTTGTAAATTAGAAAGAAAAAAGGTAATATAGGCAGCTTGTCTACCGAGAGAATAAAGACGTACATTACTTTTGTGACGTTGGACTTCACTGAATATACTCGATACTTGTTACTCCGGTTAATAAAAATCAAATATTTTGTATTCACAGATTGTCATTCAACAAAATGTGTGTGCAGTTAGCCTAGCAGTAAGGAAAACATTGTTTTTATTACTGTGTACACCACATGGGACGGTAACCCACATAGGTCAAATCGTGCTAGTGCAGTTTTTCTTCTTTGTGCTGTACCGCCGGTTGACAAAAGACAAGCTGGCGACAGTGCTGCCACCTGCTGGCATGATGTTTGTCACAATCTGTGATTGGCATCGACATAACCCGCTCAGAGTTGTCATGTTCCCGTTGATTGACTTTAGAGTGTGTTTTAAGTTTGTAATAAATGAAGATGCCTGTTTAGAATAATCACATGTGAAATGTGTTAAACACTGTTGAGGACGTTGATATGCTTGATCCTTATGAGTGTTTTGGCTCTTACAGTTGTTCACTTGGCTGTTACAAAAAGCATAAAGGTAAATTAACTTGTTCTAAAATTTTCATTCACATGTTTACATGAGCTGTGGCTTTACTCCAAAGAGATGTTTCTTATCATATCAATAAGTGTTTTTTTTTTTCCTGTTCGCAGATACCTGCCTTCCTGTTGACAAGCCTGCCCCTTCAAATCCTGAAACAAAGACTGCTGTGAGCACAGGTACAGTTACATTCCTCTCATCAGCACTGGGATTATATGGTCTGCTTACTAAATAAGTAATATTACAGCTGCATTTAAAAGAAACATATTTAGAATATTACATGATTATGCCCTCATCTAAAGGGTGATATGCTTTTTCTTGAGCACCGTTTAAGATTTCAGTCTTGTTCATTTAGTCAGAGTTGTGAACTAATACTGTATTTAGAGGTGATGATCTGAATTTAAAAAATATTTACATTACAGTAACCACAGCACAGACACAGGTATATAATCATTTGGGGAAGATGAATTTTATACATTTGTCATAAATATTTGGCCTAAAGTTTCCAAATAGTTTCGTTTAAGCATAGCTTCAGTAAATGAAATCATGCTACGGTCTGTGACAGTACTCCTGTCTGGCATTACGAGTAAACCTAACACCTAAAAAATTTCCCTTCTTTGATGTCTTTGCAGAGTCTTGGAGTGTTGATGATCTTCTGCATGAAGATGACATCACTGACAAAGTTCCTCTGCAGAGGCTCCAGATGTTAGGTATTGCTCCAGCACCCCTTCTTCATTTTTTGCACTTGAAATTAAAAGCTTCGTGCAACAGCAATGGCACGTTAACACAAAGTAGTGTGTGAGAGTAACTGCTGTTTTCTTTATCTCCAGGCCAGTCAAAAGAGCTAAAGGACCTGCTCTGTAATCCTCATCTGAGGCAGTTATTGTGCTCTATAGATGGTGCAGAGCGTAAAGAGGATGCAATGAAATCAGCCATGCAGGAGCCGCTGTTTATGGAATTTTCTGATCAGTGCTTGAAAATTGTAGAAAATGATGCAAAATCAAGTGAAGATGCCAACTTGTAAAATCCAGCTTTCATTTTTTTAAAATATATTTTTGTAGTGTTGTTGCTGCAGTTTGTGTTGTGACTTCAAACTACAGTATGTATATAATGTTCAAAAATAAGCCCCAACTTTTTCAAACTGTAAAAATTCCCAGAGTTACCATTAACAAGACTTCACATGTAAAGACTTCAAGGGGAAAGTGATGATTGGAAATCCAAACATTTTAAAACTGACATTTATTTCAACAAAAACATTTAAACATACAAGTCAATGGATACCGTGGTACTACTGACAGAAATGGAAGAAAATAAGAATAAAACAGTTAAAATACAAATTCCATATTATAACTTCTGATAATAACCTGGACACGTTTACATATCTAAGTCATTAAATTTGTGTGGATAAAATGAAAAAAGGAAATCTCTTGAAGTTAAAAGTGGAGTGAGAAGCTCCAATGATTTCTATGATTGTTGCTAATGTGTTTGTTCAAAGTTTAAATATCAAAGCTGATCATGATAAGAAAAATCAAGTTTATCATACACAAATACTGTAGTGTAAAAAGACTTTGGTATATGTTACAGTACTGCATTGCTTTGGATGAAATTCACACAGTGGTTCAGACATATTTTGCTGACGTGCATAAGACAAAGAGCAGCGATGTAAATAAACCTGGGTTCATCCTTTTTCACATCAGTGAAGTTTCTGTTATGCAGGGTGTCTACGGCTCCTTGAAAGTTCCTCAATACTCATCAATATAAACCCTTAACGTATTAGTGTGGATGTGTCTGATGTGCTTTTACTCAAGTTATTGAGAATTTCTGGCACACTATTCCACTGTTTTTGCTGCCTCAACACATTTAGATCATATCATATGACTTTAGTATTTGTACAATAATACCCTTGTTTGCCTGTTTTCATTAAAATACTGTCGACCACCAGTGGTTCCTCTCAGTTCTATGGTAGACATACCTACAGTGTCGATTTCAAAATCCTGTGTCGTGTTCTCATGTTTGTCGCGTTGACCAGGTTTTCAGACAACTTGCTCCGACCTTGAGGTCGAGGTTACTGACATACAAACTTGTCCAACATTTTTAGTAAACACACCTATGGTATCACCTTGTTCTCCAGTTATTGCATTCACAAACTTAAATCTCCGCGCTGCCTGCCTGGTGGGGTGATGACAGTACACAATCAGCCTTTTGCTGCTCAGGGGTAATAATAAAAAGGCTAATGATTAACTAATTTTAATGGTGCTTAAAAAAAAACTGCCTCAAAAATATAAAAATCCCCAAAGCCTCAGGCCAGCAAAGTGTAAATATACACGACTAAGCTGTCGATTACACTGGTGGACACCCTGAAGATATCAGAGCCTGCTCATCAGTCAAGATAAAGATTCGGGGCTATTAAAATGGTGTAAGAATGAAAATTAATAAAATACATTTTACCTGCTCATGCCTGTAGACACCCTGTCGTGTAATCTTGTTGATTACATAAGAATGTGCATGCTTTTGAAGTGCAATATTCGCTTAACGTGCAATATTTGCTCGATTACCATTTTCCTCCTAGCAGCAACCACAAAACTACACAAGAATCAGAAACAGAAGACTGGAAAAATTAAGTCACAGATAAATAATCAGCCCAATAAATACATGTACAGCTCATATGTGGTTTGATCGTGGATTCTAAGAAAGGCACTTGTCTCGAGGCCTAATACTCTGATCATCTATCAGGAGACAAAAGCCTGCAGCCCTGGTATTTTTTTTTTCTTTTAAAAAAGTGCCAAGATTATGCCTTAAATTTTGAGTTTTACAAAGATTTCTTTTAAAAAGAGTTAGTGTTTATCCTGCATCACCATAATCCCATCTACACCATGTGCTGTTTTCTACATGTGACAAACATGGCAAGTTCTGTAAAAGAATCCCCTAAAGTTGATTTTGTTCATCTGGACGTAGCGTTTTCAGTGGGAGAAACGTTTCGTCACTCATGCAAGTGACTTCTTCAGTCTCAGCTGACTGCAGGTTTCCCCAATCTTATAAACAGTACATTTGCATAATGACTGAAACCAGCCCACTGAAGGAACAATGGGGTTGGGAGGTCAGTTCCTTCATCATAATTATGCACATTTTCATGACCATTGATCAACAACCACTGATCAAAGCCCACTGATCAATGGCCATGAGTACCATTCACAGAGAAATGTGAATGGTACTTCATTTCTTTCTGTAAAAGAAATGAAAAAAAAAGGGGGTACGTTATCTTAAATGCAGCTGAGGATTGTATCCACTCTCCTGACTCAGATTTGGAATTTTAGGTGATATATTTATATATATTTTGTCATCTCTGGGGCCGTAAGGCAACTGGAGGTGATTTTTAGCACTGCACCAGCTTACATAAACACTTCTGATAAATAATAATTATGCAAGGATGCAGGTTTTATAATTCCCTTCATCCCTGTAAGTCAGGGTAAGATCAGTTTCGACCTTCGTTTAAAAAAAAGAAAACCAAAAACAAACAAACGTGGCAATTAGTGTTTTAACCTACATACGCAGTAGCAGCATGAAATAATACCATGTTTTCATGTTTCATGTCAGATTATGGAGAAGCAGCTGCTTCACTGCAAGTAGCGTTTTGCACTGAGGGAGCGGTTACAGAGTTTTCTCTAGCAGGATCTCATTGAACCCCGTCACGTCGCTCTTCAGGTCCGGCTGCCTGTCAGCGTAGAGAAGCGGAGATCGCTGACAGTGCAGCTTTACGGATCCCTGTGCAGGAAACGAGAAAGAGAAGACCATCAGATGAACAAAATGAAAACGTTTCTGGAAGGTGTTTGTGTCCTCACCTTGGGCTGAGCCCTTATGGAGGCGAGTTCCTCCGTGTACTGGTTGGTCTTCACCTGGTACTCTCCCCTCCTGGATGGCAAGTTGAGGGAGGCAATGACAGACATCATCTTCTGGAAGCCTGTGGCTGTCAAAGACACAGTCATGGACGGTGCAGAGGCTAGAGCCAGGCCCATGGGCCACCGTTGCACCGTAACGGGCTCCGGGATGGTGGAGAGCTGTACTGAGCCCCGTTCTCTGACGACAGGAGTCAGTGCGGGTGTATCCTCCTCCACCAGGTCCTTTGCGTCATCAAGTTCTGCTTCAGCCAAGGATTTCAAGAGTAACTGCAAGAAGATGTAAAAAATAATAATAAAAGCAAAGTTATTTACAGATTAACACAATGAAAAAAGCAGTAAAACTTAACACATGAGGATAAGCGTTCAAATATAATCTCACCCTCCACTTCCTCCAGGTGCTCTGGATGACTCCAGCTGCTCTGTTCCATCTCCGGACACGATTTCTGACTAGCCAGGACCGCACCGCTGCAGGCAGTTTAAAACAAGTTACTTATTTTAAAGGTTTGTTTCTCTTGCAGAACAAGAACCATAAATAAATAAATAAAGCACCAGTAATAATAGAACATCTGTATTGAACAGCTGAAGTAGTTATTTGTGATAGGCTCTGTCGTTAAAGGGATAAACAGCCTGAATACAGAGTGTGCAGACACCGGCAGCTGGTCACCGTGGGCCCGGCCGTCAGGTCAAAGCCTGCAGAGAACCTGTGGGAACAGGGCCACAATTTGCATTACTTCACAGGCGCATTATGAGTTCACCTGCTTGGATCAAAGTAGCAGACTGGCGGTGGGTGTGTCGTCTGCCCCGCTGGTACCGTAGCCAACAGCACTGAATGGTAAAGGCGCAGTGAGACAGGATCTTCTTCCTCTGATCTTCCAGTAAATCTAGCTGTGAGATTAGTCAGACAGGTCAGTGTGCTCAAAATGAAAAGAAAGAAAACTGGAACATTTATACCACTAACTAGACTGCATGAGCAAACAAACAAAATGCAAAAAAAAATAAGAAGCTGAAGGAATTCTAAAAATAAATAAGCTTGTTTGTTTGTAATGAAACACAGATTTTAAATGACTGACCATCACTTGTGTGAGAAAAACTTTAGTCCTCCCACAATGCACCAATGTACTGTGTTCTTCACTCAGACAGCGGTGTTTCAACGCCACACTGAGGATCTTCTCCACATGTCGCTGAGGACAAGTGTCAGCTTCCAAATCTAACACTGAAAGCAAGCACAAGTTAGGTTAAGTGATGCACTAAAGATATAGTAATGTTCACAGTTGTGCAGCACTCAGACTGCGAGACTGAGGTTTATCATACAGTAACAGCGTGTGAGGTTAAAAAGTGTAACGGGTGAAGAACAGCAAGGGAGCAAACACATCTGAATCAACAGCACAGCTTCCATAGCCGCTGTGCTGTGAATTCAACACCAATTTTTTAATCTTTTAACATGCACACGGAGAGGAACACAGAGGAGATATGAACTTTTATAATAATACACAGCATGTTGCAGCATTCAGGTTGTGCATGCACGTGCTAAGAAGTTACAGACATGACAGCAGCTCTGTAAGTCTGTTTAGGCATTTGTCCAACTGATGAATCACTAAGGCGAGCCTGCTTGTTTACTGGAAGCACATTGCTCAGCGGTTAGTACTGCTGCCTCACAGCAGGAGGCTCCTGGGTTCGAAAGCATTTCTTTAAACACTCTGATCCACCTTCGGATCAGTCTGTCAAAATCCAGCTATTAACGCGACCCAGTAAGATCTAAGGAACATTAATGTCTAGATCAGGTGTTATGTCATCCACAGGTGGTTATTTTGACCTTAATAAATCCTTGCAGTCTCACACAGCATGCAGAAATAAAAAGAAAGCACTGTGCACATTTACACAATTACACACTTTACATTTTATAACAATATTTATGATGTGGGCTGTAAAAAAAAAAAAGTCACTAAAACAAGTACAATTTATATTCGAGATCACTAAAATCCATCTAACGTCAACTCCATGCTTACACTGGACAAAAAGTTGAGAGATTTCCCAAACCATTTTTGACCATCATCCTTATACTTTACTAACTAAAAACAACAACAAAAAAGACAGCTGAACACAGCAGTGAAGCTAAGTGTCAGTTGATACATAATAACAGAAAAAAAATGCAGGAACATGCAAGGCAAGCTCCAACAGTCATGCATGCATTTACCTGGAAAGGTTGCAAATTTTGTTTGTTATTTTGTTTTTAATGCACCAAGTTAAAAAAGTTCCCAAGGAGAGGATCACGTTTACTAAGAAGGCTACTGAAGGAAAAGCAGAATAAACCAGCAGACCTAAAGAGAGGAGATAAAATCACTATTTTCCCCAAACACGAAACATGCGAAACTGACCAGAAATAGATTCAGCCACAAGCTGTACTCACCAACACTGTGACCCCCCGACTTTATGTGTTTAGCGATCAGTGTGTAACGTTGCAGGAAGCTTTGGAAAGGAATCCTGTGCACCAAAAGACAAGACGTCAACCAAAATCCAGCAGAAATTAAATGGTACATTAGGCTGATATTCCAATAAAGTTTCACCTTATTGGAAATCCAGCAGCACTAATATGGATGGTCTCCACAATCCCACAGGCCTCTAGCTGAATGATAACCTGAAAACAAACAGCAAGGATCAAGTGAAACCTTTGCCTTTTGTTCAAACATGTCAGCGTTGTCTTTGTGGTGTTAAAACACAGATTATTAAACATGCGAGTAGACTGTCTACCTCCTCCTTCTTGAAAGTCAGTGGCTTGCACTCAGGGTTTGGCTTGATGCAGCGAGTGTAGTGAGGAGTTGTGGAGTGGAGGATTTTCATCAGGGTCTCCAGTGAGTTCTACAATGAGATATTAGCAATTACCAGTGCCAGCACTAAAGCCTCCAAACTATAAAAGAGGCTGTGACTAGCTTATATTGCCCTGATTATGAAGGCTAGAGCTGGATCCTACCTTAAACTTGGAGACCACAGTGGTTTTACCAGGCCCCTTTTTAATCTGACTCTCAGTTTCATTGTCTTTGAAGATCTGGTGAAGAAGCTGGTTGTTGGACTTTTGAAGCAGGCTAATTAGCTCTGGTGGCACTGGGTCCTTAAAATAAATACATAAATAAATGAAAATCAGTATCTAAGCAGAAGTTCAGTAAAGGAATACATATTCAGCTTATTTCTGACACAGTTGAAAGCTTTTCTCACCTTGTTTTTCTCCGCCATGCCTTCTATCTGATAGCCAACTTTGCCGGCGTAGTGGGCCACAGTGAAGTGCGGCACCTTGCTGAACTTGTCCCAGCTGATGTTAGCATTGTCACACAGCTCCTTCTCCAGACGGACTCGGAACGTTTTTGCATCCAAGGCTCGATTTAGACGACTCTCCTACAATATGTAAAAACACAAAACAAAACATGGTAACATAAATTTGCACATGTTAACACTTCCTTACACAATTATACAGACTGATTTCTTGTGTTTTTAGGATTCAGAAAAATTGTTTTCAGGAGTTTAGGTGATTATCAAAACAAGTCGCACTTCTTTTGATTTTACTCCCATACTGCCTTTCAGTGAAGACCAACCGAAAGGTTATTTAGAATGCAAAATCAAGCTAATGATTGAAGGTCTGATTTTGGTAGCTTTTTACATTCTCCTTTTTTTTTTTTTTAAAGTAATTTATTTGTTTATTTATTTTGGAAATTCCATTTGTGTTTTGTGGTGTCTGTCAGAGAAATAAAACCACAAAGGCCTCACATTTACAGACATCAAAGATATTAAGAAGAAAGTGCCCCAGTAACATCGCCAAAAATCAGACAGCTATGTGCAAGTGACACGTCTATCATACATATCACCTGGATTTATTCAGGTAAGCTACAAGGTATAAAAGACCTCTGGTCATGAAATGTCCACAAAGGTGGTATTCTGATGGTAGTAAGTTGTATTCACTTTGCTTATCTGGCACATTTATTCTTAAATGTCCTAGTAGTAAAAGTAGACAAAAGAAGAAATGGAGTAAAATTAAACCCAGCTTGGTAAAATGTTGGAATTTTGTTTTTTTTTCTGCTTTTTTTTTGAGTCTGTACAATATTTCCTTCTGTTTCTTAATGGCCAGCATACCTCATTAAGAAGAGAGAACACACTGATGGGGCTTCCCTCTAAAAGATCGAGGCAACTTTGATTGTCTTGGTATTTGACAAAGGACCACTGCAAACCCTCTGACACATACTCCTCCTGGGAAAAGTAGTGATTAAAATAAAAAAAAAAAGAAAGAAAGAAAATTCACATACAAGACATTTTAATCTTTTTTCCATTGCTAGAGCTTTTGTGAAATCTGAAGAACCCCCTGAAGCCCAAGGTCAGAGGAGTACACTGCAAAAGAAGTTCAACATAGCCAGGCTTTCTTTGCATTAGCTGGTTTGACCCTTAGCAAATGCTCCCTATGAGTGCCACCTACTGTAGTGAAAGGCATTATCAGATGATGGTGATAAAAATCTATGTAAAACATACAAATTTAATAGTAAAATGAAATACTGACATTAATGCTGCAGGAAAAACAATCTGATGATCTAGCTGCTGTTCATGTCTAATATAGCAGTTCTGAAACTTTTCTCGAGATACATTTAAACATCTTATTATCCCATAGCCTAACAAAGGAGATGTTGAAATTGCTTTAGTTTGTTGACAGATTAAATCTGAAATCTGCTTGAGCACTCAAAATAGCAGCCCACTGAGAAATCAGAACAGATTACCTTCAGAGAAACAAAACTACCTGCTGAGCTCTGAGATAATGAGCCACAAAGTGCTGCTGGAGTTTCTCATTGGCGTAGTTGATGCATAGCTGCTCCAGGTTATTGGTCTGAAAACATTCAAAGCCGTACACATCTAGGACTCCTGAAGATTACAGAGGAGTTCTGTGAGCTTGGCTATAGAGCTAGAAATTCATGTTCAGCACTATCTGCGAAAGTAATGCTTTTACCTATGAAGTTGCACCACGTTGATTTATCAGCACATATGCTGTTGTTGATGAATGTAACCAGCCATTCAAATAACCTGGTGGGAAAAGTCACATACTTATTTTCAAGCATGGAGATGCTATAATGATTGTAAACAGACAATATTCATGTTTACTGTAAACAGAAAACGGCATGACGGTTTAACATTTAAGTCTTTGACGACAGCAGAGTCTTCCACAAACATGTTCCCACATCATCATCCATTCTAACAACAGTTTATTGCACTCTGAGAAGTTGTTGATGGTCAAAAGGAGATTCTTACTGGGCGTAAATGACTTTGGCTAGACAGTCTCTCGTCACACTGCACTCTGCCTGAGAGCACGGCTTGAGCACGCTTTGCTTCCCCGCCTTCAGAGTTCTTACTCTTAAACATGTTTGAAGCTCTTCAGCAGGAACACACAGCAGCTCAGCAGCCCTCTGCAAGAAGTCTAAAGGCAGGAGACAGGTGTGGTGATGTCATGGAACTTATTACTCAATCCAACGAAAAACATGGAAATGTAACTACCATATATACCTAATCATTCATTATCTGGAAATGTTTTATAAGAAATGTCAAAGCAAAACAATATCCAGTACCTTTAGATTTTGCATCAAGGTGACAAGGTTGTGATTCATCTGCTGAAGAGGAGAAGCTGACATTTCCCAACTGGAGAATTCCTGCTAATATCTGTAATGTGTTACAACAACAGAGGGAAGAAAAAAAACACTGCACATAAACCACTGAAAGTTAAAGAGCTGAGATAACATGTTATCCCCACTCACCACCCACGAGACCCCACGCCAGTGGACTGGCTTAAAAACTTTCTAATGGTCCAAAGGTTAACCTTATAGGAAGTATTAGAAACTCAGATTTGGCTTTAGAATCTCCATCTGTAGACAAGCACTTCTTAATTATAGTACAGCAAGATTATATGACTGACGTGGCTAAGGGATGCAAACCCCAGACCACCCTCTGAGAAGCACTTAGAGCCCACTATAATGTAAGTAGCAGTAAGGAAGTGTTTATTAAAAATGCATCACATAATACTTGTCAACAACTTTTACTCTGAGGTAGCACTTGTTACTTGAATAATGCATTTTGGTCTGTGGCCTTCATCGAGAGCTACATTACAGACTGCACTTTAAATAACATTTTAAAATGTCCAGTACATCTACCCACCAATCCAATCAACAGTGTGAATGCAAAGAATGCAGAGTAGAAGATATCCTTTCTTACCCTAAATATTTCTCCTTGCCTTTCTGCATTGATGCCCAGATGAACCATTGCTTCCACTGTCTCATGGAAACAATCCTCTATTAAAAAAAATATAAATATACATATATATATATATAAAAAGCTGTTATTAAAAAAACAAAAATGACCTGGGTCTAAAAATGAAATAAAATGTAAAAATGAGTGTAGACATGTGCCTTAATACACATAAAAAAGGGACACCAACCCTCAATTGTTTTCTCGGAATTTGGCAGCCAAACAAAACTTTGGTCATGTGACATCTTCCACTCTTTCCGCTGCTCATCTGTGGCCCCTTTCATCATCTGAAACATTAAATCGCTCGCTGTTCATGTATGTTAATGCTGAAAAGAATTACTACATATCTGGAGTGAAATATCTCTGAGCTGTAGCGCAGGTCTGTTCACTCGCCTGGTAAAAGATGTGGAAGTTTCTTTCATTAGCTGGTTGGCAGGCCACCCTGGTCTTCTCCAGTAAATATGTCTGTACAGACGCCCCAACTAAGAGTTGACACCTTTAAATAAAAACGACACATTGACCGCAAATGTGGGAAAGTAAGAGAGAACACTATGCAGACGATGCCACCTCAAGTAATGTTTGTAAATACCTGTCCAGCTGTAGCTGGATGTACTTTCCGAAACGACTGCTGTTGTTATTCCGAAGCGTGCAGGCATTGCCTAAACGAAACATACGCCGATGATGATGAGCGACCGTTTACGGGATTCAGTTTTCACATTAACAGAAACACCTCTGTTTCTCTTACCAAAAGCTTCCATTACAGGGTTGGAGTCCAGCACTCTCCTCTCGATCCTCTCCACTGTGTCCTGACTCTTCACCACCGAGACGGACGCCACTGTGGCATAGTACTTCATCAAGCACCGAGATGTCCAAGTCTACAAAGAAACAAATCATTAAGAGACAAGCAGAGTTTTTTTTAAGCATATATTAAAATGTGACAAAAAAGCAACTTTGGGCATGGTGGAAAGAGAATCTAAAAATAATTTTAAAACAATAGTAATAAAAATCTGTGATAGGAAAGAATGCATGAGATGTTTATGCCAGTCAAACTACTGCAGATACCGGCATACAACTTCCTGTGGGATGGTGAATTTGGGTTGTCTAGACTATAGCATGTATGATGAACTGCAGTAAACAAGGAGCAATATTTGGGGGGCATTAATAAAAACAGACAGATGTCAGATTACTAAGAGCCAGATCTAATAAACAGGGTAAAAACTGTGTCATGTTGCAGTAGCAAAAAATGTGCTGATGGGAGTGAAAAGTTCTGTGGGTGACCTAACAATATGCTAAGCTGCCACTCTGTTATTGATGATATTACTTTGACACAATTTTTCTATTCTCCAGGCTGTGTGAGGCTGTGGGTGGGAAACTCCAGGCCTAAAGGGCTGATGTCCTTCAGGTTTTAGATATCACCCTGGGTCAACACACCTGAATCAAATGATTAAATGCCAGGCCTCTGGAGAACTTCAAGACATGTTGAGGAGGTAATTTAGCCATTTAAATCAGCTATGTTGGATCAAGGACACATCTAAAACCTGCAGGACACCCTGCCCTTGAGACCTGGAGTTCCCCCACCCCTGCTCTAAAGTAAGCTCAGTTCAGCAAAACTCCACTCTGCCACATTAAAATATCTGGATTACTCTATAGCAGAAATATGCGTTACACAGTTATAGGACAGACTTCTACCAGTCTGTGGTAGAAAGTGCCATTGTCTGCTAGCAGGATAAGATCAGTCCCAGAGAGGCCAGCAGGATCAACAAACTGATTCACAAGGCTGGAAGCCTTGTTGGCCAGAATCTGAAGGTGTTTGAGTCAGTGAGGGATAAGAGAACAAACTAATCTGCATCACGGACAATTAATCACACACTACTGAGGCAGCAGAGTTCCTTTTCCCTCAGACCAATTCAACCTCGCTCCCATACAGAATGCTTCAGCATGTCATTTCTGCCGTTTCCTGTGAAACTGTGCCATAACTCTTCTTTCTTTTCCTTCCATGACAGGTGAACACATCGGTCAGGCATGAGACTACACACACATATTTCTGCATCACACATTGTTGCAGCAGTTTCTTAGATTTAAAGTGTACATATTTATGAATGCTATTTGCACTACTCTATTGAACAATTTCAGTCTCACTTTTTATTCTTCTCCAACTTAAAGACATTTTTATTTTGTTTTTGTTGTTGTGTATATAAAAATGATTTGCCCTCCCACAGTATAAGGCCCTCACTATGCGCCCGTGGCTCTTTCACCTTTACTATGTTGTTTATTTATTGTAGACTGTAGCGTTTTTCTTCTTTATCCTGCCACTGTAACACAATCATTTCTCTTGTGGGATCTATAAAGGATCCATCTATTTTTTTTTTTTGTCTTAATGACAAACTCTTTCCAATAATCTTTGTCCCCTCATTCCAAAAACCACATATGTGTGATTCATTGAAATAGTCTCCTCCCAGAATTTTGTGCTCTGAAAAGGAAACTCTTACACTCATTTGGAATAAGGCCAGCTGCAAAGGTTCTTGTGTCTACATCTTTCAGTCTCAAAACTAACACTGCACCTCTTTAGTAAATCCCGACAGCAGCTTTTAAAACATCAAAAGAGGGTTTTGCCACTAAATCTGGCTCTTAGTGTCTAATCAGGTTAGTCCATATACAGTAAACTGGCTCATACTCCCACTTGAGCAGTCAATTTTTAATGGTACTGTTTAACCCAGTTTTCAAAAAACTTGCTAAGCTAAGTAAAATATAAATAAAAAACAATGTCTCTTTCCAGTAAGATTTGACTGGACAGTTTTCCATTTCACCTCAGTCCTTAAACAAGCTCAGGCTAAACAAGGTGGTGTCATTGCTCAATATTATTTACATAACATTACAGGTTTTTTTGCACTGTACAATCTTAATTGGTCTTTGTGGAAACAACAATGAACAGTGCTCACTGTTAAAGGATTTTAGAAGTGTATGCAGTGATTTCCACCACACAACTGTGTCTGTTTTTAATGCAGGTTTTAATACCCGAGGGCCTGAATAGGATGGCTTTGACACTGGTTTTTATAGTTGCCCCTTGCATAGTGATTTCACTCAATTTTATGATGAGAAACATCATTCTGAACTCAAAGTTTTCTTTAGAAAGACTTAGCCTCTTTGGGGTGCTTTCAATATTTTAAAATACCAGTTATGTTAATAATCTGTTACCAGCTGATCTAATTTAACATTCAATATTTTTTGGCATCACACCACATTTCCAGATTGTCATGGCCCTTGTCCCAACATGCTGCAGATATCAAATTCAAATGAGCATATCATTTGCACAAAACAATCACATTTGCCATTTTTAACATATGACAGCTTGTCATTGTACTATTTTCAGTTACCTATCGCCAATTATGATTTGCAATTCAAATCATGCAAAGTGCTTCTGTTTTGCACAAACCGTTGCAAAAAGTAACAAGTAAGCTGACATTCTGGTTCATTATTCAGTGTAGCGGGGTTAGCTTGCACTTTAAGCTTAATGCTGCATGTGTCTGGTTTACCTTTCCAGCACCACTCTCACCACTGACCACCAAGGACTGGTTCACCGGCTCCAGCTGGCCCCGAACATTCCTGTAGGCTTCTTCTGCCACAATAAAGATATGTGGCCTGAACTTCTGCAAGCAAAAATGTCCAGATTTATTAAATGGATGGTCATACTTACTGCATGCAGAGCGCCCAATAGCTTAAAGACCTCCCAGATGTTAATAAAAGCAGTACTTTTGAGTTTCACTGAGTAGGTCTGCATCATTGGATGGTTTGAAACACTCACTGATGGCACAACTATTCATCTTCTCCCATTATAGCACAAATCTACAGAAAATATATCTACATATGCTAGCCAAATAAAAAAAAAAACAAATGGGAGACTGCTTGAAATACCTGGGGCTGATGAGCATAATGATACTCCTTCATCACATCCAGAGAGTAGAGGTCTGGAATGGGCTGGAAGGGGTTAAGAGCCACCAAGGTGCAGCCAGCATGGGTGTAAAACACCTTCATGCTGTACCTGGCCTGCAGGCATTTCAGCACTGTCAGGGAAAGAACAAATATCATCAGACATTAAGTGGGAAAATTTGCATTGTTACAAATGTTTACAGATGCACCTACACAATGTTTTAAAAATAATAATTGTACTGTAATGTAGTTTCCTCAAGGTTTTTTGACATATGATCTATAAAATAGATCAGTATGACTACACTTATATGGTAAATGGTAAATGGCCTGCATTTGTATAGCGCTTTTCTAGTCCTTAAGGACCCCAAAGCGCTTTACACTACATTCAGTCATTCACCCATTCACACACTGGCGATGGCAAGCTACATTGTAGCCACAGCTGCCCTGGGGCGCACTGACAGAGGCGAGGCTGCCGGACACAGGCGCCACCGGGCCCTCTGACCACCAGTAGGCAAACATGGGGTTAGTATCTTGCCCAAGGATATTTGTCATGCAGCCAGGAGGCAGCCTGGGATCGAACCACCGACCTTCTGATTAGTGGCTGACCTGCTCTGCCACCTGAGCTACAGCCACCCCATATATCAAAACTTAAATAAAAAGAATGAAAACGTAAGTAAAGGTGTAATGAAAAGGCTAAAGGTATAACACTGCATGTCACCGCGTCAGTCATTCACACATTAACATTTTATCAACCATGCAGATTTTATCTTGATGTGGACAAATAATACACTGCCAGCACTGCAGATCAAAATTAAGGTGCCATACAGTGGAAAACACTGCCTAAACTCAAGTTTAGTTCAATCATTTAAATAGGTCAACCAGCAGGCACAAGCATGCCCTATTACATCATTGTATTTACATTATCAAGTGATTTAAAAGATAGAGACATCAGAGATGGATACCTGTCGCTGGGGTCACTGGGTTGACTTTGGTGAGGTCATCATAAGTGTAAAGTTGGTCTTCATCAGTGAGGAAGGCCTGAATTTCTCCCTCCAGTGAATCATTAAGGGACCGCTGAGGAGGATGGACTTTCTGAATTAATCCCTTCACCTGAGACAAAACACGAGACATGGGAAACATGAGAAAGCATACATTTGAACTATGCTGAAATATTACTTAACATCTCAAGTTAAGTAAATGCCAAAGGTATGTAAAATGGTTAGTCATTACCACATACGGAGTAAAGTGAAAGACAATAAACAAAATAAGGGAAAACACTTATTTTATCTATGAATATGGTTCAATTTTAAAGAACTAAAGGAAGCTAGGGATATTAAATATATTATTATTCAATTTAATCATACAATCACATCACCTAGACAACTAGGTCTCCACTTTATCTTGCCATTAACTCAAGGCATGGGCCTGCAGGTTGTCTGACTGCTGTCAACAGTCTGAGGTGTGTACAGACAGCTTTAATCCAACAGCAGGCAGCCTACATCCCATCATTCTGCAAGGCTACTTTTAAACCACGTAAATAATTGCATTAATTTAATGCCCATTACTAGACGACTAATTCCCTGGGCACATTGACTCATAGCAGGTAGCCTACATGAAATCGCTGTTAGAGCAATGTTTGTCTTATTCAGCTAGTTAACCTATAAAATATAATTACAAACATAACATATAGGAAGACAAAGTGATTTTTCTAGTTTTCCATTACCTGTGAGAACCTCCAGACCTTGGCTGTCGCGCTCATGCCAAACGCCATTCAATAATTTGCCAATTTAGCGAATGATGTTTATATACATTACATACTTGCAACAACCTCCATGTAAAGCATAGTGTACAAACAACGAGCCACTGACCGGCCCAGGGCATCACACTCTGAAATATACTTAACACGTTCAAAAATGGCCCAAAACACGTCTATTTGACCATCTCGAGTCACGTTCCCCGGTGCTACCATACTTTTGTGTTATTAATGTCAACAACAAAAAAATGCGCAGCTATTCTTCTATAAGTGTAGCTTCGTTTATGTCTTACACTGCATGCACTATTTTCATCTTCATCATCATAAACGCAGCATAACGGAAATGTTATTGAGTCTCAGGTATTTGTGTATTAATAAAATACTCCAAAGGGAGTCCAAATTAGATCCAACCAATCAAAAATTGAGGACAGGTACAGGTACATGTCATTAATGTTCTCCTAGCCAAGTTACCTTTAATCATATTATTTATTTATTTATTTATTTAATTTACAAACCAAAAAGGCAAATCTCGTAAACAGAAAAACTGTGGACAGGTCATACTCATGTCCCAACTCACCGTTGCTCCTCCATTTCTATATCCTTCTCTAACGTCACGTCGGTCGTCCACAGAGCTCATTGATTGACCGCTACCCTCGTGTCTCTCTTAAAAGTAAGCCGAAACACTACTTTGACAAAAAGCGTTGCTTTGTACAGATTAAGTTGGTCTTTTATTCTAATTCTCAGACCTAAAACTTATTTCCATTACTGTAAAAAAAATTCCTTAAGGACAACCTTCGGCTAGCCTGCTGTCCCGCTCGTCTGTCTGACCGCCTTGCTCCCGAACTCCCAACCACGCATTTATTCCCGCCCTCTTCCTGTTGATTCACGGACCCAGATGTACCTGTGATCCAGCACCGGCTGGGATTTCTATGAGGGACATGTTTCCCTAAAACTGGGACATTTATGACCTAGCAAGATTAACTTTTTAATGACCAGCTAATTCGATGTTATAATTGTTATAATAGTTTTCTTGTTACGTCCTCCAATATGCTTCCACAATAAGGGCCCAATAAATTACTTATTTGCTGTCGATGATACTAAGCCTCTTTGGTGGTGAAATCTAAAATCTTACAAATAGTAAGTAAATACCTTTTTTCAGTCGTTTAATTAAACATGCACAAAAAATATTTGCGCCGTTATCATTGGAAGTTGACAGAAATCCGAGTTCCCGTGAATGCGTCAAAAGAACCAATACGGAAATGAGCGAAGGCATTCTCTGTAGGTGCAGACATCATGGTTGGGTTAGTCTCCTGGCTTTCAGCAGTTGTAATTAGAAATGCTGTAAAACCGGTATATCTGTAAGCTATTTCCAGTCCGCAACAGACAAACCTTGGGTAAGTTCTTATAAACTGTAAATAATCTTTGTAGCGTGTAAAGGACGTAGAGCAGGCGAGAGAAATGAATTGATATCCCGCACTGAGTAAGCACTGGTGAAATTATGTTTGCAAGTTCAAATTAAAATTCATATCCAGCTGATGATCTACGTACATTGTTTTTCCCAGTACTTCGTTAAAAGTCAGTGTCTACTAATAAAG
This sequence comes from Neolamprologus brichardi, assembly GCF_056152115.1. NCBI lineage: Eukaryota > Metazoa > Chordata > Actinopteri > Cichliformes > Cichlidae > Neolamprologus > Neolamprologus brichardi. Next base: position 8,820,006 of record NC_142113.1, read on the forward strand.
GCTGCTTCGCCTGTATGTCCGTGACACCTCTGGACACGCTCAGCTTTTATTCAGAAAGTCTATCCTTGTCCCAGCAAAATCAACACATGATGCTTTAATCTTCCACTGCCTGTGTTGCGTATTCAATGATTTTACCAGTAATTTTCTTTCAGCGTCTAAAATAATGAATTCAAATGTGTGCAGGCCATGGCTCAGAGGGAACTGAAGGAGGCATTTGTCAGCAATCTCAATGGGACCAGTCTGGAAGAGGTGGCCCTGGGCTCGTTCCTCTCCCCAGTGTGTGTTGTCAACAGAGGGCTCTTTTTGATACTTTACTATCAAGCCAAAGGGAACCTGCCACTACCACACCCTCTGTTTTCTCACCTGCTTCTAGACCTCTGTGCTCTCATTGTACCCCTCGTCCTGTCGTGCACTGTTCTGAGCAGCGTTCTCCACCAGGTCGCCGTGAGCCTGACCTTTTTTTCTGCTTGTGTGTTCTGCTACATCTGCTGTGGGTGCCCGAAGAACACTGTCAGCGCCTTTCTGCAGAGTCACGTTGAATCCAATCAGGTTCCCTTTGTGACTCTCTTCAGGGTGTTTGTAAATGTGAAAACAGCCATCAGCATTCTGGCCGTAGACTTCAGTTTCTTCCCAAGACGATATGCTAAGACGGAGACCTATGGCACAGGGGTTATGGACTTCGGAGTTGGAGCGTTTATCTTCGCAAATGCCCTGGTGTGCCCTGAAGCACGGAGGAGGAACATCTCAGGGTCCAAAATGAGTCATGTTGCAAAGCAGCTCCTGTCTGTCTGGCCCCTGGTTGCTATTGGCATGGGGAGGCTAGTGAGTGTCAAAATGACCAGCTACCACGAGCACGTGACAGAATACGGCGTCCACTGGAATTTCTTCTTCACACTATCCATCGTCAGAGTTGTGGTCTCTGTGCTTTTAGTTGTTTTACCAACCAGTCTGCTGTGGATCTTTGCCCTTCTGATCAGTGGATTTTATCAGTTCACTCTGGAGACTTCAGGGCTCAAAGCTTTTATCATCCACAATAGTGACAGAGAAAAGGACTTTCTGCACGCTAACAAAGAGGGCCTGTTCTCTATATTTGGCTATGTGGCCATCTACCTTTCAGGAGTTCAAATTGGACTTTATGTGATGCAGCCACGAACCAATGTTAGAGAGTGGCTCAGAACACTCGTTAGCCTCTTGTTGGGAAGTTTCGCCCTGTATGCTGCTTTGCACGCATGTCAGACGCTTGTGGAACCAGTCTCTCGCCGCTTGGCCAATTTCCCTTTCTGCCTCTGGAGTGTCGCACAGTCCTTGTTTTTCCTGTCCTGCCTCGGTTTGGCTGATATCATTCTGTTGTTCTCTAAAAGAGCATCCGGCTGTCACTTTGTACCTTCGTCATGGAATTTATACAAAAAGCACTACGATGGTGACAAAAAGAGCGGTGAAATAGGGAGACTGTGCCTCATTCAAGCTGTCAGCAGGAATCAGCTGCTGTTTTTCTTGCTTGCCAATGTCATGACAGGATTGACCAACTCAGTTGTGGACACGATTAGTTGTAGCACTTTTTTTTCACTGTGTATTTTGCTGCTGTACATGTTCATAAATTGTTTTGTGATATATGTATTACATTTCTATGGAATTACAGTCAAATTCTGGTAATTCTGTGCATTGAAAAGGATTTGTGTTATTTTAAAGGTTGTTTAAATGTCTGTTACTGCTGGAGTGACAGACGTTGAAAGTCCGGACAACTGACATTTAAAAGATTACATGCTGAAAATAATCTTATGCAGAATATTTTTATGCAAATATCTTTTTATATGTATATGGATGAATAAATGAGGACATGAACTACGATATTCAGTGAGGCTCAGTTATTTTGCATTTGTATGCATTTTTCTAAACATGTAATCTGTTGCTGCTAGATTCTGCATTCCACTCACAGTGAGTGACATTAAACTGAAGATGAAGAAGGACTTTGTTACAGTTATGCCCATACATATTACGCATTCAGGTTAAAAAAATTATTTTAGTTGGATACCACAGTAAAGTAATGATTTAAACACTCACTTAACAAGTAAAAGATTTCCAGTTCAGTCCTGGGATTGGACAAAAAAAATCCTTTGAGGGTTGTTTCAGGAAGGGCCTTTGGCATAAAAATATGTCAAACCAAATATGCGGAGCTACCTGCTGTTATGACCCCTACATATTGGAAATACAGGAGCAGCTGAAAGTAGTACCACAGCATGACTTCAGGTGCAGACTTTCTTCTTTAAGTTCAAGGAACGGGATATCAGCAGCAGACAAAATGGTGAATGATCACAGTATCATTTCCATGAAAAAGATGAAACCCTGTACAACATCCAGCCATGAAACCACTCATCATCATTATCCAAGTCTATCATAAAGAAAATACTTAATGAGAGAAAATGGACTTCAACACAAAATGCAAACTATTGATCAGGCACAAAATAGAAAGGTTAAATAGAAAATAATGGACAATTAAATGAAGAAATTGCATTGTTTAGACACAAAACTAAGATCAAAATGTAGTAAAATGATGGGAAGAAAAAAAGTGTCATGAAGGCTTGGAATATGACATTGATCACAATTTGTAAAATAAAGATGCACATGCAAAACCTATAATAGCAGCAGTAAGGGCATGGCAAACATCTTTGAATTATGTCCATAATTTGCAACTTCCAAAGGACTCCTGATAAATTATTAAACTAATAATTTGTCACTATGTTGATTTGACCAGTTATTTTTTCAGACCCTACAAGATGGGGATTGTGAAGAAAAATGCTTGCATTTCCCAATTGTTTCATTAAATATTTTTATTTGGCCCCTTGAATAAAGCTCAACTCCATCACAATTGTTTCACTGTCAAATCTGACTGTTAAAATGAGCTAAAATTATAGCCTAACCCTCAATGTAACATGCAGCTATTAACCACCTATTTCTTTTTCTCACAGTAATGTTCTACTCAAATCTCAGTGGTTATTCATACAACGAAATATGACCATAAAATCTACGCTTTGTTTAATCATTTTAAAATTATGTACTTTGTGCATTATCATGAGTCTATTCCCACCACCATCCTCACAAACATATGAGCATTATCATCGGCTCTAGAAACATAAAACAGTTTATTCTAAAGAATCCAGTAAATTACAATGAATGAATTTATTTAAGTTTAGTTTTATGTCTGATTTGCCACGAACTATAATATGATATACTATACTCTATGATACACTAAGATTATGGTTTGTTTCAATTTACACTTACAACGTGAACGTGAATCGACTTTTTCCTGCCAACATAGCGCCCTCTGTAGGCCGCACGCTTTAAGACGTCAGCGCCTACGTGAGCAGGGCAAAGGTGAAATCAGTAATGAAGATTCCGCCACCGTAGCAGCTTCTCTCACTGTCGCAGTTGTTTATTTCTTTAAGGAGTCTTCCAGGAGAGGGTAAGTAAAATCAATAGTTAGTTGTAGTCGTGCGCCTTTATCTGCCAAGATAATAAAAATCAATCGTGTAAGTGTTGGTAAGAAAAATGGACGAAAGTGTCGGACGCTAAGTAGCCAGTCACCCAGCTGAACTTTATATTAGCCGTATTCAAGCTTGCTAACGTTAGCTTTATAGGATTCGCGACGCTGACGATCAGTAAACTGATAAGTTAACCAAGTTTACTCGCATCGACAGGGCGTAGGGAAACTAAAACAACACTGTAACATATAAAGTATGTGTTAAGCTGTCATACACTCCGTTATGAGGAGAACATTGCGTCCTGAATACGCCGACTGGCTTCCTCACTTTCTAAAAGCGCTTTGGGAAATGAAATTAGCCAACATGCTAATGATTACTTGCTACTCGCCGGTTACTGGTTTGTCCTGCTCAGCGATAAAAATGCCAGCGCTAATAAACACGTCTTAATGACTGGAATTATTTTGGTCCAAACTTATGCAAATGAATATAACGACATTAAACGCAATACAGCTCTCGTCATCTGTTGAAGCTCTCGTTTACCAGGTTGTTTTGCTAACTTAGCAGGATAAATCTAGGGTCGGTACAAATCTGTATCCAAGTTTCTATATCTGCATTTGCACCATTACACATGTAGTTAAATTCAGCAAATGGCTGATAATTAGCACCCTTTGCACCAGGTGATTTGTCAGATCGCTTGATCGTGTTGTTGGCCGGTAGTAACCTGCACCAGATTAGCATTAGCTCGTTGTAGCCTGTGTTCAAATTGATCAGTGGGTTTGCTGTGTGTAATCTGCAGGTAGAACTGGAAGTCATGGCACGCCTAGTAGCAATCTGCAGGGAGGGGGAAGAGGAATACCCATTTCTGGCAAGACAGATCCCCCTGTATATCGATGAAACACTCACGGTGAGAAAGCTGTTGTTTTGTCTTTTGGTATAGCCACAGTAAAAAAAATAAAAAAAAATAAATGTTAATGAAGCTAGCATGTGACTGCTGTACCATTGGTGTCAAAGCAAAGAGACAGTTTTGCCTGTGATTATGCTAATTTGATATACATTAAAATGTAACACAGGAATACAGTTAAGCCTTACAGTTACCTCGTGTCTCTCATCAGATGGTAATGGAGTTTTCTGACAGTGTAATGGATGTTGATAGTCACGAAATAAACACGTCACACTTGAAACAGTTTTCTGAGGTGAGTTTTGTTCTACTCCTTTCTTCTAAAATTAAAAAAAAAAATCCTATTACCTACACAAGCTTAGCTTAAAAGAGGTAGCTTGCCCTCTGTTATTTGCTAACAGTGGTGATTCTTTGGCTCACAGTATCACTCCAAGTTGAACCAGCAGGACTTGAATATTGCTCTGATGGTGGCATCAAGAGAGGTGTACAGTGCACTAGCTCAGCTGGTGCCATGCGTGGGCTGCAGACGAAGTGTGGAGCGTCTCTTCTCACATCTAGTGGAATCGGGAAACCCAGCCCTGGAGCCCCTCACTGTGAAACCCACGGGCATGCTCTCTGTCACAAAGACATGTTTGGCAGATGTGAAGAAACTCTACACGCTCTTCTACATCCATGGGTAAGCTGGAGAGAAAAATACAGTGCTTTATTACAGGTCAGAGTGTTAATCAATATAAAATTTTAACTCTTATATGTACACGCAAGGCTTTCAGGTTTCTAACAAGCAGTGACAGTAGCTACTGCCACTTTTCCAGTTTAGTGTCAGAGATGATAGTAGTGTACTTACACTAATGCTTTATTTAATCGTTATAATTTTTACATTTTTTATTTAATTCAATTTTCTTTAACAGGGCAAAATTGAATGACGTGATTGACGCTATTCCGAAAAGTAAAAAGAACAAACGCTGCCAGTTACACTCCTTAGACACACACAAGCCAAAACCTCTGGGGTGAGTAATGCTCCTACTTTTATCTCTGTGCTCATTAACATGTTCTTTCAGATGTTGTTTTTCACAAAATGAAAGAATTAAGAGAATTGTGACAGAAGACAAAACACGGTTTTTATCTGTGTTAACATGATCAGGTATTCAGGTAAACTTGTTGAAAATGGCCTGTGTACACATTAGTAATGGGATTTGATAAAAATTTAGCAATTCCGATTCCGTTATTGATTCCTTTCTTATCAATTCTCTTATTGATTCTCATTGGGTTCTCTTTGGCTCTGTTTTGAGAGTAACCACCAAGCAGCAACACTCATGCGAATTAATTGAATGCTGTGGGTCAAATGTTTGTACATGTTTGTTGAGGTCTTTATGCTGTTTATTGTGATCAGTGTTGGAGTTGCACAATGCAAGAGTAAAATGAGAGGGTTCTGTAGCAATGAGGTGAGGCGTGAAAGTACACAATTTTGTTTTGCTTTTTATATGCTGTATGCAAAATCTTCAGCACTGTTTACCCACTAACATAATGCACATTTTCACAGGATTATGTTTGCCTCTGCAGACCCAAGTCACCATTCCACATATTACACACAACACTTTTCTTGAAAATAATGCAGTTACTAACTTAGCTTTAGCATGCAGTCTGTGCAGATGCTTGCAAAAGAACCGAAGTTGTGTTAGCAGCATAATGTGGTTGTTTCTGTCCTGGATGCAGTTTTCCACTTTACCATTTATCTCGTCCTTTTGTGCAAATTTAAAAAAATGTCCATATTCACACTCTAATAATAATAATAATAATAATAATAATAATAATAATAATAATAATAATAATAATAATAATACATTTTATTTAAAAATAGCGCCTTTCAAAGCACCCAAGCACCCTCTAAACTCTGTTGCTGTTTTCCTCCTCTGATACACAAACTGAAATCAGCTGATTGTAGTTCTTCAGGTTTCATTAGTGACCCTAAACCTTTGCGTGACAGTATAAGTGTATATACATTGCATATACCATTGCATATGTTGTGGCTCTGCTGAAAAAGAAAACTGAGTTCAGTGTTCTTTACCAGCAAACTAGTTAGCAACACTTCATGTTACTGTGCTACTTGTGCTGCAAGTAGTGAAGCAGAGTCAGAGCTGCTATTCTGGACATGCTGCGTGATGCTTTTTCTAAATAAAACTTAACACGTTCTTTCGAAGAAGAAAAAGTAGGTATATAAACAAACGAGTGGCATTATTGATATATTTGTGGTAGACAAATATTCACAGTGTTGTGTCAGTTGTGCTCTGCTAGGAAAAAAATATGCCTGTGAGGAAAAAGGGGAAAAAAATTGTTTCTCTTTTTCTTTACAACAATCACATAATTGGTAAAATGCCTATAACAGAATTGTGAATAAGAACACTTTTTTTTTTTTTTAAAGCCATGCTCTACAACAGTCATGCATTTAAGACATTTACACTCAGTCTTGTTGATCAAAGTGTTTGAAACTCCTGGTTACACCCATATCTTTCATTCAGTTGTGTTGTGTTGGCATTGAAGAGCTTGAAAGTGGTCGTTGCGTTTGGTCAGTAAGTTGTTGAAAACAAAACAGGCTAACTTATGCCAATCCCTCTAAAGCTGATAATAATGCTGTTATGTGAATCAAGGTATTAGCATGTCAGTCTGTAAGCCCCTCTGCTTGATATTCACAGCAGTATAGCATTTTTCATAATATGTATACTGGCAATAGAAATCAACATAGAAGAGCATTTAGAAGCTAAAGAGCTAGAGATTTCCCTTTTACAAAGCTCACTAAAGGGAGGTAAAATAACTGGCCTCAGATATGACTCCTAATGATGATGATGATGATAACACGTCTGCTGTCTGTGTAAATGTCCAAACTGTTATAACGTGTTATTTAAAATGACATGTCAGTATTGGATAGACTTTATCTCCACTGTTTCCAAAAAACAGTTTCTGCAGGTTTAGAAGCTGATAACTGTTCACTGGAATGACATCGGTATAATAATTGTATGTCACAGGGGAAGCTGGATGGATGTGTGGGAGCTGATGTCTCAGGAGTGCAGAGATGAGGTGGTACTGATTGACAGTGCCTGTCTTCTTGAGACGCTGGAGACATACTTGCGTAAACACAGGTAATCTTTAACTATCGTAACATTTATTTGTAAAATGTTCTTTTTTTCGTTGTTAAAAGGAAACTAATAGTGTGTTTGTTTTGGGGGTTTTTTGTCTTTTTTTTTTTTTGTCTTTTTGTCCTTAGGTTTTGCACAGACTGTAAAAATAAAGTGCTGAGGGCATATAACATCTTGGTTGGGGAGGTGGACTGCAATAAAGAGAAGGGGTACTGTGCTGCGCTGTATGAGGGACTCTGCTGTTGCCCCCATGAACGGCACATCCACGTCTGCTGTGAAACCGACTTTATCGCTCATCTCCTCGGCAGGGCAGAGCCCGAGTTTGCAGGAGGATATGAGTAAGTCAGATTCAAATTTTCATTTTGAGTAATTTTCTACCTTTTTGATAATTTCTGATTTCAATTGATTGTTATTTATTAACTTTTTCCTTAAGACGCAGAGAGAGACATGCAAAAACCATTGACATTGCACAAGAGGAAGTCCTGACCTGTCTGGGTATTCATCTCTATGAGCGGCTCCACAGAATCTGGCAGAAACTCCGAGCCGAGGAGCAGACCTGGCAGATATTGTTCCATTTGGGAATTGATGCACTACGTAAAAGTTTTGAGGTACATATGGCTACGTGTTTATCAGATGATAAATACACTGTGGCTGTTGCAACTCTGAGGTAATGTCCCTTTCACTACATGCATAGATGGCAGTGGAGAAGATGCAGGGCATCAGCCGTTTGGAGCAGTTTGTCGAGGAGCTGTCTGAGGAGGAGAGAGCCAAAGAGCTGAAGCAGGAGAAAAAGAGGCAAAAGCGAAAAAATCGACGCAAAAACAAGTGCGGATTTGATACATCTGAACAGGAGGGAGAGGACAAGGAGAAGAATCTTGATGAGGTAATCATGATCTAATAATCTGGCTTTCCTTTTTTATTTATCTTTGTTGTTCTGCAGCTACATCTCTCTTTGCCTCACTCCCAGGGTTCTCTTGAGTCTGTGGAGAGCAGTTGCAAGGTCTGTGGAAGCCACGATGAGGAGGATGAAGCCGGCTGTGATGAGACCGCCGCCACCAATAGGAGCACTTCCTGTCGTTGCCCAGACAACACCAAACAAGGTAAAACAAATGTACACAGACATCAGTCCTGCATTTTTAAGGAGGGTTTTGCATAAGTAACACGGGTCTTAGTTTGAAACTGGAAAACAGAAAAGTTCTCATCCATTTTTCCAGATTTGTCAGCACACAGCAATGGAAGTGACTGCGGCTACTCCTCAAGTATGGAAGGCAGCGAGACGGGATCGCGAGAAGGCTCTGACATCGCCTGCTCCGAGGGAATCTGCAACCACGATGAAGCAGGTCTGTTTTGAGAACAAAGATTCATTTTAGGATATTGTTCATATATTTTTGCCTCACGGTTCTTTATCTTCTGAAGGAGATGACCCAAACCTTCATCACTGTGCTGAAGACAAGGAGGAGGATGGAATAGACAGCTGTGTTGATTGCTGGCCACACTCTGAGGAAAACGCACAGTGCAAGAGTAAAAAGAAAAAAAGGAAGGGCAAGGGGTTCTGTAGCAATGAGGTAAGGCGAGAAAGTACACAGTTTTGTTTTGTTTTTATGTTGTATGCAAAATCTTTAGCACTGTTTACCCACTAACATGATGCACATTTTCACAGGCTCAGAAAGGTGAAGGTTTCATGTCAGATGGGAACACAACAGGCCACAGTCCACCTTCAACGCACACATGTCGAACCAAAGAAATCTTTTCCACCTTATGTGGCGATACATTTGCCAGTATTGCTCTACGGTTACCGTGGACTGTACATCAGAAAAACCTCAGCCTTCACATGAGGCCTGCAATGGCAAATATAAGTCTTGTAGAACTTCTGGTAAGTGAGAAATATGTTAACAGTAGAGATGTAGTAACTACTACACAGGAACGTCCTCAATACCATTTTTGAGCTTTGGAGACTGGATGGTAAAAACGTACAGTCAGATAGTATGGTGTGAATAAATTATACATAACTGCTGTGCTACAGTTGCTCAGAGCAGCACAATCTCTCTCACCCAGTGCACAAACTCTGACTGCTGCTGCTCTACTCACTCCAGTCTACATCTAGAGCCTCTGATGAATGATCTCCTAGGTGCAGATGCAAAGTTTGCAACACTAACATGAACTGCAGCTTTATTATGAGTGTTGTGAGTGAGGAGACTGTCAAGAAGATGAGCCTAGACACTTTATATTCCTACAAAGATTATAGGCAGCCTGTATTTCAGGTGAGCTTCAGCCAGCGAGCTTGTATCTGGATTTATTGCTGCCTGACAAAATCATCACACATGCAAGTTGTGTTCTGATTTCAGGTATATTTGCATAAGTTTAAAACGGAATACCGGCACAATAAATGATTATCAGTATGAATATAAAGGATTCAAGCATGGCCCAGTTAAACCTCAGCACACCTACCTTAAAAACTGGCTGGGAAGCTGGCTTGTTTTCTGCATTAAGCTACATATCAGGTTTTTAAAATTAGAATTAATACAATAATTCTGGACACAGTCCTTCTTGAAGCATATCTTACCACTCGGCCACTATATCTGCAGCAGCCCCACATAGTTACTCAGGCGTTTATTTTTAACCTCCTGCAAGAGATGCATAACTTTAATTTCCACAAGTCACCAGGATGTAAAAGTTGCATCTACAGAACATACTTTTTCCTCAAAATAGTGGCTTATACTTGTATATCGAACACTTACAGTACCACTCATGTAATTATAGCATTCACAGCATTACAGCTTTGTATGTGGCTCACTATTAATGTCATGCAAATTTATCTGACGGATATGATTAACTGAGAAAAATAAGTTCACTAACTTACATCTTAAATTACGGTGAGATACATCTTCAACCACCCAGTTAAAATGCTTTGTATGTTTCTCAGCTCTTGGTTAGCTCTTTTGGTTACAAAAAACATCTTTAGTTGTAGTCTGCCTACAGAAATTCAGAAGCTTACGTCTCTGTTCTGGCTCTCATGTTCTCTATTCTGCTCGTGTTCTTAAAACAGGATGATTCAGAAGTGACTTCCGACGAAGAGAATTGTCTCACGCAGGATGAAATTCAGGCGTTTCTAGAAAGAAACCAGTCTTTCTACAATAACCGCCACCAGTACCGACAGCTCCTGAAAGAGAAATTCACAAACTACTGCCGTGCCACTGAGCGGAGTAAGCCGGTCTGTGGAAAGTGGTTTGCCACAACTAGTGTCAACTAACTGCACTAATAAATCTCCCTACTGGGGGAGGAAGAAAAAAAACACTCACGACCACTGCTGCAACATTGTTAGAAAGATTTCTTGGAGTACCTTTTGTGTCTTGTTCAGTCACTTCTCCTTTATAGTAAATGTGATTCTTATCTTCTCTTTGTCATCTCTTTTTCTCTCTTTTGCACACCAACACACGTCTCATTTCTTGGACACACCTTACCTGTAGCTCTCTTTGACCAAGCCTAGCTATTTGTTGGTCTTCTCTGGGGGAAATCGGGGTAAGCACAGTGGAATCAATAATCAAGCTTTGCAAGCTGTGATGGTAGGGATAAAGTTTAGGAATCTTGTTTTATGTTTGGTTTTGTTGGGTTATTCTTTCTTTTTTTTTTTTTTCTACTTTGTTTCTCTTTGGTGACACTTCAGTGTAGTGACAAAAGTTGTACCTTTAAATGTGTACAGAAATTCTAAATATGAAATTTTACAGAGAATAAACATCCATTTTTAAAAATGATTTGGGTGTGACATCAAAGCGCAATGTGCAGACTTTACTAAATAAAGATTATTTATTAATATGCAGTATACATTTTGTATGGCGTGATTTGTTTGGGTTTTTTTTTGGTTTTTCTCACATGGTTACCCTAACCGCGTGAGAGTTCAAGAATTAAAGTAAAAACTTTGATTTGCAGGAAATACATGAAAGCAACATACCTTTGTTGTTGTTCTCGTAATGCCCGGCGGGGGGCGGCATTTAACCACAAGGGGGAAAAAAAAGTATAGGCCCCAGGGCTGAAAAAGAAAGTGGGAGGTGATGTGAACCAAACATTTACTCACGCCTGGACTTTTCATATTTCGGCCAGAGGAGCGCGTGGATTCGGGTTTACGCGCACTGGTTACTGCTGTCCTGGATGCTTCAGACTGATACAAGAGCCTGAACCTACTACAGCCTTAATTTTGAACCTATCGCACATAATAGCTGCAGTCCCAGCTGTAGGAGCTTGAACTAAGCAGGTAGAGGTGCAGCATAGGGGCGGCTGTTTTGTGTAGCTACAGTGCCGGTGGAGAGATGGAGCGGTGGAAAGGCAGAGTGGCCCTGGTGACCGGCGCCTCGGTGGGAATCGGAGCCGCTGTAGCCCGGGCACTGGTCCAGCAAGGCATGAGGGTTGTTGGTTGTGCCAGGAATGTCGACAAAATAGAGGTGGGTGGTTTTAATGAAAAATATAAATTAATGTTGTGAAACAAGTCGGTTCGACTCAAAGGAGAAGCTAGCTCTGTATAAAGCAACAACAAAGTAGCTACAGCTAGCTAACATCAATTTCAGCTAAAAACCTTTAGCCCCAGTATCACAGCCAGTTAAATCGATATTATTTATTTGGTCAATTTAAACACACGGTTTTATAACAGATTGTGCCGAAATTCAAATTAAAAAGGTCAAACGGTCGTAAGAGGTGTAAATAATAGCTAAATTCCGACTAGCTAATGTTGCCAATTTTCCATATTACTGCTGGGACATTGTTGTACTTTGGACTTCCACTCAGAGAAAGTACCACCCATTAAATCAGAAGGCAGTGATGCTGCTATACCTGCACCCCCACCCACCACATAGCCAGCCACACCCCTAATTCATTACGATTTCTATTATTCGTTTCCCTTTCTCTTGGTTAATCTTCCCCAGCGACGTCAGTCAGAAGCTTTATTGCATTTAAGTAAAATATACTAGTTAACTGACTATTGTGTGGGACAGAGCCCACAGCAAGAAAAGCACTGATTCAAAAACAAACAAATGACACATATTTTCTTCTTACATAGCCAGAAATAGATTTTTACAATCTTATTAACCGCCTCATACATTCAAAGGCCCAAATGTTATTAAACGTTAATTTTACATAGATTACATAGACAACAGTGTAATAAGCCTAATGTAATAAGCATTTTTCAGTCAGACATGAATAACAAGTAAATCCAAAACATAGAAACCACCAGCTTTACACCCCTCAAGTTGTTGTAAAATGTGTGTGCAAGTATTATCTCTACTTGTTTAGTTCATTTTAATTTAGCTCATTAGATTATGTTAAACAATATAATAATCAAAATGCATGGAAAATGACAATGTTATTAAAAAATAAATTCTGGAAAAGTTCCACTGAAACTTTTGTTTTGGTCCGTCTGGATGCACACACATTTTGCTTAATTACTGGTATCACAGAGGGCTTACATAAACCCCACTATGATAGTAAAAGACTCATCCAGTTACTATTTAAGTCCCCCTCTCATAACTGAAGGTAATTAGTGTTGTGAGTGATTATGTTTGAACTGACATTAACTCTTTGAACTGTGGATTTGATTCAAAAAATATTTCAGTGGTTGACAGAGGAACAGGCAGAAACTCTTTATAGTACTGGAGTAACACCCACGCTTCCCCAGAGGTAGGTGTTATAGGCCCTGTCCCACTAACTCTTGCTTAACTGTAAGGCGGTGCACCCTGCTTAACCTGTTGGCCAATTATTAAGCTTCACGTCTTGTCAGCCCAGAGATTCCAGTACTGTGTTGCAGAACGCCTACTGCATTCACACATCGCCACCTTTGAGACAGCCAATGTGTTGTATTTGTTAACTCTGTCATATGTGTATATAAAAGGTGTTGTACTGTATGTATCCTTTAAGTATGTCAGTATTTGGATTCTTAACATTTTCTTTCCTTCTCATGCTTTAACATCAGTCAATTCCAGTAAATTAAATATTGCTATGCAACATTCCTTTCATCCATTGATGAAAATGAATTAAACTGAATGACTTTTAATGCAACTTTCAAAGATGAGAACTTTTCTGGCCTTCTCGGTTGCTTCTAACAGCACATTGTAAAGAACTTGGGTTAAAGTTTCAGTGAAAACTTAAAGATGTAACAGTTGCGCTCACTCATCAGTAACTCAGTGCTTGTCTTCTGCTCCCAGCGTCAAAATGTTATTAATCACTGATGTTAATCATCAGTTTAACTGATGCTTCCAGCACAACCAAGGTTCAAACATGTAAGAACAACTTAAACCGGTACCGATGCGGGCTTAGGTAGTATTTTTTGCTAGTGGCAACATTAGTGAGAGAGCAAGCAAGCATGCAAGTTTAGGTTAGCCAGCTAGCTGCTACGTTGAATATCAAGTAATTTCTCCACTTTAGTACATAAACAACCAAGTGGCATTTTAGCCATCAGGGTGAAAGCTACAGTCAGCATCACTGGAACTTGTTTGTTTTTTGCAGTCACATCCAAGGTTGAGCTCTCAATGTGCTGGCTAATGCTAGCTTGCCCGGTGTAGATCTTAGCTATCCAACATGAATCAGGTTGTCATAATTATACTTAATTGCTGGTCTCTTTATACAGCATACAGTACATTAAATCATGTGTTATAATAATATATGACAGTGTTATGTGTTTCTCATTGCTGTTTTATGCTAATGCTAGCTCACACATGGTGTGAGCACGAGCTGCATGCAAACACAAGCAACTGTTATTGTTATCAATCAACGGATTGATAACAATGATTGAGTTCCTTTAAACAAAGAGATAAGAGATAAGAATGTGCCTTTTTTTTAATAACCAGGTTTGGTACATCTTACTATGACTGACTTTTTATGTTGAGGCCAAAGGCTTCCTAGTTCAACCTATATTTCTCAGTAAGGGGTCACTCACATGTTTCCTTGTTACATCACACACAATAAAGTGCAGTATCCTGTGGTGAAAGATCTACATTAATTCCTAACTTTGCATCAACCTTTTTTTTTACCATAAGGCCAAACTCTTTGCTCAACAGAATTGTGGCCATTACAGCAGTTTCTGCATCTCCACAGTTTGCATTTCACTAACCTTTACAAGATTATTGTCGCAACATGGGTATTAGGAACTCCAAATGCCATGTTGTTGTGAAAGCGTGAATTACAAGGAGACAAGTTTGTGTTTTCGGTCTTTTTTCATTGTTTGTGTTTGTGACTCCAAATTGCCCATAGGTGTGATTGTGAATGGTTGTCTTTCTCTTTGTGTTAACCCTGTGACAGCCCAGAGACCTGTCCAGGGTGTACACTGCCTCTCGCCCTGTGGTAGCTGGGATAGGCCAACCCCCCCTAAATTGATTTGCATTGCTTTTAAGTTACTTTACTGCAGTTATTGCTCAAAAATATCAGCTGATTCTGAGGGGGTCAGGTAGAAGGCACTCATTGGTTTGTCCACTAAGTGACCAAGCATTGAAGCACTTTTTTGTGATTTATAGTATATAGATACAAGCTTCAGCTAATAGTTGTGTTTATGAGGGTGTGAAGAATGAAAGGTTTCTGTCAGATTAAGGCAGAACCATCACTCGTACAAGACTTTAGAGTGTGTGTGTGTGAGTTGCAGGACAAAGACAGTATTGTACTCTCCCTGCTGTGTAAACTGGGTTCTTGCTGTAGAGCTGGTATGCTGCTAGTGGGAAATGCAATGTATCACAAAGCAATTGTTCTTGAAGTCATCTCAGTTTTTTATTCCTTTTACTCTGGGAAATAATGTTGCTATTGTTAGTGTTTTTAACAGCTGCATTATCCCTCATGTTAGATGAGCTAAAACAATGAGTAAAGTGAGAAGATTTTTTTGTTTTCTGGGTAAAGAAAACTCTGAGAAAGTGGAGTGGAGAGTAGTGGCAGCACTATTGGTTTGTTGTCTGTGAAACTATAGTGTAGGCAGTAGGGGAGCTGCAAGCTAGAGGGAGACATGTGGTCACCATGGGCTTTGTGCAGGAATGGAGACAGCATCCAAGGAGAGGAAACACGGCTTCTCATTTATTCCTTTGAAATCTTGTAAGACCAGTGGGAGAAGCTTTTATTTTGTTTGAAGAAGGCTCTTGTAAAACGTGTCCATGTGTTTTTTGAAGATGCTAAACATTTAGAAATGGCGTTCTTGCAATCTTATCTCTAGTGTGCCGATCCCAGAAAGTTGATTCTGTCCATGTGAATATTGTGTTTTCAATACATGTTTCTCCCACTGAAAACAACATCCAGAAGTACAGAATCAAATTTGTCGGATTTCTTTGCCTAGACAAATTGAGTGTGCATCAAGATACTCTACTATACAGAGTTTTATTTTATTAGGTGACTTTATATTTATTAGTTAAACTTAGTTTTGTAAGTTAAATGTTTTGGTAACTTTTGGAGCATGCTAGCTGCAAGTATATGAAAGTGATGTGACTTGCTGTGTGGTAATTGTAGTAAAGTCAGTCTCAGAAGTCTCTGTTTTAATCTGAGTGGGTAAAATGTTTGTGATAGATTTGTCTGTTAATTAACACTAATTACCAGGTAACTGTGTCTGTGTCTGTTTCCCCATACACTGTTAACGTGACTTCTTAAACAAAACTTTTTTCACCTGGCATCCAATTTTCTCATAAATCTGTCTACTTACGGACCCATAGTGTGCCCAGAATGCAATCCTAGAAACCAGTAAAGGACATCATGATAGTAATGTCTGCCTCTTACATAGTCATTGGTCTTAATCCACACTAATTCCAGAAAGAACATTTGTCTGGTCTCTCAGACTGCTAGCTTACTTGTTTCCTGTCCTATTAAAAAAGTAGAATGGGAGACAGCCTTCAGATTTAAGCCCCTCTTCTGTGGAACCAGCTCCCAGTTTGGATTCAGGAGACAGACACCCTCTCTAAAAAAAATCCTGTCCTGTCTAGCCTTAAAGTTTTCCTTTTTGACAAAGCATATTTTTAGCACTGAATCAGGTGACCCTGAATCTTCCCTTAGTTATGCGACAGTAGGCCTTCCCATGAGGCAAGTGTTTCTTCTTCACTTACCTACTTTGCATTTAATCATTAGTTGTCATTAAAATACTGACTCTTGTAACTTTTGGCCCGTCTCCCTCCCCTCACTCCCAAGCAGTCATGGCAGATGGCTGCCGCTTCCTGGGCCTGGTTCTGTCTGAGATTTTTTCCTGTTAAAAGGGAGCTTTTCCTTGCCACTGTCACCAAATGCTTGCTTATAAGGGGTTCTTTGATTGTAGGTTTCCTCTGTATTATATTAGTCTTTAACTTGCAATATAAACTGCCTTGTAGCGACTGTTGCTGTTATTTTGCACTATATAAATGAATTGAGTTGAATTGAATTCTTTATTTATATATAAAAATATATATTTGTCTGTACACAGGTCCATTTGAAGCAGATGAAATCAAACCCAGACATCTAGTCTGCTTTTGAAGCGTTGGACAAGTGAAGCGCATGTCAAAAATCAAAGCTTTGGCAGCTGCAGTTTTAGATCAGATAAATTTAGCAAACATCATTTGCGGCTTCTAGTGCTGAACAGACTGATGGAGGGTTTTGTTTGCAATAGATGCCACAGGGATTCTGCCTAAAGTATGCCCAAAGGAGATAATCTAAGATGAAAAAAAAATCAGCTCAGCAAAAGAAAACATTCTGGGATTAGAATACTGAGAATA
The DNA here is from genome assembly GCF_056152115.1 of Neolamprologus brichardi. Lineage (NCBI taxonomy): Eukaryota > Metazoa > Chordata > Actinopteri > Cichliformes > Cichlidae > Neolamprologus > Neolamprologus brichardi. The sequence goes on from NC_142113.1 coordinate 8,837,203, forward strand.
TGAAATATGAAAGGCAGATTATGTGTATTTCCTCATCGAGACTGTCAGTGGAGATAATAGCTCTTGAATAAAGTGCTTTTTATTCATTTTTTAAGACTTCGTCCCTGTGATCCAGCTCACTTTATTCAATGGGCTAATAACAAACAGACGTCTGACTCACCGCTTGTTGCACACAGTAGCCTCTGGCACGGGCATCTTTATGTGCGTGAGTAAATCCTAATTTAAAACTCAAAGCTCTTGGCGGGTGAGCCTGAAGTTTAATTTCAGGCACTGGCTGACCTGCTTCAGCATCATGCTTATTCTGAAGGAGGTAAAAGGTGCTCAGTCATGCTTCTAAAGCTGAGGTGGCACAGTAATAAAGCAATCTACGTCTCTGTTTGCAAATCTGAAGCTGTCTTGACCACCTCCTCTAGGTCGTGTCTGAGCAAACTGTGCTGTTGTTTCACAGTGAATAGATTTTACTGCAGAAAGGATTTGAAGTGGGTCAGGTCAAACAGCTTTACCTATTTGTCTAAAATCTTCTGCCTCACTTTGCATTTTGGCCCTGTTTTAGTACAAATTCTTTCTTTCTTTTAGGACAAACCACATAGTTAAATAGCTGTTTGAACGTTTTCTCCAAAGCTCCCATTTGTAGCAGTATAGTACTAATATATTTGCTGCTATCTCTCCTTCCACATATCCTTTTTTCCCCCTCATATCAAATTTCTCTTGAGCTCATCAGGTTACCTCACAGCTCCTTCAGCTTGCTTTTGTCTTACCCATGCAGAAAGCCTTTCCACTGACTGCACGCTTTCCACTTGAGCTGTGAGCTGACAGAGACGTATACCTAATTAATAAACTGTGTTTCCATGGATTCAGTCCCCAGCCCCTATCCCTCCTGAGAGGAGCAACATTGACATAGGCACAAAAAATAAGAGCATTTTCTCAAATAGGAAAGCAGCAGTCCAAACTGCATGTAGATGCAGATTTCTGACACTGATACAAAATCAATTTCTACTCTCTTACTGTAGTCAGAAGTAATCATTTGTTTGAAACTTAATTTTCACTTATTGCATACTGGCAGGCTTTTGTACAGCCTGTGAGAGGAAAGCAAGAGACATTTATAACTCTAATACATTATTAAAGCATTACTGAAACACAAGCAGTATTCCTGCATTTTTTAATTAAAAGCAACCTTCTTTTCACTGCTCTGTATAGATTTTTGAAAGCTCTAAATGGTCTTAATTGCTTCACCATTAGTTGGATATGAAGAAGTTAGAAGTCTGATAGATTGAGGCAGCTCAGTGACCCCTACAGGCCTTTCTCCCTGCACCACCGCTGTGCTGTCCTGTCTGTGCTTATCATCCTTCCAGGTGTGAAGTTTAATGGCACTGACATTCTCTCCCCGGGTTTCCTGCTGTGATAGGTGGAGCTCTTCCTGTCCTATCCTGTTCTGTCCTGTCAAAGACTTGCTGGAATCCAGTTTTCTTCCTTTTTGCATGTATGATATGTGAAATTGTGTGCGACAAAACGTGAAGTGCAGAAGGACTGAAATGTCTTGAACGCTGCAGCAGCAGGTCAGGATCTTTGAATAGAGGAGTTTTATGGTGCTATGTACTCCAAATCAGCGACGAGTTCACCAAGTTCCAGCCTTTTTTTGAGGCTGTGGGGTGGGGGTGGGGTGAAGGAATGCAAATTGGATTGTTTTCACTTCATCAGCAGCCAAACTGGATTTGTAATTGGGTGTTTGTCTGATATTGGAGACGTTTTATGGCTACTCTAGACTCACATGTTAAATAGGCCAGGCTGGCCCACTTTGAAAGTTTTTGTGTTGGACCAACTCTCCAGTGTGTGAGTGTGTGTGTGTGTGTGTGTGTGTGTGGGGGGGGGGGTTGTTTTGTTTTTTGTTGTCTCCTCTGGGCTCAAGTCATCAACAAACTTTGCATGCGTAGTGATGTGGTTCATAGCCAGCATCAGGGTGCATGCATAGTGATGTGGTTCATAGCCAGCATCAGGGTGGCAGTGAGCGCAAAGTTGCCGTAACGACAGCCACAATCAGGTGCACAAACAACCCATTACATGAGCTGGTAAACCAATGTGATGCATGGAAGCTTCACCCCCTCAGCATGTTTCAACTACAAACAGAAGAACTGGAGAGCCATTTTTTAAAAATCATATGATGCCCTTGTGAATGTAAGAATAAAGGCTGGATTTTGTAGTTATTTGTTATTGACACATAGTTGAAAAGTTTCCCCATCAAACTGTTTTCACAGGCTAAAAGACGTGCATCTACCTTCACTTGGGCATTATCACTTGGTTTTTCCAAAGTAAAATGTAACCACACTGGTTGCACCAGTTTGTTACACAACACCTGGCTGCCTGCAGCACCTTTAGCATGTCAGAGTTATAAAAGCATTTCTTTGGAGCCAGTTACATATACCTGGTCATGCACATGTAATCATTGATTTTAGATTTGCATGCTAGTGTGTTTGAAATCAAAGTCAGTGTGCACACTGTGACATTTTTGTCAAAGCGCTGGGAGGCATTTTCGCCTTCTTCTTGATCCCTCGTTGCTGGGAACTCCCCAGCGTGTTAGTGACTTACTAAGAAAGCCTGTAATTATTTTCCGTATCTCCTTGTCTTGATTAGAGTGTTCTATGAGAAAAGCAGTATAAAACCACCCTGTTCAACCTTTAGACCTTTTAGTGGCAGCATGAACACAAGATAATTGCACAACCGTCCTTCCTACCCTACTGCAATCCTATTATACAGCCTACTTTCACCCTTGACCCCGCAGTCAAACTGTGAATGACACTTGAGTGCATTTTCATGTCACAGAATGATAGTTGAGCTGTAGAGTGAATGACACAGCTTAGCAAACTTAAGTGTCTTAGCCCGATCTGTGGCTACAAGTTTTTTAAAATTATGTTTTAACATATCCAAATGTTATTTTGGTTCTCTGTTTTGTGATTGCCCTGACTTTTCGTTGAAGCTTGCACTTGCGATCTTGTGCTTGTATTCTTCTGCCTTCCTGTAAAGCATACTGAAAACTGAGTGTGTTTTGATAAGCTTTATGCAGCCTGCTTCAGGATGCATTTTCTCTTTCTCCCTCCTTCTGTTTCACTTTCTGCCTGCCAACACGCTCTCCCTCCCCCCTCCTGAACACTTTTTGTAATCACTGGACAACAGCCCCTGTAATGAGGATGAAAATGCATCGTGACAGGCTAAATTGTTTTGTGTGTCACCCAGGTACTTAAAAGACTGGACAGGAAGGATGAAGAGGGGAGGGATCACTGACTGAATTATGGCTGCATTACATCTTTTGATTTTCTTTTTTTTTTTAGCCACCTACCAGACGAGCCACAGTGCCCTATAACACAATCCCTCCCTTTTTTTTTTCTTTTTTTTTTTTTTTACAAGAGAACTGAGTCAGCCTGAGACTAATCTAATTTTTCAGCTCTCTCAGCTCATGGCTGCTGCCTTGTGCTATTGATCTGGCTCACCACTTATAGCTTCTCTGCCTTCAGCACATTGGCATCTTTATTTTTATCTCTTCTAAGCTGCTTTGCTGGTGTGTTTTACACCAGTTCCACATGAGTGAGTGAATGATTGATAAACGTGGTGTGGCCCTTCCTTGCTTTGACGACCAGCCTCCTGCAGGGCGTACAGGCCGTGAATGTGACTATTACATGTACATGAGACTGCTGCAGGGCACTTTGTAAATACATTACTCTAATAGTCTGTTATATCATATTATATTGTTTGAATTTCATTCACCTCCTGTGTTATCAGTTACTTTACTACTATTTGATAGGCTTTTACAAGACAGTCTAGTCTCAACAGCAATTTTCTTGGCTGACTTAGATTTCCCCAAAGCGTGACAGGTTGGTAAAGATTCTTTTTTTTTATGTCCAGTTTACTTTTCTACTTTTCTTCTCTGCAAATTGATATTTTCATATAAACCCATTTACAAAAAAGTTGGAATGCAATAAAAAGCAAGTCTCATACCAAGACTTCTTTCCTCATACCGAGGCTGCTGGCTTGTGGCTGGCTCCAATATCCATGTTCAGCTCGGTGAAGATGATTTAGGTATCGGATTAGATTTGTTATTACAAACGTTTTTGTGGTGGTCCCCCCACGGTTTACTTTCCCAAACCTGGTGTCTTCACTCAAGTGAAGAGCTTCCACACTAACAACAGGTTGGTGCATGGCTGTGACCGTGCAAGTGATTATTTGCCTGTGCTGCTGTGTGTGTATATGTTGTGCATGCCTGAAACATACACTCATAATTAAACATCTATGAGATTGACCAGCTAAGTCAGTCCCTGACCAGTTGGTTGGTAGATCTCTTGTAAAAGCGTTTACATTTTGTGAATCTTGTCCAAAGAAACATACCATCCCCAGGACACCTTGGGGGCAAGGTGTCCTATGGGGGACACTGTGTTTTGCTATTTAACATCACTGCTGGTTGTCATTGTCTTAGGGCTTTTCTAGCCTGTATCTTTAAACTCCTAAGACCCAAACTCTTCCACGACATGCATTTTTAATTTCTCTTTATATTTGGGCATATTGGGGCCCAATGAATGTAAAAACAAAGAATTACCAGATTCTTTCTTTTTTACCTTATTTTTGTTTTTAAGAAAAATAAGAGCCACATATGAGGATATTCGTTTCAAATTTTGATAGAACAGTGGCAGTATAATGTCCTCGTAAGTGGATATCAGGCCCATGTAAAGCAAAATTGAGTATTTTAGTCTAAATAACCCAAAATGTGATGTCCACATATGTGGACGCCAGGTCCTAGGAGGTTAAAGTTCTGTTTCACAATACGCCAAAACATATTTCATTGGTTTAGTTTGGATGGTGATGAATGAATCTTGGATTTTCCAACTATGCTGCTGTTGTGTTTCAGACCTGGCTGCTTATCTGCAGGACAGCATGCTCTATTGCTGTTGGTGTGGCCTGTATGAGGTCTGGTACTAACTACAGTGGTGCATCTGGTGCCAGAACACACCTACATACACAAACACACAGAGATTCACAGCCTGAGACTTCCTGTCGTTGGACCGAGATCACACCCGGTTTGTTCTGCTGCTCCCGCTTCAGCCACAGTAACACAACTAATTCCCCCTCTCTAACAAAAGACTGGCCCTGCTTCCCCTTTACGTTAAACTCCACAGAGCCTCTCCAGCAGGCTCTCTGCCTGCTCATTCGTGCCTGAGGGCCAGTCTCTAAACGGACTCAGGCAAGTGTGAAGTAAAGAGGGCTGGTCTAAAGGCAGCTCAGATAATTGACTTATTGTAGTGAAACAGACCGCACTTCACAGCTTACCACAGGTAATGTGCATAAAGGGAGCGGTTCACCTGTCTACAGCACGAGCAAAAGAGTTGCTTGTAGTGTTTTCAGCGGTTTAGCATTTTAACAGCTTTGTTCGGGTAATGCCTTCTTTCTGGATAATCCAAGTTAAACAGCTTAAAGGACGAGCAGGGAAATCTGCACGCTGCGACATGTAAGATGGGGGGCATTCTCTCTATTATACATTTTAGAGAAAAACGTCAAAATGATGCCTCAATCCAATATCGTCCTGATTATAAAAACAGGCTTTAACGAGTTCTCTAAAGGGGTGGCTACAGAGGAATCATGTTCAGACTGTACTTTAGATCAGGTGCCACAATATAGTCATATAGACATTGTAGATAAAACAGTATGTGCTACGTTTGGTGAGTGACAGCCAGCTCTGTTCTGCTGGTTTTAATCATTTATATTCTTACTACATCCTGCTGTGCCCTGATGTAGGTGCCTAACGTAACAACAGCTCATCACGAGTCATTTCTGTGACACGTTTGATCACATAAGGTTTTGTGAACTTTGAACTATGAGAAGATGTGTGTTTTATCTTTACAACATGCTCTGCTTGTAAAATGGGGTTCATTGCAGGGGAAGGGAGGGACACGGAAGTGTGATTAGGTCTTTATTGGCTAATGATGTGTTTTGGGCAGGTAAACTCTCTTCTAAGTGTCGGGAGCGTTTGAATAAATCATCACTCTCTCAACATGTTGTGTGGCCGCTTGGCATTTTGGGTCTCTTATCTTTTCTCTGGTGCACAAGTTGGCATCTCTGCCAAGGCTATGATGGATTGCTTCTTGCCCAGCAGTACAAAGGGACTTACCTGTAAATAATCCCTTTTTGTTTTCTTATGTGGGATTGAGACCAAAACCAACATTTACTGTTGATTGTTCACATCAGTGAGTTCCTGTCATGGACACTACTACCCGAACACTACATGGACACTACTACAATTGCTAACCAAGCTAGCTAGGATGGTTAGAGAAAGAGTACACCCTGGACAGGTTTCCAGTCTGTATTTTAGTGTATGTCATTTAGCACTTATTAGTAGATATACCTACTATACCTGTATGATAAACCTGTAACAGTTTATCAAGGTATCTTTCTAACCAAGCCAGCTAGCGTTGGTTAATAACTTGGCACTCCACCCTCTTGTTCAAATATGGTAATTCCTGGCTTCTGTGAGGTGACTCGCAGTGTTTGTCTTTTATATGCAGTCTATGACAAATTCTAACACCAGTGCAGTTTGAAACATTTTATCCTTGATATTATAGTGCTGTGCATCATTTTGGTGTTCCACCTGCCCCCCACACCCCTGCTGCCTCTGTCTTACTGGCACCCAGAGCAAGGCATCAGGTGACTGGCACAGCTGTGCCTAGCAGGGGGATCTGTGTCAGTTTGTATCGTACGCCGATAGTGGTGGACGGCCAGCTGACCTGGTTAGAGTGCAGCCTGCTCGACCTGTAGCGAGCTCAGCCTGTCCGTATCAGTGCAAAGCTGGCGTCTTCTTATGAGGGGTCATGATTATGATTTTGGTCAAAAGCGGAATTTCGGTTAATATGCTTTTTATAATTGAGTGGGGGAATCATTGGGTGGTTTGACTGACAGACTATCTAGTTTTTTGGTGCTGTGCTGTGTGTTCTCCACGCTCTCCTGAGTGGGTGGGTTGTTTGATGTAATCTTAATCGTGGTCTTGAAAGTTAATCAGTTGGTCATTAACAGCACTTGACAGTTTGTAGTGATTATTCTTTAACAAATATATCAATGCAGTCAAACTGGGTGTGGTTTATCTCTTTCAGAAGCTGGCAGCAGAATGTCAGAGTGCGGGCTACAGCGGCACACTGATCCCTTACAAATGTGACCTGTCCAATGAAGAGGAGATCTTGTCCATGTTCTCAGCAATCAAGACACTGCACAAGGGCGTTGACGTATGCATCAACAATGCTGGACTGGCCCACAATGAGCCTTTGCTCAGTGGCAGGACAGAGGGCTGGAGGAACATGATCGATGTGAGTTGGATTGCTGAAAATAATATTAACGCAAAAAAGGGAAGGTTAGAGCTTCCCCTTATGTGATATTGATTACTACTGTTAAACAGTGAAGCAGAAGGAGGAGGTTGCTCACTATGAGTCCAAGTCTTGTTTTTGTGTTGTTCAGTGAGTAAAAGCACACATACACACTGCTCCTTCCCCTCACAAAGGCCGCTTCATTGGCTCTGGGGAGAGACTCTGGCACAGCAGAGGCCTGCTAATGAAAGCCAGCACTATGTCTCTTGTTGAGACTTTTGATTCATTGAGCTCTTGACCACTGGAGACCCCCCTGCACCCAACTCTCTGTCTCCAGAGTCCAGCATTTCTGGCTCTTGCTCATCTGTTGTCATGGCAGCCCACGTGAACGTGTACAGCAGTGTATTTTTAGCCTGTATTTAATCTGCACACTGACCTTGTTTGGTCACCTCCCCCTATCTTGCTTGCACACTCGTGGTAACCTGCTCTCTCTCTCTCAATGTCACCACGGAAGCAGTTTGGAGGCTACAAGCTGGACAGGAGCAGCAGGTTCAGATGGTTTAACACACTGACCCAGTGAACATTAGCCAGCTTTCATCATTGGAAATTATTTACAATAAAGTACAAGCAACTTTCACAAATGATTCTCATTTTCTGTCTTTTTTTTTCTTTTCTTTTTTTAAGTTGTAGTTGAATGGTTCATACACCGATGTGTGAATACATGCATACTGTAGGTTATTTTAAAGTTAAAGAAATGTGCTGTGTTCACCTCTGCTGCAGGTGAATGTCTTAGCCTTGTCCATCTGCACCCGTGAGGCATACAAATCAATGAAGGAGAGGAATGTGGACGATGGCCACATCATCAATATTAATAGGTAAGCTATACAAGGAACATAAAATTCTAGGAACAAATCTATAGATTAATGTGAAAATACCTCAGCCAGTTTGTTCTGGGTGATTTTAATCCTGCAGGCATTAAGTAAAGCCAATTTTAAGCCCCATCTGGCACATTTTGGATGTAGAGCAATGCAAAGAACACCCACATGTTGAACTGAAAACTGTTTATAGATTTGTTATATTAGCATTTATTTTTATCAATATAGGTTTTCTTAGAATTGCCTTAATTAAAAATGGGGATTTAAACTTTGACACAAATGTTGTTTAGAGCTATAGCTCTGTGAGTGTTTTAAGGCTATAGAGATATGTGATATTAAGTGATACAGAGTTTGAAATCTAATAATGCACTGGTTAAGTCATTTAAAAGAACACCACAGGAAATTCAGAGGATTGGCTACTTGGTGTTGAATCAGCGTTGAGCTACAAAATGCAATTACCGGCTCATATATCTTTCTCGTCTTTCTCATTTTCTACAGTATGGGTGGGCACCGAGTGGTGCCAAGTGCCGATGAGCACTTCTACTGTGCCACTAAATATGCTGTGACTGCTCTGACTGAGGGAATACGGCAAGAGCTTCGAGAGGCAAACACCCACATCAGAGCCACAGTGAGTTAGTCGTTGCATTATAGTGCAAAGGTTTGTCTTTAGCCTGGTGAAACATGGGATCACATAAAATCCAGCAGTGTCCAACAGTGTGAAGAGGACTCCGAGCAGACAACACAGAAGTAGTCCAGCATAAAGTGGGAGTGTTAAGCCTAAAAAGCCGATACTGTGTTAAATTCAGTTTGGATGAGTCTGTAATGTTTGTTAATAATAATGGATTGCATTTATATAGCGCTTTTCGAGACCCTCTTCCCCTATTCATTCACACACTGGTGGAGGCAAGCTACAGTTGTAGCCACAGCTGCCTTGGGGCAGACTGACAGAAGCGAGGCTGCCATATCCCACCATCGGCCCCTCTGGCCATCACCAGTAGGCGGTAGGTGAAGTGTCTTGCCCAAGGACACAATGACCGAGACTGGCTAAGCCGGGGCTCAAACCGGCAACCTTCCGATTACAAGACGAACTGCCAACTCCTGAGCCACGATCGCTCGCTGTTAAATGTACTCCCATGGAAACACTGAGGATGACGATGATGATGGGCTCGCTAGCCCACTTTCTCGTTAGTCTGCAAAATCGGGACGATTCCGGTCACAAATGCCTGGAAATGCTTGTAAAAATAAACTGCACAGTATGTTGAAGGTGTAACAATCATAATTTTGTTTTCTCTTCACTTCTATAAAATGCGTTTGAAAGCATGTTTTGAAGTTCAATCAGATACTTGATTTGACCCTGCTGTTCATTTTTAACTCACACATGTGTGTTTAATTATAAAGAGTCGTATTTATTGTATATGTGGTATCTTTAAAAGTTTTCATTTTGACGTCTTCATATTTGTAGACACCATGACCCTGTATGTAAAGAGCACATTTGTCATTCATTTTCCTGCCCTGCAGTGTATATCTCCTGGAATAGTGGAGACGGAGTTTGCCTTCCGACACCACAACAGCGATCCAGAAAAGGCAGCTTCAGTGTACGAGAGTATGAAAGTAAGGCTGTGCACATCACTGAAGTCAACGAATGTGAAATTATCGATCTGCTGTTGTGCTAATAAAACCTTTTCCCTCTGCTTTGCAGTGTTTGAAAGCAGAAGACATAGCCAGTGCAGTCACATTTGTCCTCAGCGCCCCTCCTCACGTCCAGGTATTTCTGTCTGTCTGGGACTGTTACAGTACTGACTTGTAGTTGAGTGGTAGCTGATTCCTGCATGTTTTCTATCTTCAGATCGGAGATGTGCAGATGAGGCCAGTAGAGCAGGTGTCATAGCAGCAGAAGAGTGAGCTGCAGGAGGAGCAGACAGACAGCACCACGGTGACTCCTTAGCAGCCTCTGCTGGGCAAAGATTGTGGGGGTGGGATGGTATTAAAAAATCAACTACAGCTGTGTCAGGTCTGCAGGGGCGGTGGTCAACAAAGGCAGAAGGCTTAAGGAAGCTGTGCAACAAAATGAAGGGCATGGACTTTGGAAAAC